>NC_091637.1:25987703-26612703 GCF_027580195.1 Bos mutus | reverse complement strand
CTAGTCTGTGGTCATAGTCCTTGGCTCAGCTACTTTTTGTCCAGTTTCTTTTGTTTGCTATCACTTTGATCTTCATCCAATATCAGCAATGCCTTGCTTGGATGACTCTCTCACTCTGGCTCTTACTCTTTTCCTTGGCAGGAGTATTATTTCTTTTTAAAATTTTGCCTACAAGGAACATCTTCTGCTGATATCTCCCTCTGTTGCTAACTTCACTTAGTGTATGATCCTCCAAAGTCCATCCTTGTGGGGACTATTGGCAGAATTTCATAATTTCAGTGGTTCTTTCTCATGTCTGATTAAAGCCCATTGTATATATGTACCACATTTCTTTAAGATTTAATCTGTTGAGGGACATTTTCTTGGATCTATGTCTTGGTTACTGTAAATAGCACTGCAGTGAATGTTGCGGTGCATGGGTCATTTTGAATGACTGTTTTTCGTAATATAGGCCCAGGTGTGGGTATTGAAATTCTAGGCTTACCTCTATTGAAATTTTCTTTCTGGTCTGTGGAAGCTGTCCTTTCTAGGGGCTGTTGTCAAGGTCCATTCCCACGGAATATGAAGGAGGGTTCACTCATCTCCAGGGTCTCTCTAATATTTATTGTTTGCTGATAGTCAGGATGGCCATTCTGTCAGACGGGAATTGACTTCTTGCTGTGTTGATTGGCATTCCTCCTGTAATAAAGTAGGGAGGTGGAATATCTTGTCCTTGGGCTGATTGGGTCTTTTTTTTCCTTAAAGGGTGTGAGGAAATTTTACCTCTTACAGTTGGCTTCTTGAAAGTTGATTTTGGTTGGAATTGATTTCTGCAATACCCACCACATGACCTTTCCTGAGAGCAGCTGTCATTAACTGCCCCCCTTGTGAATTGGAGGTGCCAGTAAGCACTTGTTGGCAAGTGTAGTTCCAGTAAATGTCCACAAGGTGGCAGCACTTCTTCATACCCAACTCTCACCTGCAACCAGAGCCTTAGGGAATGTCGACTTCCTGGACAGTGAATTAGAGTGGAGGTGCCTGAGAAAACACCCAAGGACTTGTATCTCACCACTTCTTCCCCACTGAAGCTTCATCCTCCCCTTTAGCTTCATGCCTACCTGGGGCACCACTCCCTGCTGAGGTGCCAAGGAGGCTGCACTCTCAGGAAGGAGTCTTGAGCTGGGGACCCCAGCACCAGGAGACCTGAGGTCTGGGCAATTTTCTATATTCCTCTAAGTCAGAGGGTCGAGCCATTAGGATTTCAGTTCACTAGGGATTCTGGCCCCAGTTAGGGCAACCCAGACAGTACAGGTTTAAGAGGGCTCTCTGTGAAGGGCACCCTGCTCGGCTGTCTCGACACCACCCCCATCCAGCCCTGGTTTAAGCCTACTCAGCTACCAAGATTCAGATAGCATCCTAAGTCAAGCAGGTTGGAAGAAATAAACTAGACATTACTTTTCTTTCCTATATTTCATGCCAGTGCTATGTTGAAGTCTAGTCTATTTGCAGTTTTGTCATTGTCCACAGTGTACAGTGGACTGATTCAGCTACAACCCATGCATATGGGCTTTAGTACTTTTTATTGATTTATTTTGCCATACAGTTTATTGAACAATGTGGAGTAAAGTTCTCTGTGCTGAACATCAGGTCCCTGTGGGACATTTATTAGAGGTACAGTTTTTTTCTATGTGTGCAAGGAATGAAGGAAGAAGATAGTCCTTGTGGGTGTTGTATTACTGCTACATATTTCTTTGTATATGTTAGAGATAAATATTTCTCTGGATACATGCACAGAAGGAAGGATGGAAGGTGGAAAATAATCCTTGTTGCTCGGTTAATACCGATACATATTTCTTGGGGTGTATTAGAGATCCTGGAGGAGGAAATGGCATCCTACTCCAGTATCCTTGCCTGGGAAATGCCATGGGCAGAGGAGCCTGGTGGGCTACTGTCCATCGGGTTTGCAAATTTTCTGACATGACTTAGAGACCAAACAACAACAAAAATGTTAGAGATAGACATTTCAGTGCATATGTGGAAGGAAGAAAGGAGATAATCCTTGTATATAATCTATTACAGATACAGATTTCAGTGTATAGGGTAGTAACAACCTCCTAATTCCTTCCTGGCACTTTCTCTCTCTCTCTTTTTTAAAAATCTTTGTGTTTGAATCTCAAAGTCTCTTTTTATGATGTAAATTATTTCCTCTGTATCTTTTTTTTTTTTCCCAATTTTGCCCTCCAGGACATCACCTGCTATTTTCTTCTTCTGTGGCTGACTTCACTTAGTGTATTTTCCTCCAAGGTACATCCTTGTGGGGACCACTGGTATCACTTCATAATTTCAGTGGCGACATTTGAAGTCTGAGTAATAGCCCCTTGTATATATGTACAACATTTCCTTAAGATTCAGTCTGTCAGCAGAACTTTTCTTGAGTCTGTTTCTTGGAAGCTGGAAATACCACTGCATTGAAGGTTGGGGTGCCTGTGTCATTTTGAATGATGGTTTTTGTAATGTAGGCCCAGGTGTGGGTATTAGAATCTTAGGTTTAGTTCTCTTGAAATTTTTGTTCTGGCCTGTGCAGGCTGTCCTTTCAAGAGGCTGTTGTCAGTGCTTGTTCCCAGGAACATGAAGGAGGGTTCTGTCATCTCCAGGGTCTCTTCTCCATTTATTGTTTGCTGATAGTCAGGATGGCCATTCTGTCAGACGGGAATTGATTTCTTGCTGTGTTGATTGGCATTCCTCCTGTAATAAAGTAGGGAGGTGGAATATCTTGTCCTTGGGCTGATTTTTCCTCTTTTTTTTTTTTTCCTTAAAGGTGTGAGGAAATTTTACCTCTTACAGTTGGCTTCTTGAAAGTTGATTTTGGTTGGAATTGATTTCTGCAATACCCACCACATGACCTTTCCTGAGAGCAGCTGTCATTAACTGCCCCCCTTGTGAATTGGAGGTGCCAGTAAGCACTTGTTGGCAAGTGTAGTTCCAGTAAATGTCCACAAGGTGGCAGCACTTCTTCATACCCAACTCTCACCTGCAACCAGAGCCTTAGGGAATGTCGACTTCCTGGACAGTGAATTAGAGTGGAGGTGCCTGAGAAAACACCCAAGGACTTGTATCTCACCACTTCTTCCCCACTGAAGCTTCATCCTCCCCTTTAGCTTCATGCCTACCTGGGGCACCACTCCCTGCTGAGGTGCCAAGGAGGCTGCACTCTCAGGAAGGAGTCTTGAGCTGGGGACCCCAGCACCAGGAGACCTGAGGTCTGGGCAATTTTCTATATTCCTCTAAGTCAGAGGGTCGAGCCATTAGGATTTCAGTTCACTAGGGATTCTGGCCCCAGTTAGGGCAACCCAGACAGTACAGGTTTAAGAGGGCTCTCTGTGAAGGGCACCCTGCTCGGCTGTCTCGACACCACCCCCATCCAGCCCTGGTTTAAGCCTACTCAGCTACCAAGATTCAGATAGCATCCTAAGTCAAGCAGGTTGGAAGAAATAAACTAGACATTACTTTTCTTTCCTATATTTCATGCCAGTGCTATGTTGAAGTCTAGTCTATTTGCAGTTTTGTCATTGTCCACAGTGTACAGTGGACTGATTCAGCTACAAACCCATGCATATGGGCTTTAGTACTTTTATTGATTTATTTTGCCATACAGTTTATTGAACAATGTGGAGTAAAGTTCTCTGTGCTGAACATCAGGTCCCTGTGGGACATTTATTAGAGGTACAGTTTTTTTTCTATGTGTGCAAGGAATGAAGGAAGAAGATAGTCCTTGTGGGTGTTGTATTACTGCTACATATTTCTTTGTATATGTTAGAGATAAATATTTCTCTGGATACATGCACAGAAGGAAGGATGGAAGGTGGAAAATAATCCTTTGTTGCTCAAAAATACCGATACATATTTCTTGGGGTGTATTAGAGATCCTGGAGGAGGAAATGGCATCCTACTCCAGTATCCTTGCCTGGGAAATGCCATGGGCAGAGGAGCCTGGTGGCTACTGTCCATCGGGTTTGCAAATTTTCTGACATGACTTAGAGACCAAACAACAACAAAAATGTTAGAGATAGACATTTCAGTGCATATGTGGAAGGAAGAAAGGAGATAATCCTTGTATATAATCTATTACAGATACAGATTTCAGTGTATAGGGTAGTAACAACCTCCTAATTCCTTCCTGGCACTTTCTCTCTCTTTTTTTTAAAAATCTTGTGTTTGAATCTCAAAGTCTCTTTTTATGATGTAAATTATTTCCTCTGTATCTTTTTTTTTTTTCCCAATTTTGCCCTCCAGGACATCACCTGCTATTTTCTTCTTCTGTGGCTGACTTCACTTAGTGTATTTTCCTCCAAGGTACATCCTTGTGGGGACCACTGGTATCACTTCATAATTTCAGTGGCGACATTTGAAGTCTGAGTAATAGCCCCTTGTATATATGTACAACATTTCCTTAAGATTCAGTCTGTCAGCAGAACTTTTCTTGAGTCTGTTTCTTGGAAGCTGGAGGTACCACTGCATTGAAGGTTGGGGTGCCTGTGTCATTTTGAATGATGGTTTTTTGTAATGTAGGCCCAGGTGTGGGTATTAGAATCTTAGGTTTAGTTCTCTTGACCCTTTTGTTCTGGCCTGTGCAGGCTGTCCCTTCAAGAGGCTGTTGCCAGTGCTTGTTCCCAGGGAACATGAGGGGGGTTTCTGTCATCTCCTGGCTTTCTTCTCCATGTACTGTTTGAAGACTGTTAGGATGGCCATTCTGTCAAATGGGATTTGATTTCTTGTTGTTGTTTTGATCAGCATCACCCCTGTAATAATTTGGGATGCTGAGCATCTTATCCTGTGGCTATTTGGGTTCTTTTTTCCTCTTTTTTTTTTTTCCTTAAAGGGTGTGAGGAAAATTGACCTTTTGAAATTGGCTTCTTGAATTTAGGTGTGTTTGGTGTTCATTTATGCAATACCTGCTGCAGGACCTTTTCTGAGGGCTGCTGCTGCTGCTGCTGCTAAGTCGCTTCAGTCGTGTCTGACTCTGTGCGACCTCCTAGACGGCAGCCCACCAGGCTCCCCCGCCCCTGGGATTCTCCAGGCAAGAACACTGGAGTGGGTTGCCATTTCCTTCTCCAGTGCATGAAAGTGGGAAGTGAAAGTGAAGTCGCTCAGTCGTGTCCAACTCTTAGAGACCCCATGGACTGCAGCCTACCAGGCTCCTCCATCCATGGGATTTTCCAGGCAAAAGTACTGGAGTGGGTGCCATCACCTTCTCCTTTTCTGAGGGCAGCTGTCATTAACTGCCTTACAGGCCTTTTGAATTGGAGGTGCCGTAAGCACTGGTGGACAAGTGTAGTTCCAGGAAATGTCCACCAAGTGGCAGCACTTCTTTATGCCCAACTCTGGTTCCACCTGCACCCAGAGACTTTAGGGAAAGTCGACTTCCTGGACTGTGAATTAGAGTGGAATATGCCAAGCGCTTGAGTCTCACTACTTCTTCCCCCTAAAGCTTAACCCCTCCCTTCCAGACTCATGTCTGCCTGGGGCACCGCTCCCTGCTGAGGTGCCTAGGAAGCTGCACCCCCAGGAAGGAGGCTTTGGCAGGGGACCCCAGCGCCAGATCCCTGGATACTTGGTGGCTTTACTCTGATCCTTGAGGCCAGAGAGTCAGGCCACCATTGTTGGGATGCACTAAGGATTCTGTTGCCAGCCAGAGAAAGCAGACAGTGCAGGTTTAAGAGGAGTCTCTATGGAGGGCACCCTGCCTGGCTGTTTCAACTCCACCCCAGTCCAGCCCCGGGACTCTAGTCTACTCAGAGTCCAGGGATGGAATAGCAGCACAAGTCGCAGAGGTCGGAGGGCGTAAACTAACATTATATTTCTTTTCTTTTGTCTCATGCCACTGCTATTTTGAAGTCTAGTCGATTCGCAGTTTTGTGCTTGTCTTCAATGAACAACAAACTGAAACACTTATGACAGATACATACAGCATATTTGTACTTAAAAATTTTTTTGCCATAGACTTTATTAAACAAGGTTCATAAACTTCTCTGTGCTGAACATCAGGTCCCTGTGGACTCTTTATTAGAAATACAGATTTTTTGTACATGTGCAAGGAACCAAAGAAGGAGATAGTCCTTGTGGATTGTCTATTACAGCCATAGATTCCTATGTATATGTTAGAGATAAATATTTCTCTGTAAATGAGCATGGAAGGAAGAAAGTAAAAAGGAAGATAATCCTTGTGGATTAGCTAACGTAGATACAGATTTCTGTGTATACGTCAGTACCGACCTCCTAATTCATCCCTGGCCATTTCCATTTTTTCCCCTGTAATTCTTTGTTTGTGTATGAATCTCTGAGTCTCCTTTTGTGTTATAAATTACCTCCACTGTATCTCTCTCTGTTTTCTTTTACTTTGCCTAGAAGGGACATCCTCTGCTATTTTCTTCCTCTGCTGCTGAATCCACTTACTGTATGACCCTCCAAGGTCCATCCTTGTGGTGACGAGTGGTTTAATTTCATAATTTCAGTGGCAATTTTTATGTCTGAGTAACAGCCTATTGTATATATGTACCGCATTTCTTTAAGATTCAATCTGTCGATGATATTTTATTGAGTCTGTGTCTTGGATATTGGAAGTAGCATTGTGGTGAACATTAGTGTGCATGTGTCTTTTTGAATGATGATTTTCTCAGGATTTAGGTTCATGTGTGGGAAATCAATATCCTAGGCTTAGTTTTCTGGAAAGTTTTTTTTTTTTTTCTGGCATGGGAAGCTGTCCTTTCTAGTGATTGTTACCAATGTCCATTCCCACTGACCATGCAGGGAGGTTTCCTCTTTTCCCAGCTCTCTCCCACAGTTATTATTTGTCGACTTGTGAGGATGGCCATTCTGACAGGTGGGATTTGATTTCTTGTTGTCGTTTTGGTTGGCATTCCTCCTGTAATATTTAGGGATGTGGATCAGCTTGTCCTGTGGCCATTTGGGTTTTTTTTTTTTTTTCCTTTTCCTAAAGGGTGTGTGTGAGGAAATTTTACCTGTTGCAAGCTGCTTCTTGAAAGTCAGTTATGTTCAGGATTAATTTCTGCAATACCCACACCAGGACCTTCCCAGGGGGCAGCGGTCATTAACAGCCACACAGGTGCCAGTAAACACCGGTGGGCAAGTTGTAGTCACAGGAAATGTCCAAATGGTGGCAGCACTTCGTCATGCCCAACTCTGGTTCTACCTGCAACCAGAGCCTTAGGGAAGGTCAACTTCCTGTGCTATAAATTTGAATGGAATGTAACTGAGCAAACCCCAAAGGCCTTGAGTCTCACTGCTTCCCCCTAAAGCTTTACCCCTCCCCTCAAGGCTCCTGTCTACCTGGGGCATCCCTCCCAGCTGAGGTGCCTAGGAGGCTGCACTCTCAGAAAGGAGGCTTCAACTGGGGACTCCAGCGCCAGGGCCCTGGATACTTGGTGACTTTACCCTTGCCCTCAATGCCAGAGGTTCAGGCCACCATCAGTGGGTTGCACTAGGGATTCTGGTCCCAGCCAGAGAAAACCAGAGAGAGTACAGGATTGAAACAGATCTCAATGCAGGGCATCCTGCCTGGCTGTCTACCCCCCACACTAGCCCAGCCCTGGAATTCAAGCCTAATCATGTTCTTGGAATCAAATAGCATCCTGAGTCCAGCAGGTCCGAGGAAATAAACTAGACGTTACTTTTCTTTCCTTTTCTTTAATCTCATGCCAATGCTATGTTGAAGTCTAGTCAATTTGCAGTTTTGTGCTTGTCCTCAGTGTGTTGCTGGCCAAAAGCTTGGCCTCTCTGTCCACTGAAACCAAATGAAAAATGCAGAGACAGAGTTTGGGGGAAATAGAAAGGTGGCTTCAATTCTCAGCCAGCAAAGAGTGGAACACAGTAGTCTCATGCCTCAAGAACTGCGCCCCCGCTCCATGAGGAGTCTAGGGGCTTATATAAGATGAGGGACAAAGGTGACAGGATCTTGATTTCTTCCTCGTGCATTGTTTTATCAACTAAAAAATATAGTCACAATCTGAAAGTAGAGAGTTATTTTATTTGGTGCGAATGTTTAGGACCCCAAGCTCTGGAGACAGCATCTCAGTAGCTCTGAGAAAACTGCTCCAAGGAGGCAGAGGGTAAGTCAGGCTATATACAAGTTTGCAACAAAGAGAGCATGCAGTCTGAACATCAAAGATCAGATATCAGGTTTTGGAATTTAGCATTCTATATATGGGAAGATGCAAGCCTCTGGGCTCAATAAATTCATTCCTTTCACATGCACCTCAGCTATCTGGGGCCAATCCTGTTCTCTTGCTCACCTTGCTTCCTGCATTCCAAAACAAGACCAGGAGCTGACTGTGGCTTAGACCATGAACTCTTTATTGCCAAATTCAGACTTAAGTTGAAGAAAGTAGGGAAAACCACTAGACCATTCAGGTATGACCTAAATCAAATCCCTTATGATTATACAGTGGAAGTGAGAAATAGATTTAAGGGACTAGATCTGATAGATAGAGTCCTGATGAACTATGGAATGAGGTTCGTGACATTGTACAGGAGATAGGGATCAAGACCATCCCCGTGGAAAAGAAATACAAAAAAGCAAAATGGCTGTCTGGGGAGACCTTACAAATAGCTGTGAAAAGAAGAGAAGCGAAAAGCAAAGGAGAAAAGGAAAGATATAACCATCTGAATGCAGAGTTCCAAATAGCAAGGAGAGATAAGAAAGCCTTCCTCAGTGATCAATGGAAAGAAATAGAGGAAAACAACAGAATGGGAAAGACTAGAGATCTCTTCAAGAAAATTAGAGAAACAAAGGGAACATTTCATGCAAAGATGGGCTCGATAAAGGACAGAAAGCAGAAGATATTAAGAAGAGCTGGCAAGAATACACAGAAGAACTGTACAAAAAATATCTTCACGACCAAGATAATCATGATGGTGTGATCACTCACCTAGAGCCAGACATCCTGGCATGTGAAGTCAAGTGGGCCTTAGAAAGCATCACTATGAACAAAGCTAGTGGAGGTGATGGAGTTCCAGTTGAGCTATTTCAAATCCTGAAAGATAATGCTGTGAAAGTACTGCACTCAATATGCCAGCAAATTTGGAAAACTCAGCAGTGGCCACAGGACTGGAAAAGGTCAGTTTTCATTCCAATCCCAAAGAAAGGCAATGCCAAACAAGGCTCAAACTACTGCACAATTGCACTCATCTCACACGCTAGTAAAGCAATGTTCAAAATTCTCCAAGCCAGGCTTCAGCAGTACGTGAACCGTGAACTTCCAGATGTTCAAGCAGGTTTTAGAAAAGGCAGAGAAGCCAGAGATCAAATTGCCAACATCCACTGGATCATCGAAAAAGCAAGAGAGTTCCAGAAAAACATCTATTTCTGCTTTATTGACTATGCCAAAGCCTTTGTGTGGATCACAACAAACTGTGGAAAATTCTTCAAGAGATGGGAATACCAGACCACCTGACCTGCCTCTTGAGAAACCTCTATGCAGTTCAGGAAGCAAGAGTTAGAACTGGACATGGAACAACAGACTGGTTCCAAATCGACAGGAGTACGTCAAGGCTGTATATTGTCACCCTGCTTATTTAACTTGTATGCAGAGTACATCATGAGAAACGCTGGACTAGAAGAAGCACAAGCTGGAATCAAGATTGCTGGGAGAAATATCAATAACCTCAGATATGCAGATGATACCACCCTTATGGGAGAAAGTGAAAAGGAACTAAAAAGCCTGTTGATGAAAGTGAAAGTGGAGAATGAAAAAGTTGGCTTAAAGCTCAACATTCAGAAAACGAAGATCATGGCATCTGGTCCCATCACTTCATGGGAAATAGATGGGGAAACAGTGGAAACAATGTCAGATTTTATTTTTGGGGGCTCCAAAATCACTGCAGATGGTGATTACAGCCATGAAATTAAAAGAAGCTTACTCCTTGGAAGGAAAGTTATGACCAACCTAGACAGCATATTAAAAAGCAGAGACATTACTTTGCCAACAAAGGTCCATCTAGTCAAGGCTATGGTTTTTCCAGTAGTCATGTATGGATGTGAGAGTTGGACTGTAAAGAAAGCTGAGTGCCGAAGAATTGATGCTTTTGAACTGTGGTGTTGGAGAAGACTCTTGAGAGTCCCTTGGATTGCAAGGAGATCCAACCAGTCCATCCTAAAGGAGATCAGTCCTGGGTGTTCATTGGAAGGACTGATGTTGAAGCTGAAATTCCAATACTTTGGCCACCCCATGCGAAGAGTTGACTCATAGGAAAAGACTGTGATGCTGGGAAAATCGAGGGCAGGAGGAGAAGGGGATGACAGAGGATGAGATGGTTGGATGGCATCACCGACTCAATGGACATGGATTTGGGTGGACTCCGGGAGTTGGTGATGGACAGAGAGGCCTGGCGTGCGGCGGTTCATGGGGTCTGAAACAGTGGGTCTCGACTGAGCGAGTGAACTGAACTGAGCACAGCTCTTCATGGGGTTGTTACAGAAAATGGCCACAAGGTGGCAGCATTTCTCCATGCTACAATCTTTCTTTCTTTTTTAATTCTGTAATTTCCGTGTAATTTTATGTCGGAATATAGTTGATTTCTGATGTCTTTGTTTCAGGTGTACAGGAAGTCGATTCAGTTATACATATGTTATTTCTTCTCCTTCGGGTCCTTTTCCACGTTTAGATGATTACAGTGTGTTCAATAAAGTTCCCTCTGCTTTTCGGAAGTTACTTCTGGATCATCTGTCTGACGCGTATTAATGTGTATATGTTAACTCCAAGGTCTTAATTTATCCTGCCTGTATCTGGAGGTTAGGGGCTCTGCAGAGGGGAAGAACACTCTAGGTCCATTTTGGAGGTACACTGCCTGCCATATGCTCCCTGCTCCCTCAGCCCCAGGACTCTCCTGCCTTGGGACACAAGCCAATCTGGCTACAGGATGTGACACCAGCCTAGGTCACTATTGCCTGGAGGGAATAGAGTTAGCATTTTTTCCAATTTTTTCTGTTTTTAATCTATTATTTGAACTAGAGTATAAAGGTGAATTAAAATCTTGTTGGTTTTTTTTTTTTTTTTTTCTTTTCAATGTGCTGCAACTGGTTCACTTCCACATAGATGTATACATGTTTTTTGGGGGGTTCTTTTTCTATATAGGTGCTTACATAGTCTGGTATAAGATTCCTTGTGTTACATAGTGGGTCCTGGTGTCTTACTTTAGAAATAGTTATGTGCATATGTTAGTCTGAAGCAGCTCATTTCTCCCTGCCCCACATCTTACATTCTTGGTGACTGGAAGTTTCCCTTCTAAGTCTTTGAGGCTGTGTCTCTTTTTGAAAGACGTTCATTTGTATCCATTTTTAGATTATACCTAGAAGTGATATCACGTGATACTGGCATCTCCCTGCCTTCCTTCCTTCTCTTGGAATGACCATGTCGCCTTCCTTTTCTGTGGCTGGACTTTGCGTTATATCCTACTTTCTATGGTGGAGGTACGCTGCACTGTGTACATGTACCCCACCTCCTGTCTCCATTCACGTGCGCTTCTATAATTAGCTTGCTTCCCTGTCTTGGCTGTTAGCTTTGACTACAAAGACCTTTGTCGGCAAAGTGACGTCTCTGCTTTTTAAAACATTGTCTAGGTTGGTCATAGCTTTCCTCACAAGGAGCAAGTGTAGTCCGCCAGGCTCCTCTGTCCAGTGAATTCTCCAGGCAAGAATACTGGAGGGGGTAGACATTCCCTTCTCCAGGAGAACTTTCTAACCGAGAGATCAAACCCAGGTCTATATTTCTGTATTTCATATATGAACATACAGGTGCATATTTCATGTATGAAAGTAGAATTTTCTGTATTTTATATAAACATATAGGTGCATATTTCATGTATGAAAATAGAATTTTCCATATTTCACATATGAAAATATGTGTGTATTTCAGTATGAAAATTGAGTTTTCTATATTTCATATAGAAAATACAGGTGCATATTTCACATGTGAAAACTTAATTTTCTATATTTCATATATAAAAATACCACTGCATATTTCACATATGGAAATAAAATTTTCTATATTTTATGTATGAAAATATAGGTATTTACATTTGTAGAGTGAACACATTTGCTATTGTTCTTTAACCAAAAAATCAAAAATTTACTGTAATTTATAATGATGCTAAGTCTTACAACTTGGGCTTAGTAAAATGTGAGTTTTGCCTGGATTTCTAGGGCAATAGTTCTTAAACCTCAGTGTGCGCCAGTGCTTCAGAATCACCTGGTGGGCTTGTGAACTCAAATTGTCAGACGGCAGTTCCAGAGCTTTTGATTTAGTAGATTTGCAAATACCAGTCCAGGGACCAGAATGAAAATCATTGTGTCTTTTGCATAATGCTTTTAAAGACTTAAAATAACTCTTCTAAATCAAGTATACTGTCTTACATCTTAATACATATGAAAGTCTTAATTTGAAACCAGAAGATTGCTAAGTGACTTTTATTTATATGGCATTGTGAACTGAAATCAATATGAAGGCATCAAAAATAACATTAAATAAAGTGTTTGTTAGAGAACACTGAAAAAAGCAACTTTCAAAAAACTGTATTTATTCTGTAGTTAGATTAATTGGCTTGACTTGACTAATAAGTTCTTTGTGAAGCAAATTTTAAAAGACTAAACTACTTTATATGATTATTTTAAATCTCACCAAAATTAACTTCTTGATGAATGGAATCTTCTATTTTTAAAAATACCCATTTTATTTTGCTAACTATTTTGTTATTGATTATTTTTTGTGTTTGTAGCTAGCCATTAACTATATTTTTAAACTGAAGTACAATTGATTTAATTCCTATATTTGTTTTGGGTGTACAACATAGTGATTCAATATTTTTATGGAATATATTTAAAGATATCACAAAATAATGGCTTTATCTCACTCTGCTGTGTACTATGTCATGGTAGCTTATTTACTTTACAGATAGTAGTGTGCATCTCTTATTCTCCTACCCCTGTCTTGCCCCTCCCACCTCCCTCTCTGCACTGGTGACCATTCTCTGTATCAGTGAGTCCGTTTCTGTTTCAGAGATAAATTATTTGCATCATATATTAGATTCCACACATTAGTGAAATCATATGGTATTTGTCATTGTCTTTCTGACTTACTTAGTAGAATAATCTCTAGGTCCATGTTGCTGAAAATGGCATTATAATAATATTTTCTATATTTCATTTATGAAATTATGTGTGCATATTTTATCTCTGAAAAGGGAATTTTCTATATTTCATGTGAAAATGAGGTCCATGTATCATATATGAAAGTGGTTGAATTTTCTATATTTCATATATCCATGAAAACAGAGTGGGTTGCATTTTCTTCTCCAGAGTATCTTCCCAACACAGTATTGAAAAGTAAAATTTTCTATATTTTATATATGAAAGAGCTGCTGGAGTATTTCACCTATTTCATATATGAAAACAGTGGTAGAAAAGTTTTTTCAGTATTTCATATAAAGAACAAATTCATCTGAAAATGGTATATTTCTTTTATTTCAGATATATGAATATGGAGTATTTATTTATATATAGGATTTCTTGTTTCTAAATACTGATTATGTTTGGATGAGACTGTGTGCTTTCTGCAGAGAGAACATTTAGACCTGACCTGTACTCTCTGCACTGGGATGTGGGGACCCAGGTGCAGGCCTGGCCTGGCCTCAGTCTGGGAAACTCTGTGCCTGCGTCTGAGCATCAGTGCTCAGATGTCTGGGCTCTGGGGCTGGGCAGGCTTCTCTGGGAACCATGCTCTCCTCTGAGTGGGCTTCCCTGGCCCTCCCGGGGGTCAGTGCTGTGGTCGGGCTCCTAGTCTCTCCCCTGCCAGATTCACCTTCCCTGGGGCTCCTGGAGACACCTTAGGTGGCTACCTGGTAATCATTCCAATTTTCCAGCACATTCAGGTTGAGTAGGGAGGCAGGTTCACCTGGTGAATTGGTTCCAGGGCACAGGGATCAGGCAAAAAGTCAATGGGCAGCAGGTGAGGCTGCTGCTGTGGTCTCCTTCCAGTCGACTCTCTCCTCCTAAGAGAACAGAGCTGCCCCTCGTCTTTCAGCCCAGCTTTCCTGTTTTCTCAGCACCTCAGCGGGACAAGAAAGACAGAGCCTGCCAGAACCAAGGTAGTGTGTTCAACTCAAGCATGAGCTTTCAAAGCAGCAAAAATCACACAGAACCAAAGTGAAAAGAGGAGGACTTCTCTAAAACAATGTGAGGAGAGGAAACAGACCCTACACTTGTTTCTACCATACCAGAGAGTTTACAGAACCCACTCATTTCCACTTTAGGGGTCTAATCAGCAGAGACCTGGTGTCCACACCAAGGGACATGCAACCCCAGGTGCAGGATCTAGGGAGGCGGTGTCACCTGAAGAGACTGTAGAAGTGGGTCCCCAGGTGCAGGCTCTGGGGATTGTGTGGCTCTCACCCCATCCACGTGGGTCAGGATCCTGTGTACACAGAGACCACATGTCTGCTCTTTACCTGCAGTGTGTCCTGTCTCCTCGGAGATTCCCAACATCTCAATTAAGGGTGTTGCCCTGATTAACCTGTGGTCCTTTTTCCTTTTCATCTTGTCACATTCACATGAGGTCAGGCACCTTTGGGTGGGTTGCTGCTCTGTGTTTTGCTGAGTGAAAACCTTTGCTGGTGTCATATTAATATCATAGCATATCACATGCTAATTCATGGAGTCACAACTGTCTGGTTTCCCCTAGACCAAGCTAAGGTAATTTAGTTTGTAATTGAATTGTTATTTTATATTGGAGTAGAGTTGATTTCCAGTGTTTAGTTTTAGGTGTTTATGCTTGATTCAATTAGACATGGATGTACATATATTCTTTTTGTTTTTTTCTCATATACATTATTACAGTATGTTCAGGAGAGTTCCATGTTGTATTTAGTAGGTCCTTTTTCATTATCATCTTGACATATATTCATGTGTATATTTTCATCCCAAACTCTTAAAATTTATCCCTCCCTTCTAACTTTGTTTTGATAATCAGAATTTGGTTTTCTCAGACTGTTTCTGTTTTTAGTTCAATGGTATGAATTTGTATATTCTAACTGTACATGATATCTTAAGATGTTTGTCTTTGACTTACCTCACATAGAATTATAATTTGGTTCATCCATTGCTGCTGCCAATATGATTATTTCGTTCTGTTTTAAGGCTGAGTAGTATTTTAGTGTCGGAGAAGGCGATGGCACCCCACTCCAGTACTCTTGCCCGGAAAATCCCGTGGATGGAGGAGCCTGGTAGGCTACAGTCCATGGGGTCGCTAAGATTTGGACACGACTGAGCGGCTTTGCTTTCACTTTTCACTTTCTTGCATTGGAGAAGGAAATTTAGTGTTCTTGCCTGGAGAATCCCAGAGATGTCTTGTGGGCTGCTGTCTATATTTGTGCAGCAGCAGGACAGATTTTAGTCTTCGTGTTTGTGTCAGTGGACATTTTGGTGGGTTTTATGTTTGGGCTATTGTAAATAGTGCTGTCCTGAAAATCGAGGTGCACGTGTAATTTTGAATGATGATTTTCTCTGGATCGAAGCCCAGGAATGGGATTGCAGGATCATCTGATACCTCTGTGTTTAATGTTTCAAGGAAGGTTCATGCTGTTTTCTATCATGGCTTCAGCAGTTACAGTCCCACCAAGACTGTAGGAAGATTCCATTTTCTGTACATTCTCTACAGTATTTATTCTTTGTAGATCTTTTCGATGATGGCCATTGTGACTAGTGTAAGGTTATTGAAGTTTTGATTGGTATTGATTTAAAATTATTAATGTGGAGTATCTTCCCATGTGCTTTTATTATTTTACACCCTGTGAGTACAATTTACCTCTTGAAAGTGGCTTCTTGAAACTTGCCCTGTTTGGAATTCTTTTGCAATGATTTTCCCCAGGACATGTCTTGAGGACGGGTATCATTTAAAGCCCTCTTGGACTTATGACTATTAAGAGCCCTTCAGCACCTGTGTTATGGCTTCCCTGCTGGCTCAGTGATAAAGAATCCACCTGCAGTGCAGGAGACTTGCAGGAGACATGGGTTTGATCCCTGGGTCAGAAAGCTCCCCGATGGAGGAAATGGCAACCCATTCCAATATTCTTGCCTGGGAAATCCCATGGACAGAGGAGCCTGATGGGCTACAGTCCATAGGGTCAGAGTCAGATATGACTGACTGACTAAACAGTAGCATGTTTTAATGTGTATATATTGATCTGAACCAGTTAATTATTCCCTGCCCATCCACATTTCTTTTTTAGTAACTGTAAGTTTCTTAGATTCTAAGTCTGTGAATCTGTTTCTCTTTTGTAAAGAAGTTCATTTGCATCCATTTTTAGATTACATCTAGGAGTGATGTATGATACTTGTCCATCTCTGTCTCCCTTACTTCATTTGAAATGATTGCCTTGGCCTTCTTATCTGTGGCTGGACTTGGAATTCTTTCCTACTTCTTTATGGTTGAGAAATATTGCACTGTGTGTATGTACCCCATTGTGTATCCATTCATCTGTAATTTCACCAATTAGCTTCCTTCCCAGACTTGGCTGTTGTACCTTGTGGGGCCAAGATTGCAGGGTTTCCTGTAACTTAAAAAATTTTTATTTTCTCTACATTTATGCCCAGACATGGGATTGCTGGGTCCTGAAGTACTTCTTTGTTATTTTTTAAATGAACCTCCATGTGTTCTCCCTACTGGATGAGCCTATGTACATTGAGATCAACGGTGCAGGAGGGTTTCCTTGTGTCTACACCCTCTATAGCATTTATTCTTTTAAAAATAATTTTATTTATTCATTTATCTTTGGTTGCACTGAGTCTTAGTTGCTGAGCATAGGCTTTCTCTATCTGCAGCAAGCAGGGGCTACTCTCTAGCTTCACTGTGCAGCTTCTCGTTGTGGTGGCTTCTGGTTACAGTATGTGGGCTCTAGAGCACCAGGCTTCAGGAGTTGCATTGCAAGGGCTCAATGGTTGTGGTTCAAGGGCTCTAGAGCACAGGCTCAACAGTTTGGGTCCATGGGCTTAGCTGTCCCACATATGTGGAATCTTCTCAGACCAGGGATCGAACCTATGTCTCCTGCATTTGCAGGCTGATTCTTAATCACTACACCACCAGGGAAGTCCTAGCATTTATTGTTTAAAACGTTTTGAAATGGACATTCTGACCAATGTGAGTGCTTAGCTCATTGGGCTTTTGATTTGCATGGCTCCTCCGTCCATGGCATTGTCCAGGCAAGAGTACTGGAATGGGGTGCCATTGCCTTCTCCGAATAATACCTCAGCTGGTAAAGAATCCACCTGCCATGCAGGAGACCTTGGTTCGATTCCTGGGTCAGGAAGATCCCCTGGAGAAAGGATAGGCTACCCACTCCAGTATTCTTGGGCTTCCCTTATGGCTCAGCTGGTAAAGAATCTGCCTGCAATGTGGGAGACCTGGATTTGATCCCTGGGTTGGGGTATCCTGGCCTGGAGAATTCCATGGGCTGTATAGTCCATGGGTTGCAAAGAGTTGGACACGACTGAGCGACTTTCACTTTAGGGCTTCCCTTGTAGCTCAGTTGGTAAAAAAATCTGCCTGTGGTGCAGGAGACCTGGGTTTGATCTCTGGGTCAGGAAGATCCCCTGGAGAAGGAAATGGCAACCCACTCCAGTATTCTTGCCTGGAGAATCCCGTGGACAGAGAAGCCTGGCATGCTACAGTCCATGTGGTCGCAAGAGTCGGACATGATTTAGCGACTAAAGAGAGAGAGAATAATTAGTGATGCTGAGTATCTTTTCATGTGCCTAACTGCAATCTGTAGGCCTTCCTTGAAGAAATATCAATTTAAATCTTTGGCCCATTTTGTTCTTGGGATGTATTTATTTTTGATATTGAGTTGCATGAGTTGTTTGTATGTTTTGGAGATGAATTCCTTGTGGGTGTCATTGTTTGCAAATGTTTCTTCCTGTTCTGAGGGTTGTGCTTGTCTCTCATTTAGGGTTATCCTTTGGTAGGCAAATGGTTTTCAGGTTAATGAGGTCCCATTTTCTGATCTGTGGTTTATTTTTCATTATTCTGAGAGGTAGAGCCACAGCAGACTTGCTGCATTTTATCTCAAATCATGTCCTATTTACATTTTCTCAAGAATTTCATAGTATCCATCATTATCTTTAGACAGTTATACTATTTGGAGCTTATTTTGTGTGTGGTCTTAGGAGGTTTTCTAACTTAATTCTCATTTTCATGTCTGAAGGAACCCTCACTGTGTCCTCCATTGTGGCCATTACAATTTCCACCCAAACATCAGTAGAGGAGGGTTCCCTGTCTGCACACCCTATTCCAGCACTTACTGTTAGTAGAGTGTTTGGCAATGGCCATTCTGACCAGTGTGATGGGCTGCCTTGCTGTAGTTTAGATTTGCACTTCTCTAATGTTTAGTGATGCTGACATCATTTCATGTGATTTTTTTTTAAAAGAGTATGAGTTAAACGTACATCTTGACATTGGCTTCTTTAATGCCTACCTGGTTTTGAATTCTTTTTTCATGACCACCCATAAGACATTTCTTGAGGGCATGTGTTTTAATTTTTTATAGCCCCTAGATCCTTGTGCATATTAAATGTCCAGCAACACAGCTCTTCGAAGAAAGGCACTGGCACCCCACTCCAGTACTCTTGCCTGGAAAATCCATGGACGGAGGAGCCTGGTAGGCTGCAGTCCATGGGGTCGCAAAGAGTTGGACACGACTGAGTGACTTCACTTTCACCTTTCACTTTCATGCATTGGAGAAGGAAATGGCAACCCACTCCAGTGTTCTTGCCTGGAGAATCCCAGGGATTTTCCTGGTGGGCTGCCGTCTCTGGGGTCGCATTTAGAGTCGGAGATCCTTGTGAAATGATTAAATGTCAGCAGCCCAGCTCTTCATGGTGTTATTATAGGAAGTGGCCACAAGGAAGCAGCACTGTTCCATGTCCAATTCTGGTTCTTCATGCACACTGAGCCTTTGGGAAAGTTGGCGTCCAGGGCTGTAAATAAGAGTAGAATGTGCCTGAGCAAACACCCAAGAACTTGTCTCACTACTTCTTCCCCTTAAGGCTTCACCCCTCCCTTTCAGACTCATCCCAACCTGGGTCTGCTCCCTGCTGAGATGCCAAGGAGGCTGCACTCTCAGGAAGGCAGCTTCAACTGGGGACCCCTGCACCAGGAGACCTGGTGGACAGGTGACTTTACCAAGGTCCCTGTGGCCAGACAGTTGAGGCAACCATCCTTTGGGTGCACTAGGGTCTATGGTCCCAGCCAAGGCAAAACTTGTAGCTAAAACTTGTAGTTGTAGATGTAGTTACTTAAGAGCAGGCTCAATTAAGGGCACCCAGTCTGACTGTCTCAACCCCTCTCCTGCCCAGTCATGGGACTCAAGCCTAGTCAGGTTCCAGATCTGGCAAGCGGCACAAGTCAGGGAGATCAGAGGGAATAAGATAGACCTTACTTCTTTAATCTCATGCCTATACAATGTTGAACTGTATTTGATTTGCAGTTTTGTGCTTGTCAGTGTAAGGGCTCCTGATTCTGTTATGACATAAACATACAGCGTAACTGTTTTTTTTCACTTCTTTGCCATAGAAGTTATTGAACAAAGTTGCTGGGGTCCCCAATTCAAGGCCCTTTGAAGGGAGTGCAGCCTTCTAGGCCCCTCACCAGGGGCTGTGGCCAGGGTTGGTATGAGTCTGCAGGGGAGGAGAGAAGCTTAGAAGGACTAAGACACAAGCCTTTGAGTGTTTGCTCAGGCACATTCCACTCTAAATCACAGTCCAGGAAACCGGCTCTCCTTAACGCTCTGGTTGCCTGAGGACCAGAGTTGGGTAGGAAGAAGTGCTGCCGCCTTGTTAACATTTCCTGTAACTACAACTTGTACACCTGTGCTTACTGGCACCTCCATTCACAAGGCTTATGGGGCTGCTAATGACTGACAGCTGCCCTCAGGAAAGGTCCTGGGCGGGTGTTGCAGAAATAAATTCCAAACACAACCAACTCAAGAAGCCAAGTGTGATAGGTAACTTTCCTCAGATTCTTCCAGGAAAACAAGAAAAAATGGCCACAGGACAAGCCGTTCAGCATCTAATTATTACAGGAGGAATGACAATACTAGGTTTAGCTTGTCCGAAAGGATTTTTCCTTTGGCATGTGAAGACTGTCTTTTCTAAGGGCTGCTGGCAATGTCCATTCTCACCAACCATGTAGTGGGGTTCAACCATCTCCTGGCTCTCTCCTACATTTACTGTTTGTAGACATGTGACAATGTCCATTCTGACTGACGGGATTTGATTTCTTGCTGTTTTGTCATTCCCCTCACTGATCATTATGTCCTGTGGTTGGTTGGTTGGTTGTTTGTTTTCCATAAAGAATCTAGGATCTTTATCTGTCATAGTGGCTATTTGAATGTCGATTCTGTTTGGAATATATTTCTGCAACACCTGCCCAAGATCTTTCCTGAGGGTAACTTGTCATTAACAGCCCCCCAAGAATTGTGAATTGGAGGTGCAAGTGCACACTGCTGGTCAAGTTGTAATTACAGGAAATGTCCACAAGGCAATAGCAATTCTGCCTGCCCAACTCTTATTCCCCTTGCAAGGAGGTCCTTACAGAAAACCAGCTTCCTGGGTTGTGAATTATAGTGGAAAGTGCCTGAGGAAGCACTCAAGGGCATGGTCTCAGTACGTCTTCCCCCTAAATCTTCACCCCTCCCCTCTAGACTCCTCCCAACCTGAGCCACAGCACCCTGCTCAGGGGCCAAGGAGGCTCCACTGTCAGGAAGGCAGATTGAATTGGGCACCAGAGCACCAGGAGACCTTGAGTTAGGTGATTTTCCAGGGTCCTGGAGGTCAGAGGATTGGGCCACCATCCTTCAGGTGCCCTGGGACTCTGTTCCCAACCAAGCAAACCAGACAGTACAGTTTTTTGGGGGGCTGCTCTATTACCAGCACGCTGCCTGCTGTCTGTACCCCATCCAGTCCAGCATGGGCACCCATGCCTGCTCAGGATCCAGGGATGGGATAGAGCCCAAGTCAGGGAGGTTGGAGGGAACAAATGGGCATTCCTTTTCCTTCTTTTCAGTTCAGTCACTCAGTCGTGTCCAACTGTTTGTGACCCCATGGACTGCAGCACGCCAAGCTTCCCTCTCCTTCACCAACTAATGGAGTTTACTCAAACTCATGTCCATTGAGTTGGTGACGCCATCCAACCATCTCATCCTCTGTCATCCTCTTCTCCTCCTGCCGTCAATCTTTCCCAGTATCAGAGTCTTTTCCAATGAGTCAGTTCTTCACATTAGATGGCCAACGTATTGGAGTTTCAGCTTCAGCATCAGTCCTTCCAATGAATATTCAGGACTGATTTCCTTTAGGATGGACTGGTTGGATCTCCTTGCAGTCCAAGGGATTCTCAAGAGTCTTCTCCAACACCACAGTTAAAAAGCATCAATTTTTCAGCACTCAGCTTTTTTTATAGTCCAATTCTCACATCTATACATGACTATTGGATAAATCATAGCTTTGACCAGATGGACCTTTGTTGGCAAAGTAATGTCTCTGCTTTTTAATATGCTGTCTAGGTAGGTCATAACTTTTCTTCCAAGGAGCAAGCATCTTTTAATTTCATGGCTGCAGTCACCATCTGCAGTCATTTTGGAGCCCAAAACAATAAAGTCTCTCACTGTTTCCATTGTTTCCCCATATATTTGCCATGAAGTGATGGGACCAGATGCCATGATCTTAGTTTTATTAATGTTGAGTTTTAAGCCAGCTGTTTCACTCTCTTCTTTCACTTTCATCAAGAGGCTCTTTAGTTCTTCTTTGCTTTCTGCCATAAGGGTGGTGTCATCTGCATATCTGAGGTTATTGAGATTTCTCCTGGCAATCTTGATTCCAGCTTGTGCTTCATCCAGCTCAGCATTTCTCATGATGTACTCTTCATCTAAGTTAAATAAGCAGGGTGACAATATACAGCCTTGATGTACTCCTGTCCTGATTTGGAACCAGTCTGTTGTTCCATGTCCAGTTCTAACTTGCTTCCTGACCTGCATACAGATTTCTCAGGAGGCAGGTCAGGTGATCTGGTATTCCCATCTCTTTAAGAATTTTCCTCAGTTTGTTGTGATCCACACAGTCAAAGGCTTTGGCATAGTCAATGAAGCAGAAGTAGATATTTTTCTGGAACTCTCTTGCTTTTTCGATGATCTTTTACTTTTCTTTAATCTCCAGTTTTGCACTTCTTGTCAGTAACAGCCGCCTGATTCAATGATGACACATACATACAGCCTATCACTTTTTGGGGATTATTTTGCCGTAAGTTATTTCAGAAGGTTGAGCAAAGTTCGCTCTGCTGAAAATCATGTCCTTCTGGATAATCTATTAGATATACAGATTTTTTTGTGATTGTGGAAGAAAGGAAGAGAGGAGACAATCTTTATGAATTTTCTATAACAGATAGTTATAACACTGACAGAGGTAGATTTCTTTGTATATATAAGAGATACAGATTTCTGTGTATATTTGAAAGGAAGAGAGTAAGGAGAGGATAATCCTTGTGGTATCATTGTTGTTCGGTTGCCCACTCATGGCCGACTGTGTGTGTGTGTGTGTGTGAAGATGACAATTCTTTTTTGTAAATTTATTTATTTTAATTGGAGGCTAATTACTTTACAATATTGTAGTGGTTTTTGCCATCAGATCAGATCAGTTGCTCAGTCGTGTCCGACTCTTTGCAACCCCATGAATCGCAGCACGCCAGGTCTCCCTGTCCATCACCAACTCCTGGAGTTCACTCAGACTCACGTCCATCAAGTCAGTGATGCCATCCAGCCATCTCATCCTCTGTCGTCCCCTTCTCCTCCTGCCCCCAATCCCTCCCAGCATCAGAGTCTTTTCCAATGAGTCAACTCTTCACATGAGGTGGCCAAAGTACTGGAGTTTCAGCTTCAGCATCAGTCCTTCCAAAGGACACCCAGGGCTGATCTCCTTTAGAATGGACTGGTTGGATCTCCTTGCAGTCCAAGGGACTCTCAAGAGTCTTCTCCAACACCACAGTTCAAAAGCATCAATTCTTCAGTGCTCAGCCTTCTTCACAGTCCAACTCTCACATCCCATGACCACAGGAAAAACGATAGCCTTGACTAGACAAACCTTTGTTGGCAAAGTAATGTCTCCGATTTTGAATATGCTATCTAGGTTGGTCATAACTTTCCTTCCAAGGAGTAAGCGTCTTTTAATTTCATGGCTGCAGTCACCATCTGCAGTGATTTTGGAGCCCCAAAAAATAAAGTCTGACACTGTTTCCACTGTTTCCCCATCTATTTCCCATGAAGTGGTGGGACCAGATGCCATGATCTTCATTTTCTGAATGTTGAGCTTTAAGCCAACTTTTTCACTCTCCTCTTTCACTTTCATCAAGAGGCTTTTCAGTTCCTCTTCACTTTCTGCCATAAGGGTGGTGTCATCTGCATATCTGAGGTTATTGAGATTTCTCCCAGCAATCTTGATTCCAGCTTGTGTTTCTTCCAGTCCAGCGTTTCTCATGATGTACTCTGCATATAAATTAAATAAGCAGGGTGACAATATACAGCCTTGACGTACTCCTTTTCCTATTTGGAACCAGTCTGTTGTTCCATGTTCAGTTCTAACTGTTGCTTCCTGACCTGCATACAAATTTCTCAAGAGGCAGATCAGGTGGTCTGGTATTCCCATCTCTTTCAGAATTTTCCACAGTTTATTGTGATCCACACAGTCAAAGGCTTTGGCATAGTCAATAAAGCAGAAATAGATGTTTTTCTGGAACTCTCTTGCTTTTTCCATGATCCAGCGGATGTTTGCAATTTGATCTCTGGTTCCTCTGCCTTTTCTAAAACCTGCTTGAACATCAGGAAGTTCACGGTTCACGTATTGCTGAAGCCTGGCTTGGAGAATTTTGGGCATTACTTTACTAGCGTGTGAGAAGAGTGCAATTGTGCGGTAGTTTGAGCATTCTTTGGCATTGCCTTTCTTTGGGATTAGAATGAAAACTGACCTTTTCCAGTCCTGTGGCCACTGCTGAGTTTTCCAAATTTGCTGGCATATTGAGTGCAGCACTTTCACAGCATCAGCCATGAGTGTACATGTGTCCCCCATCCTGAACCCCACTCCCACCTCCCTCCCCATCTCATCCCTCAGGGTCGTCCCAGTGCACCAGCCCTGAGCGTCCTGTCTCATGCATCAAACCTGGAATGATGATCTGTTTCACATATGATAAAATACATGTTTCAATGTTATTCACTCAAATAATCCCACCCTCACCTTTTCCCACAGAGTCCAAAAGTCTGTTCTTTACATCTGTGTCTCTTTTGCTGTCTTGCATATAGCATCATCATTACCATCTTTCTAAATTCCATATATATGCATTAATATACTGTGTTGGTGTTTTTCTTTCTGGCTTACTTCATTCTGTATAATAGGCTCCAGTTTCAACCACCTCATTAGAACTGATTCAAATGCATTCTTTTTAATAGCGAGTCATATTCCATTGTGTATATGTACCACAGCTTTCTTATCCATTCATCTGCTGACAGACATATAGGTTGCTTCCATGTCCTAGCTATTGTAAACAGTGCTGTGATGAACATTGGGGTACACGTGTCTCTTTCATTTCTGGTTTCCTCAGTGTATATGCCCAGCGGTGGGATTGCTGGGTCATATGGCTATTTCCAGTTTTTTAAGGAATCTCTACACTGTTTTCCATGGTGGCTGTACTAGTTTGCATTCCCAGCAACAGTGTAAGAGGGTCCTCTTTTCTCCACACCTTCTCCAGCATTTATTGTTGTAGACTTTTGGATAGCAGCCATTCTGACCGGCGTGAGATGGTACCTCATTGTGTTCTGATTTGCATTTCTCTGATAATGAGTAATGTTGAGCATCTTTTCATGTGTTTGTTGGCCATCTGTATGTCTTCTTTGAAGAGATATCTGTTTAGTTCTTTCATGGCCGACTCTTTGCAACCCCATGGACCTCAGCACACCAGGCATCCTTGGCCCTGACCATCTCCCCAAATTTGCCCAAGTTCATGTCCATTGCACTGGTGATTCCATCCAACCATGTCATCCTCTGACACCCTCTTCTTCTGCTCTCAATCTTTCCCAGCATCAGGGACTTTTCCGATGAGTTGGCTGTTTGTGTAAGATGACCAAAATTCTGGAGCTTCAGCATCACTCCTTCAAATAAGTATTCAGGGTTGATTTCCCTTAAGATTGACTGGTGTGATCTCCTTGCTGTCCAAGGGACTTTCACGAGTATTCTCCAGGACCATAGTTTGAAGGCAACAGTTCTTTGGCATTCTGCCTTCTTCATGGTCCAGCTCTCACAACCGTATGTGACCAATGGGAAGACAGTAGCCTTGACTATTTGGACCTTTGTTGGCACAGTAATGTCTCTGCTTTTCAACACACTTTCTAGGTCTGTCATGGCTTCCCTGCCAAGAAACGATCATCTTCTCACCTCATGACTGCAATCACCATCCACAGTGATTTTGGAGCCCAAGAAGAGGAAATCTGTCACTACTTCCACCTTGTCCCCTTCTATTTGCCATTAAGCAATGGGGCCAGATGCCATGATCTCAGTATTTTTAATACAGAGTTTTAAGCAAGCTCTTTCACTCTGCTCCTTCACCCTCATCAAGAGGCTCTTTAGTTCCTCTTCACTTTCTGCCATTAGAGTGGTATCATTCACATATCTGGGATTGTTGATGTTTCTCCCACTTATCTTGACTCCTGCTTGTAACTCATCCAGCCCGGCATTGCTCATGATGTGCTCAGCATATAGGTTAAAGAAACTGGATGACAACAGTCAGCCCTGTCATCCTCCTTTCTCAATCTTGAACCCATCAGTTGTTCCATACAGGGTTCTAACTACTGTTTCTTGATTCGCATCCAGGTTTCTCAGGAGACAGGTAAGATAGTCTGGTATTCATTCCTATCTCTTTAAGAGCTTTCCACAGTTTGTTATGATCCACACAGTCAGTGTAGTTGATGAAACAGAGGTAGATGTTTTTCTGGAATTCCCTTGCTTTCTGTATGATCCAACGAATGCTGGCAATTTGATCTCTAGTTCCTCTTCTTTTCCTAAACCCAGCTTGGACATCTTGAAGTCCTTGGTTCACATAATGCTGAAGCCTAGCATGCAAGATTTTAAGCATTGATCTTACTAGCATGGGAGATGACTGCAACTGTCTGATAGTTAGCACATCTTTAGTACTACCCTTCTTGGGAATTGGGATGAGGATTGACCTTTTCCAGTCCTGTGGCCACTGATGGGTCTTCCAGATTTGCTGACATATTGAATGCAACACCTTGATGCATCATTCTTTACGGTTTTGAACAGCTGTACTGGAATTCCATCGCATCCACTAGATTTTTTAACAGCAGGTTCATGAGTTTCTCACAACAAGTATACTGGAGTGGTCTGCCATTCTCTCCTCCAGTGGATCATGTTTTGTCAGAACTCTCCGGTATGACCCATTCATGCTGGGTGGCGTGGCTCATAGCTTCAGTGAGTTATGCAAGTCCCTTTTCCACGACAAGGCAGTGATCCTTGAAGGGGGGATTATCATTACAGATACATATTGCTGTGTATATGTTATTCTGGACCTCTGATTTTATCCCTGCCCATTTATTGTTACTTTTTTGAGATTGATTGTGACTGAATTCTCAGCGAGTATTTTGTGTTTTAAATGAGTTCCTTTGTATATTTTTAAAATTTTGCCTGTAAGAGATATCATATTATTTTATCTTCGTCTGTCTCTAGCTGACTTCATTTAGTGTATGATCCTCCAAAGTCCATTCTTGTAGTGACCGATGACATAATCTCATAATTTCAGTGGTGGCTTTTCATGGATGAGGAATAGCCCACTATATATGTGTACCACATTTTCTTTAATCTTTAATCTGTCGGTGGGCATTTTCTCATGTCTGTGTCTCAGCTGCTATAAGTAGTGCTGCAGTGAACGTTGGGGAGCATGTGTCTTTTGAAATCATGTCTTTCAAGGGATGTATGACCAGGTGTGGGTGTGTCAGACCCCAGGCTTGACTCTTGAAAGTTTTTTTTCCTTGCGTGGGGAGGCTGTGCTTTCAGTGGCTGTTGCCAACGTCAATCCCACCGACAGAGTCAGGCAGGGAGCAGGGGGTGTTACCTCTCTTGCCAGCCCACTACTGCATTTATCTGTAGACTTCTTAGTATGACCATTCTGACTAGTGTGATTAGATTTCTTGTTGTTATTTTGATTGGTATTCCTCATGTAATAATTAGGGATGCTGAGCATCTCATCCTATGTCCTTCTGGGGATTATTTTCTTTGTTTTTCCTTAAAGTGTGAGAAGAAAATGTACCTGTTGCAGTTGGCTTCTTGAAAGTCAGTTGTGTTTGGACTTTATTTCTGCAATAACTGCCCAAGGACCTTTCCTGAGGGCAGCTGTCATTAGCAACCCCACAGTCCTTGTGAATGGAGGTGCCAGTAAGCAAGGCGTTTAAGCTGTAGTTACAGGAAATGTCCACGAGGCGGCAGCACTATTTCATGTCCAACTTGGTGCTTAGTCCCTCAGTCGAGTCCCACTCTGCAACCTCATGGACTGTAGCCTGCTAGGCTACCCTTTCCATAGGGATTCTTCAGGCAAGAATACTGGAGTGGGTTGCCATGCCCTCCTCCAGGGGATAGCTCAACCCAGGGATCAAACCCAGGCCTCCCGCATTGCAGGAGGAATCTTTACCAGCTGAGCCACCAGGGAAGCCCAAGAATACTGGAGCGGGTAGCTTTTCCCTTCTCCAGGGAATCTTCCTGACCCAGGAATCAAACCGGGGTATCCTGCACTGCAGGCAGATTCTTTACCAGCTGAGCTACCAAGGAAGCCCCCAGTCCAACTGTGGTTCTTCAGGCAAACTGAGACTTCAGGAAAGCCAGCTTCCTGGGCTGTGAATAAGAGTGGAATGTGCCTGAGAAACACCCAAGTCCTTGTGTCTCACTGCTTCTTCCCCTTAAGGCTTCACCCTTCCTTTCAGACTCATCCCAACCTGGGACACTGCTTTCTGCTTAGGTGCCTAGGAGGCTGCACTCTGGAAAGAGATTTCAGCTGGGGAACCCAGAACCAGCAGACCTGGAGGCTAGGTGACTTTTCCAAGGTCCTTGTGGCTACAGCGTCAAGCCACCATCCTTTGGGTGCACTAGGGTCTATGGTCCCAGCCAGAGCAAACCAGACAGTCAGGTTTAAGAAGGGCGATATTAAGGGCACCCACCCTGACTGTCTCAACCCCTCTCCAGTCCGATCATGGGGACCAAGCCTGGTCAGGTTCCAGGGATTGGAAAGCAGCCCAAGTCAGGGAGATCAGAGGGGATAAAATAGGCAATAGTCTTCTCTTTTCTTTAATCTCATGCCGATACAATGTTGACCTATATTTGTTTTGCAGTTTTGTGCTTGATGTCAGTGTACAGGCTCCTGATTCAGTTATGACATATACATACAGCATATCTGTTATTTTTTCAATTTTTTTGCCATAAAGATTACTGAACAAGGTTAAGCAAGCTCCCTGTGCTGAATATTATGTCCTTCTGAAGTATCCATTCTGACTGTATGTGACACCAAGGACTGTAACCCTCTGGGTTCCTCTTTTCACGGATTCTCCAGGTATGAAAATTGGAGTGGGTAACTATTCCCTTCTGGAGATCTTTTGGATCCAGGAGTTGAAGGCAGGCTCCCACATCGCCGTCATATTATTTACCTTTGAGCCACCAAGCAACCCCTAGTATCTATTAGAGATACAGATTTTTTGTATATGTAAAAGAAAGGAGGAAGGAGATAATCCTTTGAATTATCTATTTTTTGTTGTTCAGACACTCAGTCATGTCTGACTCTTTGAGACACCATGGACTGCAGCATGCTAGGCTTCCCTGTCCTTCACCATCTCCTGGAGCTTGCTCAATCTCATGTCCATTAAGTTGGTGATGTCATCCAACCATCTCATCAGGTACAGATTTGTGTATATGTGGAAGGAAGGAGATATTTATTGTAGATCATCTATTACAGATACAGTTTTTGGTGTATATGTTAGAGATACAGATTTAAGTGTATATGTAGAAGGAAGGTAGAAGTAAGGAGGGAAGGGAAGGAAGGAGATAATCCTTGTGAAATATCTCTTACAGATACAGATTTCTGTGTATACGTTAGTCCTTAATTCATAATTCATCCATGGCTATTCTTTTTTTTGGTAATTCCTTAATTATTTTTAAATTTTCAGAATCTCTTTTGTGTTGTAAATTAGTTTGTATATATCACTTTTTTTATTTGCCTAGAAGGAACATCATATGCTATTCTCTTCCTGCCTGGCTGAATACAGTTAGTGTATGATCCTCCAAGGTCTATCCTTGTGGTGCATAATTTCATAATTTTAGTGCTGCTTTTGTGTGCTAATACCAATGTATTTATGTACCACATCTGCAATAAGCTTTATTTTGTCAGAGGACATCTTGTGGTTCTGTGTCTTGGCTATAGTAAGTAGTGCAGCAGTGAATGTTGGGGTGCATGTGTCTTTTTGAATGATGGTTTCTCAGGGATATAGGCCCAGGCGTGGATGTCAGATACTAGGCTTTGCTTTCTTCAATGGTTTATCTTTTGGCATGCTGAGGCTGTCTTCTCTAGAGGTGATGGCAATGTCCATCCCCACCAACCGTGTAGTGGGGTTCAATCATGTCCTGGCTCTCTCCTGCTTTTACTGTTTGTAGACCTTTGAGAGTGTCCATTCTGACTGGTGGGATTTAATTTCTTTTTTGGGGGGGGATTTGATTTCTTGTTATTGTTTTGATTGTCATTCCTCCTGTAATAATTACGATGCTGAACATCTTGTTCTGTGGCCATTTGGTTTTTTTTTCTTCTTCTTTCTTTTCCATAAAGGATTTGAGGAAATTTACATGTCCCAATTGACTTCTTGAAAGTTGAATGTGTTTGGAAATTTTTCTGCAGTGCCCACCATAGGATATTTCCTGAGGGCAGCTCTCATTAAAAGCCCCTTAATCTTGTGAACTGGACTTGCAATTAAGCACTCCTGGTCGAGTTGTATTCATAGGAAATGTCCACAGGACAGCAGCATCTTTTCATGCCCAACTGTTGTTCCTGGAGCACAGAGATCTGTGGGAAAAACTGGCTTCCTGGGCTGTGAATTATGGTGGAAAGTGTGAGCAAACACTCAAGAGCTTGTGTCTCACTACTTCTTCCCCCTAAAGCTCCACCCTCTCCTGTGGACACCTCCCCACCTGGGCCCCAGCACCCTGCTGAGGTGCCTGGGAGGCTGCATCTCAGGAAGAAGGCTAGAACTGGGGACCCCACCATGAGGAGATCGAGAAGTGAGGTGAATTTTCCACGGTCCTGGAGGTCAGAGGACTGAGCCACCATCTTTTGGGTGCCATGGGGACTTTGTTCCCAGCCCACCAATTCAGACAGTATGGGTTTAAAAGGGAGGTCAATTAAGGACACCCTGCCCGGCTGTCTCATCCCCATCTAGTCCAGCCATGGGACCCAAGCCTACTCAGGCTCCAGGGATGGGTTAACAGCCCAAGGCAGGGAGTTCAGAGGAAAGAAAATAGGCATTCCTTTTCTTTCTTTCACTTTTCTTCAATCTCTAGTTTTTTGCTTCAGGTTAGTGTACAGCCTGGAGAAGGCAATGGCAACCCACTCCAGTACTCTTGCCTGGAAAATCCCATGGACGGAGGAGCCTGGTAGGCTGCAGCGCATGGGGTTGTGAAGAGTCAGACACGACTGAGCGACTTCACTTTCATACATTGGAGAAGGAAATGGCAACCCACTCCAGTGTTCTTGCCTGGAGAATCCCAGGGACAGTGGAGCCTGGTGGGCTCCTGTCTGTGGGGTCGCACAGAGTCAGACACAACTGAAGCGACTTAGCAGCAGCAGCAGTGTACAGCCACCTGATTCAATTATGACATACACAAACAGCATCTCTCTTGTTATGGGACCTCTAAGCAAATGCTGACCGCATGTTTGACTATAAGGCTTCTAGGCAGATGCTCAGCTCGTGTCTATCTAGAGGCCTCAATGCTCTTGCTCAATTCATGTGTGTCTATGAGGCCTCAAGGCAGATGCTCACCTCATCTGTGACTATGAGGCATCTAGAAAGACTCTCAGCTCATGTCCTCATCTTATCCTGTAGGCATCTGGGTTTTTCTTTTTTTCCTTTCCTAAAAGGGTGCAAGGAAAATTGACGTTTGAAATTAGCTTCTTGAAAGTCAGTTGTGTTTGGAATTCATTTCTGCAATGCCTACCCCAGGACCTTTCCTGAGGGCAGCTGTCATTAGCAACCCCACCGGCCTTTTGAATTGGAGATGCCGGTCAGTACTGGTGGGCAAGTTGTCATTACAGGATATGTCCACAAGGCGGCAGCACTTCTTCATGCCCAACTCTCGTTGGGCATGCAACCAGAGCCTTAAGGAAAGTCGACTTCCTGGGCTGTGAATTAGAGTGGAATGTGCCTGAGCAAACATTCAAGCCCTTCTATATCACCATCTCTTCCCCCTTGAAGCTTCACTCCTCCCCTGTAGCCTCATGCCTACTTAGGGCACCACTCCCTGCTGAGATGCCTAGGTGGCTGCACTCTCAGGAAGGAGTCTTGAGCTGGGGACCCAAGCACCAGGAGACCTGGGGTCTGGGTGATTTTCTGTGTTTCTCAAAGTCAGAGGGTTGGGCCAGTAGGATTTGGGTTCACTAGGGATTCTGGTCCAGGACAGGACAAACCAAACGGTACAAGTTTAAGAGGAGTATCAGTGATGGGCACCCTGCTGTGCTATCTCTACCCATCCCCAGTCCAGCCCTGGGACTCAAGCCTAGTCAGGGTCCAGGGATGGGATAACAGCCCAAGTCTTGGAGGAGGCAGGGAATAAAGTAGGAATTACTTTTCTTTCCTTTCCTTAGTCTCATGCTGATGCTATGTTGAAGTCTAGTCCATTTGCAGTTTTGTGTTTGTCCTCAGTGTACAATGAGCTGATTCAGTTATGACAGATATATTCAGCATATGTGTAGTGTTTATTTGCCATACAGTTTATTGAACAAGGTTCAGTAAAGTTCTCTATTCTGATCTTCAGGTCCCTGTGGAGTATGTATTAGAGATACAGATTTTTTGTACATGTGCAAGGAACCAAAGAAGTAGTCCTTGTAGCTTATCTATTCCAGTGGTAGATTTCTATGAATATGTTAGAAACAAATACTTCTGTGTATATGTGCATGGAAGTGAAAGGTTGCCACAATGCACCGTGAATGACGCCGGGATTCTTGGCCTCCGGAGGAGAGGAATTCAATCTGGGGCCAGAGATGAGGCTTGATCACTCAGAGCTTTTGTGTAATAAAGTTTTATTAAAGCATAAAAGAGATAGAGAAAGCATCTGACATAGACATCAGAAGGGGGCAAGAAAGAGTGCCCCCTTGTTAGTTTTTAGCAAGAAGTTATATATCTATCAGCGAGCTGCTAATTAGAGAAAGGAAATGCCTCAAAACTCAGAGAGAGGCACCAGGCCCCTCACCCACAACATGCATTTTGAGGTAACATTGGCACAAGTTGAGTCATCCAGGGCCATAAAACAACTGACATGAATTTTGATGAAAGGCAGTTTTCCAAGCAAATACATAGTTTAATTAACATAGCTTAAGAGAACATTTCCATGAGTGAAACGTCCTGGCTTGTTGAGCCATCATTGGTTCTGAGTCTCAGGCAGAACTGACTTGAAGAAAGAGTCTAATGTAAATACATAGTTCATTAACATAGCTTAAGAAAAGCTTAAGCAAAACATTTCCATAAGAAAAAGGCATGGGTCCTCTCAAGGTTTGAGAAAAGTTAAGTTCAGGTGGAATGAGGTGTCATCATGGCAACACAATCTTAAAAGAAACCTTTTAATTTTGTAGAGCCGAGGCAAAAAACAGTCCGACACTTGCAGTTTGTTTCCTCCTGTCACTTAAGAAAGAGATTTAAAAAGTCTGACACTTGCAGCCTATTTCCTCAGTTTGGGGGACCCTAGCGTTCCTGCCTGTAACCCTCTCAGAAGGAAGGAAGGGAGGATATAATCCTTGTGGATTAGCTCATACAGATACAGATTTCTGGAGGTAGGTTAGGTACACAGATTTCAGTGCCTATGTGAAAGGAAGGAAGGATGGAAGGAAAGGAGGAGGAAATAATCCTGTGGATTATCTACTACAGATACAGATTTCTTTGTATACATTAATACCAACCTCCTAATTCGATATCCCTGGCCCTTTCCTGTTTTTTTTTTTTTGAACTCTTTGTGTTTGCAACTGAGAGTTTCTTCTTATGTTGTAAATTACTTCCTCTGTATCTCATTCTTTCAGTTTTACCCTCAAGGGACATCATCTGCTATTTTCTTTCTCTGTTGCTAACTTCTCTTAAGTGTATTTTCCTCCAAGGCCCATCCTTGTTGGGACTGTTGGCCTAATTTCATAATTTCAGAAGTGGGGTTTCAAGTCTGAGTGATAGCTCTTTGTATATATGTACCACATGACTTTAAGATTTCATCTGTCAGTGAACCTATTCTTGGGCCTGTGTCTTGGCAACTGGAGGAACCACTGCAGTGAACGTTGGGTGCGTGTGTCATTTTCAATGGCGGTTTTTCGTGATATAAGCCGAGGCGTGGGTACGAGAATCCCAAGTTTAGCTCTCCTGAGATGTTTTGCTCTGGCCTGTGGCTGTCGCCAGTGTGTGTTCACAGGGAACGTGAAGGGGGAGTTCCATCATCTCGCAGCTCTCTCCTCCATGCACTGTTTGCAGACAGTTAGGATGGCCATTCTGTCAGGATTGGATTTCTTGTTGTCATTTTGATCAGCACTGCTCCTGTAATAATTCAGGATGCTGAGCATCTTGTCCTGTGGCCGTTTGGGTTCTTTCCTTAAAGGGTGTGAGGAAAATTGACCTTTGAAATTGGCTTCTTAAAAGTCAGTTGTGTTTGGAATTTCTGCAATAACTGCCGCAGGACCTTTCCTGAGGGCAGTTGTCTGCTGAAGCCTCTGGCCATAGGTCCAGCTCAGTGTGTCCACGAGGCCTCGAGGCAGATGCTCAGCTCCTGTGTGTCTCTGAGGACTCTGGGCAGACACTCAGTTCGTGTGTCTATGAGGGCTTTAGTAAGATGCTCAACTCCTGTGTTTCTATGAGGTCTATAGGAGTAAGCTCAGCTCATGGGTATATATGAAGCCTCTAGGCAGTCGCTCAGTCATGTCCGACTCTTTGCAACCCCATGAACTGCAGCACGCCAGGCCTCTCTGTCCATCACCAACTCCCGGAATTCACTCAAACTCACATCCTTCGAGTTGGTGATGCCATCCAGCCATCTCATCCTCTGTCGTCCCCTTCTCCTCTTGCCCCCAATCCCTGCCAGCATCAGAGTCTTTTCCAATGAGTCAACTCTTCCCATGAGGTGGCCAAAGTACTGGAGTTTCAGCTTTAGCATCATTCTTTCCAAAGAACACACAGGACTAATCTCCTTTAGAATGGACTGGTTGGATCTCCTTGCAGTCCAAGGGACTCTCAAGTCTTCTCCAACACTACAGTTCAAAAGCATCAATTCTTCGGCACTCAGCTTTCTTTACAGTCCAACTCTCACGTTCATACGTGACTACTGGAAAAACCAGAGCCTTGACTAGACGGACCTTTGTTGGCAAAGTAATGTCTCTGCTTTTCAATATGCTGTCTAGGTTGGTCATAACTTTCCTTCCAAGGAGTAAGCGTCTTTTAATTTCATGGCTGCAGTCACCATCTGCAGTGATTTTGGAGCCCCAGAAAATAAAGTCTGACACTGTTTCCCCATCTATTTCCTATGAAGTGATGGGACCAGATGCCATGATCTTCGTTTTCTGAATATTGAGCTTTAAGCCAACTTTTTCTCTCTCCTCTTTCATGTTCATCAAGAGGCTTTTTAGTTCCTCTTCACTTTCTGCCATAAGGATGGTGTCATCTGCATATCTGAGGTTATTGACATTTCTCCTGGCAATCTTGATTCCACCTTGTGCTTCTTCCAGCCCAACGTTTCTCATGATGTACTCTGCATAGAAGTTAAATAAGCAAGGTGACAATACACAGCCTTGATGTACTCCTTTTCCTATTTGGAACCAGTCTGTTGTTCCATGTCCAGTTCTAACTGTTGCTTCCTGACCTGCATACAGGTTTCTTAAGAGGCAGGTCAGGTGGTCTGGTATTCCCATCTCTTGAAGAATTTTCCACAGTTTGTTGTGATTCACACAGTCAAAGGCTTTGGCATAGTCAATAAAGCAGAAATAGATGTTTTCCTGGAACTCTCTTGCTTTTTTGATGATCCAGCAGATGTTGGCAATTTGATCTCTGGTTCCTCTGCCTTTTCTAAAACCAGCTTGAACATCAGGAAGTTCATGGTTCACGTATTGCTGAAGCCTGGCTTGGAGAATTTTTTTTTTTTTGGCTTGGAGAATTTTGAGCATTACTTTACTAGCATATGAGATGAGTGCAATTGTGTGGTAGTTCGAGCATTCTTTGGCATTGCCTTTTTTGAGATTGGAATGAAAACTGACCTTTTCCAGTTCTGTGGCCACTGCTGAGTTTTCCAAATTTGCTGGCATATTGAGTGCAGCACTTTCACAGCATCATCTTTCAGGATTTGAAATAGCTCAACTGGAATTCCATCACCTCCACTAGTTTTGTTCATAGTGATGCTTACTAAGGCCCACTTACTTCACATTCCAGGATGTCTGGCTCTAGGTCAGTGATCACACCATTGTGATTATCTGGGTCGTGAAGATCTTTTTTGTACAGTTCTTCTGTGTATTCTTGCCACCTCTTCTTAATATCTTCTGCTTCTGTTAGGTCCATACCATTTCTGTCCTTTATCGAGCCCATCTTTGCATGAAATGTTCCCTTGGTATCTCTAATTTTCCTTGAAGAGATCTCTACTCTTTCCCACTCTATTGTTTCCCTCTATTTCTTTGCATTGATCACTAAGGAAGGCTTTCTTAACTCTCCTTGCTATTCTTTGAAAATCTGCATTTAGATGCTTATATCTTTCCTTTTCTCCTTTGCTTTTCACTTCTCTTCTTTTCATAGCTATTTGTAAGGCCTCCCCAGACAGCCATTTTGCTTTTTTGCATTTCTTTTCCATGGGGATGGTCTTGATTCCTGTCTCCTGTACAATGTCACGAACCTCCGTCCATAGTTCATCAAGAATTCTATCAAATCTAGTCCCTTAAATCTATTTCTCACTTCCACTGTATAATCATAAGGGTTTTGCTTTAGGTCATACCTGAATGGTCTAGTGGTTTTCCCTACTTTCTTCAATTTAAGTCTGAATTTGGCAATAAGGAGTTCATGATCTGAGCCACAGTCAGCTCCCGGTCTTGTTTTTGCTGACTGTATAGAGTTTCTCCATCTTTAGCTGCAAAGAATATAATCAGTCTGATTTCAGTGTTGACCATCTGGTGATGTCCATGTGTAGAGTCTCCTCTTGTGTTGCTGGAAGAGGGTGTTTGCTATGACTAGTGCGTTCTCTTGGCAAAACTCTATTAGCCTTTGCCCTGTTTCATTCCATACTCCAAGGCCAAATTTGCCTGTTTCGCCAGGTGTTTCTTGATTTCCTACCTTTGCATTCCAGTCCCCTATATTGAAAAGGACATCTTTTTGGGGTGTTAGTTCTAAAAGGTCTTGTAGGTCTTCATAGAACCATTTAACTTCAGCTTCTTCAGCATTACTGATTGGGGCATAGACTTGGATTACTGTGATATTGAATGGTTTGCCTTGGAAACGAACAGAGATCATTCTGTCGTTTTTGAGATTGCATCCAAGAACTGCATTTTGGACTCTTTTGTTGACCATGATGGCTACTCCAATTCTTCTGAGGGATTCCTGCCCGCAGTAGTAGCTATAAAGGTCATCTGAGTTAAATTCACCCATTCCAGTCCATTTGAGTTCGCTGATTCGTAGAATGTCGACATTCACTCTTGCCATCTATTGTGTGACCACTTCCAATTTGCCTTGATTCATGGACCTGACATTCCAGGTTCCTATGCAATAATGCTCTTTATAGCATCGGACCTTGCTTCTATCACGCTTAGGCTCCAATCCTTCATTCTTTCTGGAGTTATTTCTCCATTTATCTCCTGTAGCCTATTGGGCACCTACTGACCTGGGGAGTTCCTCTTTCAGCATCCTATCATTCTGCCTTTTCATACTGTTCATGGGGTTCTCAAGGCAAGAATACTAAAGTGGTTTGCCATTCCCTTCTCCAGTGGACCACATTCTGTCAGACCTCTCCACCATGACCCGCCCATCTTGGGTGGCCCCCCCAGGGCATGGCTTGGTTTCATTGAGTTAGACAAGGCTGTGGTCCGTGTGATTAGATTGACTAGTTTTCTGTGATTATGGTTTCAGTGTGTCTGCCCTCTCGCAACACCCATCTTACTTGGGTTTCTCTTACCTTGGACGTGGGGTATTTTTTCATGGCTGCTCCAGCAAAGTGCAGCCACTGCTCCTTACCTTGGACGAGGGGTATCTCCTCTCCGCCACCCATGTCCAAGGAGCGGTGGCTGCATGGGCACAGGAGGGCCGAGAGGAGCTGTGTCTATGAGGCCTCTAAGCAGACCCTCAGGTCTTATGTGTCTACAAGGTCTCTAGGCAGATGCTGAGCTCGTGTGTGTGTGTGTGTGTGTGTATACACCTCTAGGCAGATTCTCAGCCTGTGTCTCTACAGTGGCCTCTCACTGACATTCAACTTCAGTGTGACTATTAGATCTCTAAACTAATGCTCAGCCTGTGTCTATATAGAGGCCTATAGGCCAATGCTCAGGTTGTGTGTGTCTATGACGTCTGTAGGCTGACACTCAGCTCATGTTTACCTAGACATCTGAAAATAATGCTCAACCCATGTGTATCTCTGAGATCTCTATGCTGACACTCGCCTATTGTCTGTCTATGAGACCTCTGGTCAGGATCTCAGCTCATGTGTGTATCTGTGAGGCCTCTAGTCAGATGCTTACCTCCTGTGTTTCTATGAGGCCTCCATTCAGAAGCTCAGCTCATATGTGTCTATGAGTTCTCTAGGCACACGCTTAGCTTGTGTGAGTCTATGTAGCCTCTAGGCAGATGCTTAGACTGTCTATATACAGGCCTCTTGTCAGATGCTCAGCTTGTGTTTATCTTTGAGGCCTCCAGGCAGACGCTCATCTCGTGTATGTCTATGAGACCTGTAGGCAGACACTCAGCTCCTGTCTAACTACAAACCTGAAGACTGACTCATCTTGTGTGTGTCTGTGAGGCCTCTAGGCAGACACTCAGCTCATGTTGTCTATGAGGCACCTGGGCAAATGGTCAGCCTGTGTCTAACTAGAGGCCTGTTTGCTGACACTCAGCTCGTGGGTGACTATGAGGCCAGATTGTTTAATTTTGAACCATTCAGGGGCTTTGTTCTCCTGATCTTAACGTATCTAATGTGCACCCCCATAGATCTTAACTTTGGGACAGATGAAAGTTTTCCCATTTTTCTTAGCTGTATATGTCAAACACAGAAGGCCCAGACAGATTCCAACAAAACCGGCATAGATTCCAGCATCCATGCATCCAGATGAACTGATTCCCAGATCGGGTAATAAATTTACCCTATAAAACAAACTAATTCCAACTAGGCTACCCACCCCTATAAGATTTACCTCCCAAATGAACCAGTTCCAATTGGATCAGTTCCCAAATTAGGTAAATACATTTACCCTACAAGTGAGGTACTTGCAACTGTCGTGGGCATGCCCCATGAGGCTAGTTCCCAATGAACCTGTTCAAGGTAGAGTCCAACAACACCTCCCCTCTGCAAGTGGGTACCCAACCAAATTTGTTTATCCTGTAAAGGAAAAGCTCAGACTGAGGGGGAAATATGTTCCCATGTGCACACTGGAGCAACTTGCCCTCCAAAATCGAACCGATTGGCTCTTAACACAAAAAAACATTATACTGGCTGAACCGCTATTGAATTGTGTATACTTACCCTACAAATGAAATTGAGTACCTGGACTCTAGAAGTTTGTCAGTTCCTTGTCTCAACTGTCAAGTGCTGGGGGTACCTGGTGCCACTTCAGTGAATCTTAAAGAACTTCAGTAGTTGCTCAGTCGTGTCCGACTCTTTGCGACCCCATGAATCGCAGCACGCCAGGCCTCCCTGTCCATCACCAACTCCCGGAGTTCACTCAGACTCACGTCCATCGAGTCAGTGATGCCATCCAGCCATCTCATCCTCTGTCGTCCCCTTCTCCTCTTGCCCCCAATCCCTCCCAGCATCAGAGTCTTTTCCAATGAGTCAACTCTTCGCATGAGGTGGCCAAAGTACTGGAGTTTCAGCTTTAGCATCATTCCTTCCAAAGAAATCCCAGGGCTGATCTCCTTCAGAATGGACTGGTTGGATCTCCTTGTAGTCCAAGGGACTCTCAAGTCTTCTCCAGCACCACACTTCAAAAGCATCAATTCTTCGGCGTTCAGCCTTCTTCACAGTCCAACTCTCACATCCATACATGACCACAGGAAAAACCATAGCCTTGACTAGACAAACCTTTGTTGGCAAAGTAATATCTCTGCTTTTGAATATGCTATCTAGGTTGGTCATAACTTTCCTTCCAAGGACAAACGGTCCCAGCAGCTGCTAGGGTCTTGCCCCAGTATTCCCTAATTGGGGCCGGCTAGCCACGAGCAACAAGGGTCCTGGCTGGCTAAGCCAAATTGTTCCTGAGTCCAAGCTCACGCTGCTCACCACACAATAGGCCAATGAATCTAAGAGATGAGGTGTTGAGGCAAGGAAGGGACTTTAATTGGGGAGCCAGCACACTGAGAAGATGGCAGATTAGCATCTCAAGACCAGAGAGAAACAAACAATGAGGAACTAAAATCAAAAGGCAGAAGGAGAGGGAGATGCAGTGGGGAAGTAAATTGAGAGGGTCTTCAGTCTTGCAAAACATTTCGAAGGGAATGAAAAGCATTCTGAAAGGCTGTGTTAATCTCTTCTATTTACAGGTGGGCAGGGACAAATTCTCTCTCCCTGAGCTGAACAAAGGCACTTTAGTTTACAGTCAGGCAGGGGGATAGGGACCTCCAGGCAAGTCATTGAGTGCAATTATAATAATTAAAGCAATGAAAAGCAAGTAAAAAAAAAAAAAAACAGTTTTCAACATGGAGTCAGAATTGGTTTTCTCCATGCAACAAGATGGTGACTGCAGCCATGAAATTAAAAGACACATACTCCTTGGAAGAAAAGTTATGACCAACCTGGACAACATATTAAAAAGAAGAGACATTACTTTGCCAACAAAGGTCCGTCTAGTCAAGGCTATGTTTTTTCCAGTAGTCATGTATGGATGTGAGAGTTGGACTATAAAAAAAGCTGAGTGCTAAAGAACTGTAGCTTTTGAACTGTGGTGTTGGAGAAGATTCTTGAGAGTCCCTTGCAGTGCAAGGAGATCCAACCAGTCAATCCTAAAGGAAATCAGTCCTGAATATTCACTGGAAGGACTGATGCTGAAACTCCAATACTCTGGCCACCTCATGCGAAGAACTGACTCATTTGAATAGACCCTGATGCTAGGAAAGATCGAAGGTGGAAGGAAAAGGGGACGACAGAGGATGAGATGGTTGGATGGCATCACCAACGCAATGGACATGAGTTTGAGCAAGCTCCGGGAATTGGTGATGGACAGGGAGGCCTGGCATGCTGCAGTCCATAGGGTGGCAGATTTGGACACAACTGAGCAACTGAACTGATGCAACAAGATGAAGGAACCCTCTTCATGTTCCCTGAGAACAGACATGGGAAACAACCCCTTGAAGGGACAGCCTCCACAGGCCAGAAGAAAAAACTTCAAGACAGCTAAACCTAGGATTCTAATACTCTCACCTGGCCTATAGTATGAAAAACCATCATGCAAAAGGAAAAATGTACCCCAATGTTCACTGCAGTGGTACCTCCAATTGCAAAGACACAGACCCAAGACAAGGTCCAATGACAGATGAAATATTAAAAAAAATGTGGTACAAATATAAAATGGGCTATTCACTCAGACTTGAAAAATCGACACTGAAATTATGAAATTAGGCCAATGGTCCCCACAGTTATGGACCTTGGAGGAAAATATGCTAAGAGAAATCAGCAACAGAGGAAGAAAATAGCAGATGTCCCGGAGGGCAAAACTGAAAAAAAGAGAAAGTCGTTTACAACATAGAGACTCTGAGTTGCATCAGATCAGATCACTCACTCAGTCGTGTCTGACTCTTTGCGACCCCATGAATTGCAGCACGCCAGGTCTCCCTGTCCATCACCAACTCCCGGAGTTCACTCAGACTCACGTCCATCGAGTCAGTGATGCCATCCAGCCATCTCATCCTCTGTTGTCCCCTTCTCCTCCTGCCCCCAATCCCTCCAGCATCAGAATCTTTTCCAATAAGTCAACTCTTTGCATGAGGTGGCCAAAGTACTGGAGTTTCAGCTTTAGCATCATTCCTTCCAAAGAAATCCCAGGGCTGATCTCCTTCAGAATGGACTGGTTGGATCTCCTTGCAGTCCAAGGGACTCTCAAGAGTCTTCTCCAACACCACAGTTCAAAAGCATCAATTCTTCGGCGCTCAGCCTTCTTCACAGTCCAACTCTCACATCCATACATGACCACAGGAAAAACGATAGCCTTGACTAGATGGACCTTTGTTGGCAAAGTAATGTCTCTGATTTTGAATATGCTATCTAGGTTGGTCATAACTTTCCTTTCAAGGAGTAAGCGTCTTTTAATTTCATGGCTGCAGTCACCATCTGCAGTGATTTTGGAGCCCAGAAAAATAAAGTCTGACACTGTTTCCACTGTTTCCCCATCTATTTCCCATGGAGTGATGGGACCGGATGCCATGATCTTCGTTTTCTGAATGTTGAGCTTTAAGCCAACTTTTTCACTCTCCACTTTCACCTTTCAGAACTAACGCCCTAAAAAGATGTCCTTTTCATTATAGGGGACTGGAATGCAAAAGTAGGAAGTCAAGAAACACCTGGCGTAATAGGCAAATTTGGCCTTGGAGTACTGAATGAAGCAGGGCAAAGGCTAATAGAGTTTTGCCAAGAAAATGCACTGGTCATAACAAATACCCTCTTCCAACAACACAAGAGAAGACTCTATACGTGGACATCACCAGATGGTCAACACCGAAATCAGATTGATTATATTCTTTGCAGCCAAAGATGGAGAAGCTCTATACAGTCAGCAAAAACAAGACCGGGAGCTGACTGTGGCTCAGACCATGAACTCCTTATTGCCAAGTTCAGACTTAAATTGAAGAAAGTAGGGAAAACCACTAGACCATTCAGGTATGACCTAAATCAAATCCCTTATGATTATACAGTGGAAGTGAGAAATAGATTTAAGGGACTAGATCTGATAGATAGAGTCCTGATGAACTATGGAATGAGGTTCGTGATATTGTACAGGAGACAGGGATCAAGACCATCCCCATGGAAAAGAAATGCAAAAAAGCAAAATGGCTGTCTGGGGAGGCCTTACAAATAGCTGTGAAAAGAAGAGAAGCGAAAAGCAAAGAAGAAAAGGAAAGATATAAACATCTAAATGCAGAGTTCCAAAGAATAGCAAGACGAGATAAAGCCTTCTTCAGCGATCAATGCAAAGAAATAGAGGAAAACAACAGAATGGGAAAGACTAGAGATCTCTTCAAGAAAAGTAGAGATACCAAAGGAACATTTTATGCAAAGATGGGCTCGATAAAGGACAGAAATGGTATGGACCTAACAGAAGCAGAAGATATTAAGAAGAGATGGCAAGAATACACAGAAGAACTGTACAAAAAAAGATCTTCACGACCCAGATAATCACGATGGTGTGATCACTGACCTAGAGCCAGACATCCTGGAATGTGAAGTCAAGTGGGCCTTAGAAAGCATCACTACGAACAAAGCTAGTGGAGGTGATGGAATTCCAGTTGAGCTATTTCAAATCCTGAAAGATGATGCTGTGAAAATGCTGCACTCAATATGCCAGCAAATTTGGAAAACTCAGCAGTGGCCACAGGACTGGAAAAGGTCAGTTTTCATTCCAATCCCAAAGAAAGGCAATGCCAAAGAATGCTCAAACTACCACACAATTGCACTCATCTCACATGCTAGTAAAGTAATGCTCAAAATTCTCCAAGCCAGGCTTCAGCAATATGTGAACTGTGAACTTCCTGATGTTCAAGCTGGTTTTAGAAAAGGCAGAGGAACCAGAGATCAAATTGCCAACATCCGCTGGATCATCAAAAAAGCAAGAGAGTTCCAGAAAAACATCTACTTCTGCTTTATTGACTATGCCAAAGCCTTTGACTGTGTGGATCACAAGAAACTGTGGGAAATTCCGAAAGAGATGGGAATACCAGACTACCTGATCTGCCTCTTGAGAAATTTGTATGCAGGTCAGGAAGCAACAGTTAGAACTGGACATGGAACAACAGACTGGTTCCAAATAGGAAACGGAGTACGTCAAAGCTGTATATTGTCATCCAGAGATGCATACACAAACCCAGAATTCCAAAGGGGGTGGGGGGTGGGGGGTGGGGTGGTAGGGGCGGTGAGGGAAAGAGCCAGGGATGAATTAGGAGGTCAGTACTAATGTATTCATAGAAATCTGTGTCTGAAATAGATAATCCACAAGGATTATCTCCTCCTCCCTTTCTTCCCTCTGTCCTTCCTTCCTTTCACATAGGCACTGAAATCTGTATATCCAACATAAATCCAGAAATCTCTATCTGTATGAGCTAATCCACAAGGCTTATCTCTGGTCTTCCTTCCTTCCATGCACATATACACAGAAGTATTTATCTCTAATATATACATAGAAATGTGTCGCTGGAACAAATAATCTACAAGGACTATTCCTTGGATTCCTTGCACATGTACAAAAAATCTGTATCACCTGATGATTAGAATAGAGAACTTTACTGGACCTTGTTCAATAAACTCCATGGGAAAAAAAAAATCAAAACAACTACACGTATGCTGAATGTATCTGTCATAACCAAATCATTTTGTTGTACACTGAGGACAAGCACAAAACTTCAGATCTACTAGATTTCAACAGATCTACTAGACTTCAACAGAGCATAGGGATGAGACTAAGAAAAAGAAAAGGAAAAAGAAGTAATGCCTACTTTATTCCCTCCAACCTCCGAGAGTTGGGCTCTTATCCCATCACTGAACCAGAGGAAACTTGAGTCCCAGGGCTGGCCTGTGGTGGGGTCGAAATGGCCCAGCAGGGTGCCCTTCATAGAGACGCCTCTTAAACCTGTACTGTTTTTTTCTGGCTGAGACCAGAATCCCTAGTGCACCCTGACGATGGTGGCCTGACCCTCTGGCCTCCAGGATACAGAGTAAAGTCACCAAGTGTCCAGGGTCCTGGTGTTGGGGATGCCAACTGAAGCCTCCTTCCTGAGAGTGCAGCCTCCTAGGCACCCACCAGATAGGCATGAGTCTGGAGGGGAGGGGTAAAGCTTTAGGGGTAAGAAGTAGTGAGACGCAAACCCTTGGGTGTTTGCTCAGTCATATTCCACTCTAATTCACGGCCCAGGAAGCCAACTCCCCTAAGGTTCTGGTTGCAGGTGGAACCAAACATGGGCATGAAGAAGTGCTGCCACCTTGTGGACATTGCTGTAACCACAACGTGATGACGGTTCTAACTGCACTTTGAATTCACAAGGCCTGTGGTGCCCTTCGGAGAAGGCAATGGCACCCCACTCCAGCACTTTTGCCTGGAAAATCCCATGGATGGAGGAGCCTGGTAGGCTGCAGTCCATGGGGTCACTAGGAGTCGGACACGACTGAGCGACTTCCCTTTCACTTTTCACTTTCATGCATTGGAGAAGGAAATGGCAACCCACTCCAATGTTCTTGCCTGGAGAATCCCAGGGACGGGGAAGCCTGGTGGGCTGCCGTCTATGGGGTCTCAGAGAGTCGGACACGACTGAAGCGACTTAGCAGCAGCAGTGGTGCCCTTAGGGATGGCTGCCTCAGGAAAGGTCTTTCAGCAGGTTTTGCAGAAATAAATTCCAAAAACAGCCAACTTCCAACAAGCCAATGGCAACAGGTAAATTTTGCTCACACCCTTTAATGAAAAAAAAAAGAAAAAGAACCCAAATCCAATTATCCAGAACCAAGATGCTCAGCAACCCCTAAATATGACAGGAGGAATGGCAATCAAAATGACAACAAGAAATCAAATCCCACCTGACAGAACGACCATCCTGACTGTCTGCAAACAGTAAATGGTGGAGATGGCAGGGAGATGACAGAACCCCCCAACAAGTCCCGTGGGAATGGACATTGACAACAGCCCCTAAAAAGAACAGCCTCCACAGGCCAAAACTAAAAATTTCAAGAGAGCTAAGCCTAGGAATTTAATATTCACACTTGGGCCTCTGTTATGAAAAACTATCACTGAGAACGATTCATGCACCCCAACGTTCATTTGCAGTGGGACCTCCAGATGCCAAGAGACAGGCATGAGAAGAGGTCCATCCACAGATGCAGTCTTAAAGATGTGGTACATATATACAATGGGCTATTTCTCAGACTTAAGGAACTGCCACTGAAATTATGAAATCAGGTCAATTGTCTCCACAGAATGGACTTTGGAGCATCATACACTTAGTGAAAAGAAAAGGTGGCAAGAATACACAGAACAACTGTACAAAAAAGATCTTCACGACCCAGATAATCACGATGGTGTGATCACTCACCTAGAGCCAGACATCCTGGGATGTGAAGTCAACTGGGCCTTAGAAAGCATCACTACGAACAAAGCTAGTGGAGGTGATGGAATTCCAGTTGAGCTATTCCAAATCCTGAAAAATGATATTGTGAAAATGCTGCACTCAATATGCCAGCAAATTTGGAAAACTCAGCAGTGGCCACAGGACTGGAAAGGGTCAGTTTTCATTCCAATCCCAAAGAAAGGCAATGCCAAAGAATGCTCAAACTACTGCACAATTGCACTCATCTCACACGCTAGTAAAGCAATGCTCAAAATTCTCCAAGCCAGGCTTCAGCAATACGTGAACCATGAACTTCCTGATGTTCAAGCTGGTTTTAGAAAAGGCAGAGGAACCAGAGATCAAATTGCGAACATCTGCTGGATCATGCAAAAAGCAAGAGAGTTCCAGAAAAACATCTATTTCTGCTTTATTGACTATGCCAAAGCCTTTGACTGTGTGGATCACAGGAAACTGTGGAAAATTCTGAAAGAGATGGGAATACCAGACTACCTGACCTGCCTCTTGAGAAACCTATATGCAGGTCAGGAAGCAAGAGTTAGAACTGGACATGGAACAACAGACTGGTTCCAAATTGGGACAGGAGTACGTCAAGGCTACATATTTTCGCCCTGCTTATTTAAATTATATGCAGAGTACATCATGAGAAATGCTGGGCTGGAAGAAGCACAAGCTGGAATCAAGATTGCCAGGAGAAATATCAATAACCTCAGTTATGCAGATGACACCACCCTTATGGCAGAAAGGGAAGAGGAACTGAAAAGCCTCTTAATGAACGTGAAAGAGGAGAGTAAAAAAGTTGGCTTAAAGCTCAACATTCATAAAACTAAGATCATGGCATCTGGTCCCATCACTTCATGGCAAATAGATGGGGAAACAGTGTCAGACTTTATTTTTCTGGGCTCCAAAATCACTGCAGATGGTGATTGCAGCCATGAAATTAAAAGACGCTTACTCCTTGGAAGGAAAGTTATGACTAACCTAGATAGCATATTCAAAAGCAGAGACATTACTTTGCCAACAAAGGTCCGTCTAGTCAAGGCTATGGTTTTTCCTATGGTCATGTATGGATGTGAGAGTTGGACTGTGAAGAAAGCTGAGCACCGAAGAATTGATGCTTTTGAACTGTGGTGTTGGAGAAGACTCTTGAGAGTCCCTTGGACTGCAAGGAGATCCAACCAGTCCATTCTGAAGGAGATCGGTCCTGGGTGTTCTTTGGAAAGAATGATGCTAAAGCTGAAACTCCAGTACTGTGGCCACCTCATGCGAAGAGCTGACTCATTGGAAAAGACTCTGATGCTGGGAGGGATTGGGGGCAGGAGGAGAAGGGGATGACAGAGGATGAGATGGCTGGATGGCATCACCAACTCGAAGGATGTGCGTTTGAGTGAACTCTGGGAGTTGGTGATGGACAGGGAGGCCTGGCGTGCTGCAATTCATGGGGTCGCAAGGAGTCGGACACGACTGAGCGACTGAACTGAACTGGGCAAAATAAAAAAATGAGAAACAAAGGAAAACATTTATAAATCAAAAAGAAACTGAGAATTCAAACACATAGATTTCCAAGAAAAAGTGCAAGAGCAAGGATCAATTAGGAGGTCAGGTCTAACATATACACAGAAATCTGTGTCTGTAATAGGGAATCCACAAGGATTATCTCTGTCTTCCTTCTTTCCTTTCAAATATACAAAGAAAATTGTATCTCAAACATATTGAGAAATCTGTATCTGTAATAGATAATCCAAAATCATTATCTCCTATCTTCCTTCCACATACACACAGAAATCTGTATCTCTAATAGATACTCAAGAAGGACCTGATTTTCAGCACAGGGAACTTGGTCTACCTTCTACAATAACATCTAGGGCAACAGAATCTAAAAAACAACAGATACGCTGTAGGTATATGTCACAAGTGAATCAGGTGGCTGTACCCTGAAGATAGACACAAAACTGCAAACTGACTATACTCCAACATAGTATAGACATGAGATTAAAGAAAAGGAACAGAAAAGTCAATGCTGAGCTTATTCCCTCCTTCCTCTCTGACCAGGGCTTCTCTCCCATCCCTGAGCAGGTTTGTGTCTTTACATCTAGACTTGAGTGGGGTCGAAGCAGCCAGTTATAAAAACCAAAATTTTAATAAAGACAGGAAACCCTGTGATTTTGGTCCCACTAGGTACAATAACCAAGACAGGAAAGCAAGCTAGTCATAGAAGCACATGAATGGAAACAGGTCATCGGGTACATGTACACAGTGAAATGTTTCTCAAACATAAAGAAGTATGAAATAACATCAAGTCCAGCCTCAGGAAAGAAAGTAGAGATGATCATTCCCAGTTAAGTAAGGGAGACAGGGATAGACAAGTATCATATGATATTGTTTCTAGGTGTAATCTAAAGATGGATACAAATGAAATTATTGCCCCAAGAGATAGGACCACAGACTAAGAAACTTCTGGTCACCTCGATATCAAAGAAAAAACCCCAATCAACTAGAGGCACAAGATTTAAATGGATACTTCTCCAAAGAAGACATGGAGGTGGCCAGGAAGCACATGAAAAGATGCTCAGCATCTATAAGTAGTAGAGAACTGTGGATCAGAGGTACAATGTGGTATCACTGCACATGGGTCAGAATGGTTAGCATAAAAAAATCTACAACGATAAATGCTGGAGAGGGTATGTAGAAAAAAGAAACCTCCTACCTGTTGATGGGAATAAAGTCAATATTCATGAAGGATAACAGAACAATGGTTCATTAAAAACTAAACAGAAGTACTATAGGACCCAGCAATCCCATTACTGTGCATAGATCCAGAGAAAACCATTATTTTAAAAGACAGGTGCACACTACATTCACTGTAGCACTATGTACAACAGCCAAGACTTGGAAGTGATCTAAGTGGATAAGGACAGATGAGTGGGTAAACAATGGGGTACATGCACCCAATGCAATATTACTCAGCCATAAAAGGGGTGATAACATGCCCATGCCATGTCCAGCAACCAGGAAGGAAGAAGAGACAATCAGAGTAAGTGAAGTGAGATAAAGGAAGACAAGTACCATATGATATCTCTTGGAGGTAGATTCTAAAAATGGATACCAGTGAACTTCTTTACAAACAGAAATGGCCTTACAATATAGAAAAGCACCTTAAGCCACTATGGAGAACAGTGTGGAGATTCCTTAAAAAACTGGAAATAGAACTGCCTTATGATCCAGCAATCCCACTGCTGGGCATACACACTGAGGAAACCAGAAGGGAAAGAGACACATGTACCCCAATGTTCATCGCAGCACTGTTTATAATAGCCAGGACATGGAAGCAACCTAGATGTCCATCAGCAGATGAATGGATAAGAAAGCTGTGGTACATATACACAATGGAGTATTACTCAGCCATTAAAAAGAAAACATTTGAATCAGTTCTAATGAGGTGGATGAAACTGGAGCCTATTATACAGAGTGAAGTAAGCCAGAAGGAAAAACACCAGTACAGTATAATAACGCATATATATGGAATTTAGAAAGATGGTAACATAACCCTGTGTACGAGACAGCAAAAGAGACACTGATGCACAGAACAGTCTTATGGACTCTGTGGGAGAGGGAGAGGGTGGGAAGATTTGGGAGAATGGCATTGAAACATGTAAAATATCATGTATGAAATGAGATGCCAGTCCAGGTTCGATGCATGATACTGGATGCTTGGGGCTGGTGCACTGGGACGGCCCAGAGGGATGGTATGGGGAGGGAGGAGGGACGAGGGTTCAGGATGGGGAACACATGTATACCTCTGGCGGATTCATTTTGATAATGGGCAAAACTAATACAATTATGTAAAGTTTAAAAATAAAATAAAATTAATAAAAAAAAAAAAGAAAGAAAGAAAAGCACCTTATCGTTACCAAAAGGGAAAATGGTGGGCATTGAGAAATGAGCTTGTGGAGATGAACATACACACAATACTCTTTATGAAATAATCAACGAGGACTCCTATTCAACACTGGATAATAAACTATATGGGAAGAGAACCCAAAAAAGGACATGTGCATGTCTATGCATAAGTGAAACATGTTGCTGTCTACCTAAAACTAAAAACAAAAACAAACACACCCTAAAACATTGTAAGTCACCTACACACTAAAACAAAATATAAATTACAAGAAGAGAATGCTGACTCTATTCCCCTCAGGCCTTGGTGACCTGTGCTGCTGTCACATCCCTGAAGCCTGGACAGGCTTGTTTTCCAAGGATGGACTGTCATGGGGCTGACTGACCCCATGATGATTTAGTATAGGTTTAACTCTAGAAAATATCCTTCAAATCAATGACTGAAAAATGTATGGCTTGTTCAGGAATTTCAGACAATAAAGTATAAGGATTAGGCATTTATATATCTTGAATTAGTCTCCATTTATTATTTGACTTTCCTACACCCAAAACAGGAGTGTTGTATGCACTGTTATAGGGAATAAATAGTCCTTGTTCCTTTAAATTTTCAATGATGGGTTTTAACTCTTCCTTAACCCTGAGCTTTGTGGGGCCACCCAAGATGGACAGGTCATGGTAGAGAGGTCTGACAGAATGTGGTCCACTGGAGAAGGGAATGGCAAACCACTTTAGTATTCTTGCCTTGAGAAACCCATGAACAGTATGAAAAGGCAAAATGATAGGACACTGAAAGATGAACTTCCCAGGTTGGTAGGTACACAATATGCTACTGGAGATCAGTGGAGAAATAACTCCAGAAAGAATGAAGGGATGGAGCCAAAGCAAAAACAACACCCAGTTGTGGATGTGGCTGGTGATAGAAGCAAGGTTCGATGCTGTAAAGAGCATTATTGCATAGGATCCTGGAATGTTAGGTCCATGAATCAAGGCAAGTTGGAAGTGGTCAAACAAGAGATGGCAAGAGTGAACATCGACATTCTAGGAATCAGCGAACTAAGATGGACTGGAATGGGTGAATTTAACTCAGATGACCATTATATCTACTACTGTGGGCAGGAATCCCTCAGAAGAAATGGAGTAGCCATCATAGTCAACAAAAGAGTCCAAAATGCAGTACTTGGATGCAATCTCAAAAACGACAGAATGATCTCTTTTCGTTTCCAAGGCAAACCATTCAATATCACAGGAATCTAAGTCTATGCCCCAACCAGTAATGCTGAAGAAGCTGAAGTTGAACAGTTCTATGAAGACCTACAAGACCTTTTAGAACTAACACCCCAAAAAGATGTCCTTTTCAGTATAGGGGACTGGAATGCAAAAGTAGGAAGTCAAGAAACACCTGGAGTAACAGGCAAATTTGGCCTTGGAATATGGAATGAAGCAGGGCAAAGGCTAATAGAGTTTTGCCAAGAGAAAGCACTGGTCATAGCAAACACCCTCTTCCAACAACACAAGAGAAGACTCTACACATGGACATCACCAGATGGTCAACACCGAAATCAGATTGATTATATTCTTTGCAGCCAAAGATGGAGAAGCTCTATACAGTCAGCAAAAACAAGACCGGGAGCTGAATGTGACTCAGATCATGAACTCCTTATTGCCAAATTCAGACTTAAATTGAAGAAAGTGGAGAAAACCACTACACCATTCAGGTATGACCTAAATCAAATCCCTTATGATTATACAGTGGAACTCAGAAATAGATTTAAGGGACTAGATCTGATAGAGTGCCTGATGAACTATGGAATGAGGTTCGTGACATTGTACAGGTGGCAGGAATCAAGACCATCTCCAAGAAAAAGAAATGCAGAAAAGCAAAATGGCTGTCTGGGGAGGCCTTACAAATAGCTGTGAAAAGAAGGGAAGTGAAAAGCAAAGGAGAAAAGGAAAGATATACTCATTTGAATGCAGAGTTCCAAAGAATAGCAAGGAGAGATGAGAAAGCCTTCCTCAGTGATCAGTGCAAAGAAATAGAGGAAAACAACAGAATGGGAAAGACTAATGATCTCTTCAAGAAAAGTAGAGATACCATGGGAAAATTTTATGCAAAGATGGGCTCAAATAAAGGAAAGAAATGTTAGGGACCTAACAGAAGCAGAAGATATTAAGAAGATGTGGCAAGAATACATAGAAGAACTGTACAAAAAAGATCTTCATGACCAAGATAATCATGATGCTATGATCACTCACCTAGAGCCAGACATCCTGGAATGTGAAGTCAAGTGGGCTTTAGGAAGCATCACTACGAACAAAGCTAGTGGAGGTGATGGAATTCCAGTTGAGCTATTTCAAATCCTAAAAGATGATGCTGTGAAAGTGCTGCACTCAATATGCCAGCAAATTTGGAAAACTCAGCAGTGGCCACAGGACTGGAAAAAGTCAGTTTTCATTCCAATCCCAAAGAAAGGCAATGCCAAAGAATGCTCAAACTACCACACAATTGCACTCATCTCACATGCTAGTAAGGTAATGCTTAAAATTCTCCAAGCCAGCCTTCAGCAATACGTTAACCGTGAAAAGGCAGAGGAACCAGAGATCAAATTGCCAACATCCGCTGGATCATCAAAAAAGCAAGAGAGTTCCAGAAAAACATCTATTTCTGCTTTATTGACTATGCCAAAGCCTTTGACTGTGTGGACCACAATAAACTGTGGAAAATTCTGAAAGAGATGGGAATACCAGACCACATGGCCTGCCTCTTGAGAAACTTGTATGCAAGTTGAATTGTCCTGACCTGTATGCAAGTCAGGAAGCAACATTTAGAACTGTATATGGAACAACAGACTGGTTCCAAATAGGAAAACGAGTTTGTCAAGGCTGTATATTGTCAGCCTGCTTATTTAACTTATATGCAGAGTACATCATGAGAAATGCTGGGCTGGAGGAAGCACAAGCTGGAATCAACACTGCCTGGAGAAATATCAATAACCTCAGATATGCAGATGACACCATCCCTATTGCAGAAAGTGAAGAACTAAAGAGCCTCTTGATGAAAGTGAGAGAGGAGAGTGAAAAAGTTGGCTTAAAGCTCAACATTCAGAAAACTAAGATCATGGCATCCGGTCCCATCACTTCATGGCAAATAGATGGGGAAACAGTGGAAACAGTGGCTGACTTTTATTTTTCTGGACCTCAAAATCACTGCAGATGGTGACTGCAGCCATGAAATTAAAAGAAGCTTACTCCTTGGAAGGAAAGTTATGACCAAGACAGTATATTAAAAAGCAGAGACATTACTTTGTCAACAAAGGTCCGTCTAGTCAAGGCTATGGTTTTTCCAGTGGTCATGTATGGTGTGAGAGTTGGACTATAAACAAAGCTGAGTGCAGAAGAATTGATGCTTTTGAACCGTGGTGTTGGACAAGACTCCTGAGAGTCCCTTGGACTGCAAGGAGATCCAACCATTCCATCCTAAAGGAGATCAGTCCTGGGTGTTCATTGGAAGGACTGATGTTGAAGCTGAAACTCCAATACTTTGGCCACCTGATACGAAGAGCTGACTCATTTGAAAAGACCCTGATGCTGGGAAAGATTGAGGGCAGGAGGAGAAGGGGACGACAGAGGATGAGATGGTTGGATAACATCACCAACTCAATGGACATGGGTTTGGGTGGACTCCAGGTGTTGGTGATGGACAGGGAGGCCTGGCATGTTGCAGTTCATGGGGTCGCAAAGAGTTGGCCACGACTGAGGGACTGAATCGATTGATTGATTGATAACTTGGGCTTTAGTGGATACCGCTTTTGACGCGGAAATAGGTGAGGGTCTTTGAGCTTGATAATGACAGGAACAGCATTTTGTGCTGGACCCAGTTTTTCCATCAGCCCACACCCTAAGAGTTACATATTGTTCAGTTAAAAAAAGCAGATTCCATAGTTGTGAAAACAGAGGCCTGGACCTTGTTCAGTATACCCCTCCCCAGAAGGGGTGAGTGAGACTCTGGCCTGATTAGAAACTTGTGAGAAAATAGCACAGAGTCCCAGTTGCAGCTTAAAGGATGACTGAAATAATAGCATTTGGCTTGTCCAGACACCCTCATTATGGTAGTGGACCTGGAGGAAAGCGGGCAGGGGTAGGTACAGAGTAAGTTAGTTCAGTAAGTACAGAGTAAGTTGCCCCAGTGTCCAGAAGAAAATTGGCCTCCCACAGTTATTAATACCTGGGGTTCCTCAAGTATAATTAGGATGGGAGCTTGTGTGTAGACCCTCAGGCACTGTTAGTCCTGATTGTCCTGAGGGTCCAATCCCTGGGCCTGTCTGTGTCTTGGAGGGCAGTCTCTCAGGTGTGGTCCTTTACAGACAAGACAGAGAGCCTGGGGCAGCAGCTTAGATGCCTGAGGGAAATCCTGCTTGAGATGCCCCTCCTTTCTGTAGTAATAACAAGCTCATCCCTTTTCACCTGGGTTCCCTTGGGCATTTGTCCTCAGGCTGTTTCAGAGCAGATCTAACAGCCATGCTGGGGCTTCAGTCTTTTGCCTAGTTCTCTTTTTTTTGTCTCCTATTTTCCTCCTCCTATTCTCTACCATAATATACCATCTGAGCCAGCTTCGACAGTTTTTCTAAAGACTGATTTGGTCCAAATGCCTGTTTATGTAGCTAACAGCGGATATCTGGAGCAGACTGAGTGAGAAATCTATAAGATCATTCCTCCCTCTGCACTTTCAGGATCGACATCAGTAAACTTGTGGAGAGCCTCCCGTAGTCTATCCAGAAATTTACTAGGAGTTTCCTTCTCTCCTTGTTTCATGTCAGCCAACTTAGCATAGTCTAAAGTCTTGTAAAAGAGGCTCAGTCATGTCTAACTCTTTGCGACCCCATGGACTGTCCATTGAATTCTCTAGGCCAGAATACTGGAGTGGGTAGCCTTTCCCTTCTCCAGGGGATCTTCCCGACCCAGGAATCTAACTGGGGTCTCCTGTGTTGCAGGTGGATTCTTTACCAACTGAGCTATCAGGGAAGTCCTTCAAGAATACATCTGACAAAGTGGTTCTGATTCCACCCTCTTTTAGCCATGTTATAGTCCCAGCCTGGCTCTGTCACAGGAACTGCTTGGCTCCCAGTAGAAAGGAGGGCTATTTCATGTTCCCTCTTTCCCCTTGTCTCACATTCAAGCCATTCATCGCCAAAAGTAGTAGCTTCCCTAAAACTCTAGTTTTTGAGTCAGGGGTCAGTGTCTATTCCAAGACACACATTACATCTCTCCAAGTGAAGTCATAAAGTAAAGTTAGGCCCATAAAGGCATATGTATATATATATATATATATATAGTCTCAACCGCAATTGGGACTGTTTGAAATCCTACTAAGATTGAGGCAACTCCCTCCTGGAAGGGTGCCCTGATTCTCAGCCTGTTCAGTTGGGAACCCAAGATGCAGGGGCAAAGTAAGAGGACAGGAGGGAGCTGAAGTTTTCACACCCAAATCTGCACCCTTAGGACATACGTCTGGCATGTCTCGCAGAGAGATAAAGAGCAACACATATGGCACTTCTACCCATTTCTCTTGTTTTCTACAGAACTGATCTAATTGTAAAACAGTATTATAATTAAGAGACCCTTCAACCTGCCAGCATTCCCCAAAGGATACCGTGGCCATTCAATATCACAGAAGAAGATCAAGTGTGTCTTTTATAAATTTTAGGCATCAAACCTGTCCCGGTTTTTTTTTTTAAAAGTACATTGTAAAGGAGTGGTTCTGGAACTGTTAGCTTCCATCTGTAAGAGAGAAAAAAGCAGCATCCACAGCCACGGCTTCTTTCCATCGAAAGCGTGCCTCCCTGCTTTAGATTGGGGTGTAGACAGACTTTCCACCAAAGTTTTCCTTCCCTGGTCAGACTTAGTTGTCCCTGCTGACGCAGGCACCTTACTCGCCTCCTGGTTCTACCACCGAGGTCGGGTGAAGATGCACTAGGGGTAGACCTGATGGCATCCCAAATTGATTTAGTTCCATACCAACAAGACCTTTGGTTTGATTTGTCCCTTTCCTCTGATGCCACCCGGGGTGTAACAGAGTAGTTTCCCGGAATGTTTCCCAAGCTAGGACTCCTCGGGGAAGCATCCATTTTACATGTGCCTGTGCACCTTCCTGAGGACAGTCCTGACCACAGTAGAAATGGTTAGTCATAAAAGGATGAACACCAACCAAGATGTCCCTTCTGAGTGTCACCACACCAGTATATGTGAGAGCAAAAGAGGGTGTGGAGGATCGGCCAGCAAGGAAAAAGTGATTTTTGTCCTCGAGCTACTAGGGCCAATCCTTCCAGTTCATTCCCACAGATTCCACAAAAGGAATATCTAAGGAGCTGAGACAAAAGCCACCAGACAGCCTCCTCTGATCCCCTAACAGCGCTACCAAAGGAAGAAGCCCACTGTTCAGTTCAGTTGCTCAGTCATGTCCAACTCTTTGCAACCCTATGGTCCGCAGCACACCAAGCTTCCCTGTCCTTCACAGACTCCCAAAGCTTGCTTGAACTCATGCCCATCAAGTCGGTGATTCCATCTAACCATCTCATCCTCTGGTGTACCCTTCTCCTCCTGCCTTCAAGCTTTCCCAGCATCAGGATGTTTTCTGATGAGTCAGTTCTTTGCATCAGGTGGCCAAAGTATTGGAGTTTCAGCTTCAGCATCAGTCTTTCCAATGAATATTCAGGACTGATCTCCTTTAGGATTGACTGGTTAGATCTCCTTCCAGTCCAAGGGACTCTCAAGAGTCTTCTCCAACACCACAGTTCAAAAGCATCAATTCTTCCGTGCTCAGCTTTCTTTTTAGTCCAACTCTCACATCCATACATGACTGCTGGAAAAACCATAGCTTTGACTAGATGGACCTTTGCTGGCAAAGTAATGTCTCTGCTTTTTAATATGCTGTCTAGGTTTGTCATAGCTTTTCTTCCAAGGAGCAAGCGTCTTTTAATTTCATGGCCACAGTCACCATCTGAAGTGATCTTGGTGCCCCTAAAAATACATTCTGTCACTGTTTCCATTGTTTCCCCATCTATTTGCCATGAAGTGATTGGAAGCCCACTGTACTTCCAATCTAACCAGATCCTGCATTCCTGATTTGTGTGTTCAAAAACCTCATGGTCACCAGCAGAGCTTTTATCCACATAGATCGGAGGCACAGTCATGACAAAGACTCACTTTCAGGTCGCTGGCTCCTTAGGCAGGCAGCCAAGAGAGTGACCTCTAGCCTGAGAGATGTTCCTGGATCTAGAGCTCTGCCTCACTCCCAAATATGCTCTTGTAACTTTTGGCTCCCAGCAAGGCTAGGCATTTCCATACATGAGGTCTAAGTAAAAGTACATAGTAACAACATGGATCACAAGTCCCTTGAGAGTCTAAGGTCCGACAGATTAGATTAGTAGTTCTAGTTCCCCGTGCAATTACGAAATGGTCAGAGACCAGGAAAAGGTGACCGAGAAAGGAAAGTTTGGTCCACACACTGCCCATCTCTCCAGCTGCTCCCTCGCAGGGATGCTGGGTGTCTCTTGGCATTGGCAGGTAGCTATAAACCCCGACAAGGCTCCCCTTTTTGGGACTGCCTTCAGTCATTACGAGGCACCATGAAACTGCAGAGCAGGGCTTATCAATTGCTTCGTGCAGGGCATGTCATTCACTCACACAAACACACCGTAGAGGTAGTAAAGTAAAACAGAAAATGTGTATACTGAGAAAGCAGAGAAGCTAGAGCTCTGAGTGTCCTTACCTTGTCCTGAAGATCCCAGACGAGCCCCCAAGATGATAGCTCATGGTGAACAATGTCAGATTCATGATCTCCAAAGATTTAGCTTTGGGACCAAGGACCAGGCTAGATCACTCAAGAGCTTTTATGTAGCAGAGTTTTATTAAAGTATAAAAAGGGGCAGAGGAAGCTTCTGACATAGACATCAGAAGGGGACAGAGAGTGCCCTCCTTGCTAGTCTTCTCAAAGGGAGTTATATACTTCTTCAGTTGGACATTACAGTAAATCAAAAGAATGTCTCAAGGTTGTAAAGAAATTACCAGACCCACTCCCACTATTTCCAACCTAGACAGCATATTAAAAAGCAGAGACATTACTTTGCCAACAAAGGTCCGTCTAGTCAAGGCTATGGGTTTTCCAGTGGTCATGTATGGATTAGAGAGTTGGACTATAAATAAAGCTAAGCACGGTAGAATTAATGCTTTTAAACTGTGGTGTTGGAGAAGACTCTTGAGAGTCCCTTGGACTGCAAGGAAATCCAACCAGTCCATCCTGAAGATCACTCCTGGGCGTTCATTGGAAAGACTGATGCTGAAGCTGAAACTCCAATACTTTGGCCACCTAATGCAAAGAGCTGACTCATTTGAAAAGACCCTGATGCTGGGAAAGATTGAGGGCAGGAGGAGAAGGGGAAGACAGAGGATGAGATGGTTGGATGTCATCACCAACTCAATGGACATGAGTTTGGGTAAACTCCGGGAATTGGTGATGGACAGGGAGGCCTGGCGTGCTGCAGTCTATGGGGTCGCAAAGAGTCAGACATGACTGAACAACTGAACTGAACTCCCACAATTTACCTTTTAGGATAATGGGATTAGAAATAACAATAGAAAGGTCTTACCAGACCCACTCCCATAATATACATTTTAAGATGACAGGATTAGTTAGAATGTTCTCAAGAAGGGAAAACACTTCCTCAAGCAGGATACATTGTTGTTATACAATCATTGGTAGAGTTTAAGGGAAAACATACCCTTGAGCAAGATGAATTGTTTTGTTATGCAATAATCAGCTCTGGGCTTAAAGAAAAAAAACATTTGCCCTTCTCTCCTTGAGAACTCCAGACCCCTATTTCCTCCTTGGGGACCCCAGACTTCTTATCAACCTGCCTAGGAATTGACTCTCGCAATATCAGGGAAATAGGACCTGGAGAAAAGGAAATGCTCCTACGCTGCTGGAGGGAAACCACATCTGAAAAATAAAGCTAACATTCAATTTGGATTTAATTATGGCAATATGTGCTTACATGGAGTTTGAACCAAGAGTCTAAATATAGCAGATAACATGTGAAATCAAATTTGATATCTCAGCTGTAAGAGTAAAGATTTCCTGTCAGATCTACAGCTGGTATGCACAAATTCCTTTAGAAAACTACATGTATCTTTTCAAACTATGGCTTTGTCTGGATGTATGGCTAGAAGTGGGATTGCTAGATCATCATTTCAGTTGAGTTACTCAGTCATGTCTGACTCTTTGCGACCCCATGAATCGCAGCACACCAGGCCTCCCTGTCCATCACCAACTCCCGGAGTTCACTCAGACTCACGTCCATCGAGTCAGTGATGCCATCCAGCCATCTCATCCTCTGTCGTCCCCTTCTCCTCCTGCCCCCAATCCCTCCCAGCATCAGAGTCTTTTCCAATGAGTCAACTCTTCGCATGAGGTGGCCAAAGTACTGGAGTTTCAGCTTTAGCATCATTCCTTCCAAAGAAATCCCAGGGCTGATCTCCTTCAGAATGGACTGGTTGGATCTCCTTGCAAAATTAGCTATTTGAAATAACATATGCACACTATTATTTAGAAAATAAATCACAAGGATCCACTGGGTAACAAAAGGAATGGTACTCCACTCTCTGTAATAACCTATATAAGAATAGAACCCCCAAATCAATATATACACATCTACATATGAGTGAATCACTAACAGTCCCTGGTAGCTCAGTCAGTAAAGAATCTGCCTGCAATGCAGGAGACCTGGGTTCAATTCCTGGGTTGGGAAGATTCCTCAGTGAAGGGAAGGGCTATCCACTCCAGTGTTCTGGCCTGGAGAATTCCATGGACTGTACAGGCCATGGGGTCACAAAGAGTCAGACACGACTGAGAGACTTTCACTTCACTTCATACAGGAATAGAACCCAAAATACAACATATACACATCTATATATGAGTGAATCACTAACAGTCCCTGGTAACTCAGTCAGTAAAGAATCTGCCTGCAATGTAGGAGACCAGGGTTTGGTTCCTGGGTCAGGAAGGTCCTATGGAGAAGGAAATGGCAATCTACTCCAGTATTCTTGCCTGGGAATTCCCAAGGACAGAGGAGCCTGGTGGGATACAGCTGATCTATTTCAAATCCTAAAAGATGATGGTGTTAAAGTGCTGCACTCAGTATGACAGCATACTTGGAAAACTCACATTTGGAAAACTCAGGCCACAGGACTGGAAAAGGTCAGTTATCATTCCAATCCCAAAGAAGGGCAATACCAAAGAATGTTCAAACTACTGCACAATTGCACTCATTTCACACACTAGCAAAAGTAAGTTCCCAAGACAGGCTTCAATGGTATATGAATGAAGAAATTCAAAACATTCAAGCGGTATTTAGAAAAGGCAGAGGAACCAGAGATCAAATCGCAACATCTGTTGGATCATAGGAAAAGCAAGAGAATTCCAGAGAAACATCTACTTCTGCTTCATAGACTACGCTAAAGCTTTTGACTGTGTGAATCACAACAAACTGTGGAAAATTCTTAAAGAGATGGGAATACCAGACCACATTACCTGCCTCCTGAGAAACCTGTATGCAGGTCAAGAAACAACAGTTAGAACCAGTTAGAACAGTTAGAATGGACTGGTTCAAAATTGGGAAAGGATTTCAACAAGGCTGAATATCGTCACTCTGCTTATTTAACTTATATGCAACAACAATGAGTGAATCAAGTTGCTATGAATTAAAAAAAAAAACAAAAAACACCACCCAATGCATTGTAATTCACCCATATACTCAAGTTCAAATAACTGTATCAACACAAAAAATATAGAAACATATGCTGACTCTATTTCCCTCATCCCATGGTTACCTTGGCTGGTATTACATCTCTGGAGACTGGGCAGGCTTGGGTCCCAAGGTTGGCTTGTTGGGGGGGCTCAGGGACCTGGGAGGATGTGGCAGGCAGCACGCCCCCATGATGTTCCTGGAATGCCTCTTGCCCTCTCTGCAGGAGCCCTCAGTCTCCAGGTACAGGCGAAGTAAATTAAGAAATTTGAATTAACAAAGACACACTTATATGGATCAAATAGATGGTCGAAAATGAGTTACTGAATAGCAGATGGAAGTTTACTGAACACGCTGACTGTAATCACCTAGATGGGAACAAGAACTTGAAAGAGAAGAGATAAACCACTATACATTAATGAATCAAGTTCCTGTATACCTGAAACACATATAAATTCAGAAATAATCTCCATTCAAAGTAAAATAAAATGGAAATTACAGAGGAAAAAATAGTGTGCGGCTGAATAAATTGCTGCCTCGAGGCCATTCTCTGTAACAATTTGAAAAGCTGTGCTGTTGGGCATTGAGTATTCTCAAGGTCAGAGGGTCTGGAGGTAAAAAACAGCTGATCTCCACTAATGTCCTACTGGTGGTCATCAGAAAAAATTTAAAACAGGGCTGAGTTCAAGGGAGCCAATCTGGAGAGGTGAGTTGAACTCATCCTTGAAAAGAAACCACATGAAAAGAGGTCATCATCGCTAAATATTAGAAATGCAAATCAAAACCCGAGGAAGGTATCACCTCACAGAAGGCAGAATGGCCATTGTCAGAAACTCGACAAACAATAACTGCTGATGAAGATGCGGGGAAAAGGCAATATGGAGGATTCCGTATTTCATGCAGGAGAACCTGCACCCGTGTTTTGCTGCAGGAAATAGGGGGTATCCACAAGGACCTGATGCTAAGCACTCTGCTCGACTTGTTATTGCACAAAGTCCAAAAACACAATAGAGAAACACTGTAGATACAACTACCTGAATCAAGCGGCTGTATGCTGACAGCAATCACAATACCATACCTCGACCATGCTGCGATGTAGTGTGGCAAGATGTTAAAGGAAAGGAAAGGAAAGGAAAGCAGGGCCTCCTCTGTTATAAATGACCTCCCTGACTTGGGATGCTATCCCATCCTTGGAGGCTGAGCAAGCTTGGGTCCTATTGCTGGACTGGGGAGGGGTGGACACAGCCTGGCACAGTGCCCTTCGCTGAACCCTTTTTAAAGGTCTACAATCTACTGCTCTCTGGCTGGGACCAGAGTTCTCCATGGCATCAAGATGTTGTACATATATCCAATAGACTATTTCTCACTCCTAAAAAACCGCCACTGAATTAGGGAATTATGACACTGGTAAGTAACCAAAAGGATAGACCTTGAAGGATTATGCATTAAGGGAAATCAGTCAGGTAGAGGAAGTTTATGGCATATGAGATACCTTCTTGGAAAAATAAAAATATACATACAAGGCAACAAATTTATAACCCAAGAGGGACTCTGAGTTTCAAAGTCAAATAAAGGGTTCCAGAAAAAAAAAAAAAAAAAAAAGGGCCTGGAATGAATTAGGAGGTAGGTACTATGTAGATTGGAGAAGGCAATGGCACCCTACTCCAGTACTCTTGCCTGGAAAATCCCATGGACGGAGGAGCCTGGTAGGCTGCAGTCCATGGGGTTGCTACGAGTCGGATACGACTGAGCAACTTCACTTTCACTTTTCACTTTCATGCACTGGAGAAGGAAATGGCAATGCACTCCAGGGTTCTTGCCTGGAGAATCCCAGGGACGGGAAGCCTGGTGGGCTGCCGTCTATGGGGTCGCACAGAGTTAGACACGACTGAAGCGACTTAGCAGCAGCAACCTACATAGATAAGAAATCTGTACCTGTAATAGATAATCCACAAGGATTATCCTCTTCCTTCCTTCATTCCTTCCTTCTAGATACACACAGAAATCTGTATCTCTAAGAGATAATCCACAAAAATTATCTCCTAACTTCCTTCCTTGTATATAGGAAACTGTATCTAAGATAGATAATTCACAAGGACCTGATGAGATAGATAATTCACAAGGACCTCTGCTTGACCTTCCATGGCAGAAAAGTCCCAAAAGACAATAGAGATATCCCATAGATACATAATACCCAAATCCATCAGCTGTGCACTGACAACAAACACAACATTTGAACTGACTGTACTGCAATGTAGCATCAGCAAGATGTTAAAGCAAAGGAAAGAAAAGCAGTGACTATTATCTCCAATCTTCCTGACTTGGGATGCTATCCCAACCCTGGAAGCTGAGCAGGCTTAGGTCCCACAGTTGAACTGGGGTGGGGTTGACACAGCCTGGCACATTGCCATCTGTTGAACCCTTTTTAAAATTCTACTGTCTGCTGTGAGGACCAGAGTGCTGAGTGGGATCAAGGTCTCTCAGAGTTGGGGGCAATAATCACGGAGCCTCCACTTTTCCTGGTTTTGGGGGAGGTCCCAGATCAAGTCTCCTTCCTGAGAGTGCAGCCTCCTAGGCACATAGGCACCCTCAGCAGTGTACTGTGGACCCAGAAGGGATTAGTCTGGACGGGGCGTTTGTGAGCTGCTTTAAGGGAGAAAGAAGTGAGACTCAAGCCCTTGGGCGTTTGCTCAGACACTTTCCACTCTCACAGACCAGAAAGCCAACTTTCCCTAAGGATCTAGTTGCCCCAGGAACCAGATGGGCATGAAAAAGTGCTGCCATCTTGTGGACATTTTCTGTAACTACAACTTGATCATCAGTACACATAGGCACCTCAATTTACAAGGGCTGTGGCTCTGTTAATGACAGCTGCCCTCAGGAAATGCCCTGGGGCGGGTATTGGAGAAATATATTCCCAAACCAGCCAACTCCAGGAAGCCAACTTCCAAAGGTAAATTGTCCTCACACCCTTTAAAGAAAAAAAACAGAAAATAAAACTAAATCAAACCTTCACCACTGGACAAGATGCTCAGCATCCCTAATGGCTGCAGGAATGCCAATCAAAACGACAACGGACATCCAATGGCCATCATCAAAAGTCGACAAACAACAAATACAGAGAGAGCATGGAAGAAAAAGAATACTCCTAAGCTGTTGGTGGTAATATACATTGGCTACAGCCAGTACATGGACAGACTCCAAAAGTACAAAAAACAGCTATCAAGAAGGGCTAAGGTGAAGAGAGTGATGCTATCAAGAAGGGGGTGTGTGTGTGTGTGTGTGTGATGCTTTAAGAGGAAAAAGTAGTGAGACACAAGCCCTTGGGTTTTTGCTCAGGCACATTCTACTCTATTTCACAGCCCGGAAGCCGACTTTCCCGAAACCTCTGCTTGCCCCAAGAACCAAAGGTGGGCATCAAAAAGTGCTGCCGCCTTGTGGACACTTCCTGCAACTACATCTGACTGCTAGCACTTGGCACCTCTAATTCACAAGGGCTGGGCGGCTGCTCACGACAGCTGCCCTCAGGAAACATTCTGTGGCGGGTACTGCAAGATAAATTCCAAACACAAACGACCTCAACTACCACAAATCTATTTTCCTCACACCCTTAAAGGGAAAAAACCCCAACAAACCCCATACCTCTGCCACAGGACAGGATGCTCAGCAGCCCTAATTATTACAGGAGGAAACCCAATCAAAATGACAATGAGAAATCAAATCCCAACTGTCAGAATGGCCATACTCAAGTCTACAATAAATGCAGGAGTGAGTTTGGAGTAAGGGGAAACCTCCTACACTGTCGGTGGGAACGTAATTGGCCACAACCACAATAAAGGACAATGTTGGCATGCCCGAATAAAAGCTATCAAGACACTAAGCCTAGGATCTGACATTACCACAACTGGGCTTATGTTATTCTATATGAAATACAGAAAATTCCATTTTCATATATGAAATATTCAACAACTATGATATACAGAAAATTCTATTTCATATGTGAAATTTGCACCTATCTTTTCATTTATGAAATATAGAAAACTCTCACATATGAAATATGCACAATAGAAAATCCTCTATCCATATATGAAATATCCACCTATATTTTCTTCTGTGAAATACAGAAGATTCTATTTTCATGTATGAAATATACATATATTTTCCTCTGTGAAATATGAATTTTTCATATATGAAATATGCATCTATATTTTCATCTATGAAATACAGAAAATTTTATTTCTATGTATGACATATGCACCCATATTTTCATATGAGAAATATGGAAAATTCTATGTTCATATATGAAACAGGCACCCATAGTGTCATATATGAAGTATAAAAAATTCTATTTTCACATGAAATATGTACCCATAGCTTCATATATAAATATCAAAATTTTTTCATATATGAAATATTAAGTTCCATCTTCATTCATGAAATATACACTCATGTTTTCATATATTACATGTAGAAAGTTCTATTTTTATCTTGAAATATGCACCCATGTTTATATATGCTGCTGCTGCTGCTAAGTTGTGTCAGTCATGTCCGACTCTGTGCAACTCCATAGATGGCAGCCCACCAGGCTCCTCTGTCCCTGGGATTCTCCAGGCAAGAATACTGGAGTGGGTTGCCATTTCCTTCTCCAATGCATGAAAGTGAAAAGTGAAAGTGAAGTCGCTCAGTCGTGTCCGACTCTTTGCTACCCCATGGACTGCAGTCTCCCAGGCTCCTCTGTCCATGGGATTTTCCAGGCAAGAGTACTGGAGTGGGTTGCCATTGCCTTCTCCGTTTATATATGAGATATAGAAAATTATATTTTCATCTTTGAAACAAGCAACCATATTTTCATATATGAAATATGAAAAATTCCATTTTCATCCATGAAATATGCACCCATGTTTTCATATATGAAATATAGAAAACTATATTTTATTCATAAAATATGTACCAATCTCTTCATATATAAACAATGAAAATTCTATTTTCATCAATGAAATATGCACCTTTTTATACATTAAAATGCCTGCATACTTTTGCATAATATAGAAAATTCTATGTTCATGAAATTTGTACTTATCTTTTCACTCACAAAATAGGAAATATGCACATATGCTTTCATATATGCAATATAGAAAACTGTATTTTCATTCATTAAATATGCACCCATGTGTTCATATAGGATGTACAGAAAATTATGTTTTCATATATGAAATAATCACCTGACTTGGGCTTCCATCCCATTCCTGGAGCCTCAGCAGGCTGTTTTCATGGCTGGACTGTGATGGGGTTGAATCGACCAGGCTGGTTACCCTCTTAAATCTGTACTTTCTGGCTTGATCTGGCAGCGACCACAGTCCCTAGAGTACACAGTCGATGGTGTCCTGACACTTTGGCCTCAATGACCTTGGAAAAGTCTACTAGCTTCCATGTCTGCTGGTGCTGGGGTCCCCAGCTCAAGCCTCCTTCCTGAGAGTGCAGCCTCCTAGGCACTTCATCAGGATTCTGTGGTCCAGGTTGGAATTAGTCTGAAGGAAAGGGGTGAAGCTTTAGGGGGAAGACATATTGAGACTAAGTCCTTGGGTGTATGCTCAGGCACATTGCACTTTAATTCACAGCCTAGGAAGCCAGCTCTTCCTTAGGCTCTGGTTGCCTGAAGAATCCGAGTAGGGTGTGGAAAAGTGCTGCCCCCTTGTGGACATTTTCTAACTACAACTTGACCACCTGCGCTTCCCAGTACCTCCAATTCAACAGACCTCGGGGACTGTTAATAACAGCTGCCTTCAGGAAAGGTCCTGGGGAGAATATTGCAGAAAAAAATACAAACACAACTGACTTTCAAAAAATCAACTAAAACTAGTAAATTTTCCTCACAACCATGAAGGAGGAAAAAAAAACCAAACTTAACTGCCACAGGACCATATGCTGAGCATTCCTAATTACTACAGGAGGAATGCCAACCAAAATGACAACGAGAAATCAAATCTCACCAGATTGGCCATCCTCACAAGACTACAAACAATAAATGCAAACTAAGCCTACCATCTGACATTCCCACACCTGCGCCTGTATCCTAAGAAAACCATCTTTCAAGAAGCCAAGTGCACCCCAATGTTCACTTCAGCACTAGTTAGAGCAGCTGAACACAGACCCAGCAAAGTGTCCACCTTCAGATTGAAGCCTGAAAGCAATGTGGCACATACAGAAAATGATCTAATATTCAGCCATGAAAGACTACCACTGAAATCATGAAATTATGCCACTCGTAGTCACAGGGATAGATCTTGGAGGGTCATACACCAAGTGAAGTCAGCCAGACAGAGGAAGACTATAACATGTGATGTCCCTTCTAGGCAAAAGAGATACAAAGGAATGTAAACATAAAATTTAAACATAAACATAAAACATAGTATGTAAATATAACATAAACATAAAACAGAATTTAAACATAAAAAGAGACTCTGAGAATTCAAATACAAAGAATTAAAAAAAAAAAAAAACCAAAGAAAAGCCAGGGATTAATTAGCAAGTCAGGACTAACATATACACGGAAATGTGTATGTTTAATAGATAATCTTCCAGGCTCCTCCGTCCATGGGATTTTCCAGGCAAGAATACTGGAGTGAGTTGCCATTGCCTTCTCCACTACAAGGATTATCCCCTTCCTTTCTTCGTTCCTTCCACAGAAACCTGTATCTCTACCATATCCACAGAAATCTGTATATGTAACAGATAGTCCACAAGGACACGATATTCAGCACAGGGAACTTTGCACCACCTTCTGCAATAACTTCCACAGCAGATGAATTCAAAAAAGAATACGTATGCTTTACATACACGTCATAACTTAATCAGGTGGCTGGATACTAACAGCAGCGTACCACAGGCATGAACTTAAAGAAAAGAAGAAAGAAGAAAAGCCTTGCCTAGCTTATTTCTGCCGACTTCCTGACCCCAGCTGCTATCCATGGCTGCAGCCCGAGCAGACTTCGGTCCAAGGCTGGACTGGGGTGGGGTTGAAACCACCAGACAGGGTGCCCTTAATTGAGCCCCCTCTTAAACTTGTACCTTCTGGTTTGCTCTGACAGGGACCATAGTCCTTAGCACACTAAAGGATGTTTTGATGACTGTCTGGCCTCAAGAACCTTGGAAATGCCACCTAGCTTTCAGTTCTCCTGGTGTTGGGGTTCCTGGCTTAAACCTCCTTCTTGAGAATGCAGACTCCTAGCACCTCAGCAGGGTGCTGTGGCCCCCATTGGGATGAGTCTGAGGAAAAGGGTGAAGCTTTAGGGGGAACAAGTAGTGAGACACAAGCCCTTGGGAGTTTGCTCAGGCACATTCCACTCCAGTTCACAGCCTAGGAAGCCAACTCCTTAGGCTCTGGTTGCCCCAAGGACCAGAGTTGGTAATGAAAACTGCTGCCACCATGTGGAAATTTTATGTAACTACAACTTGACCACCTGTGCTTACCAGCCAGGGTAAGAATTTCCCAGGCAAGAATACTAAAGTGGGTTGCCATTCCCTTCTCCAGGGGATCTTCCTGACCTAGAGATTGAACCCGGGTTTACTGCATTGCAGGCAGTTTCTTTACCATCTGAGTCACCAAGGAAGCACTTCCAATTCACAAGATTTTGGGGGCTGGATGCTTTTGAACTGTGGTGTTGGAGAAGACTCTTGCGAGTCCCTTGGACTGCAAGGAGATCCAACCAGTCCATTCTGAAGGAGATCAGCCCTGGGATTTCTTTGGAAGGAATGATGCTAAAGCTGAAACTCCAGTACTTTGGCCACCTCATGCGAAGAGTTGACTCATTGGAAAAGACTCTGATGCTGGGAGGGATTGGGGGCAGGAGGAGAAGGGGCGACAGAGGATGAGATGGCTGGATGGCATCACTGACTTGATGGATGTGAGTCGGAGTGAACTCCAGGAGTTGGTGATGGACAGGGAGGCCTGGCGTGCTGCGATTCATGGGGTCGCAAAGAGTTGGACACGACTGAGCCACTGAACTGAACTGAATGACAGTTGGCCACCTGATGCGAAGAGCTGACTCATTTGAAAAGACCCTGATGCTGGGAAGGATTGGGGCAGGAGGAGAAGGGGACGACAAAGGATGAGATGGTTGGATGGCATCACCGACTCGATGGACATGGGTTTCAGTGGACTCCGGGAGTTGGTGATGGACAGGGAGGCCTGGCGTGCTGTGGTTCATGGGGTCGCAAAGAGTCGGACACGACTGAGCAACTGAACTGAACTGAATGACAGTTGCCCTCAGGAAAAGTCCTAGAGAGAATATTGCAGAAATAAATTACAAACACAACACACTATCAAAAAGTTAACTGCAACAGGTGAATTTTCCTTGCAACCATGAAGGAGAAAAGAAAAAGAAAAAATCATATCTTCACAGGACAAGATGTTTAGCATCCTGAATTATTACAGGAGGAATACCAATCAAAACAACTACAAGAAATCAAATTACACCAGTCAGAATGACCACCGTCACAAGTCTACTAACAGTAAATGGGGGAGAGGGTCAAGCAGAGAGGGGAACCCCCCACACACAGTTGGTAGGAAGGGACACTGGCAATAGCTACCAGAAAAGACAGCCTTGACATGCCAAAAAAAACTTTCAAGGGAAATATGCCTAGGAACTGACATTCCCACACCTAGGCCTGGAATCCTGATAAAGCCATCATTCAAAATGACACACACACCCTAACATTCACTGCAGCATTACTTACAACAGCCGAGACACCGAACCATCAAAATGTGCACTGACAGATTAAAGCTTAAAGAAGATGCGGTACATACAAGCACGTGGAACTTTGCTCGACCTTCTGCATGAAATCCTATGGAAAAAGAATCCAAAGAAGAACAGACACACTGTATCTATATGTCAATACTGAACCAAGTGTTGTATACTGACAGGAAGCACAAAACTACAAATCAACTATACTCCAACATGGGATCGGCATGAGGAAAAGAAAGAGAAAGAAAGCAATGCCTAGTTTATTCCCTGCAAACTCCCTCTCTTGGGATGCTATCCCATCCCTGGAGTCTGAGCAGACTGTGTCTCATGTCTGGATTGGATGGCATTGAGAAAGCCAGGTCGAAACAACCAAAATTATAAGAGAGATGAGTCACCCTGCAATTCCGGCCCCACTATGTACAACAGCCAAGACAGAGAACCAAGTTAACCGTAGAACAGATGAATGGATAGATACAGACAATGGGGTACGTGTACACAATACAATATTTCTCAGCAATCAAGAACTAGGAAATAATGTCAAGTTGGGCCACAGAAAAGAAAGTAGAGATGATCATTCCAAGTGAATTGAGGCAGACAGGGAGAGACGAGTGTCATATGATATCACTCCTAGGTGGAATCTAAAGATGGATAAAAATGAACTTGTTGCCTGGAGACATAGACTTAGGCATTTCCAGTCACCAGGATATAAAGATGGGGTCATGGAGAAATGAGCAACTTCAGACTAATACATGCCCAACACTGTTTATAAAATAAATGACCAGGACCCACTGTGTAACACAATGAAACTTACTCCACACTCTGTTATAACCTATGTGGAAAAAAACCAAAATATATACACATTTATGTATTAATAGAAGTGAAACAAGTTGTGGTAGAAGGAAAAGGAAAAAAAAAAACCACCACCATCAAGGCAGTAATTCACCTATATACTCCAGTTCAAATGGTGGAAAAAACGAAAAAGAAATGCTGACTCTGATCAGAGACACCGATGTAAAGAACAGACTTTTGGACTCAGTGGGAGAAGGCGAGTGTGGGATGATTTGAGAGAGAGAACAGCATTGAAACATGTACATTACCATATGGAAAACAGATAACCAGCGCAACTTTAATGCATGAAGCAGGGCACCCAAAGCCAGTGCTCTGGGACAATTCAGAGGGACGGGTGGGGGGAGTGGTGGGGAGTTCAGAATGTGGGTGACACATGTATACCTGTGGCCGATCCATGTTGATGTATGGCAAAAACCATCACAATATTGTAAAGTACTTATTCTCCAACTAAAATAAATAAATTAATTTTAAAAAATAAAAATTTTTTTAAAAAGTAAAAAAAAAAAAGACTGTTGTCACATCCCTGGACCCTGATTGGCTTGGGTCCCAAGGCTGGAGTGTCCCGGGGCTGAGAGAGCTGGGAGCATGTGGCAGGCTGTGTGCCTCCACAATGGACCTGGAGTGCTCATTATCCTCCAGATGCAGGCGGGATAATTTAAGGGATTGGAATTAACATACACACATTCAGTTCAGTTCAGTTCAGTCGCTCAGTCATGTCCGACTCTTTGCGACCCCATGAATCGCAGCATGCCAGGCCTCCCTGTCCATCACCATCTCCTGGAGTTCACCCAGACTCACGTCCATCGAGTCAGTGATGCCATCCAGCCATCTCATCCTCTGTTTTCCCCTTCTCCTCCTGCCCCCAATCCCTCCCAGCATCAGTCTTTTCCAATGAGTCAACTCTTCACATGAGGTGGCCAAAGTACTGGAGCTTCAGCCTCAGCATTGGAAGTGTCCTTCCAATGAACACCCAGGACTGATCTCCTTTAGGATGGACTGGTTGGATCTCCTTGTAGTCCAAGGGACTCTCAAGAGTCTTCTCTAACACCACATATACATCAAATAGATGATCAAGAAGTACCTACTGAATAGTACAGGGAAGTTTACCGAACACACTCTAATCACCTATATGAAAAAAGAACCCAAATGAGAATAGATAAATATTATGTATTAATGAACCAGGTTCCTGAACACCTGAAACAAACACAAATCACTCATACAGCTCAATATAAACAACAACAATCAATCTCAATAAAAAATCGCCCAAAGATCTAAATGCACATTTCTCCAGAGAGGTCAGAGAGATGGCCATAAAGAACATAAAAAGATGCTCAGCATCACTAGCTCTTAGAGAAAAACAAATCAAATGTACAATGAGGTGTCACCTCACACTGATCAGAATGGCCATATCAAAAAACCTACAGCAATAAATTCTGCAGAGGGTGTGAAGAGAAGGCAGCCCTCCTACACTGTTGGTAGGAATATAAAATGGTACACTCAATAGGGAATACATTATACAGGGTCTTAAAAAAACTAAACAGAAATACCAAGTGATGCAGCAATTTCATACCAAGGCTTAGATCCAAAGAAAAATCAAAATTTAAAAACACACCTATACCCCCCTACTGATCATGGCAGCACTAGGTACAATAGCCAAGACAAGGAAAAAACTCCAGTATACTAGGACAGATGGATGGATACAGGAAACGGGGTACATATACCCAGTGCAGTATTACTCAGACATACATAAGGATGAAACAGTGCCGTTTCCAGCAGGGAAGAAACCGGAGGTGATCATACTAACTGAAGTGAGACAGGGAGAGAGATATCATACAATACCCCTCTGGTGGAATCTAAAAATGGATACAAATGAACTTCATTACAAAAGAGACGCATCACAGACTTGGGAAAGAAAGTTATGGGTGCCAAAATGGAAAGGGGGAGCAGGGAGGAATTAGCCGGTTCAGATCAACACACGCATTAAAACAGGTGCTGCTGTTGTTTAGTCGCTCAGTTGTGTCTTAGTCGCTCAGTTGTGTCTGACTCTTTGTGACCATAGGGACCGTAGTCCACCAGGCTCCTTTGTCCGTGGGAGTCTCCAGGCAAGAATACAGGAGTGGGTTGCCATTTCCTTCTCCAGGGCATCTTCCCAACCCAGGGACTGAACCCTTGTCTCCTGCAAGTCTCCTGCATTGCAGGTGGATTCTTTACCACTGAGCCAGCAGGGAAACCATAAAACAGGTGCTGAAGGGCTCTTAATAGTCACAAGTCTGACGGGGCTGTAAACGACACCTGCCCTCAAGAATGTCCTGGGGTAAGTTAGGAGAAAAGAATTCCAGACAGGGCCAAGTTTCAAGAGGAAAATTGTACTCATAAGGTATAAAATAATAAAAGCACATGGAAAGATACTCCACACCAGTAATTATTAAATCAATGCCAATCAAACTACAATGAGGTATTACTTCACACTGATCACAATGGCCATTGTCAAAAAGATCTACAAAGAATACTGCAGAGGATGTACAGATAAGGGAATCCTCCCACAATCATGGTGGGAACATAACTGGTGAAGCCATTAGGGAAAACAGCATGGAGGTTCTCTGAAAAACTAAACAGAGATGTATCATATGATCCTACAACCCCTTCCCAGGCTTAGATCTGGAGAAATTCATCATTTGAAATGACACGTGCACCCCAATTTTCAGGGTAGCACTATTTACAATATCCAAGACTTAGAATCCACCAAAATATCCAGTGACAGAAAAATGAAGACTACATGGTCATAAAACAGAAAAAATAATATTGGGAACAGCCTAGATGTACTAAGAAATTATTATTCTAAGTAAGGTAACTCGTGGAGAAAGAGACAAGTATCCTAAGATAGCACATATAGGTGGGATCTATAAATTCATACCAGTGAACTAATGTGCAAAACAGAAACAGGTTCACAAACTGAGAAAACCAAATTATGATCATCAAAGTTAGAAGGGAGGGGTAAATTATGAGTTTGGAATGAAAATAAACACATGAATATATATCAAGTTGATAATGGAAAAGGACCTGTGGAATAAATAGAACAGGCAACTCTAATGAAAGAAAGTTAATATCCCATATGAGGCAAAAAACAGTAAAAGGATAGATATATGCCTATGTATAACTGAAGGAAGTTCAGTTCAGTTGCTCAGTCGTGTCCAACTCTTTGCGACCCCATGAATCGCAGAACGCCAGGCCTCCCTGTCCATCACCAACTCCTGGAGTTCACTCCGACTCACGTCCATCAAGTCAGTGATGCCATCCAGCCATCTCATCCTCTGTCGTCCCCTTCTCCTCCTGCCCCCAATCCCTCCCAGCATCAGAGACTTTTTCAATGAGTCAACTCTTCGAATGAGGTGGCCAAAGTATCGGACTTTCAGCTTTAGCATCATTCCTTCCAAAGAAATCCCAGGGCTGATCTCCTTCAGAATGGACTGGTTGGATCTCCTTGCAGTCCAAGGGACTCGCAAGAGTCTTCTCCAACACCACAGTTCAAAAGCATCAATTCTTTGGCGCTCAGCCTTCTTCACAGTCCAACTCTCACATCCTAACGTGACCACAGGAAAAACCATAGCCTTGACTAGACGAACCTTTGTTGGCAAAGTAATGTCTCTGCTTTTGAATACGCTATCTAGGTTGGTCATAACTTTCCTTCCAACGAGTAAGCGTCTTTAGCATAGGAACCTGGAATGTCAGGTCCATGAATCAAGGCAAATTGGAAGTGGTCAAACAAGAGATGGCAAGAGTCAATGTTGACATTCTAGGAATCAGTGAACTAAAATGGACTGGAATGGGTGAATTTAACTCAGATGACCATTATATCTACTACTGCAGGAATCCCTCAGAAGAAATGGAGTAACCATCATGGTCAACAAAAGAGTCTGAAATGCAGTACTTGGATGCAATCTCAAAAATGACAGAATGACCTCTGTTCGTTTCCAAGGCAAACCATTCAATATCACAGTAATCCAAGTCTATGCCCCAACCAGTAAGGCTGAAGAAGCTGAAGTTGAACTGTTCTATGAAGACCTACAAGACCTTTTAAAACTAACACCCCCAAAAAGATGTCCTTTTCATTATAGGGGACTGGAATGCAAAAGTAGGAAGTCAAGAAACACCTGGAGTAACAGGCAAATTTGGCCTTGGAATACGGAATGAAGCAGGGCAAAGACTAATAGAGTTTTGCCAAGAAAATGCACTGGTCATAACAAACACCCTCTTCCAACAACACAAGAGAAGACTCTATACATGGACATCATCAGATGGTCAACACCAAAGGAAGTTCATATATACCTAAAACAAAACATTGAAATCAACTCTACTCAAATTTAAAATAACAATGAAATTACAAATTAAATTACCTGAGCTCAGTCTAGGGGAAACCAGGTAGTCATGGCCCCTATGATTAGACATGTGATATGCTATGAGAGTAACATGACACCACCAAAGATTTTCACTCAGCAGATCACAGAGCAGAAACCCACTCAAAGATGCCTGACCTCATATGAATGCAACAAGATGAAGAGAAGGAAAAGGACCACAGGTTAATCAGGGCAACACCCTCAATTCAGATGCTGGGAACTTCTGAGGAGACGAGACAAACTGCAGGTAAAGAGCAGACATGTGGTCTCCGGGTACAGGATCCTGACCCATGTGGATGGGGCGAGACCCACACAATCTCCAGACCTTGTACCTGGGGAATCACTTCCACAGTCTCCAAGGTGACACCACCTCCCCAGACCCTCCACTTGGGGTCCCCTGACCATGGTTAGGACACCAGGTCTCTGCTGCTTGGGCCCCTAAAGTGAAAACAAGTGGGTTCCTGTAACCCCCTGGGACAGCATAAAGAGGTAGGGTCGGTCTCCTCTCCCCACACTGTCCCAGAGAAGTCCTCCTCTTTTCCCTTTGGTTCTGTGTCATATTAATGGTTTTTACAGGTGTCATGATAAGGTTGAACACACTACCTTGATTCTGGCAGGCTTGGTTCTTTCTTGTTTTCACTGAAGTGTTGAGAAAACACGCCAGACGCAGGGCTGGGAGACGAGGGGCAGGTCTGCTCTCTGCTGAGTAGGGACAGTTGACCAGAAGGAGACCACAGCAGCGACCTCACCTGCTGCCCATTGGCTTTTTGCCTGATCCACGTGCCCTGCAATCAACTCACCAGGTGGACCTGCCTCCCTTCCCGCCATGCTCATCCTAGAGAATCGGAATGATTACGAGGTAGACACCTGAGCCAGGGGTAAAGAGGCAAACAGGAACATGCTGTATAAAGTGAACACCACAAAGTATTAATTCCCAAACACAAGTGAAGCTCTCACGTATTCTTCCCTTTTTCTTAGCTTTGTGTGTGTGTGGTCTCCCCACACACGTGATCCTGACCCATGCAGATGGTGGTCAGATACAGTCCCCAGACCATCCAACCTGGAGTCTATGCCCCTTGGTCAGAACACCATGGTTGTGGTCCGAGGGCCCCCAGTGTGTAAACAAGCCAGGTCCCTGGGACCTCCGGGGACCCTAGAAAGAAGTCTAGGGTCAGTCTCCTCTTCCCTCAATTGTTCATGAGAAGTCAGGCCCCTCCTGTTTTCACTTTGGTTCTGTGTGATTTTTGCTGGTTTGAAAGCTCATGCTACAGGTGAACACACTACCTTGGTTCTGGCAGCCTCTGTCTTTCTTGTCCTGCTGATGTGTTGAGAAAACAGGAGAGCTAGGCTGAAAGACTGGAGAAGGCAATGGCACCCCACTCCAGTACTCTTGCCTGGAAAATCCCATGGATGGAGGAGCCTGGTAGGCTGCAGTCCATGGGGTTGCTAAGAGTCGTACACTACTGAGCGACTTCACTTTCAATTTTTCACTTTCATGCATTGGAGAAGGAAATGGCAACCCACTCCAGTGTTCTTGCCTGGAGAATCCCAGGGACGGGGGAGCCTGGTGGACTGACGTCTATGGGGTCGCACAGAGTCGGACACGACTGAAGTGACTTAGCATCAGTAGCAGCAGCAGGCTGAAAGATGAGGGGCCTCTCTGTTGTATTCTGAGGAGAGTCAGCCAGGAGGAGAGCACAGCAGCAACCTCACCTGCTGCCTGTTGACTTTTTGCCCGATTCCTTTGCCCTGGAACCAATTCACCAGGTGAACCTGCCTCCCTACTCAACCTGAATGTGCTGGAAAATTGGAATGACTACCAGGTAATCATTTGGTAATCAAACCACCTGATGGGTCTCCAGGAGCCCCAGGGAGATGAACCTGGCAGGGGACAGACTAGGAGCCCGACTGCAGCACTGACTCCTGGGAGGGCCATGGAAGCCCACTCAGAGGACAGAACGGTCACCCAGAGAAGCCCACCCAGCCCCAGACCCCAGACATCTGAGTGCTGACACTCAGATGCAGGCACAGAGTTTCCCAGACAGAGGCCAGGCCAGGCCTGCACCCGGGTCCCCACGTCCCAGCACACACAGAACAGTCAGGCCTAAATGTCCTCACTGCAGAAAGCACACGGTCTCATTAAACATCATCTGTGCAGACAGGACTTGGAGAGGTCTAAATCTACCATGCAGATGGAACTTGGTCAGGTTCAGACCAAGTTCAGACCTAGTCTAGGGCTGGTCTCCCAGGAGGCACAGGTCACACACATGCAGGGTCTCTCATGGTTGGACAGGGGCCCACCCTCCTATGGGAGCAAGAATGTACATTTCTTGAAGAACAAATCATCACTGGGCTCCAGGCTTCACCCACATCAGGAAACTGAAAGGATCTGTGTCATTAAGCATTTCAAAAGGCAAAACAACAATGTTACTAATTTTTCTGGTCACATGATGGTCAGAATTCAGGGGAGATCCAGGAACTTCTTAGAGTGCAGCCCAGTGTCCTGTAGAGACAGACAGGAAGTGGCCTGATTCCAGCATCACAGGTTTCCAGCAGGAGGCTGCCACATTGGAAGCCTTTTGGAAAAGTACATTTTTTAACAGAATAAAAATATACTGTTTTAAATCCAAGTATACTAGTCATAGCAAACACCCTTTTCTAACAATACAAGAGAAGACTCTACACATGGACATCACCAGATGGTCCACACAGAAATCAGATTGATTATATTTTTTGCAGCCAAAGATGGAGAAGCTCTATACAATCAGCAAAAACAAGACTGGGAGCTGACTGTGGCTCAGATCATGAACTCCTTATTGCCAAATTCAGACTGAAAAATGAAGAAAGTGGAGAAAACCACTAGACCATTCAGGTATGACCTAAATCAAATCCCTTATGATTATACAGTGGAAGTGAGAAATAGATTTAAGGGACTAGATCTGATAGACAGAGTGCCTGATGAACTATGGAGGGAGGTTTGTGACATTGTACAGGAGACAGGGATCAAGACCATTCCCATGGAAAAGAAATGCAAAAAAGCAAAATGGCTGTCTGGGGAGGCCTTACAGATAGCCGTGAAAAGAAGAGAAGTGAAAAGCAAAGGAGAAAAGGAAAGATATTCTCATTTGAATGCAGAGTTCCAAAGAATAGCAAGAAGAGATAAGAAAGCCTTCCTCAGCGATCAATGCAAAGAAATAGAGGAAAACAACAGAATGGGAAAGACTCTCTTCATGAAAATTAGAGATACCAAGGGAACATTTCATGCAAAGATGGGCTTGATAAAGGACAAAAATGGTATGGACCTAACAGAAGCAGAAGATATTAAGAAGAGGTGGCAAGAATACACAGAACTGTACAAAAAAGATCTTCACGACCCAGATAATCATAATGGTGTGATCACTGACCTAGAGCCAGACATCCTGGAATGTGAAGTCAAGTGAGCCTTAGAAAGCATCACTACGAACAAAGCTAGTGGAGGTGATGGAATTCCAGTTGAATTCTTTCAAATCCTGAAAGATGATGCTGTGAAAGTGTTGCACTCAATATGCCAGCAAATGTGGAAAACTCAGCAGTGGCCACAGGACTGGAAAAAGTCAGTTTTCATTCCAATCCCAAAGAAAGGCAATGCCAAAGAAGGCTCAAACTACTGCACAATTGCACTCATCTCACATGCTAGTAAAGTAATGCTCAAAATTCTCCAAGCCAGGCTTCAGCAATATGTGAACCGTGAACTTCCAGATGTCAAGCTGGTTTTAGAAAAGGCAGAGGAACCAGAGATCAAATTGCCAACATCCGCTGGATCATGGAAAAAGCAAGAGAGTTCCAGAAAAACATCTATTTCTGCTTTATTGACTATGCCAAAGCCTTTGACTGTGTGGATCACAATAAACTGTGGAAAATTCTGAAAGAAATGGGAATACCAGACCACCTGACCTGCCTCTTGAGAAACCTCTATGCAGGTCAGGAAGCAACAGTTAGAACTGGACATGGAACAACAGACTGGTTCCAAATAGGAAAAGGAGTACGTCAAGGCTGTACATTGTCACCCTGCTTATTTAACTTATATGCAGAGTACATCATGAGAAATGCTGGGCTGGAAGAAGCACAAGCTGGAATCAAGATTGCCGGGAGAAATATCAATCACCTCAGATATGCAGATGACACCACCCTTATGGCAGAAGGTGAAGAGGAACTAAAAAGCCTCTTGAATGTGAAAGAGGAGAGTGAAAAGGTTGGCTTAAAGCTCAACATTCAGAAAATGAAGATCATGGCATCTGGTCCCATCACTTCATGGGAAATAGATGGGGAAACAGTGGAAACAGTGTCAGACTTTATTTTCTGGGGCTCCAAAATCACTGCAGATGGTGATTGCAGCCATGAAATTAAAAGACGCTTACTCCTTGGAAGGAAAGTCATGACCAACCTAGATAGCATATTCAAAAGCAGAGACATTACTTTGCCAACAAAGGTCCGTCTAGTCAAGGCTATGGTTTTTCCGGTAGTCATGTATGGACATGAGAGTTAGACTGTGAAGAAAGCTGAGCACCGAAGAATTGATGCTTTTGAACTGTGGTGTTGGAGAAGACTCTTGAGAGTCCCTTGGACTGCAAGGAGATCCAACCAGTCCATTCTAAAGGAGATCAGTCCTGGGTGTTCTTTGGAAGGACTGATGCTGAAGCTGAAACTCCAGTACTTTGGTCACCTCATGTGAAGAGTTGACTCATTGGAAAAGACTCTGATGCTGGGAGGGATTGGGGGCAGGAGGAGAAGGGGCCGACAGAGGATGAGATGGCTGGATGGCATCACCGACTCGATGGATGTGAGTTTGAGTGAACTCCGGGAGTTGGTGATGGACAGGGAGGCCTGGTGTGCTGTGGTTCGTGGGGTCGCAAAGAGTCGGACACGACTGAGCGACTGAACTGAACTGAACTGATACTGCTGCTGCTGCTGCTAAGTCGCGTCAGTCGTGTCCGACTCTGTGGGACCCCATAGACGGCAGCCCACCAGGATCCCCCGTCCCTGGGATTCTCCAGGCAAGAACACTGGAGTGGGTTGCCATTTCCTTCTCCAATGCATGAAAGTGAAAAGTGAAAGTGAAGTCGCTCAGTCGTGTCCGACTCTCAGCGACCCCATGGACCGCAGCCTTGCAGGCTCCTCCGTCCTTGGGATTTTCCAGGCAAAGTACTGGAGTGGGGTGCCATCGCCTTATTTGCAAACCTAAAATAGTCCTAAAAGCTTGGAACTCTGATTTTACGGTTTCCATTGGTTCCTTTGGTTTAGATTTTCTAGGTAGAAGCAAGCCATCATTTCAAATAATTTTCTCCTAATTCTGTTGTTATTATATGAATAAAAGGTCACACTTGAAAATAAAATTCCTGCAAAAGATTAATGACTCAAAGAGCACATGAGCTGCAGGTACTTTTTCTTCTGTTTCATTTTTTTCCATAAAGAAAACAGAAAACATAGGCCCATTGATTTTTTTTGCTTCTCTATTCAAACTGAGCTAGAATGAAATCGATATTCACATCAACAGTTTTTGAGGTTTGAAATGTCACTTTAGGGAAATAGGACTTGGAGAAAAGGGAATGTTCCTACACTGCTGGAGAGAAGCCACATCCTAAAAATAAGGCTAAAATTCAAATTGGATTTAATTATGACAGTATGTGGTTACATGGAGTATGAACCAAGAGTCTAAATATAGCAGACAATATGTGAAAACAAATTTGATATCTCAGATGTGAAACTAAGGTTTCTTGTCAGATCTGCAGCTGGTATGCACACACTTCATGTGTCTTTTTGAAGTATAGCTTTTTCTGGATGTTTGGCTAGAAGTGGGATTGCTGGATCATATGGTAACTTGTGGAATCTCCATACTGTTCTCTACAGGTACTGCACTGATTTACATTTTCGCCATCAGTGTAGGAGGGCTCCCTTTTCTCTGCACCAATTTACATTTTCGCCATCAGTTAGGAGGGCTCCCTTTTCTCCACACCCTCTGCAGCACTTGTTCTTTGGAGATTTTTAAGTGATGGCCTTTCTGACCAGTTTGGGGTGGTACCTCATTGAAGTTTTGATTTTAATTTCTCAAATAATTAACAATGAGGAGAATTATAGGATGATTCTTTAATTTTCAGATGTGTAAAATAAATTAGGTTTGACCTACTTGACAATTTTTTCACAGACAAGGATTTATGAAATATTTATTCCCTTTGTTCTTAGTCTAACTATAGAGACATGTGTTATGTTACTCAAGGCGATGGGCTCAGTTTTGCATCTTAGAGCAGTTTTAAAGATGTGCACTGCTCCCTTCAAAGGGAAGGCTTAGTTTTGGTGGGACCAAGTTCCACCATCCAATACAAGCTGTTCCTTGAGCAAATACAGTCACAGCCAAGGGGCCACATGGTGAGACCACCTTGTCTACTGACCCTTCCCACATCTCAGGCCCCAGTGTGACCATTCCATGTGAGGTTTAACAGTTGCCCTGGTGATACAGCTTGACCTCTTTCTGTATGACTAGGTGAATTGTTAATGACTTTTTTTTTTTTGCAACAATTTCCTTAGAATTGCTTGTCCTAACACCAAATATCCAATCTGCCACTCTTTTGGGTATTTAAAATTTTAAGACTATACTTTCAAGGATCATTTCTATAGTTTGTTAATGACTTTTAAAAATTCTACTGGGGCTTCCCAGGTGGCACTAGTGGTAAAGAACTGCCTGCCAATGCAGGAGACATAAAGACACTGGTTCAATCTCTGGGTCAGGAAGATCCCTTGGAGGAGGGCATGGCAACCCACTCCATTATTCTTGCCTAGAGAATCCCATGGACAGAATAGTCTTGTGGGCTATGGTTCACAGGGTCACAAAGAGTTGGACACAACTGAAGCAACTTAGCACACAGACACACTCACCCTCAGGAAAGGTCCTGCAGCAGATACTGCAGAAATAAATTACAAACACAACCAACTTTCAAGAAGCTAATGGCAAAAGGTAAATTCTCCTCACACTCTTAAGAAAAAAAAAACAAACCCAAACTTCCATAGGACAATATGCTCAGCATCCCTAATTATTACAGGAGAAATGCCAATCAAAATGACAACAAGAAATCAAATCCAACCTATCAGAATGGCCATCCTCACAAGTCTGCAACAATACATGTGGGGGAGAGCTGGGTAGTGATGGAACCTACCTGACACAATCAGTGGGAATGGAGATTGCCAACAGCCCTAGAAAGTACAGCCTCCACATGCTAGAAAAAGATCTTCAGAAAAACAGCCTAGAATCTGACATATCCTGACATGGGCTTATATTTAAAAAACCAGCATTCAAAAAGACACATGCACCCCAACATTCACTGCAGCCCTACTTACAATAGAAAAACAAAGACCCAGGAAAATGTCCATTGACAGATTAAAGCTAAAGAAGATGCAGTATATGTATAAAATGAACTATGAAAAACTGCCACTGAAATTATGAAACTATGCCCCTGGTTGCCACAGGGATGGACCTTGAAGAATCTTACACTAACAAGTTAGCCAGTCAAGGAAAGACAATAGTATACTATCTCCCTTCTATGCAAGATGAAAAAAAGAGCAGCAAAGGAACTAACTTACAACACAAAAAGAGACTCTGAGAACTCAAACACAAAGTCCCCCTCACCCAAAAAAGTAAAGGGCATGAATTAGAAATTCGGGGCTAACGTATACACAAGAATATGTATCTGTAATAAATAATCCACAATGAGTATTTCCTACCATCCTTCCTTCCACATATACAAAGAAATCTGTATCTCTAACGTATATACAGAAATCTGTATCTGTAATAGAAAATCCACAAGGATTATCTCCTTCCTTCCTCATATGCACATAAACCAATATCTTCAATAGATAATCCATAAGGAGTATCTCCTTCCTTGCTCCTCCCTCCCACATAAACACAAAATCTGCATCTCTAACATATACAGAGAAATCTATATCTGTTAATAGACAATTTGCAAAGATTATCTCCTTCCTTCATTCTTTCCACATTTACACAGAAATTTGTCTAACAGATATTCCACAAACATCTGATGTGCAGCACAGGGAACTTTGCTTGAAATTCTGCAATAACCTCTAGGGCAAAACAATCCAAAAAAGAACAGATATGCTGTATGTAATCATATGTCATAACAGAATCAGGTGGTTGTATACTGATGACAAGCAAAAATGGCAAATCAACTATATTCCCATATAGCATTGGCATTAAAGAAAAGAAAATACCTAGTTAGTTTCCTACCATCTCCCTGACTTGGGCTGCTATCCCATCTCTGGAGTCTGAGCAGCCTTGGAACCCATGACTGCTCTGGAATGGGGTCGAACAGTTGGTCAGGGTGTCCTTAACTGAGTACTGTCTGGTTTTCTCTGACTTGGACAAGAGTCCCTAGTACAACAAAAGGATGGTCGACCATCTGGCCTCAAACCCTGGAAAAGTAACCTAGGCTCCATCCAGGTCTATTGGTGCTGGTGCTGAGGCCCCCACTTCAAACCTCCTTCCTGAGAGTGCAGCCTCCTGGGCACCTAAGCAGGTAGGTAGGTAGCCCTAGGTAGGCATGAGTCTGGAGGGGATGGGTGAAGCTTCAGGGGGAAGAAGCAATGAGACACAGGCCCTTGGGTGTTTGCTCAGGCACCTTACACTCTAATTCACTGTCCAGGAAGCCGTCTTTCCTGAAGGCGCTGGTTGCACATGGAACCAGTGTTGGACATGAAGAATTACTGCCACCTTGTGGACATTTTCTATAACTACAACTTGACCACAGGTGCTTACTGGCATCTCCAATTCACAAAGCGGGAGGGACTGTTAAAGCTGCCACCAGAAAAGATCCTACAGTAGGTATTGGAGACATAAAACGACATAACGTCAAACACAACTGACGTTCAAGAACCCCAATTGTGACAGGTAAATTTTCCTCACACCCTTTAATCAAAAAAATAAAAAAAGGAAAAAACACCAAATGGTCACGGAACAAGATACTCAACATCCCTATTTATTACAGGATGACAACAAGTAATCAAATTCCACCTGAGAGAAGGGTTATCCTACCTGTATGCAAACTGTAAATGGGGGAGAGAGCTGAGAAATGATGGAATCCCCCTTCACGCTCCATGGGAATGGACATTGGCAACAGGCTCTAGAAGGGACAGGCTCCACAGGCAACAAGGAAAAATTTCAAAAGAGCTAAGCCTAGGATTTTAATATCCAGACCTGGGCCTATATTACGAAAAAACCATCATTCAAATGACACATGCACCCCAACATTCACTGCAGGGCTACTTCCAATAGCCAAGACACAGACCAAAGATACGTTCCATTGACAGATTAAATCTTGAAGAAATATGGTACATATATACAATGGGCTATTACTCAGACTTGAAAAACCCCGTGAAATTATGCCAATGGTTCCCACAAGGAGGAACCTTGAAGGATCATAAACTAAGCAAAGTCAGCAGCAAAGGAAGAAAATAGCAGATGATGTCCTTTCTAGGTAAAATTAAAAAAAAAAAAAAGGAGAGATCCGTAGGAAATATTTTACAATATAAAAAGAGACTCTGAGATTCAAACACAAACAAAGAATTCCAAATTAAGGAAAAAGAAAAGGGCCCGGGATGAATCAGGAGGTCAGTACTAACATACAGACAAGAATCAGTAATTGAAAAATTATCTCCTTCCTTCTTTCCTTCTACATAGGCACGAAATTCTGTATCTCTAACATATCCACAGAAATATGTATTTGTATTAGGTAATCTACAAGGTTTATTTCCTTATTTCCTTCCTGCCATACACATATATGCAGAAACATTTCTAACGTATACATAGAAATCTGTAGCTGTAACAGATAATCCACAAGGACTCTTTCCTTACTTGGTTCCTTGCACATGTAAAAGACATCTGTAACTCTAGTAAATGTCCCACAGGGATCTGATGTTCAGCACGGAGAATTTTACTCGACCTTGTTCAATAACCTATATGGCAAAAGAATCCAAAAAAGTAAAATTATGCTCTATGTATATGTCATAACTGAATCAGTCCATTGGACACTGAGGACAAGCACAAAAGGCAAATCAACCATACTTCAAAATAGCTTCGGCATGAGAGTAAAGAAAAGAACAGGAATGAAAAGTAAAGCCCAGTTTACACCCACTGACCTCCATAATTTGGGATAGTATCCAATCCCTCGAATCTGGGTAGTGTTGAGTCCCATGGCTGGACTGGGGCCAGCAGAGTGCACTTCATTGAGACACCTCTTAAACCTGTTTTGCCTGGTTTTACCCTGGCTGTGACCAGAATCCAGAGTGCACACAAAAGATGATGGCCTGACCCTCAGGCCTAGGGGACCAAGGTGAAGTCACCAAGTATTCAGGTCCCCTGGTGCTGGTGTCCCCAGCTGAAGCCTCCTTCCTGAGAGCGCAAACTCCTTGGCCCCGCAGCAGAGAGCCATGCCCCAGGCTGGGATGAGTCTGGGCTGGGGGTGGAGCTTTTGGGGAAGAAATAGTGAGACCTAAACCCTTGGGAGTTTGCTCAGGCACAGTCCACTCTAATTCGGAGCCCAGGAAGCCAACTTTCCCCAAGGCTCTGGTTACATGTGGAATCACGTTTGAGCATGAATGAGTGCTGCCTCCTTGTGGACAGTCTGTAACTACATGTTGGCCATGATTGCTTCCTGCTGCTGCTGCCGCTGCTAAGTCACTTCAGTCATGTCCGACTCTGTGCGACCCCATAGACGGCAGCCCACCACACCCGCCATCCCTGGGATTCTCCAGGCAAGAACACTGGAGTGGGTTGCCATTTCCTCCTCCAATGCATGAAAGTGAAAGTGAAAGTGAAGTCGCTCAGTCGTGTCTGACTCCTAGCGACCCATGGACTGCAGCCTACCAGGCTCCCCTGTCCATGGGATTTTCCAGGCAAGAGTACTGGAGTGGGGTGCCATTGCCTTCTCCCCGATTGCTTCCTAGCACCTCCAATTCACAAGACCTGTGGGGCTCTTAATGACAGATACCTCAGGAAAAGCCCTGCAACCAGTATTGTAGAAATAAATTCCAAACACAGCTGACTGTCAAGAAACCAATCGGAACAGATAAAATTTTCCTCATGCCCTTTAAGGAAAAAAATGTAAAATCAAAGACCCCAAATAGCCCAGGACAAGATGCTCATCATCCCTAATGATTACCATAGGAATCCCAATCAAAACAACAAGTAATCAAATACCATCTGACAGAATGGCCACCCTGATTGTATGCAAACAGTAAATGGGAGAGGATGGAACTCTCCTACATGCTCCATGAGAATGGATATTGGCAACAGCCCCTAGAAAGGTCAGCCTCCACAGGCAACAAAGAAAATTTTCAAGAGAGCTAAGTCTAGGATTTTGATACCCACACTTGAGCCCATATTACAACAAAAACCATCATTCAAATGACACATGCACCCCAACGTTCATTGCAGTGCTACTTCCAACAGCCAAGACACAGACCAAAGAAACGTTCCGCTGAAAGATAAAACCTTAAAGAAATGTGGTACACACATACATTAGGATTTTACTCATACATGAAAAAAAAACACCATAAAATTATGAAATTATGCCACTGATCCAGACAAGGATGGATGTTAGAGGATCATATATTTAGTGTACTCAGCAACACAGAAAAAACATAGCAGATGATGTCCCTTCTCCACAAAAAGAAGACATAGAGGGGAAGTCATTTACCACACAGCAAGAGACCTTAAGATTCAAACACAAAGATTTAAAAAAATAAAAAAGGAAAGGGCCAGGTATGAATTAGGAGGTTGGTACCAACGTATACACAGAAATCTTTATCTGTAATACATAATCCACAAGAGTTCTCTTTCCTTCCACATGTGCACTGAAATTTGTATCTCTAACATACTGACAGAAATCTTTACTAGGTGATTCACAAGGATTATTTCCTGCCTTCCTCCTTCCTTCTTGTCTTTCTTTTTTCCCTCCATGCACATATACAAAGAAATCTTTATCCCTATCATATACATAGAAATCTGTAGCTGTAATAGATAATCCACAAGGACTATCTCCTTCCTTTGTTTCTTGCATATATACAAAAAATCTGTATCTCTAATAGATACTCCTCAAGGATTTGATTTGCAGCCCTGAGAAATTTACTCTACCTTGTTCAACTTACCCTGGCGCTGGGGATCCCAGCTCAAGCCTCCTTCCTGAGAGTGCTGCATCATAGCACCTAAGCACCCTCAGCAGTGTACTGTGGACCCTGAAGGGATTAGTCTGGACACAGTGTTTGTGTGAGGCTTTAGGGGGGAAAGTAGTGAGACTCAAGCCCTTTCCTGTTTGCTCAGGCACATTCCACTCCATCTCACAGCCCCGGAAGCCAACTTGCCCAAAGGCTCTGGTTGCCCCCAGGAACCAAGGTGGGCCTGAAAAAGTGCTGCCGCCTTGTGGACATTTTCTGGAACTTCAACTTGATCACTCTTGCTCACAGGCACCTCAATTCCAAAGGCCTGGGGTTCTGCGAATGACAGCCATCCTCAGGAAACGTCCTGCGGCCGGCACCGGAGAAATAAATTCCAAACACAGCCGACTTTCAGGAAGCCAATGCCCAAAGCTAAGTTGTCCTCATACCCTTTAAGAAAAAATAAAAAAAGATAGAAAACATAAACCCAAACCTCCCCCACCAAACAAGATGCTCAGCATTCCTAATTGCTGCAGAAATGCCAGTCGAAAAGATGATGGGAAATCAAATCCTACCACTCACAATGGCCAACATCACAAATCTGTGACAATAAATATGGCATAGTCTGGGGGACAAAGAATTGCCCTAAGCTCTCGGTGGGAATATACATTGGCAGCAGCCACTATCATGGCCAATCTCCAAATGCCTGAAAAAAATGATCAAGTCCTGCTAAGCCAAGGACCCGACATTCCCCCACTTTGGCCTGAGAAAGCCTTTGATCAAAAAGCACAAGCACCCCAACAAACCTCCAGCACGACTTCCAGTAGCTGAGACACACACCCACCAAAATCTCCAACAAGAAGTTAAAGCTTAAACAAGAAGTGTACATATATACAGCAGACTATTTCTCACTCATTAAAAATCACCACTGAAATTAGGGAATTAGGACCTTGGGAGCCACAGGCATGGACCTTGAAGGATCATACACTAAGGGGAGTCAGTCAGGCAGAGGAAGACTACGGTATATAAGGTACATTCCAGGCAAAATGAAAATAGACCTACAAGTCAACAAATTTACAACCCAAAGAGAGACTGAGGATTCAAAGTCAAACAGAGGGTTCCAGGGAAAAAAATAACTGAAGGGTCGTGAATGAAATGGGAGGTCTGTACCTACACAGACAGGAAAAGTATATCTGGAGTAGATAATCCAGATGATCCTCTTCCTTCCTGCTTCCTTCCACGGATACACAGAAATATGTATCTCGAACCCATACACAGAAATCTCTTTCTTAAAGAGATACGCCACAAAAAGTAACTATCTTTCTTCTTTGTATCCACAGAAAAGTGTATCTGAGATAGATAATTTCGAAGGCACCTATGCTCAGCACTTTGCTCATTATTCTATGGCAAAAGTCCAACAACCATAGACATACCCCATAGAAATGTGATACCTGAACCCCGTGATGTACACTGACAACGGTCACAACACGGCAAATCGACAGTGCAGCGCTGTAGCATCGACACGATGTTAAAGAAAGGTAAGTAAATCACTGTCTTTTCCATGATCTCCAACCTCCCTGCCAGGGGATGCTATCCCATCCCTGGAGGCTGAGCAGGCTTGGGTCCCAATTTGAGACTGGGGGTGGTCAACACAGCCTGGCCCGGTGCTCTTTGTTGAATCCTATTGAAATGTCTCCCTTCTCTTACGTTCTGGCTGGGGTCAGGGTTGCGCATGGCATCAAGGCCTCAAGGAATTTGCAGGCAAGGCTCAGCAAGCCTAGTCTTCTCATGATGCTGGGGTTCCCAGCCAAGGCTCGTTCCTGACAGTGCGGCCTTCTAGCACCCAAGCACCCTCAGCAGTGTGCTGTGGACCCTGAAGGGATGAGCCTGGACCGGGTGTTTGTGTGATGCTTTAGAGGAAAAAGTCCTGACACTCAAGGTCTTTTGTGTTTGCTCAGGCACATTCCACTCTATTTCACTGCCCAGGAAGCAAACTTTCCCTAAGGCTCTGGTTACTCCCAAGAACCAAAGGTGGGCATTAAAAAGTGCTGCCGCCTCGTGGATATTTTCTGTAAATAAAATTTGATCACAGGTTCTAAAGGAACCTCAATTCACTAGGCCTGGGATTCTGTTAGTGATAACTGCCCTGAGGAAATATCTAGGACGGATATTGGAGAAAAATTCGAAACACAGCTGACTCTCAGGAACCAACTGTCAAAGGTAAATTGTGATCATACCCTTTAAGGAGAAAAAAAAAAAAGACAAAACAAATGGAAAACTCCACCACAGAACATGTTGCTATGATTCCCTAAATGCTGGAGGAATATCAATCACAATAACAATGGAAAATCAAATTTCACCACTCACAATGGCCATCAGGCCATCATCACAAGTCTACAAAAAATAAATGCGGGAGAGAGCCTGGAGGAAAAACAATCGCACTAAGCTATTGGTGGGCATATACAACGGCATCAGCCAGTATAGTGCACAGGCTTCGAATGACTGAAAAAATACTATCCAGGGGGCTAAGCCTAGGATTTGACATTACAACACTTGGGCCTATATCCTGAGAAAATCACGTAGTTATGTTAAACACTGAACTTCAATTTGAAAACATATACTTAATGTATAGCTACAGCCACAATAGAAAATCAAGAAGAAAAAACTAGCAAAATGAAAATGGGATATTTCTTACACCAGGAGACACAACAGAGAAATTTTCTTGCATGAGACTATTTAAAAAAAACAGAGACTAGTTTACCTCTTTAATCTATATTTCAAAAAGAACTAATTAGCCAAATAAGGCCAATTAATCTACCAACAAGATAAATACGGCCTAGAAAGCAGGTGAAAGACATTTTACCAGACACATTTTATCACATTGTGATAATTGGTACAATTAAAAAATACAGAAAAATTTTGATGATTTTCTTTAAAGAATGAATCAAAAGGAGTTCAGTCTGAAGATATAATTTTCATATTTTATATATGCCAATATTTTCCTGTATGAAATATGGAAAATTTCATATTTCATGCAGGAGGATTTCATACTTCATGCAGGAAAATCGTGTCTATAATTTCCTCCATGAAATATGGCAAATTTCATATTCCACACAGGAAAACTTGTGCCCATAATTTCCTGTATGAAATATGGAAAATTCCAATTGAAATTATACTATTTTCAGGAAAATGAATCTATATATTCTCATACTAAGGCATGATTGTCAGAAACATAAAATGACCATAAGAAATCACATTTGTGTAGAATCTAAAATACGACACAAAGGAACCTATCTATGAAACAGAAAGAGACTCACAAATCCAGAAACTAATGGATGTCTGTGGGGATTTGGTGTAGATATTGCCAGACTGGGGTAGAGGTTAAGAGATAAAAATCACTATATGTAAGGAAAATAATAGGATATAGTATGCAGCAGAAAGAAATATAGCCATGATTTTGTAATATCTTTAAGTGGAGAATATTCCATTAAAATACTGAATCACTATGTGGTATCCCATACTTCAGTGGAAAAAGAAATAGTGGATTGATAACTATAAACACAAAAAATAATCAAGAATGAAGGTTAGCAAAATAAAAATGGGAAAATTTTAGAAATAGAAATTCCCATCAAGAAATTAATTTGGATGAGATTACTAAAAATGTCCATTGGTCCATCCACGAGAATGAACAACATGGAGGATCTTGAAAAAATGAAACACAGAAGTGCCTTAGGAAACAGCAGTCATGTGCCTGGGCATAGAGTCAGGGAGAAGCAACATTTTCAAAGATAAGGGTACCCATGCCATCCCTGCCAGACTGGTTTCCATAGCAAGGACACTGCTGCAACCTAAGTGTGGAAGGACACAGAAATGAATAAAGAAAATGGGATATATACACACAATGGTTTATTAGTTAGCCATAAGGAAGAATGAAACAATGCATGTTCAGGCACAGGGAAGAAGGTAGAGATGATCATAGTAAGTGAAATAAGAGAGACAGAGAGTGACAAATATAAAACAGATGATCTCAACAAACATCCTAATGGTGGTCATTAGAAAAGATTTCAAAACAGGGCCAAGTTACAAGAAGCCAGTCTTGAGAGGTAAGTTGAACTCACCCTTGAAAATAAATCACCTGAAAAGAAGTCAATGTTGCTAAATATTAGAAATACCAATTGAAACCCCAGGAAGGTATCACCTCACAGAAGGCAGAATGGCATTATCAGAAACTCAACAAACAATAACTGCTGATGAAGATGTGGAGAAAAGGGAATGTTCCTCCCCTGATGCTGGGAATATAAATTGGTAACAGACACTGAAGGGTAGAGTGAGGGTTATTAAAATAAAGAAAATGAGAATGAGGTTAGAATACTTCTCTAACACAACACATGAAATTAACTTCAAATAATACAGATCTAAAGTTCAGGAGAGATTCTATGAGAATCTTAAGGAAAACATAGGCAGGACATGTGATGATAAAAACTGCAACGTCTTTTTTAATCCATCTCTCGGAGCAATGAAAAAGACACTGAAAATAGGAAAACATGACCTCAATTCAGTTCAGTTCAGTTCAGTCGCTCAGTTGTGTCCAACTCTTTGTGAAACATGACCTACTTCAATTTAAAAGCAGGTACCCAGCAAAGAAACCTTAAGGAAAGACAAAAGGAATCCAGAATGGGAAGAAATATGTACAAACCAAGATACCCACAAGGAATTCATCTCTGAAACCAATGAACAGCTCATAATTTTGTAATATTTAAATAGAGTTTAGGACTTCCCAGGTGATGGCAACCCACTCCAGTACTCTTGCCTGGAGAATCCCATGGAGGGAGGAGCCTGGGAGGCTATAGTCCATGGGGTCGCAGAGAGTCGGACATGACTGAGCGACTTCACTTTCACTTTCACAGGTGGTGTTAGTGGTTAAAGAATCTACCTCCCAATGCAGGAGACATAAGAGATGTGGTTTTGATCCCTTGGTCGGGATGATCCCATGGAGGAGGGCATGGCAATCCACTCTAGTATTCTTGCCTGGAGAATCCCAGGGACAGAAGAGCCTGGCGGGCTACAGTCCATAGCGTCACAAAGAGTCGGACATGACTGAACGACTAAAAGACACTATATGTATACACACATTTCCAGGCACACACACATGCACAAATGGAGTTTATTCTGTAAAATATTGAATCATTATGTTGTATCCAAAAACAAATAGAATTATGTTAATTGACTGTATTTCAATTAAAAAATACTTGATGGATAGCTACAAACATGAAAGAAAATCAAGAATTAAAAAGTAGCAAAATGACAGTGGAAAATTCTTAACAGAAGATCCAATCAAGAAATTAATTTAAATGAGATTACTAAAAATCACAGAAGCTAGATTGACCATTTTAATTGTTGCTTCAGAAAGAACTAATTATTCAAAGCAATCCAATTAATTTACCAACAAGATAAAGATGGTCCAGAAGGCCAGGATAAACCCACATTTTACCAAGCCCACAATGTGATAATTAGTACCATTATAAGATATAAAAATTTTTTGACCATTTTCTTTAGAGAATGATTCAAAAGAAATACATTTTGAAATACATTAAAAAATGTATTTCCTATATTTTCATATGTGCCCAGATTTTCCTGTAGGCAATATGGAAAACTCCAAATTCCATGCAAGAATATCTCCACCCATGTTTTCTTGAATGAAACATGCAACTTGCATATTTCCTGCGGGAAAATCTGTGACCATATTTTCTTGTATGAAATACTGGCAACTTCTATATATCCTTCAGGAAAATCTGTGTCCATATTTTCTGTATGGAATATGGAAAATTCCAATTGAAATAATGCTATTTTGAGGAATATGAAACTACATATTCTAAGCCATATACTAAGCCAAATTTCTCAGAAAGACATAGGCAACTACCATATGAAATAATATTTATGTTGAATCTAAATTATGACACAGATGAACTTATCTATGAAACAGAAAGAGACTCACAAATATAGAAACTAATGGATGCCTGTGGGGATTTGTCTGCGGGAGTTGCCAGACTAGGGTAGAGATTAAGAGATATAAACACAATAAACAATGTAAGTAAACTAATAGCATATAGTATGTAGCAGAGGAAAATATAGCCATGATTTTGTAATATCTTTAAATGGAGTATATTCCATTAAAATACTGGATCACTATGCTGTAATCCAAAGCAAATATATTAGTATTAATCAACTGTAGTTCAATTTTAAAAGAGATAATGGGTGGAAAGCTACAAACACAAAATATAATCAACAAGAAACATTAACAAAATTCAAATGGGAAAGTTTTAAAAATAAAGATCCCATCTAGAAATTAATCTGGAGATTATTAAAAATGTCCATGGTTCATCCAATAGAAAAAAACAACATGGAGTTTCCTTAAAACTAAAAATAGAAGTGCATTCAGAAACAGCAGTCACATGCCTGGGCATACAGTCAGGGAGAAGTGGCATTTTCAGAGACAAGGGTACCCATGCCATCCCGGGTGGACTGGCTTCCATAGCAAAGACACTGCTGCAACCTAAGTGTGGAAGGACACAGAAATGAACAAAGAAAATGGGATACACACACAATGCTATATGACTCAGCCATAAAAAGCAATGAAACAATGGCATCTTCAGGCACAGGGAAGAAGGTAGAGATGATCATAGCAGCTGAAGAGAGACAGTGAACAAATGTAATATGATGGTGGAAACTATTAGGTGGAATCTAACAATGGATACGTATGAGCTCCTTGAGCAAAGATACACAGTTCACAGACTTAGAAAAAAGAACTTATTGTTAGCAGAGAAGAAAGGTACCAGGCCCATAGAAATCAGCTATTTGAACTAACACATGCACACTACTATTTAGAAAATAAATCACAAGGACCCACTGGGTAACAAAAGGAATGGTACTCCACTCTCTGTAATACCTATACAGGCATAGAACCCAAAATACAACTATACACATCTACATATGAGTGAATCACAAACAGTCCCTGGTAGCTCAGTCAGTAAAGAATCTGCCTGCAATGCAGGAGATTGGGGTTTGGTTCCTGGGTCAGGAAGGTCCTATGGAGAAGTAAATGGCAATCCACTCCAGTATTCTTGCCTGGGAAATCCCAATGAAGGACAGAGGGGCCTGGTGGGATACAGCTGAGTTATTTCAAATCCTAAAAGATGATGGTGTTAAAGTGCACTCAATGTGACAGCAAATTTGCAAAACTCAGCAGTGGCTACAGGACTGGAAAAGGTCAGTTATCATTCCAATTCCAAAGAAGGGCAACGCCAAAGAATGTTCAAACTACCACACAACTGCACTTATTTCACACAGTAGCAAAAGTAATGCTCAAAAGTTTCCAAGACACACTTCAACAGTACGTGAATGGAGAACTTCCAGATGTTCAAGCAGGATTTAGAAAAGGCAGATAAACCAGAGACCAAATTGCAACATCCATTGGATCATAGGAAAAGCAAGAGAATTCCAGAGAAACATCTACTTCTGCTTCAATGACTACGCTAACCTTTGACTGTGTGGATGACAACTAACTGTGGAAAATTCTTAAAAGAGATGGGAATACCAAACCACCTTACCTGCATCATGAGACACCTGTATGCAGGTGAAGAAGCAATAGTTAGACCCAGACATGGAACAACAGACTGGTTCAAAATTGAGAACGGAGTATGTCAAAGCTGTATATTGTCACCCTGCTTATTTAACTTATATGCAGAATACATCATGCGAAATGCAGGTCTGGAAGAAGCATGAGCTAGAATTTGCCAGGAGAAATATCAATAACAAATATGCAGATGACACCACCCTAATGGCAGAAAGCGAAGAGGAACTACAGAAGGTGAAAGAGGACAATGACAAAGCTGGTTTAAAGCTCAACATTCAGAAAACTAAGATCATGGCATCTGGTTCCATCACTTCATGGCAAATAGATGGGGAAACAATGGAAATCATGACAGACTTTATTTTCTTGGGCCCCAAAATCACTGCATGATTTTGGATGGTGACGCAGCCATGAAATTAAAAGACTCTTGCTCCTTGGAAGAAACGCTATGACAAACCTAGACAGCATACTAAAAAGCAGAGACATTACTTTTCTGACAAAGGTCCACATAGTCAAAGCTATGGTTTTTCCAATGGTCACGTATGAATGTGAGAGTTGGACCATAAAGAAGGCTGAGTGCCAAAATATTGATGCTTTCGAATTGTGGTGTTGGAGAAGACTTTTGTGAGTCCCTTGGACTGGAAGGAGATCAAGCCAGTCAATCCTAAAGGAAATCAATCCTGAATATTCATTGGAAGGACTGATGCTGAAACTCCAAAACTTTGATGTGAAGAGCCAACTCATTAGAAAAGACCCTGTCGCTGGGAAAGACTGAAGGCAGGAGAAGGGGATGACAGAGGACGAGATGGTTGGATGGCGTCACCAACTCAATGGACATGAGTTTGAGCAAACTCTGGGAGACGGTGAAGGGCAGAGAAGCCTGGTGTGCTGCAGTCCACAGGGTCACAAAAAGTTAGACATGACTGAACAACTGAACATAAGGAGTGAATCACAAGTTGCTATGAATTAAAAAAAAACAATCAAACACCCAATGCGTTGTAATTCACCTATATTCTTAAGTTCAAATAACTGGATAAACACTATAAAGATAGAAACATATTCTGGCTCTATTCCCCTCATCCCGTGGTTACCTTGGCTTGTATCACATCTCTGGAGACTGGGCAGGCTTGGGTCCCAAGGTTGGATTGTGGTGGAGCTCAAGGACCTGGGAGGATGTGGCAGGCAGTGCGTCCCCATGATGTTCCTGGAGTGGCTCTTGCCCTCTCTGCAGGAGCCCTCAATCTCTAGATATAGGTGAAGTAAATTAAGAGCTTTGAATTAACATAGACACACTTATATGTACCAAATAGATGATCGAAAATGACCTACTGATTGAATAGCAGATGGATGTTTACTGAACACACTGTAATTACCTAGATGGGAACAAGAACTTGAAAGAGAAGAGATAAACACCTATACATAAATGAATCAAGTTCCTATATACTTGAAACATATAAATTCAGAAATCATCTTTATTAAAAATAAAATAACATGGAAATTACAGGGGGAAAAATGTGTGGAGCTGAATAAAGCTGCCACCTTGAGGCCATTTTCCATAACAACTACTTGAAAAGCTGTGCTGTTAGGCATTGAGTATTCTCAAGGTCAGAGGGTCTGGAGGTAAAAAACAGCTGATCTCCACAAACGTTCTAGTGGTGGTTATCAGAAAAAATTTAAAACAGGACGAGTTCAAGGGAACCAATCTGGAGAGGTGTGCTGAACTCACCCTTGAAAAGAAACCACATGAAAAAGAGGTCATCATCGCTAAATATTAGAAATGCAAATCTAAACCCCAGGAAAGTATCATCTCACAAAAGGCTTAATGGCCATTGTCAGAAACTCGACAAACAATAACTGCTGATGAAGACGCAGGGAAAAGGCAATATGGAGAATTCCGTATTTCATGCAGGAGAACCTGCACCCATGTTTTTGCTGCAGGAAATAGGGGGTATCCACAAGGACCTGATGCTAAGCACCCCGCTCAACTTGCTATTGTACAAAGTCCAAACACACAACAGCGATTCCCCATAGACACGCAATATCTGAATCAAGTGGCTGTACACTGACAACAATCACGATATTGCAACTCGACTACGCTGCGATGTAGTATTGGCAAGATGGTAATGGAGAGGAAAGGAAAGCAGGGCCTCCTCTTTTATAAATAACCTTCCTGACTTGGGATGCTATCCCATCCCCAGAGTCTGAGCAAGCTTGGGTCCCACTCCTGGATTGGGGAGGGGTGGATACAGCCTGGCATGGTGCCCTTCACTGAACACTTTTTAAAGGTCCATCATCTACAGCTCTCTGGCATCAAGGGCCCGAGGAATTTGAAGGCAAGATTCAGCTAGCCTCGACCTCTCCTGGAGCTGGGGTTCACAGCAAAAGCCTCCTTCCTGAGAGGGCAGCCTCTGAGGCACTGGGTGCTGTGGACCTGGAAGGGATTAGTCTGGATGGTGGGTTTGTGTGATGCCATAGGGGCTTCCCTGGTGGCTCAGACGGTAAAAGCGTCTGCCCGCAATGCAGGAGACCTGGGTTCGATTCCTGGGTTGGGAAGATCCCCCTGGAGAAGGAAATGGCAATCCACTCCAGTACTCTTGCCTGGAAAATCCCATGGACGGAGGAGTCTGATAGGCTACAGTCCATGGGGTCGCAAAGAGTCGGACACGACTGAGCGACTTCACTTTCACTTTCATAGGGGCAAAAAGTACTGAGACTCAAGCCCATTTATGTTTGTCCAGGCACAGTCCACTCTATTTCACACGCACGAAAGCCAACTTTCTCTAAGGCTCCGGTTGCCCCAGGAACCAAGTGTGGGCATGCAAAAGTGCTGCCGCCTTTTGGACATTTTCTATAACTACAACTAAAAAGCCTCTTGATGAAAGAGGAGAGTGAAAAAGTTGGCTTAAAGCTCAACATTCAGAAAACGAAGATCATGGCATCTGGTCCCATCACTTCATGGCAAATAGATGGGGAAACAGTGTCAGACTTTATTTTTTGGGGCTCCAAAATCACTGAATGGTGATTGCAGTCACGAAATTAAAAGACACTTACTCCTTGGAAGGAAAGTTATGACCAATCTAGATAGCATATTAAAAAGCAGAGACATTACTTTGCCAACAAAGGTCCGTCTAGTCAAGGCTATGGTTTTTCCAGTGGTCATGTATGGATGTGAGAGTTGGACTATGAAGAAAGCTGAGCGCCGAAGAATTGATGCTTTTGAACTGTGGTGTTGGAGAAGACTCTTGAGAGTCCCTTGGACTGCAAGGAGATCCAACCAGTCCATCCTAAAGGAGATCAGTCCTGGGTGTTCTTTGGAAGGACTGATGCTGAAGCTTAAACTCCAATACTTTGGCCACCTCACGTGAAGAGTTGACTCATTGGAAAAGACTCTGATGCTGGGAGGGATTGGGGGCAGGAGGAGAAGGGGCCGACAGAGGATGAGATGGCTGGATGGCATCACCAACTCGATGGACATGAGTTTGAGTGAACTCTGGGTGTTGGTAATGGACAGGGAGGCCTGGCATGCTGTGATTCATGGGGTCACAAAGAGTCGGACATGACTGAGTGACTGAACTGAACTGAACCAAACAACTTGATCACCAGTTCTCACAAGCACCTCAATTTACAAGGCCTGGGGTTCTGTAATGATAGCTGTCCTCAGGAAATATGATGGTGTGGATACTGGAGAAGTAAATTCCAAACACAGTTGACTTTCAGGAAGCTAGCTACCAAACAAATCCAAACCTCCACCACAGGACAAGATGCTTAGCATCCATAATTGCTGCAGGAATGCCAATCAAAATGACAATGGGAAATCAAATTCCACCAGTCACAATGGCCATCCTCACAAGTCTACAAACAATAAATGTGGGAAGGAACCTGGAAGTAAAAGAATCTCCCTAAGCTGTCAGTGGGAAGATACATTGGCTACAGCCAGTATATGAACAGTCTCTGAATGCCTCAAAAAAAAAAAAAAGAAAACAACCAGCTACCAAGATGGGTAAACCTGGGATCTTACGTTCCCACTCTGGGCCTATATGCTGAGCAAATCATTGATCAATTGCACATGAACCCTAACGAACACTGCGGGACTACTTTCAATAGCTAAGACACACAACCAGGAAAATCTCCACCAAGATTAAAACTTAAGCAAGATGTCGTACATATATATGGTAGACGATTTCTCACTCCTAAAAAACTGCCACTGAAATTAGAGAATTATGATGCTGGGAGCCACAGGGATGGACCTGGAAGAATCATGCACTAAGGGAAGTCAGTCAAACAGAGGAAGATGATGGTATGAGATACCTTCCAGGAAAAATAAAAATAGACATACAAGGAAACAAATTTACAACCTAAAATGGGACTTCGAGAATTCAAAGTCAGAATTTGAATCCAGAAACAAAAAAAATTGAAGGGTCTGGAATGAGTTAGGAGGTAGAATCCTACATGGATGAGAAATCTGTATCTGTAATAGATAACCCACAAGGATTATCCTCTTCCTTCCTTCCTTCCACATATGCACAGAAATCTGTATCTCTAACCTATACAAAGAACTCTATATCTCTAAGAAATAATTCACAAAAATGATCATCTGAGATAGATATTCCACAAGGACCTGATACTCAGCACTTTGCTCGAACTTCTATGGCAAAGGTCCAAAAAAACACAATAGAGATATCCCATAGATACATAATACTGAGTCAGGTGGCTGTACACTGACAACAATCACAACACTGCAAATCAACTATTCTGCAAAGTAGCGTCGGCAAGAGATTAAAGAAAAGGAAAGGAGTGCCTGCTCTCTTATCTACCTCCCTGACTTGGGATGCAATCCCATCCCTGGAGGCTGAGCAGGCTGGGGTCCCACTCCCAGACTGGGGTGGGGTTGACACAGTCTGGCACAGTGCCCTTCGTTGAACCCTTTTTAAAGGACTACTATCTGTTATGTTCTGGGACCAGAGTCCCATGTGGCATGAAGGCCTCCAGGAATTTGAAGGCAAGATTCAGCTAGCCTCAACCTTTCCTGGCGCTGGGGTTCCCAGCTCAAACCTCTTTCCTGAGAGGGCTGCCTCCTAGACACCTAAGCGCCCTCAGCAGTGTGCCCTGGACCTGGAAGGCATTAGTCTGGACAGAATGTTTGTGTGAGGCTTTAGGGGGTAAAAGTAGTGAGTCTCAAGCCCTTTCCTTGTTGCTCAGGCACATTCCACTCTATTTCACAGCCCAGGCAGCCAACTGGCCCTAAGAATCTGGTTGCCCCAGGAACCAATGTTGGGCAGGCAGAAGTACTGCCGCCTTGTGGACATTTCTGTAACTACAACTTGATCATGGGCGCGCCCACAGGTATCTTAATCCACAAAGGCTGTGGTTCTGTTAATGACAGCTGCCCTCAGGAAATGCCATGGGGTGGGTATTGGAGAAATATGTTTCAAAACTAGCCAACTCTCAGGAAGCCAACTGCCAAAGGTAAATTGTCCTCACACCCTTTAAAGGAAAAAAACTAAAAAGCAAAACAAATATCCTCCACAAGACAATATGCTCAACATCCCTAACGGCTGCAGGAATGCCAATCAAAATGAAAATCGGGAAATCAAATCCCACCACACACAATGGCCGTTGTCAAAATTCAACAAACTATAAATACGGGAGACAGTGTGGAAGGGAAATAATCCCCTAAACTGTCTGTGGAAATATACACAGACAATAATATATGGACAGTCTCCAAATGTTCAAAAAAAAAAAAAAAAAAAAAAAAGAGAAAGCTATCAAGAAGCTCTAAGGTGGAAAAAGTGATGCTATCTAGAAGGGTGTGTGTGTGATGCATTAAGAGAAAAGACCAGTGAGACACAAGCCCTTCAGTGGTTGCTCAGGCACATCCCACTCTATTTCACAGCCCGGAAGCCGACTTTCCCGAAGCCTCTGCTTGCCCCAAGAACCAGAAAGAAAGAAAGTGAAGTCGCTCAGTTGTGCCCGACTCTTTGTGACCCCATGGATAGTAGCCTGCATCAAGCTCCTCCGTCCATGGGATTTTCAAGGCAGGAGTACTGGAATGGGTTGTGATTTCCTTCTCCAGGGAATCTTCCCAACCCAGGGATCGAACCCATGTCTCTCACATTGTAGACAGACGCTTTACCGTCTGAGCCAACAGGGAAGTCCAAGAACCGGAGGTGGGCATCAAAAAGTGCTGCCGCCTTGTGGACATTTTCTGTAACTACAAACTGACCATCAGGGCTTACCCGCGCCACTAATTCACAAGGGCTGGGCGGGGGCTCATGACCTCTGCCCTCAGGAAATGTCCTGTGGCGAGAACTGCAAGATAAATTCCAAACACAAACAACTTTCAGGCCAAGGGCCACAGGTCTATTTTCCTTACACCCTTAAAGGGTAAAAAAACAACAGCAGCAGCAATAACAAACCCCATACCTCCACCTAGGACAGGATGCTCATCATCCCCAATCATTACAGGAGGAATGCCAATCAAAATGACAATGAGAAATCAAATCCCACCAGTCAGAATGGCCATATTCACGTCTACAAACTATAAATGCAGGAGTGAGTTTGGAGTAAAGGGAAACCTCCTACACTGTCAGTGGGAACGTACATTGGCAACAACCACAATAAAGGACAATGTCTGCATGCCAGAATAAAAGCTATCAAGACACTAAGCCTAGGATCTGACATTACCACAGGTAGGGCTTACGAATATCAATAACCTCAGATATGCAGATGACACCACCCTTATGGCAGAAAGTGAAGAGGAACTCAAAAGCCTCTTGATGAAAGTGAAAGAGGAGAGTGAAAAAGTTGGCTTAAAGCTCAGCATTCAGAAAACGAAGATCATGGCATCTGGTCCCATCACTTCATGGCAAATAGATGGGGAAACAGTGGAAACAATGTCAGACTTTATTGTTTTGTGCTCCCAAATCACTGCAGGTAGTGACTGCAGCCATGAAATTAAGACGCTTACTCCTTGGAAGGAAAGTTATGACCAACCTAGATAGCATGTTCAAAAGCAGAGACATTACTTTGCCAACAAAGGTTTGTCTAGTCAAGGCTATGGTTTTTCCTGTGGTCATGTATGGATGTGAGAGTTGAACTGTGAAGAAAGCTGAGTGCCAAAGAATTGATGCTTTTGAACTGTGGTGTTGGAGAAGACTCTTGAGAGTCCCTTGGACTGCAAGGAGATCCAACCAGTCCATTCTAAAGGAGATCAGCCCTGGGTGTTCTTTGGAAGGACTGATGCTGAAGCTTAAACTCCAATACTTTGGCCACCTCATGTGAAGAGTTGACTCATTGGAAAAGACTCTGATGCTGGGAGGGATTGGGGGCAGGAGGAGAAGGGGCCGACAGAGGATGAGATGCCTGGATGGCATCACTGACTTGATGGACGTGAGTCTGGGTGAACTCCAGGAGTTGGTGATGGACAGGGAGGCCTGGTGTGCTACGATTCATGGGGTCGCAAAGAGTCGGACACGAATGAGCGACAGATCTGATGTTTCATTTATGAAATACAGAAAATTCTCTTTTACATATGAAATATGCATCTGTATTTTCATCTGTGAGATACAGATAATCCTCTATTCATATATGAAATATGCACCTATATTTACACCTGTGAAATATAGAAAATTTTTTCATATATGAAATGTGTACATATATTTTCACGTGTGAAATACAGAAAATTCTCTTTTCATATGTGAAATATACAAATATATTTTGCTCTGTAAAATGTGAAAAAATGTTTTCATATATGAAATATGCATCTATGTTTTAATCTATGAAATACAGAAAATTCTATTTCTTTGTATGACATGTATTCATATTTTCATATCAGAAATATGTAAAACTTATGTTCATGTATGAAATATGCACCCATTATGTCATATATGAAATATAAAAAATTCTATTTTCATATAAAATTTACCCACAGCTTCACATATGAATTATCAAAAATTCTATTTTCATATATGAAACATGCATCGTTTTCATACATGTAATACAGAAAATTCTATGTTCATCTATGAAATATACATCTGTGTTTTCATATATGAAATATTAAAAATCCATTTTCATCCATGAAATATGCACTCATGCTTTCACATATGACATAGAAAGTTCTATTTTCATCCTTGAAATATGTACCCATGATTTATATACGAAATACAGAAAATTCTATTTTCATATATGAAATATACACCCATGTTTTCATATATAAAATGTTGAAAATTCCATTTTGATCCACAAAATATGCACCTATGTTTTCATATATGAATTATAGAAAACTATATTTTCATTCACAAAATATGCACCCATTTCTTCATATATGAAATATTGAAAATTCAATTTTTCATCTATGAAATATGCACACATCTTTTAATATATGAAAATTCACACATACTTTCATGTAAGAAATATAGAATATTTTTAGACATGAAATATGCACACATTTTCATATATGAAATATAGAAAATTATATTTTCATTCATTAAATTTGCACTCGTGTATTCATATAGGGTATATTGTTGTTCAGTCACTCAGTCATGTCTGACTCTTTGCGACCCCATGGACTGCAGCATGCTAGGCTTCCCTGTTCTTTACTGTCTTACAGAGCTTGCTCAAACTCATGTCCATTGAATCGGTGATGCCATCCAACCATCTCATCCTCAGATATGAAACATTCACCTGACTTGGGCTTCCATCCCATTCCTGGAGCCTCAGCTGGCTGTTTTCATGGCTGGACTGTGGTGGGGTTGAACTGACTGGGCTGGTTGCTCTTCATTAAGGCCCCTCATAAATCTGTACTTTCTGGTTTGATCTGGCAGGGACCACAGTCCCTAGGGAACACAATCGATGGTGTCCTGACATTCTGGCCTCAATGACCTTGGAAAAGTCACCCAGCTTCCACATCTTCTGGTGCTGGGGTCCCCAGGTCAAGCCTTCTTCCAGAGAGTGCAGCCTCCTAGGCATCTCATCAGGGTGCTGTGGTCCGGGTTGGAATTAGTCTGCAGGAAAGGGGTTAAGCTTTAGGGGGAACAAGTATTGAGATTAAGCCCCTGGGTGTTTGCTCAGGCAACTCCACTCTAATTCACAGCCTAGGAAGCCAGCTCTTCTTTAGGCTTCGGTTGCCTAAAGAATCAGTTGGGTGTGGGGAAAGTGCTGCCGCCTTGTGGAAATTTTCTGTAACTACAACTTGACTACCTGCCCTTACTGGTACCTCCAGTTCAACAGACCTTGCTACAGCTAAGTCGCTTCAGTCGTGTAAGACTCTGTGCGACCCCAGAGACGGCAGCCCACCAGGCTCCCCCGTCAGTGGGATTGTCCAGGCAAGAATACTGGAGTGGGTTGCCATTTCCTTCTCCAATGCATGAAAGTGAAAAGTGAAAGTGAAGTCGCTCAGTCGTGTCCTACTCTTAGCGACCCCATGGACTGCAGCCTACCAGACTCCTCCATCCATGGGATTCTCCAGGCAAGAGTACTGGAGTGGGGTGACATTGCCTTTTCCAACAGACCTTGGAGACTGTTAATGACAGCTACATTCAGGAAAAGTCCTAGGGAGAATATTGCATAAAAAAATACAATTACAACTTACTTTCAAAAAATGAACTACAACTGGTAAATTCTTCTCACACGATGAAGGAGAAAAAAAAAAAGAAAAAAACTTACTACCACAAGACAGGATGTTGAGCATCCCTAATTATTACAGGAAGAATGCCAACCAAAATGACAACGAGAAATCAGATCTCACCAGGTTGGCCATCCTCACAAGTCTACAAACAATAAATGCAAGCTAAGCCTACTTAGGCTACGCTGGATCATAGAAAAAGCAAGAGAGTTCCAGAAAAACATCTATTTCTGCTTTATTGACTATGCCAAAGCCTTTGACTGTGTGGATCACAATAAACTATGGAAAATTCTGAAAGAGATGGGAACAACAGACCACCTGACCTGCCTCTTGAGAAATCTGTATGCAGGTCAGGAAGCAACAGTTAGAACTGGACATGGAACAACAGACTGGTTCCAAATAGGAAAGAGAGTACGTCAAGGCTGTGTATTGTCACCCTGTTTATTTAACTTATATGCAGAATACATCATGAGAAACGCTGGACTGGAAGAAACACAAGCTGGAATCAAGATTGCCGGGAGAAATACCAATAACCTCAGATATGCAGATGACACCACCCTTATGGCAGAAAGTGAAGAGGAACGAAAAAGCCTCTTGATGAAGGTGAAAGAGGAGAGTGAAAAAGTTGGCTTAAAGCTCAACATTCAGAAAACGAAGATCATGGCATCGGGTCCCATCACTTCATGGAAAATAGATGGGAAACAGTGTCAAACTTTATTTTTCTGGGCTCCAAAATCACTGCAGATGGTGACTGCAGCCATGAAATTAAAAGACGCTTACTCCTTGGAAGGAGAGTTATGACCAACTTAGATAGCATATTGAAACGCAGAGACATTACTTTGCCAATAAAGGTCCGTCGAGTCAAGGCTGTGGTTTTTCCAGTGGTCATGTATGGATGTGAGAGTTGGACTGTGAAGAAGGCTGAGTGCTGAAGAATTGATGCTTTTGAACTGTGGTGTTGGAGAAGACTCTTGAGAGTCCCTTGGACTGCAAGGAGATCCAACCAGTCCATTCTAAAGGAGATCAGCCCTGGGATTTCTTTGGAAGGAATGATGCTAAAGCTGAAACTCCAGTACTTTGGCCACCTCATGCGAAGAGTTGACTCATTGGAAAAGATCTGATGCTAGGAGGGATTGAGGGCAAGAGGAGAAGGGGATGACAGAGGATGAGATGGCTGGATGGCATCACTGACTCGATGGATGTGAGTCTGGGTGAACTCCGGGAGTTGGTGATGGACAGGGAGGCCTGGCGTGCTGCGATTCATGGGGTCGCAAAGAGTCGGACACGACTGAGCAACTGATGTGATCTGAAGCCTACCATCGGGCTGGAAGAAGCACAAGCTGGAATCAAGATTTCTGGGAGAAATATCAATAACCTCAGATATGCAGATGACACCACCCTTATGGCAGAAAGTGAAGAGGAACTCAAAAGCCTCTTGATGAAAGCAAAAGAGGAGAGTGAAAAAGTTGGCTTAAAGCTCAACATTCAGAAAACGAAGATCATGGCATCTGGTCCCATCACTTCATGGGAAATAGATGGGGAAACAGTGGAAACAGTGTCAGACTTTATTTTTTTGTGCTCCCAAATCACTGCAGATGGTGATTACAGCCATGAAATTAAAAGATGCTTACTCCTTGGAAGGGAAGTTATGATCAATCTGCTGCTGCTGCTAAGTCATGTCATTCGTGTCTGACTCTGTGTGACCCCATAGACGGCAGCCCACTAGGCTACCCCGTCCCTGGGATTCTCCAGGCAAGAACACTGGAGTGGATTGCCATTTCCTTTTCCAATGCTTGAAAGTGAAAAGTGAAAGTGAAGTTGCTCAGTCATGTCTGACTCTTAGCGACCCCATGGACTGCAGCCCATCAGGCTCCTCCATCCATGGGAGTTTCCACGCAAGAGTACTGGAGTGGGTCTCCAGTGCCTTCTCCGATGACCAACCTAGACTACAGCCATGAAATTAAAAGACGCTTACTCCTTGGAAGGAAAGTTATGACCAACCTAGATAGCATATTCAAAAGCAGAGACATTACTTTGCCAACAAAGGTCCGTCTAGTCAAGGCTATGGTTTTTCCAGTAGTCATGTATGGGTGTAAGAGTTGGACTGTGAAGAAAGCTGAGTGCCAAAGAATTGATGTGTTTGACCTGTGGTGTTGGAGAAGACTCTTGAGAGTCCCTTGGACTGTAAGATCCAACCAGTCCATCCTAAAGGAGATTAGTCCTGGGTGTTCTTTGGAGGGACTGATGTTGAAGCTTAAACTCCAATACTTTGGCCACCTGATGCGTAGAGCTGACTCACTGGAAAAGACCCTGATGCTGGGAGGGATTGGGGGCAGGAGGAGAAGGGGACGACAGAGGATGAGATGGCTGGATGGCATCACTGACTCAATGCACATGAGTTTGGGTAAACTCCAGGTGTTGGTGATGGACAGGGAGGCCTGGCGTGCTGCAATTCATGGGGTTGCAAAGAGTCGGACATGACTGAACGACTGAACTGAACTGAAGCCTACCATCTGACATTCCCACATGTTGGCCTGTATCCTAAGAAAATCATCTTTCAAGCAGCCACCTGCACACCAATGTTCACTTCAGCACTAAAGTAGCCTGAACACAGACCCAGCAAAGTGTCCATCTTCAGATTAAAGCTTAAAAGCAATGTGGTACATACAAAAAATGAAGTATTACTCAGCCATGAAAAACTACTACTGAAATCATGAAATTATGCCACTGGTAGTCACAGGGATAGACCTTGGAGGATCATACACTAAGTGAAGTCAGCCAGACAGAGGAAGACTATAGCATGTGATATCCCTTCTAGGTAAAAGGAAAAAAGAGATTCAATGGAATTCAATTACAACATAAAAAGAGACTCTGAGAATCAAATAAAATGAAGAATTGCAAAAAATAAATAAAACCAAAGAAGAGCCAGGGATGAATTAGGAAGTCAGGACTAACAAATACACAGAAATGTGTATTGGTAGTAGATAATCCACAAGGATTATCCCTTTTCTTTCTTCATTCCTTCCACAGAGAACTATGTATGTAACAGATATTCCACAAGGACATGATATGCAGCACAGGGAACTTTGCTCCACCTTCTGCAATAACTTCTACAGCAGATGAATCCAGAAAAGAATACAGGTTATGGCATACATGTCATAACTCAATCAGGTGGCTGGATACTGACAACAGTCACATTGCACACTGACAATACTGCAGCGTACATGAAATTAAAGAAAAGAACAAAAAAGAAAAGCCTTGCCTAGTTTATTCCTGCTGACTCTCCTGACCCAGGCTGCTATCCCATCACTGCAGCCTGAGCAGGCTTTGGTCCAAAGGCTGGACTGGGGTGGGGTTGAAACCACCAGGCAGGGTGCCCTTAATTGAGCCCCTCTTAAACTTACACCTTCTGGTTTGCTCTGACAAGGACCATAGTCCCTAGTGCACCAAGGGATGTTGTGACGACCGTCTGGCCTCAAGGACCTTGGAAATGCCACCTAGCTTTCAGTTCTCCTGGTGATGGGGTTCACAGCTCAAGCCTTCTTCTTGAGAATGCAGCCTCCTAGCACCTCAGCAGGATGCTGCGGCCCCCGTTGCAATGAGTCTGGAGGAAAGGGGTGAAGCTTTAGGGGGAACAAGTAGTGAGACACAGGCCCTTGGGCGTTTGCTCAGGCACATTCCACTCCGGTTCACAGCTTAGGAAGCCAAGTCTTCCTTAGGTTCTGGTTGCCCCAAGAACCAGAGTTGGGAATGAAAACTGCTGCCACCATGTGGACATTTTCTGTAACTACAACTTGACCACCCGTGCTTACCTGCCAGGCTCCTCGGTCCATGGGATTCTCCAGGCAAGGATAATGGAGTGGGTTGCCATGCCCTTCTCCAGGGGATCTTCCCCACCCAGCAATCGAACCCAGGTCTCCTGCATTGCAGGCAGATTTTTTACCATCTGAGCCACCAGGGAAGCCTGACCTGTGCTTAATGGCACCTCCAATTAAAGACTTGGGGGCTGTTAATGACAGTTGCCCTCAGGAAAGATCCTAGGGAGAATACTGTAGAAATAAATTACAAACACAACCCACTGTCAAAAAGTTAACTACAACAGGTATATTTCCCTCACAACCATGAAGGAGAAAACAAAGAAAAAAGCATACTTTCACAGGACAAGATGCTCAGCATCCCGAATTATTACAGGAGGAATGCCAATCAAAACAACCACAAGAAATTAAATTCCACCAGTCAGAATGACCACCCTCACAAGTCCACAAACAACAAATGGGGACAGGGACAGGAGGAGAGGGAACCCTCCTACGTGGTTGGTGGGAAGGGACTCTGGCAATAGCCACTAGAAAAGACCATCTTCACATGCCAAAGGGAAAAAAAAACTTCCAAGGAAACTACACCTAGGATCTGACATTCCCACACCTGGGCCTGATATCCTGATGTCCTGATAAAACCATCATTCAAAATAACACATGCACCCCGATGTTCACTGCAGTACTACTTACCATAGCCGAGACACACAGCCATCAAAATGTCCCCCGAAAGAGTAAAGCTTATAGAAGGTGTGGTACATATAGGCATGTGGAACTTTGCTTGACCTTCTGCAGTAAATTCTATGGGAAAAGAATCCAAAGAAGAACAGTCATCCTGTATGTATATGTCAATACTGAATCAAGTGCTGTACACTGACAGTAAGCACAAAACTATAAACCGACTATACTCCAACATAGGATCGGCATGAGGAAAAGAAAAAAACCGATGCCTAGTCAATTCCCTGCAACCTCCCTCTCTTGGGCTGCTATCCCACCCCTGGAGCCCGAGCAGGCTGTGTCTCATGTTTGGACTGGGATGCGGTTGAGAAAGCCAGGTGGAGACAACCAAAATTTTAAGAGAGATGGGTCTTTCAAAGAGATGGGTGTGCGATTTTGGCCCAGTAGGTACAACAATCAAGACAGGGAAAATCAAGTTAATTGTAGAAGAACAGATGAATGGATACAGACAATGGGGTACATACATACAATATTTCTCAACAATAAAGAAATAGGAAATAATGCCATGTTCAGCCAGGGAAAAGAAAGTAGAGATGATCATTCCAAGTGAATTAAGGCAGACAGGGAGAGATGAGTATCCTAGATATAGTTTCTAGATGGAATATAAAGATGGATATAAATGAACTTCTTGCCTGGAGACACTGCCTCATAGACTTAGAAATTTCCAGTCACCAAGATACAAAGATGGGGGCCATGGGGAAATGAGTAACTTCAGACTAATATATGCACAATGCTGTTTATAAAATAAATGAACAAGATCCACTGTATAACACAAGGAAACTTACTCCACACTCTGTAATAACTAATATGGGAAAAAATATATATACACATTTATGTACTGGAAGAAACACAAACTGGAATCAAGATTGCCGGGAGAAATATCAGTAACCTCAGATATGCAGATGACACCACCCTTATGGCAGAAAGTGAAGAGGAACTCAAAGGCCTCTTGATGAAAGTGAAAGTGGAGAGTGAAAAAGTTGGCTTAAAGCTCAACATTCAGAAAACTAAGATCATGGCATCCAGTCCCACCACTTCATGGGAAATAGATGGGGAAACAGTGGAAACAGTGTCAGACTTTATTTTTCTGGGCTCCAAAATCACTGCAGATGGTGACTGCAACCATGAAATTAAAAGACGCTTACTCCTTAGAAGGAAAGTTATGACCAACCTAGATAGCATGTTCAAAAGCAGAGACATTACTTTGTCAACAAAGGTTCGTCTAGTTAAGGCTATGGTTTTTCCAGTAGTCATGTATGGATGTGAGAGTTGGACTGTGAAGAAGGCTGAGCGCCAAAGAATTGATGCTTTTGAACTGTGGTGTTGGAGAAGACTCTTGAGAGTCCCTTGGACTGCAAGGAGATCCAACCAGTCCATTCTGAAGGAGATCAGCCCTGGGATTTCTTTGGAAGGAATGATGCTAAAGCTGAAACTCCAGTACTTTGGCCACCTCATGCGAAGAGCTGACTCATTGGAAAAGACTCTGATGCTGGGAGGGATTGGGGGCAGGAGGAGAAGGGGATGACAGAGGATGAGATGGCTGGATGGCATCACTGACTCGATGGAGGTGAGTCAGAGTGAACTCCGGGAGTTGGTGATGGACAGGGAGGCCTGGCGTGCTGCGATTCATGGGGTCGCAAGGAGTCGGACACGACTGAGTGACTGATTTGATCTGATCTGATGTATTAGTAGAAGTGAAACAAGTTGTGGTAGAAGGAAAAAAAAACACCAACAAGGCAGTAATTCACCTATATACTCCAGTTCAAATGGTGGAAAAAATGAAAAAGAAATGCTGACTCTGATCAGAGACACAGATGTAAAGAACAGACTTATGGACTCAGTGGGAGAAGGCGAGCATGGGATGATTTGAGAGAGAATAGTGTTGAAACATGTACATTAGCACGTGTAAAACAGACAACCAGCACAAGTTCTATGCACGAAGCAGGGCACCCAAAGCTGGTACTCGGGGACAACTCAGAGGCATATGCTGGGGAGGGGGGTTTCAGGATGGGGGGATACATGTATACCTGTGGCCGATTCATTTTGATGTACAACAAAAATCATCCAATATTGTAAAGCACTTATTCTCCAACTAAAATAAATTTAAAAAATTAAAAAAAAAAAGGCTAGTGTCCCATCCCTGGAGCCTAATTGGCTTGCAGTGTCCTGGAACTGAGAGAGCTGGGAGTATGTAGCAGGCTGTGTGCCTCCACAATGGACCTGGAGTGCCTGTTGTCCTCCAGATGCAGGTGGGATAATTTAAGGGATTGGAATTAACATACACACATTCAGTTCAGTTCAGTCACTCAGTCGTGTCCAACTCTCTGCGACCCCATGAACTACAGTACGCCAGGCCTCCCTGTCCATCACCAACTCCCGGAGTTCACTCCAACTCACCTCCATCGAGTCAGTGATGCCATCCAGCCATCTCATCCTCTGTTGTCCCCTTCTCCTCCTGCCCCCAATCCTTACCAGCATCAGAGTATTTTCCAACGAGTCAACTCTTTGCATGAGGTGGCCAAAGTACTGGAGTTTCAGCTTTAGCATCATTCCTCCCAAAGAACACCCAGGACTGATCTCCTTTAGAATGGACTGGTTGGATCTCCATCCATGGGATTTTCCAGGCAAGAGTACTGGAGTGGGGTGCCATTGCCTTCTCCATACACACATTAATGTACATCAAATAGACGATCAACAAGTACCTTTCAAATAGCATAGGGAAGTTTATTGAACATACTCTAATCACCTATATGAAAAAAGAATCCAAATGAGAATAAATATTATGTATTAATATAACTTAACTGAGTTCCTGTATACCCGAAACAAACACAAATCACTAGTACAGCTCAATATAAGCAACAACAACAAAAACTTGCCCCAAAAATAAAAAATTGCCCAAAGATCTAGATGCACATTTCTCCAGAGAGGTCATAGAGATGGCCATAAAGCACATAAAAAGATGCTTAGTATCACAAGTTCTTAAAGAAAAACAATCAAATCTATAACAAGGTGTTACCTCCCATTGATCAGAAAGGCCATATCAAAAAAGCTACAGCAGTAAATTCTGCAGAGGGTGTGAAGAGAAGGAAACCCTTCTACACCGTTGGTAGGATTATAAAATGGTACACCCACTAGCAAGAACATTATGGAGGGTCTTTAAAAACTAAACATAGAAGTACCAAGTGATGCAGGAATTTCATACTTTGCTGCTGCTGCTTCTAAGTCACTTCAGTCGTGTCCGACTCTGTGCAACCCCATAGATGGCAGCCCACCAGGCTCCCCCGTCCCTGGGATTCTCCAGGCAAGAACACTGGAGTGGGTTGCCATTTCCTGCTCTAGGGGATCTTCCCGACCCAGGGATTGAACCCATGTCTCCTGCAAGTCTCCTTCATTGCAGGCGCATTCTTTACCACTGAGCCAGCAGGGAAGCCATAAAACAGGTGCTGAAGGGGTCTTAATGGTCACAAGTCTGACGGGGCTGTAAATGACACCTCTCAAGAAATGTCCTGGGGTAAGTAATGAGAAAAGAATTCCATACAGGGCCACGTTACACGAGGTAAACTGTACTCATAAGGCATAAAACAATAAAAGCACAAGGAAAGGTACTCCACATCAGCAATTATTAAATCAATGCCAAACTACAATGAGGTATCACCTCACACTGGTCACAATGGCCATCATCAAAAAGATCTACAAAGAATAATACTGCAGAGGATATACAGAAAAGGGAATCCTCCTACAGTCTCGGTGGGAATGTAAATGGTGAAGCCACTATGGAAAACAGCAAGGAAGTTCTCTGAAAAACTAAACATAGATGTATCATATGATCCTGCAATCCCTTCCCAGGCTTAGATCTGGAGAAATTCATCATTTGAAATGACATGTGCACACCAATTTTCAGGGTAGCACTATTCACAACAGCCAAGACATGGAACTCATCAAAATGTCCAGTGACAGAAAAATGAAGACTACATGGTACGTCTATAAACTGGAATACCACTCAGTCAAAAAACAGAAAAAATGATATTGGCAGCAGCATAGATGTACCAAGAAATTATCATAGTAAGTAAGGTAAGTCAGGGAGAAAAAGACAAATATCCTAAGATATCATGTATACACAGGATCTATAAATTCATACCAATAAACTAGTGTACAAAACAGAAACAGACTGAGAAAACCAAATTACGATTATCAAAGCAAAGAAGGGAGGGACAAATTAAGAGTTTGGAATGAAAATATACACACTGATATATATCAAGTTGATAATGAAAAAGAACCTATGGAATAGAACAGGCAACTTGACTGAAAAAGATGGTAATATCCTATATGAGGCAAAAAACAGTAAAAGGATAGATATATGTCTATGTATAACTGAATGAAGTTCATATATACCTAAAACAAACAAAACACTGGAAATCAACTCTGCTCCAATATAAAATAAATTACCTGAGCTCGGTCCAGGGGACACCAGACAGTGGTGACCCCCATGATTAGATATGGGATACGCTGATATTAATACGACACCACCAAAGGTTTTCACTCAGCATAACACAGAGCAGCAACCCGCCTGACCTCATGTGAATGCGACAAGATGAAGAGAAGGAAAAGGACCACAGGTTATTCAGGGCAATACTCTCAATTCAGATGCTGGGAATCTCCGAGGGGACAGGACACACTGCAGGGAAAGAGCAGACCTGTGGTCTCCGTGTACACAGGATCCTGACCCACGTGGATGGGGTGAGACCCACACAGTCCCCACAGCCTGCACTGGGGCACACTTCCACACTCTCCAGGTGACACCACCTCCCCAGACCCTGCACCTGGGCTCGCACGACCCTTGATTAGGACACCAGGTCTCTGCTGGGCCCCTAAGGTGGAAACGAGTGGGTTCCTGTAATCTCCTGGGATGGTAGAAAGAAGTGTGGGGTTGGTCTCCTCTCCCGATGCTTGTCCCAGAGAAGTCCTCCTCTCTTTCCTTTGGTTCTGTGTGATATTAACTGTTTTTACAGCTGTCATGATAATGTTGAACACACTACTTTGGTTCTGGCAGGCTCAGTCCTTTCTTGTTCCACTGAGGCGTTGAGAAAACACGCCAGGCGCAGGGCTGGGAGACGAGGGGCAGGTCTGCTCTCTGCTCAGGATGGAAGGTCGACTGGAAGGAGATCACAGCAGCAACCTCACCTGCTGCCCTTTGACTTTTTGCCAGATCCATGTGCCCTGCAATCAACTCACCAGGTGAACCTGCCTCCCTTCTAAACCTGAAGGTACTGGAAAAATGGAATAGTTACCAGGTAGCCACCTGAGGGGTCCTCAGGAGCCCCAGGGAAGGTGAACCTCCCAGGGATAAAGAGGCAAACAGGCACAGGCCTGTATAAAGTGAACACCGTAAAGTATTAATTCCTGCACACAAGTGAAGCTCTCATGTATTCTTCCCTTTTTCTTAGTTTTGTGTGTGTGTGGTCTCCCCATACACGTGATCCTGACCCATGCAGATGGGGTGAGATTCACATGGTCCCCAGACCCCCTAGCTGGGGTCACACGTCCCCTTGGTCAGGACAAGAACACCATGGCTGTGGTCAGAGGGTCCCCAATGTGTAAAAAAGCCAGGTCTCTGGGACCCCCTGGGATCCTAGAAAGAAGTGTAGTGACTGTCTCCTCTCCCCACAATTGTCCTTGAGAAGTCAGGCCCCTCCTGTTTTCACTTTGGTTCTGTGTGATTTTTTTGCTGCTTTGAAAGCTCATGCTAGAGGTGAACACACTACCTTGGTTCTGGCAGGCTCTGTCTTTCTTGTCCCACTGAGGTGTTGAGAAAACACAGGAGAGCTGGGCTGAAAGACGAGGGGCAGCTCTGTTCTCTTTGGAGGAGAGAGTCGACTGGAAGGAGAGCACAGCAGCAACCTCACCTGCTGCCCATTGACTTTTTGCCCGATCCCTGTGCCCGGGAATCAATTCACCAGGTGAACCTGCCTCCCTACTCAACCTGAAAATGTGTGGGAACATTGGAATGATTTCCAGGTAGCCACCTGGGGGGTCTCCAGGAGCCCCAGGGAGGTGAACCTGGCAGGGGACAGACTAGGAGCCCAACTGCAGCACTGACCCCTGGGAGGGCCATGGAAGCCCACTCAGAGGAGAGCATGGTCACCCTGAGAAGCCCACCCCAGCCCCAGAGCCCAGACATCTGAGCACTGACGCTCAGACGCAGGCACGGAGTTTCCCAGACAGAGGCCAGGCCAGGCCTGCACCCAGGTCCCCACGTCCCAGTGCACACGGAACAGTCAGGTCTAAATGTTCTCATAAAAAGTGCACTGTCTCATCTAAACATGAGTGTAGACAGGACTTGAACAGTAAAATGAAAGTGTTATCATGTCTGACACTTGTGACCCCATGGACGGTAGCCTGCCAGGCTCCTCTATGCATGGAATTCCCCAGGCAAGAATATTGGTAGTGGGTAGCCATTCACTTCTCCAGGGGATCCTCCCAACCCAGGGATCTGACCCAGGTCTCCTGCGTTGCAGGCAGATTCTTTTCCACCTGAGCCACAAGGGAACCCCTAGACAAGATTTCAGTTCAGTTCAGTTCAGTCGCTCAGTCGTGTCCGACTCTTTGTGACCCCATGAATCGCAGCACGCCAGGCCTTCCTGTCCATCAACTCCCGGAGTTCACTCAAACTCATGTCCATCGAGTCAGTGATGCCATCCAGCCATCTCATCCTCTGTCGTCCCCTTCTCCTCCTGCCCCCAATCCCTCCCAGCATCAGAGTCTTTTTCAATGAGTCAACTCTTCACATGAGGTGGCCAAAGTACTGGAGTTTCAGCTTTAGCATCATTCCTTCCAAAGAAATCCCAGGGCTGATCTCCTTCAGAATGGACTGGTTGGATCTCCTTGCAGTCCAAGGGACTCTCAAGAGTCTTCTCCAACACCACAGTTCAAAAGCATCAATTCTTTGGCGCTCAGCCTTCTTCACAGTCCAACTCTCACATCCATACATGACCACAGGAAAAACCATAGCCTTGACTAGACAGACCTTTGTTGGCAAAGTAATGTCTCTGCTTTTGATTATGCTATCTAGGTTGGTCATAACTTTCCTTCCAAGGAGTAAGCGTCTTTTAATTTCATGATTTAGGGAGGCCTGAATCTACCATGTAGATAGAACTTGGTCAGGTTTAGACTAGCGTAAAGCTGCTGTCTAGGAGGCACCGGCCACACACATGCAGGGTCTCTCGTTGTTGGACAGAGGACTCACCCTCATGTGGGAACTAGGATGTACATTTCTTAAAGAAATCATCACTGGGCTCCACACTTCAGCCACATCAGGAATTGAAAGAACCTTTGCCATTAAACATTTCAACAGGCAAAACAAAACTGTTACCAATTTCTGTGGCCCTGTGATGGTCCAGATCCTGGGAAGAGCCAAGATATTCTTAGAGTGCAGCCCAGTGTCTTATGAAGACAGACAGGAAGTGGCCTGATTCCAGCATCCTAGGCTTCCAGCAGAAGGTGGACACTGGAAGCCTTCTGGAAAAGCTTATTATTTATCAGAGTGAAAATATACTCTTGAAAAAACAAGCACATTAGTTATTATTTGCAAACCTAAAATATTCTTAAAAGCTTGGCATCCTGATCTTTGCAGTTCACATTGGTTCCTTTGTATTCAGATTTTCTGAGCAGAAGCAAGCCATCATTTCAAACTAGTTTCTTCAAATTATGTTATTTGTTATTATGTGAATGAAAGATCACACTTGAAAACAAATACAAGAAAATTCCTGCAAAAAATGAGTGACTCAAAGAGCCCACAAGCTGCATGTACTTTGTCTTCTAACAGACAAAAGTAAAACCTACTTTTGTCTAACAGACAAAAGTAAAACAGACAAAAGTAAAACCCTATAACCTGAAAAAACTTGGCCCCCTCATTTTTTTGCTTCTCTGTTCAAACTGAGCTAAAATGAAATTGATAATCATATCAACAAGTAAGAGTTTCTGAGTTTTGAGATGTCATACCAGGGTAAGAGGGGCTGGAGAAAATGGAACATTCCTATGCTGCTGGTAGGCAAACCACATCCTTAAATCTTTGTTTCTAATTGTATTTAATTACCACACTACATGGTGACATGGAGTATGAACCAAGAGTCTAAATATAGCAGACAACTTGTGAAGACAAATTCAATATCCCATATGCGAGAATAAAAGCTACTTGTTTTTCCAGCAGTCATATATGGCTGTGAGAGTTGGACCAAAAAGAAGGTTGAGCAGTGAAGACTTGATGCTTTCGAATTGCGGTGCTAGAAAAGACTCTTGAGTCCTTTGGGGTGCAAGGAGATCAAACCAGTCAATATTAAAGGAAATCAACCCTATATATTCATTGGAAGGGCTGATACTGAAAATAAAGCTCCAATATTTTGGCCACCTGATGCAAAGAGCTGACTCAATGGAAAAGACCCTGGTGCTGGGAAAGACTGAGGGCAAGAGGAGAAGGGGACAACAGAGGATTAGATGGTTGGATAGCATCACTGACTCAATGGACATTAGTTTGAGCAAACTCTGGGTGATGGTGAAGGAAAGGGAAGCCTGGCGTGCTACAGTCCATGAGCTCACAAAAAGTCATACATGACTGAATGACTGAAAAAACATTTGTCATAGCTTGTATTCCAAGGAGCAAGTGTCTGTTAATTTTATGGCTGCAGTCATCATCTGCAGTGACTATGGAGCCCAAGAAAATAAAGTCTGTCACTGTTTCCACTTTTTCCCATCTATTTGCCATGAAGTTATGGGACAAGATGCCATGATTTTAGCTTTTTGAATGTTGAGTTTTAAGCCAGCTTTTTCACTCTCCTCTTTTACCCTCATCAGGAAGCTCTTTAGTTGCTCTTCACTTTCTGCCATTAGAGTGGTATCATCTGCACATCTGAGGTTGTTGATATTTCTTTTGGTTATCTCAATTCCAGCTTGCGATGCGTCCAGCCCAGCATTTTGCGTAATGTACTCTGCATATAAGTTAAAATAAGCAGGGTGACAATATACAGCCTTGACACACTCCTTTCCCAATTTGAAACCCATCTGTTGTTCCATGTCCAGTTCTAACTGTTGCTTTTGACCTGCATACATGTGTCTCAGGAGGCAGGTAAGGTAGTCTGGTATTCCCTACTATTTAAGAATTTTTCACAATTTGTTTTGATCCACACAGTCAAAGGCTTTAAAGCAGAAGTAGATGTTCTTCTGGAATTCCCTTGTTTTCTTTATGATCCAACGAATGTTGGCAATCTCCAGTTCTTCTGCCTTTTCTAAACCCAGCTTGTATATCTGGAAGTTCTTGGTTCACATACAGTTGAAGCCTAGCTTGATGGATTTTGAGTATTACTTTGCTAGCGTGGGAGATGAGTGCAATTGTTTGGTAGTTTGAACTTTCTTTGAGATTGGAATGAAAACTGATCCTTTCCACTCCTGTGTCCACTGCTGAGTTTTCCAAATTTGCAGGTACATTGAGTGCAACTTTAACAGCATCATCTTTTAGGATTTGATGTAGCTCAGCTGGAATTCTATCACCTCCACTAGCTCTGTTCATAATAATCTTTCCTAAGGCCCAATTGACTTCACACTCCAGGATGTCTGGCTCTAGGTGAGTGATCACTCCATTGTGGTTATCAAGTTGGTAAGACCTTTTTTGTATAGTTCTGTGTTTCCTTACCACCTCTTCTTAAATATCTTCTGCTTCTGTTAGGTCCTTGACATTTCTTTCCTTTATTGTGCCCGTCTTTGCATGAAATGTTCCCTTGGTATCTCCAATTTTCTTAGAGATCTTTAGTCTTTCCCATTCTATTGTTTTCCTCTATTTCTTTGCATTGTTCACTAATGAAGGCTTTCTTATCTCTCTTTGCTATTCTCTGGAACTCTGCATTCAAATGGGTATATCTTTCCCTTTCTCCTTTGCCTTTTTTCTCAGCTATTCATAAGGCCTCCTCAGACAACCATGTTGATTTGTCGCATTTCTTTTTCCTTAGGGATGGTTTTGATCACTGCCTCCTATACAGTGTTATGAACCTCCATGTGTTCTTCAGGCACTCTATCAGCTCTAATCCCTTGCATCTATTTTTCACTTCCACTGTATAATCATAAGGGCTTTGATTTAGGTCATATCTGAATGGCTTAGTGGTTTTCCCTACTTTCTTCAATTTAAGTCTGAATTTTGCAATAAGGAGCTCATGGTATTGTTTTTGCTGACTGTATAGAGCTTCTCCATCTTCGGCTGCAAAGAATATAATCAATCTGATTTCAGTATTGACCACCTGATGATGTCCACGTGTAGACTTGTCTCTTGTGTTGTTGGAAGAGGATGTTTATTATGACCAGTGTGTTCTCTTAACAAAACTCTTGTTAGCATTTGCCCTGCTTCATTTTGTACTCCAAGGCTAAACTTACCTGTTACTCCAGGTATTTGTTGACTTTTGACTTTTTCATTCCAATCCCCTATGATGAAAAGGACATCTTTTCTCTGGTGTTCTAGAAAGTCTTGTAGGTCTTCACAGAACTGTTCAACTTCAGCTTCTTTGGCATCAGTGGTTGGGGCATAGACTTGGATTACTGTGATGTTGAATGGTTTGCCTTGAAAATGAAGTGAGATCATTCTGTCATTTTTCACAGAATGTCAAATGTAATTTTTGACCCTTAAAAAAGAATTACATGAAAAGATGTCAACATTGTTAAATATTAGAAGTGCAAATAGAAACCACAGCAAGCTATCACGTCACACCAGTCAGAGTGGCCATTCTCAGAAACTCTACAAACAATAACCGCTGGTGAAGGTTTGGAGAAAAGGGAGTATCCTCCCCTAATGCTGGGAGTATAAACTGGTAACAGACACTGTGAAGGATGGTGTGATGGTTATTGAGGCAAAGAAAATAAGGTTAGAATACTTCCTAACACCATACACAAAACAAACTCCAAAGAATATAAAGATCTAAATGTGAGGATGGATACTGTGAAAGCTCAAGGAAAACATAGGCAGGACACACATAGACATAAATCCCAGTGAGGTCTTTCTGGATTCACCTCTTAGATGAATGAAAAATAAACCAAAAATAAGAAAATGGGACCTAATTAACCATAAAACATTTGTACAGCAAAGGAAACCCAAAATGAAAGACAAACGAAGCCCAGAATGGGAAGAAATGTTTGCAGATAAAGATATCCACAAGGAACACGTCTCTGAAACACACAGACAGCTCATACAGCTCAATATCAAAAGCACAGACAACCCAAGACACCAATGGGCCAAACACAGAAATGGGTATTTCTTGGAGGAAGACATGCAGACTGTGATTAGGGACCTGAGGACATTCTCAGCATCACTAATTCTTACACAAACACAAAGCAAATCCAGTGAGGTCTCACACAGGTCAGAACGGCCATCTCAAAATATGTCCAAAAATAAATGCTAGAGACGGTGTGGAGAGAAGAGAATGTTCCTGCACTGTGGTTGGACATGTCCAATGGCGATCCACTAGGGAGAACAGTATGGAGAGTCTTAAAAAACAAAATAGAGAAGTACCTTCAGACCCAGCAATCCTGTGCCTGGGTATACATCCAGAGAAAACCAACATTTTAAAAGACACGGGAACACCCACCATCTGTAGCCCACCAGGCTTCTCTGTCCCTGGGGTTTCCCAGGCAAGAATACTGGAGTGGGTTGGAGGCCCTCCTCCAGGGGGTCTTTCGAACCCAGGTGTCCTGCATTGCAGGCAGAGTCTTTACTGTCTGAGCCACAAGGGAAGCACCCCTACACACTCCATTGCAAACTAGAGGATAAAAAAAGAAAAGAAAAACAAAAACTGACTCTGTTCCCCTCAGCCCATGGTTTCCTTGGCTTGTTTCAAATCTCTGGAGATTGGGCTGGCTGAGCTGCTAAGGCTGGATTGTTGTGGGGCTCAGGTCTTGGAAGGATGTGGGAGGCAGGGTGCCCCATGATGTTCCTGGAGTGCCTCTTGCCCTCTGCATGAGCCCTCAATCTCCAGATAAAGTTGGGAAAATTAAGAGTTTTGAATACCACAGGAAATTTACTGAGCAGATGGTAATCATCTAGATGTGAAAAAGAACAAGAAAAAGAATAGATAAATGTCTATATATAACTGGATCAAGTTCCTTTACCCCTGAAACAAATGCCACGTCGTAAATCACCTCTAAAATCACCTCTATGCCAATGCTAAATAATAAGAAAATGACAGGACTGAAAAAAAAAAAAAAAAGTTGGACATAAAGTAATGCTGCCACCTTGTGGTCATTGTCAGTAACAACAACTTGAAAAGCTGTGCTGATGGATATTTAATATTCACAGGGTTCCTGTTTAAATTTAGTTGCTCAGTCATGTCTGACTCTTTGCAACCCCATGCACTGCAGCACATCAGGCTTCCCTGTCTTTGACTATATCCTGGAATTTTCCAAAACTCATGTTCATTGAGTAGGTGATGTCATCTAACCATCTCATCCTTTGTCACCCTCTTCTCTTCCTGCCGTTAATCTTTCCCAGCATCAGGGTCTCTACCAACGATTAGCTCTTCGTGTCAGGCAGCCAAAGTACTGGAGCTTCAGCTTCAGCATCAGTCCTTCCAATGAATATTCAGGGTTGATTTCCTTAAGGACTGACTGATTTGATCTTGCTGTCAAACAGACTCTCAAGAGTCTTCTCCAGCACCACAATTGCAAAGCATCAGTTCTTCAGCGCTCAGCATTCTTTATGATCTAACTCTCACATCCATACATAACTACTGAAAAAACCTTAGATTTGACTATTTGGACTTTTGTCGTAAGTGAAAAACAACTAACCTCAAGACATGTCCTAGTGGTGGTCATTGAAAAAGAATTCAAAACAGGGCAGGCATACAAGACCCATCTCAAGAGGTAAGTTTAACTCACACCCTTTAAAACAAATCTCATGAAAAGACATCAACATGGCTAAATATCAAAGAAATGCAAGTCAAAACCGCAGCGAGGTATCACCACACAGCAGTCAGAATGGCCATTCCTAGAAACTTGACAAACAATAACCGCTGTGAAGGTGTGGAGAAAAGGGAGCATTCCTCCACCGATGCTGGGAATGTAAATTGCTAACAGACACTGTGAAGGATAGAGAGATGGATACTGATACAAGGAAAATGAGGATGAGTTAGAATAGTCCCTAACACCATACACAAAATAACTCCAAATAAAAGATCTAAATGTCAGGATTTAGAAAATCTTGAGGAGCCATAGCCAGGACATACAGTAACATAAATTGCAGGAAGGTCTCTTTGGATACACCTCTTAAATGAATGAAAAATAAACCAAAAATAAGAAGACAGAAACTAATTAACCATAAAAGCATTTGCACAACAAAGGAAACCCAAAATGAAAGACAGTTGCAACCTGGAATGGGAAGAAATATTTGCAAATGAAGATATGGACAAGGAATTCATCTCCAAAACATACAAGGAGCCCCAAATAGTTCAATATAAAAAACACAACAACCCAAGACACAAATGGGCCAAACACAGAAATGGATATTTCTTGGAGGAAGACATGGGTATTGTGATTAGGCACATGAGAACATGCTCAGCATCTCTCATTCTGACACAAAGGCAAATCAAAAGTCTGATGTGATATCACCTCACATCAGTCAGGATGGCCATCTCAAAACACCTAAAAGGATGTCTCTTGCATTGGCAGGCAGGGTCTTTAACACTAGTACCACCTGGGAAGCCCTATTCCAATATAAAAAAAACAATGACAGTTTAGAAAAAGGGTTAAAAAAGAAGAAGAAAAAAGAAAGTGCAGCACAAAAGAAAGTGTGGCCATATTGGGAACTACAACTATAAAAGTTGTGTTGACTGACACTTAATATTCACAAGATCCGGGAGTGGGAGGGAGGTGTAAGTAAACAACTGCCTTCCAGGAGTCTCCTGCTGCTGCTGCTGCTGCTGCTAAGTCGCCTCAGTCGTGTCTGTGCGACTCCATAGACGGCAGCCCACCCAGGCTCCCCTGTCCCTGGGGTTCTACAGGTAAGAACGCTGGAGTGGGTTGCCACTTCCTTTTCCAATGCATGAAAGTGAAAAGTGAAAGTGAAAGTGAAGTCGCTCAGCCGTGGGTGGTCATTGAAAAGAACTCATAACTGGGTAGACCTTCATGAAGCCAGTATTAACAGGTACCCTTAACTCACACCTTAAAAAAAAAAAAAATCACATGAAAAGATGTCAGCATCGCTAAATATTAGGGAAGTGTGTTCAATCCTGAAATGAGGTATCACCCCAAACCTGCCAGAATGGACATTGTCAATACTCTACAAAGGTCAAATCCACCAAATGCTGTGGAGAAAAGGGAACTCTCTTCCTCTGATGCTAAAAATGAAAACAGGTGAACACCAATATGGAGGCCAGCCTGCTGGTTCCTTGAGCAATGGAAAGAAGAATGAGGTGGGTCTCTGAGAGCCGAAAATTGAGAGCTTCTTCGTGCCGCGGAGACTGCACCCGGCTCAGCAGCTATCACCATGCCACAAAATGAATATGTTGAGTTACACCGTAAGCGCTATGGATATCGTTTGGATTACCATGAGAAAAAGAGAAAGAAGGAAGGTTGAGAGGCTCATGAACGTTCAAAGAAAGCAAAAAAGATGACTGGTCTGAAAGCTAAGCTCTACCATAAACAGCGCCATGCTGAGAAAATACAAATGAAAAAGACTATTAAGATCCATGAAAAGAGAAACACCAAACAGAAGAATGATGAAAAGACTCCACAAGGAGCAGTACCTGCATATCTACTGGACTGAGAGGGACAGTCTCGAGCTAAAGTACTTTCCAATATGATTAAACAGAAACGAAAAGAGAAAGCGGGAAAATGGGAGGTCCCTCTGCCTAAAGTTAGTGCCCAGGGAGAAACAGAAGTATTAAAAGTTATTTGAACAGGAAAGAGAAAGAAGAAAGCCTGGAAGAGGATGGTTACTAAAGTCTGCTTTGTTGGAGATGGCTTTACTCGAAAACCACCTAAATATGAAAGATTCATTAGGCCAATGGGATTACGTTTCAAGAAGGCTCATGTAACAATCCTGAACTGAAAGCTGCCTTTTGCTTGCCAATACTTGGTGTAAAGAAGAATCCCTCATCCCCACTATATACAACTTTGGGTGTTATTACCAAAGGAACTGTCATTGAGGTGAACGTGAGCAAGTTGGGCCTTGTAACACAAGGAGGCAAAGTCATCTGGGGAAAATATGCCCAGGTTACTAATAATCCTGAAAATGATGGATGCATAAATGCAGTCTTACTGGTTTGACAGCAGTTACATACAAATAACTCCTTATAATTACTGAAGACTACACACCAATTGGGAAACCATTACTCTGATATTTCTGAATACTACCAATCAACCTTACATGTTGTCTTCAGTCAAAGAAAACTATTCTACTGTTTTAAAAAAGAAAAAAGCCAACATTAAAATGATCTAATTTTACAAAAAAAAAAGAAAAGAAGAATGAATTAGAATCTCTCTCAAACCATACACAGAAATAAACTTCAAATAAGATAAAGATCTAAATGTAAGGATGGATACTATGAAACTCTTGAGGAAACTATAGGTGGGACATGCTGTGACATCAATTCCACCAAGTGCTTTTGGGATCCATCCCTCAGAATAATGAAAAATAAACCAAAAGTTAGAGAATGGGACCAAGTTAATCTTAAAAGCATTTGCATAGCAAAGGACACCCTAAACAAAAGAGAAAGACAACCTTCAGAATAGGAAAAATATATTTGTAATTGAAGATACTCACAAGGAATCTGTGTCCAAAACATAGAAACAATCCTTGCAGCTTAATATCAAAAAGTTGAATAACCCCAGAAATCAACGGATCAAAATCGATATTTCTTCCAGGAAGGCATACTGAAAAAGAAATGCAAGAAGGCAAAGTGGTTGTGTGACTAGCCTTACAAATAGCTGAGGAAAGAAGAGAAGTGAATGGCAAAGAAGAAGGGAAAAGATACCCAAGTGAATGCAGAGTTCCAGAGAACAGCAAGGAGAGATAAGAAAGCCTTGTTATGTGAACACTGCAAAGAAATAGAGGAAAACAATAGAATGGGAAAGACTAAAGATCTTTTAAGAAAACTGGAGACACCAGGGGAATAGTTCTTACAAAGATAGGCGCAAAAAGGGACAAAAATGGCAAGGACTTAACAGAAGCAGAAGAGATTAAGAAGAGGTGGCAAAAATACACAGAAGAACTGTACAAAAAAGTTCTTAATGACCCAGACAACTGCAATGGTGTTGTCACTCACCTAGAGTCAGATATCCTGGAGTGTGAATTCAAGTGGGCTTTAGGAAGCATTACTACAAGCAAAGCTAGTGGAGGTGATGGAATTCCAGCTGAGCTACTTCAAATCATAAAAGATGATGCTGTGAAAGTGCTGCACTCAATATGCCAGCAAATTTGAAAAACTCAGCAATGGCCATGGGACTGGAAAAGGTCAGTTTTCATTCCAATCCCAAAGAAAGGCAATGCCAAAGAATGTTCAAACTACCATGCAATTGCACTCATTTCAAATGCTAGTAAGATTATGCTCAAAATCCTTCAAGCTAGTCTTCAGCAGTACATGAACCAAGAACTTCTAGATGTACAACATGGATTTAGAAAAGGCAGAGGAACCAGAGATAAAATTGCCAACATCTGTTGGATCATTGAAAAAGCAAGAGAATTAAAAAAAAAAAACAAAACTCTACTTCTGCTTCCTTGACTATGCTAAAGACTTTCACTCTTTAGATCACAACAAACTGTGGAATATTCTTGAAGATATGGGAATAGCAGACCACATTACATGCCTCCTGAGAAACCTCCATTCAGGACAAGAAGCAACAGTTACAACTGGACATGGAAAAACAGACTGGTTCCAAATTGGGAAAGGAGTACGTCAAGACTGTATATTGTCACCCTGCTTATTTAACTTATATGCAGAGTACATCATGTGAAATGCTGGATTTCACAATGAAATGCTGGATGACTCACAAGCTGGATTCAAGACTGCCAGGAGAAATGTCAATAACCTCAGATATGCAGATGAGACTACTTTAATGGCAGAAAGTAAAGAGGAACTAAAGAGCCTCTTGATGAAGGTGAAAGAGAAAAGTGAAGAAGTTGGCTTAAAACTCAACATTCAAAAAAAGAATATCCTCACATCTGGTCCCATCAGTTTATGGCAAATAGATGGGGAAAAAGTGGAAACAGTGTCAGATTTCATTTTCTCAGGCTCCAAAATCAATGCAGACTGTGCCTGCAGCCACGAAATTAAAAGATGCTTGCTCCTTGGATGAAAAGCTATGACCAAACTAGACAGTGTATAAAAAGCAGACATGACTTTGCTGACAAAGGTCCATTATGGTCAAAGCTATGGTTTTTCCAGTAGTCATGAACAGATGTGAGGCTGGACCATAAGGAAGGCTGAATGCTAAAGAACTGATGTTTTCAAATTGTGGTGCTGGTAAAGACTCTTGAGAGCCCCTTGGACTGCAAGGAGATCAAACCAGTCAATCCTGAAGGAAATCAGTCCTGAATACTCACCGGAAGAACTGGTCAGTTCAGTCAGTCAGTTCAGTTGCTCAGTCGTGTCCGACTCTTTTCGACCCCATGAATCGCAGCACACCAGGCTTCCCTGTCCATCACCAACTCCCGGAGTTCACCCAGACTCATGTCCATCGAGTCAATGATGCCATCCAGCCATCTCATCCTCTGTCGTCCTCTTCTCCTCCTGCCCCCAATCCCTCCCAGCATCAGAGTCTTTTCCAATGAGTCAAGTCTTCGCATGAGGTGGCCAAAGTACTGGAGTTTCAGCTTTAGCATCATTCCTTCCAAAGAACACCCAGGGCTGATCTCCTTTAGAATGGACTGGTTGGATCTCCTTGCAGTCCAAGGGACTCTCAAGAATCTTCTCCAACACCACAGTTCAAAAGCATCAATTCTTCGGCGCTCAGCCTTCTTCAGAGTCCAATTTTCACATCCATACATGACCACAGGAAAAACCATAGCCTTGACTAGATGAACCTTTGTTGGCAAAGTAATGTCTCTGCTTTTCAATATGCTATCTAGGTTGGTCATAACTTTCCTTCCAAGGAGTAAGCGTCTTTTAATTTCATGACTGCAGTCACCATCTGCAGTGATTTTGGAGCCCAAAACAATAAAGTCTGACACTGTTTCCACTGTTTCCCCATCTATTTCCCATGAAGTGATGGGACCGGATGCCATGATCTTCGTTTTCTGAATGTTGAGCTTTAAGCCAACTTTTTCACTCTCCACTTTCACTTTCACCAAGAGGCTTTTTAGTTCCTCTTCACTTTCTGCCATAAGGGTGGTGTCATCTGCATATCTGAGGTTATTGATATTTCTCCTGGCAATCTTGATTCCAGCTTGTGTTTCTTCCAGTCCAGCGTTTCTCATGATGTACTCTGCATATAAGTTAAATAAGCAGGGTGACAATATACAGCCTTGACGTACTCCTTTTCCTATTTGGAACCAGTCTGTTGTTCCATGTCCAGTTCTAACTGTTGCTTCCTGACCTGCATACAAATTTCAAGAGGCAGGTCAGGTGGTCTGGTATTCTCATCTCTTTCAGAATTTTCCACAGTTTCTTGTGATCCACACAGTCAAAGGCTTTGGCATAGTCAATAAAGCAGAAATAGATGTTTTTCTGGAACTCTCTTGCTTTTTCCATGATCCAGCGGATGTTGGCAATTTGATCTCTGGTTCCTCTGCCTTTCTAAAACCAGCTTGAACATCAGGAATTTCACGGTTCACATATTGCTGAAGCCTGGCTTGGAGAATTTTGAGCATTACTTTACTAGCGTGTGAGATGAGTGCAATTGTTTGGTAGTTTGAGCATTCTTTGGCATTGCCTTTCTTTGGGATTGGAATGAAAACTGACCTTTTCCAGTCCTGTGGCCACTGCTGAGTTTTCCAAATTTGCTGGCATATTGAGTGCAGCTGAAAATCCAATACTTTGGCACCTGATGTAAAGAACTGATTCACTGGAAAAGACCTTGATGCTGGGAAAGATTGAGGGCAAGAGGAGAAGGGGGTGATAGAGGATGAGATAGTCGGATGGCAACACTGACTCAGTGGATGTGAGTTTGAGCAAACTCAGGCAGGTAGTGAAAGACAGGGAAGCCTGGCGTGCTGCAGTTCACGGAACATAAAGAGGCGGACATGACTGAGACTGAACAACAACTGCTAAGGGTAAATCCGCCAGAAGCTGTGGAGAAGAGGGAACCCTCCTCCACTGCCGGAAAGGAAAATAGGTGAAAGTCAGTATGGAGGCCAGCAGGGTGGTTCTGAGCACTGAAAATGAGAATGAAATTAGAACATTCCTCAAACCATACACAAAAATAAGCTTAAAATAAGATAAGGATCTAAATGTAAGGATGGATACTGTGAAATTCTTGAGGAAACTATAGGTGGGACATGCTGTGACATCAATTCCACCAGTGCTTTTAGGATCCATCTCTCAGAATAATGAAAAATAATCCAAAAGTTGGGCTTCCCTGATAGCTCAGTTGGTAAAGAATCCACTTGCAATGCAAGAGACCCTGGTTTATTTCCTGGGTCAGGAAGATACCCTGGAGAAGGGATAGGCTACCCAATCAAGTATTCTTGGGCTTTCCTTGTGTCTTAGCTGGTAAAGAATCTGCCTACAATGTGGGAGATCTAGGTTCGATCCCTGGGTCGGGAAGATAAGGGAAAGGCTACCCACTCCAGTATTCTGGCCTGGAGAATCCCCATGGACAGAGGAGCCTGGTAGGCCACAAAGAGTTGGACACGATTGAGTGACTTTCACTTTCAAACAAAAGTTAGAAAACGGGGCCAAATTAATCTTAAAAGCATTTGCACAGCAAAGGAAACCTTAAACAAAAGAGGACAACCCTCAGAATGGGAAAATACATTTGCAAATGAAGATACTCACAAGGAATCTGTGTCCAAAATATAGAAACAATCCTTGCAGCTTAATATCAAAAAGATGAAAAACCCAAGAAATCAATGAGCCAAAGATCAAAATGGATATTTCTTACATGAAGGCATGCAGATTGCCATTAGGCACATGAAAAGATGCTCAGCATTACTAATTATTAGAGACAGGCCAATCAGAAGCCCAGTGAGTATCACCTTACACCGGTGAGATTGGCCATCTCTAAACATCAAAAAATAAGTTTAGAGAGGCTGTGAAGGGAAGGGACCCTTCCTACACTCTTGTTGGGAGAGTGAAATGGTACATGAACTAGGGAGAACACCATGGAGGTCCTTAAAAAATATAAACATAACATTACCCGAGGACACAGCAACCCCACGCCTGGGCATCAATCCCGAGAAAGTAAAAATTTTGAAAGGCAGTGGTCCCTGTGATCGTGGCTGCACGAGGTACCATAGCAAAGACTTGGAGCAACCTAAGTATAGAAGGACAGATGAATGGATAAGGAAGATGGGGGTACATAGATGCGAAGCAACATCACTCAGCCATAAAGAAGCAGAGCGTAATGCTATGTCCAGCCTTAGAGAAGAAAGTAGAAATGACCATACCAAGTTAAGTGGGGGACACAGGGAGAGATATTACCATATGATATTACTTCTAGCTGAAATCCAAAAATGGATACAAATGAACTTTACCAAAGAGAAACAGTCTCACAAACTATGTTCCCCAGAAAAGAAAGCTGTGCCTGAGGGAAAAGAGCTGTTTCAGTCTAACATAGGGAGGCTATTATAAAAAGCCACCAGGAATCACTGTGTAACACAGAAATCCTATTCAGCACTCTGTAATATCCTGCACTGCAGAAGAACACGGAAAAGAACATATGTACATCTATGTGTAAGTGAATCTAGTTGCTGTAGATCCAAAAGGAAAGAAAAAAAACCCCACAACCTTGTCATTCAACTATATACTCTAATTCAAATTAGAGAATAATAAAAACACAAAAAAGAAGAGAAATAAAGAGTGCTGACTCTTGCCCTCAGGCTACAGTAACCTGGCCTGGTGTCACATTCCTGGAGCCTGAGCAGGCTTCGGTCTCAAGACTGGAGGGTCTCGGGGCGGACAGAGCTAGGAGCATGTGGCAGGAAACGTGCTTCCTACGATGGACCTGGAGGGCCTCTTGCTATCTGCATGAGCACCCAATCTCCAGATCCAGGCCCACCTGCAGAGAAACCACACCTACTTCAACTACTTCACCCCAAAAATGGTGGAGCCTCTGGGCTGGAAAAGCTTTGCACGGTCCCCTGGGCACCATATGTCCCATATGCTGGATTTCCCAACTCCAGCCTCTGTCCTTAGGGCTGCCCCACTAACAGATGATAGCACCCTCTGCAGAGTGGTGTTCCAAAAATTGGAATGTATCCTGGGGATAAAGGGTAAAGGGGAGGAGAAAGGAGACCCAAGCCTTCGGTGTTTCTTCTGGCACATTCTCCTTAGTTGACGATCCAGGAGCAGAGTTTTCCATAAGACTCATTGGCTGAGGACGAGAGTTGTGCAGGAAGTAATGCTGTTTCCTCAGGACTGCGTTCCAGACAACTTTAAAACAGGTGCTGTCAGGCTCTGAACATTCACAAGCCTGGGGATCTGTAAATGACACCTGCCCTTCAGTCACCTGCCCTATATCAGAAGGAAGACAGGGGAAAGGAATTCAAACAGGGCCATCTTTCAAGAAGATGATTTCAAGAGACAAACTGTACTCAACGCTGCTGCTGCTGCTGCTGCTGCGTTGCTTCAGTTGTGTCTGACTCTATGCGACCCCATAGACGGCAGCCCACCAGGCTTCCCCGTCCCTGGGATTCTCCAGGCAAGAATACTGGAGTGAGTTGCCATTGCCTTCTCCAATGCATGAAAGTGAAAAGTGAAAGTGAAGTCGCTCACTCGTGTCTGACTCTTAGCAACCCCATGGACTGCAGCCCACCAGGCTCCTCTGTCCATGGGATTTTCCAGGCAAGAGTACTGGAGTGGGGTGCCATTGCCTTCTCCTAAGCCCAGGCAAATCAAAACTACCATGAGAAGTCCCCTCACACAGGTCAGAATGGCCACCATCTAAAACATCTACAGAAAATCCGACTGGCAGAGCATGGAGGCAAAAGGGAACACTCCTACACTCTTGGTGTGGATGTAAACCGGTGCAGGAACAATAAAAACCAGCAAAGAGGTTCCTTATAAACTAAACATCCAGAAACCGTAAGGTCCGATAATCCCACGTCTGGGCTTAGACCCAGAGAAGATCAGAATTCACAATGACCCATGCACCCTTCTTTTCAGGGCAGCACAGTTGACAATGGCCAAGAACTAGAATTGCTGCTGGCCAAAATCTTGAGTTTCTCTGCCAGGTGAAGCCAAATAAAAAATATGGACACAGAGTTTGGAGGAAATAGAAAGTGGCTTTAATTCTCAGCTGGTGAAATGGGGAACGCAGTAGGCTCGTGCCTCAAGAACTGTGCTCCCCATGAGGAGTTTAGGGGCTCATATAAGAGGAGGGCTCGCAGTCAGTGATGAGGAACAAAGGCGACAGGATCTTGATTTCTTCCTCTTCCAAACTATATTAATGATATATAGTTTGATATGTATCAATTAGCATAGGTTATTAGCAAAGTCTTAATTTATCCCTCAATTCTAAGACTTTTTCTGGTAATCATAAATTTGTTTTCTAAGTTTGTGAGACTGTTTCAAAGATAGTCATAAACTGGCATCAATAACCCAGTAGTTGAGTCTGGCAATTCGGTGGCCTTCTTTCTGATGTGCAACTAGAAGGGGAAGGGTGTTGCAAGAGTAAACACCAGATAGGGGATGTATTTAGCACAGAGTCAAAGGAAAATAGGTGCAAAGTGTGGCTCCTGCAGAGTTAGGGGGCAGAAAAGCAAACTTAGTTACAGGCATGCAGAGTTAGAGCATTAAAGTAAAAAAACTAGGAACTTTCAGGCCTGCTCACTGTTTCTTCATCTTCTTTGTTCTTAAGAAATAAAAAAACTCATTCCTCCTTTTTTCCTTTTCACTGCAAGAAATTCAACCAAGAAATCCATTGACAGAAAAATGAGGACCGAGTGTTGTACCTCTACACTGGAACACTACTCAGCCGTGAATCAGAACAGAATAACGCCATTGACAGCAGCGTGGATGGACAGAGTGATCACCTTACTCAGTAAAGGAAGTCAGAGAGAGAGACAAATATCACAGGGCATCACTGACAGTTGAATTCTTGAAATGAATGCAAATGTCGGATATTGCGTGATACAAACAGACTCACAAACTTAGAAAACAAATTTATGATTACCAAAAAAAAAATCTTAGAATTGAGGGATAAATTAAGACTTTGCTAATAACCTATGCTAATTAATATATATCAAACTATATATCATTAATATAGTTGTTTGATACAATCAACTAATCCATTGAATAGTACAGGGCAGTCTATGGAACAGATTTTAATCATTTATATGAGAAAGAGAACCCCCAAAAGAACTGATAAACGTCTGTGTCTAAGTAAATCAAGTGCCCATACACCTGAAACAAAATGCAATATCAGAAATCAATTCTACTCCAAAGTAAAATAACAATGAATGCCCAGAAAAAGGAAAAAGGAAAGTGGAACATGAAGAAATGCTGCCCCCTTGTGCTGTTTTTTGTGACAGCAACTATACAAGCTGCACGGATGGGCACTTTATATTCCCAAGGACCTGGGGCTGGAAGTAAACAACTGCTCTCTGGAAGTCCCCCAGGAGTGGTCACCAAAAAAGAATTCAAAACTGGGCAGATGTTCAGGGAGCCGCCTTCAGCAGGTACCTTTAACTCACATCCTTTAAGAAAAGTCACACGATGTCACCCTCGCTAAATGTTAGAGAAATGCAAATCAAAACTACAAGAAGGAATCACCTCACACCAGTCAGAGCGGCCATTGTTAAGCACTCCACAAACGTTTAATGCTGCAGACTCTGTGGAGGAAGGGGAACCGTCCTCCTCTGCTGCTGGAAATACAAATTGGTGACAGCCACTCTGGAGGACAGTGTGCTGGTCATTTCCGATGTGCCCAGCTCTAAGCGGCAGTGAGCAGTAGCTGGAAGCAGGGTCTTAGCTTCCCAGACCGGGAGTCCTAACCACTGAACCACAGGAGCCAGCAGTCAGGGCTAAGGTCCCTTGTCTTGCCTGCCTGGTCAAGGATGAATTCAGGTGAGGAGGCAAAAAGTAAAGAGTAAAGTAAAAAGTTTATTGAGAAAAAAAAGTACATGTGGAAAGATCCACAGGTGAGCTCAGAGAGAGAGTCGTGCCTTTGGAAGTTTATATCCTTTATAAGAGGCCAGTTATCTGGGTCTTTGTCTTCCCTCAGGCCAATCATCTTGCTTTGTGATCTTTGTAACCCCTCCTCCCCCGCCACCGGTTAATTTGTCTCAGAACCCTCCCCTGGGGTGCACATACAAACCTTAGCCAAGATGTATCTTGAAGTGGGAGGCTTCTGGGAGGAGCATGACTCTTTATGGCCTGGAATTATCCTCTGACTTTTGACTCCAAGGAGCCTTTCTGCGCATCGCGAGTGTAGTGTTCTCCCTAATCCTTTACTCAATCAGGGCTTTGCTTCTCTTTGTCCTTGCCAAGATTATTCCCTTGAGATGTTTACTAGAGACAAAGACTGGCTACTTACTCTGTTTCTATTGTTACTTCAATTTCTGAGAGCAAACAGGGGGCTGGTTTTAAATTCCTCAACTGGACCCCACCTATGTTGCCTCAGGAAATGCAGAGCAGAGGCTGGCTGATTGTGAATTTCCAACCTGGAGCCCATCTATCTCCTACCTCACTGGTTTCTTGAACAGTGAAAATGAGAATGAAATGAGAATATTCCCGAATACCATACACAAGAATAAGCTCCAAATAAGATAAAGATCCCATTTTAGTATGGCTCAGTGGTAAAGAACCCATCTGTCAATGCCACAGACTTGGGTTTGGATCCCTAGGTGGGGAAGATTCCATGGAGAACGGAATGGCAACCCACTCCGGTATTCTTGCCTGGGAAATCCCATGGACAGAGGACCCTGGTGGCCTATAGTCCATTGGGTCACAAAAGAATCAGACATGGCTTAGCAACAGATTTTCAAGATAAAGGTCTAAGTGTAAGGTTGGTCTCTTGAGACCCCATAAACTGTAGCCCGCCAGGCTCCTCTGTCCAGGGGATTTTTCAGGCAAGAATACTGGAGTGGGTAGCCATTCCCTTCTCCAGGGGATCTTCCTGATCCAGGGATGGAACCTGCATCGCCTGCATTGCAGGTAGATTCATTTACCAACTGAACCACCAGGGAAGCCCCATCTCTTGGAGGGGGCTGTTTGTAAAGACCTCAACCCAGGCATTGCTGGGAAGGGCTGGGTGGCTCGTCTAGGTCAGCCAATCTTCACCCCTCAGGGGCTCACAGTTGCAAAAATGGGCCTTGTTGTGCTGTCCAGGTGCAAGGAACAGAAAAGTGTAGTCTTGAGGGTCAGGATGGACCTGGGCCTGAAGCTCTGGCCTGATTTCTAATCATTTTTTCTGGCCCACGAGTGGGACAGAATTTCAAGGAGGCTTTCTCCTAAGGAGAGGGACCCAGGAGTCAGGAAGAAAAGGGGTAGTGGGTGGAGACAGGGGCCCAGGGTCCTGGTGCAGTGGAAGCCTCTGGAAGACCTGGTGGAGGGAGGCCACACAGAATGAAGCCCAGGGTCACCAACTTGTCCAGGAGCAGCTGTTAGTCCAAATCCTGCTCTGAGATGCTCAGAGCCAGCTCTGCCCAGGAAGAGGGCTGGGGGTGCTCTGCAACAAGGGCTCTGTGCACGGTTCCTGTGTGCTGAGTCCTGCCCAGATGGGCCTCCTGCCCTGGGAGGGATGTGTGAACTGGCTCCCTGTCTTTGCAGCTGGCACAGAGCTGCTTAGGATGCAGATTAAAATCAGCTGAGGACAGAGGTCAGGAGCAAGGTCAAGGGTCCAAGCTCGCTATGCTCACCACATGACACGAGGTGTTGAGGCAAAGAATACAGCTGCATTCTGAGGGCTGGCTGACCAAGAGGATGGCCGATTAATGTTTCCAAATAACCATCTTCTCGGGGGCTGGATGCCAGGTTCTTTTATGAATTAGAGATAGAAGAGGTGAGGAAACAAACTGAAAAGGCTGTTAATCTTGCAAATATCTTGTAGAATGGCAAGTCTCAGGAAGGGAATGTGTTAATTTCTTCCTTCCTGCCATCCACAGGTGGACAGAGTTCTGAACAAAGGCACTTTAGTTTAACAGTCAGGCAGAGGGGCAGGATTCTCTGAGGCAGGCCATTATGTGTGACTACAGTAACAAAAGTAACAGAGAGCAAGTCACAGAGCACAGGCAAGACGGGTGAGTCCTGAAGATGTATGTGGATCAGAGCAGGGGCTGTGCTCCAGGAGGCTGGACTGTATGTGGCTGGTCACTGCCCCACTCCCAGGCACTTCTGCCCTGTGAAGTCCTCTGCCCTTTGTCAGATTCAAACCTTTCATCCGACATTCCATGCTCATCATTTCCCCCGCTTCCAAGGTGGGTAATTCATACACAGAAACCCAGGCAGAACCAAATATTCTTGGCCGGCTGTGTGTCACGTGGCACGTTTCTGGCTCAGATTCTGTACAGGAAGTTCCCATTGCTGTTGGAAAACTCTCATCCCCTCTGCACAACTCTGTCGCTGAAGATCTGGTCACTTGGGTCCCCTGCCTTCAGCTCTTCCAACCTCTGATCGCTGTCAGTTCCTCTCGCTCCCCCACAATTGCTGGTGGGTGACCTAGAGCAGCAGCAACAGGCACTAAACACTTCCCCTCCTCCAGGCCCTGGACTCCTTTATTCCTTTCCTTCTGTATCCTTGGTGTATCTACTGTGAGTGTTCAATTCAATGGCTTTCAAAGCTGTGCTGTGACCATGGCCTTTGGATGAGGCTTCATCCCCAGGCATCAGCAAACAGCCTGATGCAGACTGGCTTGCAGAAAGTAGTTCTGAGGAATCCAGGGCCTGGGAGCTCCTGGAATAAGTGGGCAAGTCCAGTTTCTTAAGGACTTTTTGATCCTGCTTCAGTTTCTGTTCCAATGTGGTTACTGGAAGGTGAACACGGAGAAAAAGAGAGTGAGCTGGGCTTTCTGGCGGAGAAAGCTTTATTATAGGAAGAGAGAAAGTAACTGGCTTTAGAGAGAAACCAGTGATCTCCCTTCACAGCCAACCCTTCTTATACCCTATCGATGGGAAATTGTGCCCCGAAGGGAGGGGGCCTTAGTTTATCTTTAGCCTGCAGCTGGGGGTCTTGTGATCACATAGTCAGAGGGGTCTCACAGGCGGATGGTCACGTAGTCTTGAGAAACTGGCACCAGCAGGGAAAAATAGGACACTGTCTTAAGGAAAAACAGGACGCTACCAGGGCAATGTGGCCACTGTGACTTCATCCCTTGTTCGCCAGGTCAGCGCAATGGACCATTTTTAAATAATATGCTCTGTGCCCCTTGTGGACCCTAACAGGTACAAATTTGCTTTCTAAAACCCTTCGGATCACATCAGTGCTGACATCAAAGACTTCAGCCAGTCTGGGAACTGACCAAGACTGCAAATTCCCTGTGTAAATACCCATGAAAAAAAGAAGCAGATTTGCCATTTGTGAAGACATCTCCTATCAGAACAGTTAACGGATTATGTAACACTAGAGATAAATTCATGAAAAGAAGCCTTGGAAAAACTGCAAATGCAGTCTCTGTCTTGCGCCACTAAATGACTACAGCCTATTCTTCTGTGCTGAGAGCAACACCCAACTACTCTTGGTCATTTCATTTCATATCAGCTGGATTCCTCTCACTGCATGACAGGTCCCAGTTAGATCCTGATGATGCAAGAAGACAGTCTTTCCCTTCAGAAAACATACAGTCCAGACATCCCTGACAGCGCAGTAATGAAGACTGTGCCTCCAATGCAAGGAGCTGGAAGATCCAATGGAGGTGGAGTTTGATCCCTGGTTGGGGAACTAAGATCCTACCTACCCCACTATGCACCCCAGAACAAAACAAAACACAAAAAAGACTGCTGTGTGATTGAATGGTATAATGTGTAATAAGTACCCCGCTCAGGGCCTGTTCCTAAGTGGACATTCAAAAAAAAAGAAAATGCAATCTGGTGGTAGAGACAGATGTATTAACACCCAGCAACACTATGAGAAGGATCCCACCAAAGGATGCTGTGAGAAAACTGGGGAAGGAAAGGCAGGGACAGGCTGGTGCCACGCCTGCGTGGTGGCCCAGGAATTGCTTCAGGAAGTCCATGCTAGAGCTGGTCTGAAAGCTTGAGCAGTTGTAACAAGCTGGTACAGGGGAGGAGAGAAAGAGAGGATCAAAGGAACTGATGGTAGAGCAGGCAGCAGGTGAAATACAAGGAAGCACATCACTTTTGTTGGGAAGAGCACAATCTGTGTGACAGTGGGAGCTGGAGCAAGGCCAGGCCTCGCTTAGGCATTCTGGAGTTTATCTCAGAGCAACAGTGAACAAGGAAGAATTTCAAGCAGCAGAATGCCGTGAGCAAATTTTCATTTTGAAGCCCAAACCAGTGATAGTGAAACAGGAGCAGTCATTAATTAGATTCCTTGAACTATAATCTGTACATAAATGAGTAATAACCTATAACTTGCTTTCACTGACCAAGTGTGTTTTAATTGTTCCTGCAAACTGCATACCCTCCTGGCTTCACAGCCTAGAAAATATATCACACAACTCCTCTAACTGCCCCCTGTAGACAACACTTCTGACCAGGGGTCAGTGTAGTAATAGTTGATTAAATTGTTGTTCAGAATACGGGGTTAGTTTTGCCCAGCTCAAACCAGTTGAGACCATTGACCATTCAACTGGGCCTGCACAAGTGTCCAATAGGTGCTCTTTCATTGTCAAGGGCAAAAATCTCCATCTTGAGATCATGATAATGCAGCCCATCATTTTCGTAACGTGCATCCTGTGAAGAACCATGTAACTCAGATACTTCTGTGCACAGTTCCAATTACTTCACCTTTTTCTAACCTTCAATAACCTTTCCTGAAGCTTCAAACCACCCTGCTTCTCTTTTTGAATTTTATTTATTTGGCTGCACTGGGTCTTAGGTGTGGCACTTGAGATCTAGATCTCCAACCAGGAATTGCACCCGGGTCCTCTGCATTGGGAGCATGGATTCTTAGCCACTGGACAACCAGGAAGTCTCCCACACTGCTTCTTTACCCCATAAATATCCTAAGCGTCTCCTTCAAGGAGGCCAATTTGAGATTTGTTCTCCTGTCTCCTTGCTTGGCTGCCTGTACCCGTGTAACCCCTTTCTCTGCTGCAGACCTCAAGGTCTCAGCCCTGACTTGCTGTACAAACGAACATGATTCAGTTACCTGGTTCAGTAACAGTGGGGTATTTTTGTTCAAGACCAAAGATGGAAAGATCAGGCATCAGGCAAGAGGCTGTCAGTAATTCAGGCAGTCTGAACTGAGGCAGGGGCATTGGGAACAGAAGAGAAAACAGACTTGAGAAATATTTTAGGAAGACCAAATGGTTGTACTTGGTAAGGAACTAAATACTGGGTTAAGAAATAGGCTGAGAGTCAGTATTTTTAGAGTGGGTGATTGGTGGGACTATTCAGGGATATAGCAAAAACAGGAGCAGAATGAAATTGTCAGAGAACAATGATGAATTCTATTTCGAACACGTTGAGTTTGAGGAGCTTGTGTGACAGCCAAACAGTGAAGTCTAGTGCACAGCTGACTATAGATTCAGAACAACAACAAGGCCCGGACAGGATAGATCTGGAAGTCGTAAGCCAACAGCAGGAATGATTGAAGCCACCTGGCATCAGGCAGGGAAATATCCAGAGTGAGATAAAATGACCCAGGACACAACTCTAAAAAATTGCAATACTTAAGGTACAGGAGGAAGAAGGGAAGCCCAGGGAGGAAACAGAAAACCAGTCCTGCCAATAGGTAAGTGGTCCCCTGGGTCAAGGGAGAATTTCAAGAATGCAGACAAGGTCAAATGCTGAGAAGTGTTAGGCAAGCTGAAGTGTTGACAGTCAGTTATGCCTAGCACTGAGGGATTCACTGATATATTTGTGAGCAGTTTTGTCATGATGAGACAAACAAAAAGGAGAGCAGGCAGTCAGGCAGCCAGGAGGCAACAGAAGGAGGAGGAGGAAAAGGGAGTGTAGTGTAGCCTTGACAGCTAGGTTTTGTTTTGTGTGTGTGTGTGTTGTGTGTGTGTATAATCCAAATGTTTGACTTAAGCTTTGCTTGCCAAGGCCTGCATTTTGAAGATGGCTGTCTTCAATAAACACACTGCCAGCCACACAACTAGATAAAAAGCCGGGCTCCTCCCATCCCCACCCCCCACCTCCACACTGAGGCCCCTTTGTTTTAGAGATTATGGTTGACTTCAATGATTAACCACTTGGGCCACTTGCTTTTTCTCTTCCTGTGCCTTAAATTCCTGTTAAATTCACCAATAATGAGTGAGCCCTCAAAATCCTAGGCTCCACCCTCCAGTGCTCAACCCCAATAAAAGTAGAACTCCAGACCCTTGTTCTCTCTACCCATGACTGTGTGGTGTGGCCTCAGGTTTGCCATGTAATTTCCAGGTCCTGTAAGTGTTAAACTTCCCCCACCCCCCTGCCAACATTTCTTGATAGTTATTGAAGGGCATCTTGTAATCTTAAGACCCACAAGGGCTGGTCCAGCCACAGCACTGGTTATTGATAGACTGAGCCTGACCCACAACACCAACAATATTAAATTGACAAATCGAGGTCCCTGAGGAATTATGTAGGGATTTGACCTAGAGCACCCAGAGGACTGGTCCTAGACAAGTGAAGGATGGCTGCTTCCCCAGTGATATGAACAGAGTACAAGACTGAGAGTAAGGAGGAAGCCAAGACAATTTAATAACTTTTTACCGAAAGGCCTGACTTTCTCTGAATAAAAAGATATTTACTGGTCCCCAAAGGGGAGGTGATAGATAAGAAGAAGGGTTGAAAAGGCTGGTATTCAATACATGAGAGGAAGCTGAGAAAGAGAGGTGTTACAGGCTTATAAAATCTTGGTCATCTCTATAAAACCCCCCTTATTCTAAGTCTCAACTCCAGAGTTTTTCTGATGAGAATGAAAAATGGAATATGACCTATGGAGGACTATTGAGCAATGTTTATCAAGATGACAAGGATCTTCCCTGTAGCTCAGATGGTAAAGAATCTGCCTGCAATGCAGGAGACCTGGGTTCGATCCCTGGGTCAGGAAGATCCCCTGGAGAAGGGAATGGCAATCCACTCCAGTATTCTTGCCCGGAGAATCCCATGGACAGAGGAGCCTGGCAGGTCACAGTCCATGGGGTCACAAAGAGTCGGACATGACTGAGCGATTAACACTATCGTGACAAAGCTTGGTTTTGGACTTCCCTGGTGGTCAGATGGTAAAGCATCTGTCTAGAATACGGGAGACCTGGGTTTGAGCCCTGGGTTGGGGAGATCCCCCGGAGAAGGAAATGGCAATCTACTCCAGTACTATTGCCTGAAAAATCCCATGGACAAAGGGGCCTGGTAGGCTACAGTCAATGGGGTCACAAAGAGTCGGGCACGACTGAGCGACTTCACTCACTTCACTTCACTATCAAGATGCAAATACATTTACCTACTTCTGGCAGATATGTTGTAGACTGATGTGTACACAAAGTTATGTCCTGGAGCACTATTTGTTAAAGCAAATGAGTGGAAACAATTCAAGTGTCCCCTGTTAGCAAGGAAGTTAGAAATGAGCAATGAGGGGAGGCCTGGCTGAAAGGATGTAAATCCCCATGGACTGCAGCAAGCCGGCTTCCCTGTACTCCACTAGCTATCCGAGTTTGTTCAAACTCCTGTCCATTGAGTCAGTGATGCCATCCCACTGTTTCATCCTCTGCCACCCCCCTTCTCCTTCTGCCCTCAATCTTTCCCAGTATCAGTGTCTTTTCCAATGAATCAGCCTTCGTATCAGGTAGCCAAAGTATTGGATTTTCAGCTTCAGCATCAGTCCTTTCAATGAATATTCAGGGTTGATTTCTTTCAGGAAGCTTCACTAGAAGGATTTTGAGCATTCCCTTGCTAGCATGTGCAATGGGTGTAATTGTGTGGTAAACATTTTTTGACATTGCCCTTTTGGGATTGAAATGAAAACTGGCCTTTTCCAGTCCTGTGGCCACTATGAGTTTTCCAAATTTGCTGGCATATTGAGTGCAGCACTTTAACAGCATCATCTTTTAGGATTTGAAACAATTCAGCTGAAATTCCATCACCTCCACTAGCTTTGTTCTTAGTAATGCTTCCTCAGGCCAATTTGACTTCACACTCTAGGATATCTAGCTCTAGGTGAGTGATCACACCATCATAGTTATCCAGGTCATGACTTAGTTTGGAGTAATAAAATTCATACAGAAAAAAAAATGATTTAAAATAAGTAACAAGATGATGAAAACCAGGAGAGATCTTTCTGACTCAGATGAGAAATTCAGAGTAGTAAACAAAAAACAACGGGCAGAACTTCCCTGGTGGTTCAATGGCTAAGACTCTGCACTCCCAATGCAGGGGACTCAAGACTGATCCCTGGTCAGAGAACTAGATCCCACATGTCGCGAATAACTAAAACCTCACAGCCAAATAAATAAATATTAAAAAAAAAAAGCAATGGGTATATTTGTTCACATAAGTTTTTTTAAATATGGAAATAGTTGTATGAAAATTCAAACTTCTTTAAGAGTATATACCATTATAACATTTTAGACTGTAAAATATGTCTTGACCTTTCCTCTAATAAGAGGCTTTCTGTTAGTTGTTCAGTTGTGTCCAGCTAGCCCAGCAGGTTCTTCTGTTCATGGAATTCTCTAGGCAAGAATACTGGAGTGAGTAGCCATTCCCTTCTCCAAGGGATTTTCCCAACCCAGGAATGGAACCCAGATTTCCCACATTGTAGGCAAATTCCTTACTCTCTGAGCCACCAGGGAAGCCCAATAAGAGGCTATAGAACAATGCAAAAGGCTCCAGCTTGCCTTACTAGGAAATAGTTGGGGGAGTCATTAATTCACTGGATATTTGTTCCGTAGTGCTGGGCATTCTTTTAAGTGAGTGATGACCACTCAAAGGTCTTGCTCTCATGGAGCATATGTCCAAATGGTTAACAATAAAAGGTGACAATGATGAAGCAACGTGAAGTCTGGAAAATTCATGGATGCTCAAATCCCTTTCATAAAATGGTGTAGTATTTGCATAAAACCTACACACACCTTCCTGTATACTTTAAATCATCTCTAAATTATTTATAATAACCTCAGACATGCAGATGACACCATCCTTATGGCAGAAAGCAAAGAGGAACCAAAGAGCCTCTTTTTTAAAAATTTATTTATTTTTTAATTGATGGATAATTGCTTTACAGAATTTTGTTGTTTTCTGTCAAACCTCAACATGAATCAGCCATAGGTATACATATATCCCCTCCCTTTTGAACCTCCCTCCCATCTCCCTCCCCACCCCACCTCTCTAGGTTGATACAGAGGCCCTGTTTGAGTTTCCTGAGCCATACAGCAAATTTCACTTGGCTATCTGTTTTACATATGATAATGTAAGTTTCCATGTTACACTTTCTATACATCTCACCCTCTCATCCCCTCTCCCCATGTCCATAAGTATTTGCTATGTCTGTTTCTCTATTAAGTTCAGTTCAGTTCAGTCGCTCAGTCATGTCCAACTCTTTGTGACCCATGGACTGCAGCATGCCAGGCCTCCCTGTCCATCACCAACTCCCAGAGTTTACTCAAACTCATGTCCATTGAGTTGGTGATGCTATCCAACCATCTCATTCTCTGTCGTCCCCTTCTCCTGCCTTTAATCATTCCCAGCATCAGGGTCTTTTCAAATGAGTCAGTTCTTCCTTTCAAGTGGCCAAAGTATTGGAGTTTCAGCTTCAGCATCAGTCCTTCCAGTGAATATTCAGGACTCATTTCCTTTAGGATGGACTGGCTGGATCTCCTTGCAGTGCAAGGGACTCTCAAGAGTCTTCTCCAATACCACAGTTCAAAAACATCAATTCTGTGTAGGAACTGGTTTGTTCTCTGCTTATTATTTCTGAAGGAGAGTGTGACGGCAGGGATAAAAGTAGCTGCTATTTGATTTGATATAAAAACACACGTCTGGAGAGAAAACAGAAGGAGTTAAAGATTAGACAAAGACTTTAGGAAAAAAGTAGCCAGGAGGGCAACTCTTTCTCCTTTGAACCCATCCTACACACACACATACACACACACACACTCACACATACACTTGGGGCCTGAAAGATGGTGAAATGCCAGGAGGGAAGTGATGAACAGAGGAGCCAGCAGAGGCTGGGGCAGGGCACACTAAGTGTAGCAACTAGGTCACTTTTACAGATTGTCTGACGTGGCTTTAAGTACGGACCCTGACCACCACGTGAGCCTAGAGGCCATGTCTGTTGCCTTTTTAACCACTGTTCCTCTGACCACAGGCAACACTTAGCCCACTAGTAATCGAGCAAGAGGGTTTCCCTGGTGGCTCAGCATAAAGTATCTGCCTGCATGCAGGAGACACAGGAGACTCAGGTTCCATCCCTGGGTCAGGAAGATCCCCCTGGAAGAGAGCATTGCAAGCCACTCCAGTATTCTTGCTTGGAGAATCCCATGGACAGAGGAACCTGGTAGGTACAGTCCATGGGGTTGCAGAGGACATGACTGAAGTGACTGAGCACACATGCAATTAAGCAAGAAGGATGCCCTTTGCATCTTAACCACTTAAAACGCTTGACATCATCCCAGGACACTTACATGTCTACTGAAGTCCATGACCCTGGTCACCAAGTTTAGTGAGGCTAGGGATGATGTGCAAAGGACATATTCAGAGCTGGGTTACTCAAACTCAATCCAGGGCAAGAAGTAGAGATGAACACTTTTTAAGATCGCAGATGGCTACTCACAGCCTGCTATTCTGTTGTTGTTCAGGCACTAAGTCATGTCCTACTCTTTGACACCCAATTGACTGCATCCTGCAAGGCTTCTCTGTCCTCCACTATCTCCCAGAGTTTGCTCAGTTTCATGTCCATTGAGTCAGTGATGCCATCCAACCATCTCATCCTCTGTCGTCCCCTTCTCCTCCTGCCCTCAATCTTTTCCAGCATCAGGATCTTTTCCAATGAGTCGGCTGTTCGCATCAGGTGGCCAAAGTATTGGAGTTTCAGCTTCAGCAACAGTCCTTCCAATAAATATTTAGGGTTGATTTCTTTTGATCATTTGTTTTGATCTCCTTGCTGTCCAAGGGACTCTCAAGAGTCTTCTCCAGCACCACAGTTCGAAAGCATCAAACCTTCTGCAAAAAGGCAGCCAAGAGATGACCCTCTTCTTTCCATCAGCACCAAGCATTTTGCTGAGATCCTGGAGATACCCACCTTGTCTCTTCAGCGGCCCGTGGTTGCCATCATTCCCAATCTAAGCTGTGAACTTGAGGCTTTCAGAGGTTGCAGAGTGGTCGGTGCTCCCTTGATCTGGTCCTGTGTGTGTCTATCATGTAGAAGTTCCCCAAAGTTTCTGGCATACTGAGGTCATTTTCCCTTTCTAAGTCCTCAGACTGGTTTTCTCTGCCTGTTTCCATACTTCTCTGGTTATTTCAATGAAACTTGGAAGGCACAGGCTTTACCCAGGTGGACTAAATTCCTTCTCTTGAAATTGGACTGTGCATTAAGTTTCCCCTTAAGGGAAATTCAGCTTTGCATTGAGTTGTCACCTTAACTTCATCATGGTTTGTAAAATGTTTTTGAAGTTTCTGGAATTCGAGTGATGGTACAAACCCTTCCCCATCCATGGTCGTTTTAAGGTGAATGTGTGAGAAGCATACATTTATGAATATGTGGCCTCAGATTGCCATGTCTCCGTGTTTTCACCAGATTCAAGAGATTTCATTTACATTCCAGCTCTAAGTCGACAAAGTGGACAGGATATCTGTTCTGGGATAATTTCTGCTATTTTAGACATGACTTACAGATGCTTTCTGAAGAATTCTGACATTGATAGAAACCAATAAAACTTTTAAGTGAAAAGAAAGAAAAGACATTCTCTTGTGCAATGCCAACATGTACAACTGCCTGCTTTATTTTCTCCACTGCCGTGTGGACAGCAAACTAAAATTCATTCCCCTCTTTGTACCTCCTTCAACTCTTTCCTTTTTTTATTAGCACTTTGCATGAGAGAAAATGTGCAGAGTTAAGAAGGCATTTTAGGATCTTTCTCTATGCCAAATTTGCTTGCAAATTCTGCTTCTTCTGGAGAATAAAATGGAACACTCTTGACATTGCCAATATTCCTGACTGTAAGATCACTTAAGATATTACTTTCCCTCTTAGCAATCCCTAAAAGTTGTTCTCCTCTGTGATTTGAGACAGACCTTTGCCAATTTGCTCTCTCTCTCTTTTTTTCCCCACTTTTAATATATTTCCATGCCAAATACAAATGTCTGTGTGCAAATCATCCAGAAGTATTCATATCCTAAAGTAAAGCTCCTTTTCTTTTCCTGTGAGATTAAAGCTGAAAGTAAAGTTTAGGGACAAGAGCATGAAAACACCAAGCCCAAATAGACTGTTTTCATTTGTCTCTGCTCGCTTAGTATTACAGGGGGTGATTTTTTCAGTCTGCCCTGACCACACGGTGAAACTCCTTGCAGGCTGACATGCAGCAGGACATGCAAAGGAAGGACGTACGTTTTTTTGTTGTTTGCCGGTTTTCTTTTTTGACTTTTTATTTTACATTGGAGTATAGCTGATGAACAATGTGGTAATAGTTTCAGGTGGACAGAAAAGGGAATCAACAATACATATACATATCCATTCTCCCCTAAACTCTCCCATCCAGGCTCCCACATAACACTGAGCAGAGTTCCTTGTGCTTTACAGCAGGTCCTCATTGGTTGCGTGGGTGTGTGCTAAGTTGCTTCAGTCGTGTCCGACTCTTTGTGACCCTATGGACCATAACCCTCTGGGCTCCTTTGTCCATTGGATTCTCTAGGAAAGAATACTGGAGTGGGTTTCCATGCCCTCCTCTAGGGATCTTCCCAATCCAAGGATCCAACCTACGTCTCCTGCATCTCCTGCATTGGCAGGCAGATTCTTTACCACTGAGCCACCTGGGAAGCCCATCCTATAGTTTCCAAAATTATTCATTTGGGATTTATTTTAGGGAATGATTACTGGAAAAGGTCAGTTTTCATTCCAATCCCAAAGAAAGGCAATGCCAAAGAATGTTCAAACTACTGCACAATTGCACTTATCTCACACACTAGCAAAGTAAAGCTCAAAATTCTCCAAGCTAGGCTTCAAATGTACATGAACTGAGAACTTCCATATGTTCAAGCTGGATTTAAAAAGGCAGAGGAACCAGAGAGCAAATTGCCAACATCCACTGGATCACTGAAAAAGCAAGAGAATTCCAGAAAAACATCTATTTCTGCTTTATTATTGACTATGCCAACGCCTTTGATTATGTAGATCACAACAAACTGGGAAAATTCTTGAAGAGATGGGAATACCAGACCACCTGACCTGCCTCGTGAGAAACCTGTATGCAGGTCAAAAGCAACAGTTAGAACTGAACATGGAACAACAGACTGGTTCCAAATTGGGAAAGCAGTGTGTCAAGGCTGTATATTGTCACCCTACTTATTTAACTTATATGGAGAGTACATCATGAGAAATGCTGGGCTGGATGAAGCACAAGCCAGAAACAAGATTGCCAGGAGAAATATCAATAACCTCAGATATGCAGATGACACCACCCTTATGGCAGAAACTGAGGAGGAACTAAAGAGCCTTTTGATGAAAGGGAAAGAGGAGAGTGGAAAAAGTTGGCTTAAAAATCAACATTCAAAAAATGAAGATCATGGCATCCGGTTTCATTACTTCATGGCAAATAGATGGGGAAACAATGGTAACAGTGACAGATTTTATTTTCTGGGGCTCCAAAATCACTGCAGATGGTGACTGAAGCCATGAAATTAAAAGACATTTGCTTCTTGGAAGAAAAGCTATGACTAACCTAGATAGCATATTAAAAAGCAGAGACATTACTTTGCTGACAAAGGTCCGACTAGTCAAAACTTTGGTTTTTCCAGTAGTCATGTGTGGATGTGAGAGTTGGACCATAAAGAAAGCTGAGCACTGAAGAATTGATGCTTTTGAACTGTGGTATTGGAGAAGACTCTTAAGAGTCCCTTGGACAGCAAGGACATCCAACCAGTCAATCCTAAAGGAAATCAGTCCTGAATATCCATTGGAAAGACTGATATTGAAGCTGAAACTCCAATACTGTGGCCACCTGATGGGAAAAACTGACTCATTGGAAAAGACCCTGATGCTGGGAAAGATTGAAGGTGGGAGGAGAAGGGGACAACAGAGGATGAGATGGCTGGATGGCATCACTGACTCAATGGACGTGAGTTTGGGTAAACTCTGGGAGTTGGTGATGGACAGGGAGGCCTGTTGTGCTGCTTTCCATGGGGTCGCAAAGAGTCGGACACAACTGAGTGGCTGAATTGAACTGAACTGAACTGTTGTCAAGAGCTGACCTCAGCCAGGCACTGTGTTCATTGCATTATATCTGTGACCTCACTTGATCTTCACAACTCCCCTCCCACAAATAGGAACCATGATTATCCACTTTTTACAAATCTGACAAGTATGAGGCAGCTTAGCGGTGTGCTCACAGCCATACCACCAGTAAGTGATCACTCCCAATGTGTGCTCGTACCATTAAGCTTTTTGGTTTCTTAATGGTGAACTAATACATTTCTTTTAAAGTGCCTTAATTTGTCTCATCTCACTTTAACCTATTAAGCTTTCAGGATTTCATAATCCCTTTTATCTCTCATTTTTACAGTCCTTTAAATGTGTGTCTATTTGTCCATTAAATATTTTACATATTTTATTATTTACCCTTTAATAATTTAAACGCAGCATCATTTTTATGTCCTTTGATGTCTAAGTTTTCATTCCCAGCAATGAGCACTTTTCATGGCACAGAGAAAAGTTCAAATAAATATTTTTTGGATATTGAGTGAGCTTCTAGCATTCATATTTTTGTTTTGCTAATCTTCTTTATAAGTTTCCTTTTAATTATTTATCTTCTTTTAATTTTTATTATTCACCCTTTGGTAGTTTAACTTTGACACAATTAGTTCACTGTAAGTTCTGAGCAAGTGGTTTATCTCTTGTGATTGTTTTAATTTCTCCATAGACTGCTAATGTTTTAAGCTTTTAATATTAAAGTTCAAGGTCCTGATATAGCATTATTTTGCCCCACCCCAATTTCCTTATATTTAACTTTTAAATTCTTAAGTTTTGTTTTCCTTAAATTTTCAGGTTCTTTCTTTTCCTAAGTTACCATGCTGTCTCATCTTTTAATTTACTTATTTTTAATTAGTTCTATGAAAACACTTTTCTTTATGACATATGCCACAATATGTTTTTATTAATAATAACTCTAATATCAACTAACAGTTTTTACTGTATCAGAAACTGTAAATTGCCTTTCATAGTATCTCATTATTTACTCATTTTTTTGTTCTTATTGTTTATTCACTTCAATCATGTCCAACTCTTTGCAACCCCGTGGACTGTAGCCTGCCAGGCTCCTCTATCCATAGGATTTCTCAGGAAAGACTACTGGAGTGGGTTGCCATTTACTTCTCCAGGGGATCTTTCAGACCCAGGGATCAAACCTGCATCTCCTGCATTGGCAGGTGGACTTTTTTTTTTTTTTTAACCACTGAGCCATATGGGAAGCCCCTTTCTAAATGATATCTGTTCAAAATTTTGCCTATTTTTTTATGAGCCATTTTCTTTTTCAAATTCATTAGTTAAAATTATTTATATATTCTAGATAGTACACATTGTCCCATCACTTTATTAATGAGCCTTTTGTTAAACCAAATTCTTAATTTAATGTAGTAAAGTGTATCAGCTTTGTTCTCTGGAGTGTGCTTTGCATCTCTTGGGTAAGAATTCCTCTCATATGTCAAATTCATAACCATATTCGCTTATACTTTATTTTAAAAGTTTTATAGCTTTGTCTTCTACATATAAGACTTCATCTATTGAAGAACTAACTTTTGACTTTGTTTTCTATTATACACTTTATTTCTACTTCATCAATCTCTCTTTCTATGTGGTATAAACATTGATGATCCTAAACTAAACATAAGATAAAAATGAGCCTATACCCAAATAAAAAAATTTCAAGTTCTGAAGTACTTTTGTTTAGAGGATATAAAAGGGCTTTCTTAATACATATACAAGTATAGATAATGACACCTCACTTAATTCTTCAGATGATGGAGAATTACCAAGATCTACCAAACCTTTTAGTGACCAGAACTGTATCTTAAAAATATAACTCTGGGACTTCCCTGGTGGTCCATGGTTAAGAGTCCATGATTCCAGTGCTCCCACTGCAGTGGGCATGGGTTCAATCCCTGGTCAGGGAACTAAGATCCCACACACTGTGCGGCAAGGCCAAAAAAATTAAATAAATAAGTAATAAAAATGTAACTCTGGCTGAAGTAAGTGAGATCATGGAATTCTGAATGATGTCACTGACAACAGGCAATCAAGAAGAGAATTTAGCCAGGTCTTATTGGGTGTGATGTATGCCAGAGAATGGGCCAGTATTCAGTTTCAATGTAGTAGAGTATACACTTAGTGACTATTAATGGGGAAAGGAAGCTCAGTAAACTGAAGCCTGTGCTTTTGTATTTTGAAAAATGATTTTTTTTCAGTAGATGCCTACTTTTTTTTTTAATTTGAGTATTATTACTGTACAATGCTGTGTTAGTTTCTGGTGGAAAATAAAGTAAACTGGCTGTTTGTATACATATATCCCCTTCCTCTTGAGCCTCCTACCCAACATCCCCCATCCCACTAGGTCATCACCTTCTTGGTCATCACAGAGCACCAAGCTGACTTCCCTGTGTTAACAACAGCTTCCCACTAGCTGTCTGTTTTACACATGGTAGGGGCTGCTCTCTCAATTCATCCCTCCCTCTCCTTCCCCCACTGTGTCCACAAGTCCCTTCTCTGTGTCTGCGTCTCTATTCTTGCCCTGCAAATAGGTTTTTTGAAATTCTGAAAAGTAAAAGGAAGGAGAAGAAGGAAGAGGAGAGGCAGGAAGAAGAGGGAGCTGTAATTCTAGTGGTCCCATTAAAGTTAAACCTTGTACATACATTATAGTCAGTATGTGTTTTGCTTTCTCACTGTGGGAAGTTCCCGTTAGTGCTTAATGAAAGCACTGTAATAGCTGCAAAGAGAATATAATCAGCCTCAGAAAAAGATGCAGGGAAGCCAAGACACGATGAAAGTCTCACCATTAGATTGTTGGTGAGCAGACAGGGGAAGAGACGGTTCCACGGAAACAAGGACAAAAAACACAGCCCTGTTGAGCATCAGCCCACTCTCAGACCACATGAGCAAGAGGGAGAGTAACTGATCAACTACTACATACAGTCGAAGGAGAAACAGCAGCCCCAGCAGATACTGTCCTGTTCTCCAAGGTAAGCGGTGGTCAGTTTGGAAAGGAGGATGGAAATGAAGCAGCCCATGGAGCTGGAATAACATCCTTCTGGTAAGAAGGACAGCATTTTCCACAGGTAATACACACCCTCACAGGTAACACCTGGGGGATCCTGGACTATCTCATTATTTGAGTTTGGTTTTGAATTTCCAAAAACGTTGTTCACTCTTTAAGAAATAAGATGTAGAAACCAAGGTGGGCTCAATATGTGTCAGGTCTTACCAAGATTGGATTCTGAGCTAGATGGTGTAGCTTAGACATGTCATTGAGATCCAGGTCAGAATCACAAAACTGACAGACTTCTTCCAAAAGTGTACATATACATATACAGATATAGGTGATATAGTATAGATAGGGGCTTCCCAGGTGGCTCAGTAGTAAAGAATCTGCCTGCCAATCAGGAGACGCAGGTTCCATCCCTGGGTCGGGAAGATCCCCTGGAGAAGAAAATGACAACTCACTCCAGTATTCTTGCCTGGGAAGTCCCAAGGACAGAGGTGCCCTGGGGTCACAAAACGTCAGACAAGATTTAGCAACTAAATAGCAGCAACATAGGTATATATGTGTAGATATAGCGTTCTCATTCTGTAGGTTAGTGTTTATGCACACAGAATTTGGTATCAGATAAATTTGAATTTAAAATCTAAATACTAACTGTTGGCAGGTTGTTTAATTGTATCAGAAAAGGAAGGGCATCATAGATGTATCTAATTTACAAGGTTGTTGAGGAGATTAAATGCACAGAAAGAGGCAGGAAATAGTTAAGATCTCAATTAATATTATCTGTGATTAATTTACCATTGTCTTTGAATACCAAATGTGTGAGGCATTTAACCTACATTTTATTTGGTCTTCGTAATAACCATCAAATTATGCCAAGTCACTTTAACATTCAGTGAACCAGGTTCAATTTGTTAAATAAATCCTTGATTATTCAGTTAGGAAATTGGGGGAATCACGGTTTTAATCTGGGTCTATTTGATTCAGAAACCACTGGAAATTTTCACTATATGTGGCTGAATTATATTTCAAGTGATCCAGAGAATTTATTTCAAAATGAAGCAGTGCCTAGATATGGATTAATTTATTAGGTACTAAGTTCAATTTCTGTCTGAATATTGTTTTTCCTGCTTTAATAAAGAGGTGAGTTTTTAAAGGAAATGTGAAAAATCAGGAATGAAAGGAGCAAACATCATGGATTAATAAACAAGTCAAGTGAATTGAACTTACTCTTTAAAATATAATTTTATTATAAAAGCTTTACAATATTCAAATGATACAGAGAATGTGTGTGTGTGTGTTAGTCAGTCAGTCATGTCTGACTCTTTGCAGCCCCATGGACTGTAGCCCACCAGGCTCCTCTGTTCAAGGAATTCACCAGGCAAGAATACTGGAGCGAGATGCCATTCCCTCCTCCAGGGGATCTTCCTTACCCAGGGGTCAAACCCAGGTCTCCCGAATTGCAGGGAGATTCTTTAGCATCTGAGCCACCATGGAAGCCCATGATACAGAGACCAGTATTGTGAAATTTCACGTATCTATAGCCGGATTTGATGCATGTCAACAATTTTCCATATTTTTTAAGAAGCAAAGCACTGGTAGAGTTGAACCTTTAATCTCATTGTCCAGTTTGCTTTTCTTCCCCAGTAGTAAAGACCTCATCTTAAAGCTGGCATATATCTTTGTCCAGCTTCTCTCAGAAGAAATAATCATTTCCTTGATTTTAAATTTCATAGATCGGACTGTACATATTCTACAACTTGCTTTTGCTTGTCCAATAGCTGTTATAGTTAATATATGTTTTACATACAATTGTAATGTGTTCATTTTACTGTATTATAATATCCATACAAAATGTAGTATATCTGTACATTTTGCTACAAACTAGCTTGTTCCACTATTGTTTGGCCTTGGAGCTGTTTTCAGATTTTGCATTATGACAGTTTCAGTGCGCACCTTGGTGAGTGTCTCCTTGAATATGTGTCTCTAACTGTGGGGTGCTAGGGGCCTAGCACATTTCCTTCTTCAGGTAAACTTAGTATTTCCTAGATAGCGTAACTCTGTTCCAAAAGTTTACCCTTATAAAGACAGTCTGTGATGTACATTTTGTACACTTTTCCCGTGACTTTCTTAATTTGCTCACTTGTTTTCCCCCTACCTTCTAACTCCTTCCCAACTATGTTGTTCAGTTGCTAAGTTGTGTTCAGCTCTTTGTGACTAAAAATAATTCTTTTTAGAGAATTGCTCTGACATCACTGAATATTAAATAACCTAAACTTTCCCACAGTAGGCAAAGTAAAGCCATCCCACTATTTTTTATGACATTTAATAAATATGTGAATTTTGCAGTATCCTATAATCTAACTCAATTAGAGAAGAGTACACAGTGGTGACCAGGTGGTCCAGTGTCCCTTTAAAAGATGCTCTCTGCTCCATCTTCCCACTGAAGCTGTCCTATGCTCTGTATTTCCTGGAAAGAAAACTCAATCTTGTAAACTTGAGAAACATTGCCATGTTTCATTTCACTAAGATAGTGAGTCTTCACGAAGTTGCATGAAATTTAATCTGGAGGAGAATAAAAATCTCCAATGCATTTTCTGTCTGGTGTGTAAGGAAGACAGAATGTGCACACTTTTTCCTTAGCCTTCACCAAGGCTGTGTGTTGTTGAACATAATCTAAGAGGAGAAATTGGGTCTAAATTACACGGCTTTTCCTCAAAGGAAATTTTTCTGTCGCAGGTGGTCTGACGACTCTATTTCTAGCACTGTGAAATCTTCTGGTTTTTCCTGAAGCCAGGCAACTAACCTTTATCCTGTTAATGTGTACTTTCAACTTTATTAACAAGAATAACTTACCAAACAAGGTTTTTGTGTAAAATCAATGGCTTTCCTTCACTCTGACTCTTGGAGGCTGAAAAAAATGGAGCCTGATGTTCTTATCGCATGTATTTCTTGTAAAGCTAGGCAGGGATGTGTGAGCTTTAAAAATGGTTATTAAGAAGAGCTGCTGCTAAGTCGCTTCAGTCGTGTCTGACTCTGTGCGACCCCAGAGACAGCAGCCCACCAGGCTTCCCCATCCCTGGGATTCTCCAGGCAAGAACACTGGAGTGGGTTGCCATTTCCTTCTCCAATGCATGAAAGTGAAAAGTGAAAGTGAAGTCGCTCAGTTGTTCCCGACTCTTAGCGACCCCATGGACTGCAGCCTACCAGGCTCCTCTGTCCATGGATTTTCCAGGCAAGAATACTAGTGCACATTTTCATCTGCATATATAATTTATGGTAATAGCATATATTTTCTGTGGGTGTGAACAAAAATCAAAGGCTGAATCGTGTTATTGGGTAGATAAAATCAGGACACCGTGTCTGGGGCATTTTCCTCTCCTGCGATTTCAAACTTGTAATCGAAAACCTAGAACAACTGAACAATGATTATAAATGTGTGCTACGTGGCAGAGATAACTGCTTTTGCACTTTGTCTGTTATTTGCTAGCATAATCTTCTCTCAGTGTGGATTTCTTCCCAAATGACTTCCAAATGAGTATTTAAAGTCACTGTTTACAACTCACTATAAGCTTCCACTTCATTGCTGCTAAGTCACTTCAGTCGTGTCCGACTCTGTGCGACCCCATAGACGGCAGCCCACCAGGCTCCCCAGTCCCTGGGATTCTCCAGGCAAGAACACTGGAGTGGGTTGCCATTTCCTTCTCCAATGCATGAGAGTGAAATGTGAAAGTGGAGTCGCTCAGTCGTGTCCGACTCTTAGCGACCCCATGGACTGTAGCCCACCAGGCTCCTCTGTCCATGGGACTCTCCAGGCACTTCACTGCAGTCAGGCCATATTAGAACACTTTATGCACAGGCATGGCATTTCTCAAATTCTGTGTGGAAAGAAACAAAAGTCTTTTTCTGCCCAATGCATCATTAACAAATCATCTTGGAAAAGGTAACAAAAGTGAATTGTTACATAGATGAAATTTAAAATATACAAAATAGCGACTTCCCTGGTTGGTCCAGCAGTTGACACTTCATTTTCCAGTGCAGGGGATGTGGGTTTCATCCCTGGTCAGGGAGTTAAGATCTCACATGCCTCATGGCCAAAACACCAAAAACATAAAAAACAAAAGCAATATGGTAGCAAAATTCAACAAACACTTAAAAAATGGCCCACATCAAAAAATTTTTCTAAAACAAAGATACAAAATATAATCCTCAGAGATTTGTTTAAATGTTTAAAGAGACATAAAATTACTCACTCTGTCCGATTGCTGTAAAAGTTCTAACACTTACTCCCAATTTCTATATTTATCTCACTGCAGGTCAGTGAAAACTATTTCAGGAGGGGCTCATATTCACAAGCCCTATTTTGAGAAGCACTGTCTTAAATACGGAGAAGGCAATGGCAACCCACTCCAGTACTCTTGCCTGGAAAATCCCATGGATGGAGGAGCCTGGTAGGCTGCAGTCCATGAGGTCACTAAGAGTCGGACACGACTGAGTGACTTCACTTTCACTTTTCTCTTTCATGCATTGGAGAAGGAAATGGCAACCCACTCCAGTGTTCTTGCCTGGATAATCCCAGGGACAGGGGAGCATGGTGGGCTGACGTCTATGGGGTCGCACAGAGTTGGACACGACTGAAGTGACTTAGCAGCAGCAGCAGCAGCCTTAAATAACCAAAGAAGGCAATGGCAACCCACTCCAGTACTCTTGCCTGGAAAATCCCACGGGCAGAGGAGCCTGGTAGGCTGCAGTCCATGGGGTGGCGAAGAGTTGGACACGACTGAGCGATTTCACTTTCACTTTTCACTTTCATGCATTGGAGAAGGAAATGGCAACCCACTCCAGTGTTCTTGCCTGGAGAATCCCAGGGACGGGGGAGCCTGGTGGGCTGCCTTCTATGGGGTTGCACAGAGTCGGACACGACTGAAGCGACTTAGCAGCAGCAGCAGCAGAAAGTTAATAAAAATGTCCCCATCTTTATCTAAACCATTTAAGCTTATTGGAGCTGTTAATTTGCCCTTGACTCTTTTTCTGGTGAGCTAACTAAGAGAGCCCCTGGGTTCAGGATTTTTTTTCCAAATCATGTTTGGATAACCATCTGAAGACGTGAATACATCTCTTTGAGATTTTGTTAAAAAGCAGAATTTAGGAAAAAAGCCTCCTGAGATTGGGTGCTCTCCAAGTACAAGAAGTTGTTGTTTAGTCGCTAAGTCATATCCAATTTTTTGCAACCCCATGGGCTGTAGCCTGCTAAGCTCCAATGTCCATGGGATTTCCCAAGCAAGAATACTGGACTTGCTACTTCCATCTTCCTGAAGATCCCCTGGAGAAGGAAATGGCAACCCACTCCAGTATTCTTCTCTGGGAATTCCCATAGACAGAGAAGCACGGTGGACTTATAGCCCATAGAATGGCAAAATTCTAAAAATGGATACAACTTAGTGAACAAATAACAATGACAACATATGGAATATTATAGGAGCAGAGAGATGAGCACATTTCCTATTTTTGTGGGTGGGGGGGGAGGTGTATGTGTGTGAAGCATTAGTGAAGATGATACATGTCACCTGTCCCTGAAGAGGAAGCCTGCTTCTCTAGCAGATTTGTTAAAGAGCAGCATGGCCCTGGCCCCTGGATCGGGGCTCCGATCCCAGACCCCGGCGTCTTTTTCCTTCCTAAATGTGAGCCTCAGTTAGGTTGGGGAGTAAAGATTACATTTCACTCTTGGCTCCAAAATCAGAGAAACAGGTTTTTAAAAGGCTTCTGAGGAATTCAACACTACAGTGGACTGTGTCTGATGCTGGAGTGAGAATCTTAACTCAGTGCAAAAGTTAAAAGAAAAAGTGTGGGCAAGTCTACCCTGGGAGAAAAAAAAATCCCCCAAAACGTTAAGTCTCCTTCAAATTACTGGGAATCAGGCCCTTGAAGTTCAAAAGACATGATTTATTTTTCCCTTCATTGTTCTGTACATTTAAAGTGATGCCTTTCTTCTCCTCTGGCATTTGGGGAAAAGTCTCAGGAAGGCAAAAGAGCAGATAAAAGGATTCTCTCAGCCTCTTTCCCTCTAGTCTCAGAGCTGAATTTGCCTGAACTGGATATCAAGTGATATGACTTCACTCCCATCACTTGCAGAATATTAAGCAACTAACTGAAAACATTTAAAGAATTTAAAGCAAGTCATCATTGGAGAACACAAAAATAAATATTAATACCATGAATCAAAACACAAACCAAAGGAAACCATGAAACACGTAAGTCATGTGAAGTCATTTAAAAGGAAATACAACAGATATCAGCATATGAACACATTGAAATATAATGATACATGTTATATTTGCATATGTATAAACAGAAAACTGACTGTAATCTAAAGTGTCAACAGTGCCTATATCTGTGGAATAGAAACAGAAACAAAAATGGGAGAGCATTCATTTCTAACTGTGTCTAGTATCATATTATCTAGATAGAGCGTATTATCATAGTGCTCTGTGGTGACCTAAATGGAGGGAAATCCAAAAAAGAGAGGCGATATGTGTACCTATAGCTGATTCATTTTGTTGTACAGCAGAAACTAGCACAACATTGTACAGAAACTATACTCTAATAAAAATTAATTTTAAACACACACACACACAAAATAAGAAGGGAGATTGAGAGAGTGACTGGAAATCATTTTAGAGAGAACAGTCAGGCGTGTTCTCTCCAGCGAGGTGACGTATGAACTGAGACATGAGACGGAGCCAGGAGGCAAGCCAGAGATGGAACCTTCCAGGAAGGTCTCCCCTGGCACGCTGGGGTCTGGCTGTGGTGAGTGTCTTGGTGTTACAGAATTCAACATGAATGTAGGATCAAAGGTACTGATGTTGCCGGGCGGTGGAGGGGAATGTTGACTGTGCCCATTAGTCCCTAGCATGTGACTTCCTTACAGAAGGCTAGATGTGCAGTATAGCAGGGGTGGGCTGCGGGTGGGGGTGACTCTTTGGTTTCTTTGGGTAAAACCTGTGTTTGCAAGATCAGCTAATTACAGGGACTTCCCTGGTGATCCAGTGGCTAGAACTCCAAGCTCCCAATGCAGGGGGCCTGGGTTCAATCCTTGGTCAGGGAACTAAATCTTGCATGCCACAACTAAAAAAAAATCCCACATATCACAGTGAAAATCAAAGACCTCATGTGTGGCAACTAAGGCCCGGCATGCTCAGTCGATTCGGTTGTGTCTGATTTTTTGCAACCCCTTGGACTGCAGCCTGCCAGGCTCCTCTGTCCCTGGGATTCTCCAGGAAAGAATATTGGAGGGGGCTGCCTTGCCCTCAATACTGGAGTGGGCTGCCATGTCCTCCTCCAGGGGATCTTCCCAACTAGGGAATGAACTCGTGTCTCCACACTGCAGGCAGATTCTTTACCTTCTGAGCTACCAGGGAAGACCCAAGACCCAGCACAGCCAAATAAATAAAATAAAATATTTAAAATATTAGCTAATAACAGACAGAGGAACGTAAGGTGGGAAGCAACTATTGCTCAGAACTGCGAGTTCTCCTGCCGGCTCAGCCAGGCTTTTTCCTTCGTGGATTTAGGAAACAGAGTGTGTGCAGGTCTCTGAATGTAGGTTGATGCAATCAAATTCACCCTGTGAATCGTCCACCAGACTTGTCACCACCTTCAGTTTTCAATCTGGTCTTTTGCCATCACGTGATGAACTCCATAGCAGGACTCATTATCTCAAAAGAGAAGAAATCACAGGAAGTCTAAATTCGTGTAGGCTTTTATGTTCCTGCTTTTCTAGCAGATGTTTTTGTACATCTGACACTTTGCAACAAGAATGTTCATAAGTCAGCTCTGCAGTGACAGATCTCTGAGCACTTTCCCAAGTGTGATTCAAAGAGAGTTGAGAGAATCTACCTCTAGAGGTTAGGATTAGGGTTTTTGTTTGTCTGTTTTTGTAACACATCAATCTTTATTGAAATGGCAGTATTATTGGCTTCCCTGGTAGTTCACTGGTAACTGGTAATGAATCCACCTGCCAAGGCAGGAGACATGCACTCAATCCCTGGGTCAGGAAGATCCCCCGGAGGAGGAAATGGCAACCCTCTCCAGTATTCTTGCCTGGGAAATCCCATGGACAGGGGAGCCTAGAGAGCTACAGTCCACAGGGTCTCAAAGAGTCTACATGACTGAGCGACTGAGCATGCACGCAGAAAATATTAACATATACATTTCTTGTTGCAATAAACATGCTTTTAAGAATTTCAAATCTGAGCTCATCTACTTGTCAGATTGCATAAAATATTAAAATGGTATGAATTTACACATAATGGAATTGGCTCAGAATGGACGTTCCATCGCTTTGTACTGACTGACACCTTAAGTTTAATGCAGAGTTAAGGCAGGCCTTTAACACTGAAGACAATGCTGACATAAGTATTAAGATAATAGGCTTTAAAAAAAAAAGTTATTCTAACCCTGTAAGAAGACAAAGCCTGCATCTTTTTTGGTTTTTTTTGCATCAGAGATTTCCACCATCACGAATCTACAACAACAACAGGCATAAGCAAAGAGCCTCTGTGCCTCCTTACATAGGAGGGTGTCACAGATGGTGATAACACAAAAGCTCTTTGGAAACATAATTTTTGTTTTCTAGAGTCGGACGCGACTGAAGCGACTTAGCAGCAGCAGCAGCTCTCTGGTGCCCTCTGGAGGTCTGATGCTACATTCACATCCAATCATTTATTTCAGTGAAACAGGTCCAGATGTGTGGCAAAGAGCAGTGGTCCCCAACATTTTTGGCACCAGGAACCGGTTTTGTGGAAGATAATTTTTCCATGGACCCAGGTAGCGGGGGTGGTTTGGGATGATTCAAGCGAATTAGATTTATTGTGGACTTTTTCCTAATATTTTTACATCAGCTTCACCTCAGATTATCAGGCATTAGATCCTGGAGGCTGGGGACCCCTGACAAAGAGGAATGAGTATGTAATTCACAAATTAAGACTCTTTGTTGAATCCTTAGAGGTGAAGTGAAGCACTGGACTGAGGAGATTATTTACATACTTTTGACCATATGTCCTTCCAGACATCCTGGAATGTGAAGTCAAGTCGGCCTTAGGAAGCATCACTATGAACAAAGCTAGTGGAGTTGATGGAATTCCAATTGAGCTATTTCAAATCTTAAAAGATGATTAATATTCTTGCTTGCAGAATCCCATGGACAGAGAAGCCTGGCAGGCTATAGTCCATGGGGTTGCAAGAGTCAGACACGATTTAGCGACTAAATAACCACCACCAAAAGATGATGCTGTGAAAGTGCCGCACTCAATATGTCAGCAAATTTGGAAAACTTAGCAGTGGCCACAGGACTGAAAAAGGTCAGTTTTCATTCCAGTCCCAAAGAAAAGTGATGCCAAAGAATGCTCAAACTACCACACAACTGCACTCATCTCACACGCTAGTAAAATAACGCTCATAATTCTCCAAGCCAGGCTTCAACAGTACGTGAATCGTGAACTTCCAGATGTTCAAGCTGGATTTAGAAAAGGCAGAGGAACAAGAGATTAAATTGCCAACATCCGTTGGATCATTGAAAAAGCAAGAGAGTTCCAGAAAAACATCTATTTCTGCTTTATTGACTATGCCAAAGCCTTTGACTGTGTGGATCACAAGAAACTGTGGAAAATGCTGAAAGAGATGGGAATACCAGACCACCTGACCTGCCTCTTGAGAAATCTGTATGCAGGTCAGGAAGCAACAGTGGACATGGAACAACAGACTGGTTCCAAATAGGGAAAGGAGTATGTTAAGGCTATATACTGTCACCCTGCTTATTTAACTTATATGCAAAGTACATCATGAGAAATGCTGGGCTGGATGAAGTACAAGCTGGAAACAAGATTGCCGGGAAAATACCAATAACCTCAGATATGCAGATGACACCACTCTTATGGCAGAAAGTGAAGAAGAACAAAAGAGCCTCTTGATGAAAGTGAAAGAGGAGAGTGAAAAAGTTGGCTTCAAACTCAACATTCAGAAAACTAAGATCATGGCATCTGGTCCCATTATTTCATAGCAAATAGATGGGGAAACAATGGAAATAGCAAAAGACTTCATTTTTTTTTTTTTTTTTTTGGCTCCAAAATCACTGCAGATGGTGACTGCAGTCATGAAATTAAAAGACGCTTACTCCTTGGAAGGAAAGTTATGACTAACCTAGACAGCATATTAAAAAGCAGAGACATTACTTTGCCAACAAAGGTCCGTCTACTCAAAGCTATAGTTTTTCCAGTGGTCATGTATGGATGTGAGAGTTGGACTATAAAGAAAGCCAGGTGCCGAAGAATTGATGTTTTTGAACTGTGGTGTTGGATAAAACTCTTGAGAGTCCCTTGGACTGCAAGGAGATCAAACCAGTCCATCCTAAAGGAAATCAGTACTGAATATTCATTGCAAGGACTGATGTTGAAGCTGAAACTCCAATACTTTGGCCACTTGATGTGAAGAACTGACTCATTGGAAAAGACCCTGATGCTGGGAAAGATTGAGGGCAGGAGGAGAAAGGGACGACAGAGGATGATATGGTTAGATGGCATCACTGACTCAATGGACATGAGTTTTGAGTAAACTCCAGGAGTTGGTGACAGTCAGGGAGGCCTGGTGTGCTGCAGTCCAGGGAGTCGCAAGAGTGGGACACAGCTGAGTGACTGAACTGAACTAAATGTAAAATCAAATAGCACAGCTTATCGTCTGTTCAAGGAGTGAGAAAGAAAGAGGTATACAGATGGACTGCCTACCCTGAAAGGACTCACTAGACAATGATTTAGTGCTCAAGTAGACTCAGGCTGAAACTACACTAGCCCAAGTTCAAGTGTTAGGAGATCAACAGGAAAACAGAAAAAGCATTTTTATTTAATAGCGTGAGTTCTGGAGACAGTTTGCATTGGTTCAAATACCACTGCCAGCATTTACAAACTGTGGTAGTAAATGAGCTATATAAATTATCTTTTTTGGACTTCCATGGTGGTCCAGTGGTTAAGAATCCACCTGCCAATGCAGGGGACACAGGTTCAATCCCTGGTCCGGGAAGATCCCACATGCCATGGAGCAACTAAATTCTTGTGCCACAACTACTGAACCCCTCATGCTCTAGAGCCCATGCTTTGCAAGAAGAGAAGCCACGGCAATGAGAAGCCTGTGTACCGCAACAACAGAGCAGCCCCCCTGCTCACTGCAACTCGAGGGAAAGTCCACAAGCAGCAACGAAGACTTAGTGCAGCCAGAAATAAATAAAACAAGTAAATAAATTTTTCTAAAAACAGCAATTATTTTTTTCTCTCCAAAATGAGCTACATAGTCTGTACCCTATAGGGTCTTTGTGAAAATTAAATGACATAAAGTGCCGAAAGTGCTTCCCACAGACCCTAGAGTGCAGAGCTCAACAAATACCAGGACATACTTGGGTGGTACGAGACCCTTCTGAGCCCTCCACCCAAGGCCCTTGAATAATGAAGCCTTTTAGTCCAGCTGGTGGGGCCAGGTTTTATGCCTGTGAAGACAGTGAGGTCTGGGGAGTGAGCACTTCCTGAAAGAGTTGGGTTCAGCATCAAGGCATGAGGTCAAGTTGAATGTAAGCAGACAACTTTGCTTTTGAAAACAAACCGCTGGAATTCCCTCTTGCTATTGGAAATGACACCCATTGCAGTTCTAGTGAAGTCAACCCAGGGGACTTAATGTGATGGATGCTGGGTGGGGAACAAGATCTGATCCTGCCCGAGGAGAAGTATCTTCATGCTTCACAATCCAGCTGGGGCCATTGCACCAACAGGCAGGACTCGGGATTAGTATGGAGAACTCTATCACAGGTGGACAAGAAAGAATGTCTAGACACACACAGAAGGAAGCCGAAATCCCCAGATATGGATGAAATGGAAAGTATGGCCTCCAATAGACTGCTCGTTGAAGAGGCAACAAGATAGGGTGTGAGTAAAAAACATGCTGCACAGGACGTTTGCTTCCTTTTTCTTAAATTCACGTTAACATAACACACAAGTTAACTTCTGAAACAAGACAGCATTCTTATTATAGTAGTGACTGTACTCAGTCATGTTTGACTCTTTGCAACCTCATGGAGTGCCCGCCAAGCTCCTCTGTCCATGGAATTCTCCAGGCAAGAATACTGGAGTGGGTTGCCTTTCCCTTCTCCAGGGGATCTTCCCGACCCAGGGATCCAACCCTTGTCTCTTGCGTCTCCTGCATTGGCAGGCAGATTCTTTACTATTATCGCCACGTAAGAAGCCCACATTAGTGATTGTTAGTCTTATAATGGTCTTCCCCATTAGATGGTAAAGAATCTGCCTGCAACACAGGAGACCCGGGTTTGATGCTGGGAAAAACTGAAGGCAGAGAAAGACTGCTGGGAAAGATTGAAGGCAGGAGGAGAAGGGGGTGGCAGAGGATGAGATGGTTGGATGGCAGCACCGACTCAATGGACATGAATCTGAGCAAACTAGAGGAGAGTGAAGGATGGTGGAGCCTGGACAGCTAAGCATTAACAGTTATATTTTGCCAAAGACATCAGCCAAGTAAGAATCAATTTGAAAAATAATTCACTGGTGGTCCAGTAGCTAAGACTCAGCTCCTAATGCATGGGGGCCTGGGTTTGATCCCTGGTCAGGGAACTAGATCCCACATGCCACAACTAAGACCCGGTGTAGTCAAATAAATAAATATAAATATTAAAAAATAAAAATATATTAAAAATTGCCCCAGTAATAAAACAAGATACAAAATGAAGAAATGTAATTGGCTAATGAATATTTAAGAGATTATATGTTTCATTTACCTATTAATAAACAAATACAAACTTAAACCACACCACAATTGCATTTTCACATAACAAATGGTCCAAGATTAAAATAGCTGCCTGATATTTGGGAAATAAATGTTCACTCTTGTAACATGCTTACTGAGAAGTAAATTGGTGCAGACTTTCTAGAGAACAATTTGTAATTCAATACCAAATCTCTTTAAAATATGTGTTCTGAAAAAAAATATATATTTAAATAAAAGCTAAAAAAAATAAGTATTCTGTTGAATTAGCTACCCCACCTTTAGGAATTTATCTTTAGGAAATAATCATGAATATGTGTAACATTTAACTTTAGCCATAAGAATGTACTCAGTAGAATGTTTATAACAGCAAAGAAAAAAAAGATTAAATGGTAGGAGTAATATATGGGTGAAATAACTTATGCTCCATCCATACTGTATATTATTTAACTCCTTTTTGCCAAATTCCAGAAAAGCATCCTTTACCTCACTGTCCTTTCACAAGTCTGTTTTCTATTAGTCTGAATATCTTAGTTCTCCTACTTCCATCTTCCAGGCAATCATCTAGCCACAATTTAATAAAATTTTAAACTTTTATCTCCTAAGAAAGGTAAAAACCAACTGGTTCAGCCCTATTACCAGGCCTGTTACATGTTAACACTTTCTTGAGATTCTTTTTCTTGTCTTCTATCACCAGCTTCAATGATGTGCTTTCTTTCTAAAACTGTGTATCACAGAGAATAATGATTTATCCCTTCATGAGAACTGCGCTCCTCACAGCTGAAAGTAAACAGCGCTCTTCCTGAAACAGATGCTGGGACTCCGGCAGCCCCACTGGAGAGGCGTGAAGATTGGTTTCCTGCGTTAACCGTGCACACTTCAGAGTTGTAACGTGCCCTTCTCCCTCTCATGGAATGTTTTCTGGTCTCGGAACTGCAACTCCTGTTTGGTTTTGCTTAAATTTGCCTTGTATACCTTTGCCCATCTTTTTTGCTAATTTTATAATGTACTTATTTTATTGTTTATTTATTTTTGGTTGCATTGGATCTTCATTGCCACGTGGAGGCTTTCTCCACTTTTGGCAACTGGGACTACTCTCTACTTGCGGATTACTGGTTTCTGGTTGCAGTGGTTTCTCTCTTTGGGACGCACAGGCTCAGTAGTTGTGTAACTTTTCCTGAAATTCTGATACCATCATGATATTTTAGAATCTTTAAAGAGTTACAGGGCTTCCCTGGTTGTCCAGTGGTTAAGACACCGAGCGTCCACTGCAGGGGGCGAGGGTTTGATCCCTGGATCCCACATGCTGCACGGCTCAGTCAAAAATAAAAGAGCTACGGTTTTCAACCACGGAGCTGAGTTCACATCTCCTAGAGGCAGAGTGGTGACAGAGGTGCAGTCGCACAGCTGAGTGAGCTTGGGCCTTCACACATAGTGTCAGTTGCTCAGTCATGTCTGACTCCTTGCAACCCCATGGACTGTAGCCCAGCAGTCTCCTCTGTCATGGGATTTCCCCGGGCAAGAATACTGGAGTGGTTGCCACTTCCTCTTCCAGGGGATCTCCCTGACTCCGGGATTGAACCCATATCTCCTGCATTGCAGACAGATTCTTTACTGCTGAGCCATTGGAGAAGTCTTGATTATGCTAGGTCCTACAGCAAAGAAGATGACAACATGATATTACATGAAACTCCATCTTATTAGACAGAAAGGAGGGGTCGCCGCGCAACATTGACCCAGAAGAAATAAGCAGCTCTGATGTGAACAGCTTACAGACAGGGCTACAAACCTGGGGACCAGAGGAGTGCAGGGCTTCTTTCCTACAACAGCAGAGAACTAAATTCTACCAACAACCACATGAGCTTTGAAAAGGACCCCAAATGCCAATGAGACCACAACACCAGCTGACACTTGATTCCAGTCTTGTGACGCCCTGAACAAGAAACTCGGTTGAGCTCAGAATGCCCAGACCTCTGACCTATGGAAATTGTGAGATTAAAAAAAAAAAGGTGTTTTTTCAATCCAGTAGATTTGTAGTAGTTTATAACACGGAACAGAAAACGAATGCAACTTTTATACACAGTTTAGCAGCTCAGATGCTGCCACCCCGCATAAGAACCACCCAGCCATCATCCTGACCTTTGAGTTTCTCAAACCATTTCAATTCCCATCACTTTTAAAGTTGTTATTCCACCTTGGCTACCACTATTGCAAGAGCACGGAGGACCTGGTCAGGGCCTAGATCTAATCCACTTCTGTATCCTTCTCTCCATCCTTCCTGCTCCTCTCTCAGTTGGACCACTGTTAGCTCTTGAGCTTCCCTTGCCCTCCTGATCCATTTCCTAAGACACCAGGTGTTCTTTCTAAATGCATATGATTTAAATGTCAACCCTCAGGAAAAAACCTAAGCTCCTGGTAGTCATTTACATTGTGGTAGAAGATTTTGTTCCTTTTTAAAATTCTACCCAGGGATTTCCCTGAAGGTCCAGTGGTTAAAATTCTGCGCTTCTGCCTCAGGGTTTCATCCCCAGTTAGGGAACTAAGATCCTGCATGCAGTAAGGTGTGGCATAAAATAAAATAAAAAGAAATAAAATAAATGAAATGAAATGAAATAGAATAGAATAAATGAAGTAGAATAGAATAAATGAAATAAAATAAAGAAATAAAAAATAAATGAAATAGAGAAATAAAATAGAATAAAATAAATGAAATAAAATAAGAAAATAGAATAAAATATATGAAATAGAATAAATAAAAATAAAATACATGAAATAAAATCAATGAAATAAATTAAATTAAATCCTACCTGCTCTTACCTCATGTGTAATGACCGACCACTCTCTCCTGCATCCCAATGCATTTTCCTGGTTAGCTCCTACACCTCCCTGAGGGGTCAGCTCAGGTTTCTCCTGTTCTAGAATACCCACTGGTGTCCCCAGGTACCCCAGAGTCTCCCCAGCACACCCTACCCCCATAGCGTCGAATCCCCTAGACTTTCCTGTCTGTGCGCCTGCCCCACTAGACTGTGATATCGTTGGGGGCAGGGGCTGTGCCGTGTTCACCAGTGTATCTTCACTTCCCCGCACATAGTAGGCCCTCTCGTGAGTAAAAGAATGAACAGTTGTCTTTGCACAGTTCACTGAACAAGTTGGAATTCTGTCCCAAATGGCTGAATGAAGCTTTTCCTGTTGGATGGAAGCTGATACACCTTATTTATGTTTCTCATGGAAGGCGTTGACCACCTAGCTGCTCCTCTAAGTTTGCAAGATGTTCAGTACTGAGGGTGATTGCAGAGCTGAATTTAGCCACAAGATGGAGACTCTATCTTAGTCCTGGAATGCACCCCAGGCCCTGGAATTTCTGTACTTACTGTTTCAGAATGAAATATCTTTTTTTTTTTTTTTTTCAGAATGAAATATCTTAACTAATTTCTAGTCCAGTCTCTGGTCCCATCTATAAAATGGAGAGGTCATGGAGAAGTCACGAGTCAGTTTTCAGCAGACAGGAATAAGAGATTTTCTCGCTGATATCACCTGGCTCAAAGCCTTAATCCACTTAATCACAGCTGGTCTTTCTTCCAGGACCAGCCCCCTTCCTAAGTTGTCTAGCATGCATGCATGTGTGCGTGCTCAGTTGCTCAGTTGTGTCTGACTCTTTGCGACCCCATGGACTGTAGCCCGCCAGGCTCCTCTGTCCATGGAATCTCCCAGGCAAGAATACTGGAGTGGTTTGCCATTCCCTCCTCCGGGGAATCTTCCCAACCCAGGGATTGAATCCCTGTCTCCTGCTTTAGCAGGCGGACACGGAGATGAGGGAGGTTATAGTAGAAGATTGGCTGTGGCCTGAAGAGGCAACAGATTATTCATTCACCAGGAAGTCAGAATTCTAATGCAAATTTATAGGTCTATTCCCAAAGGAGCTTTGTTTGTGTTGATCTCTTATGTTCATTTGAAATGGCTTTCCCATGAGGTCTCCAGGAGCCAGTGATATCTTTGGAACAGGCAGCTCTGAGATTGATAGCCAACTTCTTTCTGTTCTGAGTAGCAGACCCTGAGAACTGCCTTGGGAAGACACTTGGCTAGACTTCCTCCTATTTATCTGCATCAGGGCTGGCGGACACTGTAATTGCATTTGCTTCATTTCCTATACAATTTATAGGAAGATCATCAAGCAACAGGAAAGAACAGAGGTCAGAATAAGTGAGAAGGACACTGAAAGGTTTAAGCTGGCTGTTGGAATTAGAAAGAACCAGAAGGGTTCGCTTTAAGGACTTACACAAAGATATGAAACAAGGCTATAGTTCTCTCAGTGATTGTCTTTCCTTGAGCCAATATTCTTCAAGAGATTTTTATTACAAAACAGATCATCCATCATATCGATAAAGACTACATTGTGATTACATAGTAGATATTATACCTTATCTCGGCTCTGTGAGAGTCATCATTAAGGAGGCTGTGTTCAACACAATCAAAACTAGTATCTGGGGCAATTCCCTTGTGGTCCAGTGGCTAATATTCCAAGCTCCCAATGCAGGGGGCCTGGGTTCAATCCCTAGTCAGGAAACTAGATCCCACATATCACAGCGAAGATTAAAGATCCTGCATGCCGCAACTAAGACCCAGCTTTGTTGTTGCTGTTCAGCTGCTCAGTTGTGTCCAACTCTTTGCGACCCCATGGACTGTAGCCTACCAGGCTCCTCTGTCCATGGCATTTCCCTGGCAAGAATACAGGAGCAGGTTGCCATTTCCTTCTCCAGGGGATCTTCCTGACCCAGGGATTGAACCCATGTCTCCTGCATTGGCAGGAAGATTCTTTATCTCTGAGCCACTTGGGAAGCCCACATGACCTGGACTAATCACAAAAGTTCTGGGAAATATAGTCTTTCTGTGTGTCCCTGAAGGACAGAAAAACAGATACGGGTGAGTCCTGGTTGACCCTTACTTACTGCCTCATTGCTTGCTTGCTGAGTCGCTTGAGTCGTGTCCGAGTCTGTGTGACCCTATAGACGGCAGCCCACCAGGCTCCCCCGTCCCTGGGATTCTCCAGGCAAGAACACTGGAGTGCGTTGCCATTTCCTTCTCCAATGCATGAAAGTGAAAAGTGAAAGTGAAGTCACTCAGTCGTGTCCGACTCCTAGCAACCCCATGGACTGCAGCCTACCAGGCTCCTCCGTCCATGGGATTTTCCAGGCAAGAGTACTGGAGTGGGGTGCCATACTGCCTCATAACTGTCCTTATTATCAGAGTTGTATGAGAGATGCTATTATAGTTAATAGGTGTGTGTGTAAATAGTACATAGGAGGTACTTAGAGAAAGTTAACTTTATCATTATTTATTATTCCATGTTAGTGAACACGTGGTCTGCACATAAGAAATATCATAAAAATAAAAGGAAGAAATGACATTTGAAAAGGCTGCTTAAGAACTTCCCTGGCTGTCCAGTAGTTAAGAAACTGTGCTTCCACTGCAGAGGACAATTGCTTTACAATACTGGTTTCATTTCTGCCATCCATCAACATGAATCAGCCACAGGTATACACATGTCTTCCTTTCTCTTCAACCTCCCTCCCACCTCCCACCCCATCCCACCCCTCTAGGTTGTCACAGAGCACTGGGTTTGAGCTCCCTGCATCATGCAGCAAATTCCACTGGCTCATTCCATGAAGCATCAAGTTGCTTTAAGGAGAGACTGGAGTCTTGTTTTCCATTTTGTCCCTAAGGAAATGTGGACGAAGCACAAAGCAGGCACAAAGCAGACATTCAGCAAATGCCTGATGAGCAAACACAAGAACCAAGGGGCTGGTTTACAGCTGACATCCTGGCTCGTCTGCTCGCTGCCCCAGCCAGGTCAGCTCGTCCCAGAACAGGCCAAATTTGAGAATTCTACCTTGGCCATCACATGAGGTTGGAGTGGAGGGGACAGAATAGAAAAGCTGTGGACAGTTGCAGAGGAACAACAAAAAAAAATTTTTTTAAATGATGATGCCAAGAATTTCTGCCCAAAGGGAAAAAGAATAGAAAAGGATCAACTGAGTTTTCAGAATAAACAAATCTGGATTTAACAAGAAAAACCTTTTTTTTTTTCCTCCCTCCTGCATGTCTGTGGACTGCCTTCTCTATTTGATGGCCATTTGGAGATCATTTCAAGTCTATTCTATAATTGTTTTCTTGCTAAGCTTCCTTTATGCAGAAAAATGATAATACAGTTAGGATGCTTTCAAAAGTCCCCAGGGAAATTAATTTGTTTACAGGATCATGTATCATATGGTTAAACCAACAGGGAGGAACAGAAAGCTCTCTTTCTCAGCTGAGCTAAAACCACTGTCCTGCGAGGTCACAGGTAGGCGATGCTCTCAGGGCCCCAGTGGGCTCAATAGGTGCTCTCTGTTTTTTTGTTTGTTTTTATTTTTGTTTTCTTCACACTTTTAAAAATTAAATTTTATTGAAGCACAGTTGCTGTACAATGTTGTGCTAGTTTCTGCTGTTTAGCAAAATCAATCACTTATACCTATACATATGTGAAAGTGAAAGTGTTAGTGGCTCATTCATGTCTGACTCTGCGACCCCATGGACATCAGTCTCCTTCATCCATGGGATTCTCTAGGCAAGAATACTGGAGTGGGTAGCCATCCCCTTCTCCTGGGGATCTTCCCGACAGAGGGACTGAATCTGGGTCTCCTGCATCTCAGGCCAACTCTTTACCATCTGAGCTCTTTACCAGGGGAGCCCATGAGGTACCTAGCATGGTGGTCAAATGCACTGAGACAGAAAGCAGAATGATGGCTGCCAGAGGCTGAGGAGAAGGGTGGGTGGGGGGAGTGACTGCTTAACGGGTACAGAGTTTTCGTTTTGCACCCTGAAGAGAATTCTGGAAATGGATGGAAATAATGGTTGCACAGCAGTGTGAATGTGCTTAATACCACTGAACTGCACACTTGAACTGGTTACAGTGACAAATACTATGAATATTCATAATTACATTATAGAGACAGAGGTGATCCAAACAAGAGTGGCCATTCCGAATAGGAAGTCTCCAGCGTCGGTATTTTCCACAGATTAGAACTCTCTCCACAGTGATGAAATCTTCCTGCTGTGGAAAATTTCCTAACAGAGAAGGAAAGGAGACAGACAAAGCCACATAGGTATCTGAGGAAGAGGCCATATGAACAAAGAACGGAAGGAGAGAACTACCCACGGGCGCAAGAAGGGAGGAGTTAACAGAACAAATCCCCAGTTCTTCTTTCCAGGGTACTGTCGGCTAAAAAAACGCACAATGTGAGAGTTGCAAGTTAAGTTTTATTTTGGGGCAAAATGAGGACTGCAGCCTGGATGACAGCACCTCAGATAGCTCTGAGAAACTGCTCCAAAGAGGCAGGGGGGAAAGGACAGTAGAGATGTGATTTCGGTGAAGGGGGAATACATGCAAGCAAGCATATATTTTTTTTGGTAGAAAGTTTCTGCTGGTCTCGTGAAGCTTCTGCTAATCACGAGAGAAAATCGTCACCATGAAAGATTTTAGTGCTTTCCTAGATATGAGGAGATACAGGAATTGGGCTCATAAAATCAGCTCCTGAGAATATCTAACTATCTGAAGACCTGTTCAACCAGTTTTTCCAGAGCACAGAGTGCCTCATTTCTGCTCACCATCCTGAACTCCTTTCAGGGGGTGTGGTAAGGTCAGCAGCTGCAGCAGAACCTGATTTAATCCTTGTGGAAGTAGACGGCAAGTGCCCATGGCAAGTGCCAGTTTGTGGCTGACAATGCTCCTAGTTTCCCTCCCCCTCCACTGCCTCTTACAAATAGCTGTGAAAAGAAGAGAAGTGAAAAGCAAAGGAGAAAAGAAAAGATATGCCCACTTGAATGCAGAGTTTCAAAGAATAGCAAGGAGAGATAAGAAAGCCTTCCTTACTGATCAGTGCAAAGAAATAGAGGAAAACAATAGAATGGGAAAGATTAGAGATCTCTTCAAGAAAATTAGAGATACCAAGGGAACATTTCATGCAAAGATGGGCTCAATAAAGGACAGAAATGGTATGAACCTAACAGAAGCAGAAGATGAGATGGCAAGAATACACAGAAGGTGGAGGTGAAGTTGCTCAGTCGTGTCTGACTCTTTGCGACCTCGTGGACTGTAGCCTACCAGGCTTCTCCGTCCATGGGATTCTCCAGGCAAGAATACTGGAGTGGGTTACCATTTCCTTCTCCAGGGGATCTTCCTGACCCAGGGATCGAACCCGGGTTTCCCGCATTGGAGGCAGACGCTTTAACCTCTGAGCCACCAGGGAAGCCCAGAATACACAGAAGAACTACACAAAAAAGATCTTCACGACCCAGTTAATCACGATGGTGTGATCACTCACCTAGAGCCAGATATCCTGGAATGCAAAGTCAAGTGGGCCTTAGGAAGCATCACTATGAACAAAGCTAGTGGAGGTGATGGAATTCCAGTTGAGCTATTTCAAATCCTAAAAGATGATGCTGTGAAAGTGCTGCACTCAATATGCCAGCAAATTTGGAAAATTTAGCAGTGGCCACAGGACTGAAAAAGGTCAGTTTTCATTCCAATCTCAAGGAAAGGCGATGCCAAACTACTGCACAATTGTACTCATCTCACACACTAGTAGAGTAATGATCAAAATTCTCCAAGCCAGGTTTCAATAGTATGTGAACCATGAACTTCCAGATGTTCAAACTGGTTTTAGAAAGGCAGAGGAATCAGATATCAAATTGCCAACATCCGTTGGATTATAGAAAAAGTGAGAGAGTTCCAGAAAAACATCTATTTCTGCTTTATTGACTATGCTAAAAACCTTTGACTGTGTGGACACAACACACTGTGGAAAATTCTGAAAGAGATGGGAATACCAGACCACCTGACCTGCCTTCTGAGAAATCTGTATGCAGGTCAGGAAGCAACAGTTAGAACTGGACATGGAACAACAGACTGGTTCCAAATAGGAAAAGGAGTACGTCAAGGCTGTATATTGTCACCCTGCTTATTTAACTTATATGCAGAGTACATCATGAGAAATGCTGGGCTGGATGAAGTACAAGCTGGAATCAAGATTGCTGGGAGAAATATCGATAACTTCAGATATACAGATGACACCACCCTTATGGCAGAAAATGAAGAACTAAAGAGCCTCTTGATGAAAGTGAAAGAGGAGAGTGAAAAAGTTGGCTTCAAACTCAACATTAAGAAAACTAAGACCATGGCATCTGGTCCCATCATTTCATGGCAAATAGATGGGGAAACAGTGAGAGATTTTTTTTTTTAACTCCAAAATCACTGCAGATGGTGACTGCAGCCATGAAATTAAAAGACACTTGCTCCTTGGAAGAAAAGTTATGACCAACCTAGACAGCATATTAAAAAGCAGAGACATTACTTTGCCAACAAAAGTCCATCTAGTCAAGGCTATAGTTTTTCCAGTAGTCATGTATGGATGTGAGAGTTGGACTATAAGGAAAGCTGAGTGCTAAAGAATTGATGCTTTTGAACTGTGGTGTTGGAGAAGACTCTTGAGAGTCCCTTAGACTGCAGGGAGATCCAACCAGTCCATCCTAAAGGAATTCAGTCCTGAATATCCATTGGAAGGACTATTGTTGAAGCTGAAACTCCAACATTTTGGCCACCTGATGCAAAGAACTGAATCATTTGAAAAGACCCTGGGAAAGATTGAAGGTGGGAGGAGAAGGGGATGACAGAAGATGAGATGGTTAGATGGCATCACTAACTCAATGGCCATGAGTTGGTAAACTCTGAGAGTTTACCTCCCTGATGGACAGGGAGGCCTGGTGTGCTGCAGTTCATGGGGTTACAAAGAGTTGGACATGACAGAATGACTGAACTGCACCGAACTGAACTTGCCTCACCCCACAAAGTCATTACCCAGCAGTCTCCCCCAGTGACAAGCTGAGAGATTATATCTAACAGCATCCTTGAAGCAGTGCATAAAATTAAAGAACATTATTGGGGAACAAATACCAAACAACAAGAACACTGGGCATTCGAGGAGCAAGGACAGAGAAAGAATTCACTAAAAATCCCATAACATTAAAAAAGGCAATGAACATGAAGCACGCAAGAGGTAGAGAAAAAGCATATTTCAGGAGATTTACTACAGAAAACAAAATGTAATTCTTAGCCCATACTGACTTTTCTCAATGAAATAAAATCAAAGGGTTCTTTCTGAAACAATAGATGCAAAATTGAGGTAATAAGAAAAGATAGTGAGTTATAAAGGAAGGCGGAAGGGTTAAAAAAAAATGTGAGTGGAAATTGACATGGCAAAAATGAAAACCAGATTTGCAGAATGTCAAGCAATAGGATGAGGGGAATCCAAGCCCTTTGGTAGCCTTGAGTGAAAGGTTAAGGTCAAGGATTGTCAAAATAAGAGAAAGCTTTAAACATGGTGGAAGCGAGTATCAGTCACATAACCCATATTTCAGTGAGCTTTTTAAGGATACATCATAGATGAACTACTAACCCATAGTGGGTCATCAATAATCTAGGTACAATTTTCACTTGGCTTTTATTTCTTTAATTTAATTTTATTGTTTTTAAAAAATATTTATTTATTTAGGCTGTGCTGGGTCTTGTTTTAGGCTTCTCTAGTTGTGATGCACGAACTTCTCTAGCTGTGACATGCCTACTTATTTGCCCCATGGCACTTGAGATCTTAGTTCGCCGACCAAGGATCGGACCTGCATCCCTGCATTGGGAAGCAGACTCTTTACCACTGAACCACCAGGAAAGTCCCCTTAGGACAGTTTATGTGTTTAGATATAATCATCTACGAAAAAGAATTTCTTTTTTTTGAGGAAGCACAACTGCAGAGCAGGATAGGAGATCTCTATTTTCATATCCCAGTTGCAACCCCTCTAACAGTCATTGCCTTCGTCCACAGGATTCTGTTGGGGTGGTGACAATCTGTCTTCACTTAACTGCAGGGGCAAGTGTAGCAGAGGACAGCCCCACCCTCCTGCCCTGTGGTCAGCCTCTCATAACTAAATGAGTAACAAAGTATCACAATCTCCCTCATGGAAATCTCAGTTTCATATCTGCTCAGTTTCAACTTCAATCTGCAGGAGATGATTTCAGGAGGAATTCAACAACAGTAATTTGCTCTCATGTCTCAACAAATTCCCTTGTTAATTGGAAAACTGGAAACAATTCTTGAACGTCTCCCCTAAATAACATTTTCTGGGCCCAAATTGTAATTCTAAACTTCAAACAAAAGCTTTTAGTGTCACTCAGACAATATAACAGGCACGTAAATATATCTCAAAAATGGAAACGTCTCTCTTGTAAAATGCAGAGCTAAACATTTGATAACTTAGAAAAGGGAGCTTGGGGTTGCTGATAGGACTCAGATGGTACCTTAGGGGTATTAGTATTCACTTAGCAGCAAGTGGGGAGTGGCGGGGTGGGGAATGCCTTTTGTAGATGATGAAGGGAATGAATGTTGTTTTGCCTGTAAGCTAAGCCGCCTCATGATTTCTGTTAAAACCTCCTGGCATTTATAACAAATTTTTATTTTTATTTCCAACTGAAAAGGATTTGTATGTTATACAAATAGACCTCCACGTGATTTTTCTCTCCTTTTCAATATTGTTTATCTTCCTCCTTCTCACACCACCCAGAACTTGTAAGCAGTCGATCTAGAAAATAATGGTTTTAGTGCATCTTGACATTGGATCCTTTATGATTTTTTAAAGTGTTTCCACTATTAGCATTGGAGGGATTTTTAGTCATTTATCTACATACACATGCTGGCTTAACTTAAAACCATCCAGCACATCTAAAGCCGCTAATCAGATTGTCAGAGGAAGTCAGATGCAAGCCCAGTCATTTATTCCCAGCTCTCAGAAATTAACATCTGCCTGCACTTCCTCTTTCTAACCAGCCCTGGTGAGCCCAGAGGAGCTGAGGCCCAGAGAGGAACTAGGCAGGACAAGAGCGGAGTGTGTGTGAATCTGAGTCCCTTGTGCTGGGGCTAAGGAGAGGCAACAACCCCCTCACCTTGTGCTCATTGCCACAGTGACTGTCCGGTGGACTCAAAAAGAATTTTAAAAATCAGGAGAAGGAAACCATAAAAAGACCACACACACATCAGAGCACATTAAAGCTCATTCTACCAATATTCAAAAAACACATCATAATTTGTTTTAATAAATCCCTGTAGAATCCTTTAAAATTTGCTATCGTTACCTTTTCCTATCTCTCTAAATGACAGAGGAAGCTGGCGGAATACAATCCACGGGGTCGCAGAGTTGGACACGATTGAGTGACTAACACTTTCAATTTCACCCCTCTAAAAACACAAATATATATATACATGTGTATATATATATAGTCGCTCAGTCGTGTTCGACTCTTTGTGACCCCATGGACTGTAGCCGGCGAGGTTCCTCTGTCCATGGGATTTCCCAGGCAAGAACTGTGGAATGGATTGCCATTTCCTAAAAAAAAAAACACACACACAAACCAACCAACAGAAGGAATTCTACTATATATGCCATTTTGTCCATTTGATAAACACAGATTTTATCTAGTATTACTAGGTGGACTATCAGGTCAAATGACCTCAGGGAGATTGACAGACAGGTGACCAGATGTCACAAGGCCCCAAGTCCATCTTGAGTGAGGGCCAGCTCTGGTGCCCAGGCCTCTGTTTCATTCCCAGACCCTGAGCCCGGGGATCTAAACACCTGTCTGGCAGCCCCTGAACCCCAAAATCCCAGGCTAGGGTTCTGGCTTTGTTTGTCAGACCCATGCATGACAGACAGAGGAATCTAATGACTTGCTAATAAATGAATAAAAGAATGCATGAATGCAGTCCCCCTCCTAAGCCCCAAGCCGGGAGTTGCTAGCAGATTTCCTTTCTGCCCGGTTGTCTAGTGCTTGGCCCATTCCATGACTCACCTCTTTGTGGTGTCTCTAGTGTACTGACAATGCAGAGTCTTCAACAGAAAGGGCCTTTTCTAGTTCAGTTCAACCAACCTTACTGCAAGCAAATAATTTCTTGTGTCAATTTTTTTTTTAAATGGAGGTTTATGTGGTGAAACTATTGGAAAGTCCTGGACTTATAGATGAATTCAAAAGTTAAAGAATTCATCTTGTTTGAAAGAAACAAATCTAATATGGAGTTAGATTTATTCTTCCCTATTACACGAACAGGGACAAGTTTCTTACCCTCTCTAAGTTACTTTCTTGATGTGCATTTGTGCTAAGTCACTTCAGTCATGTCTGACTCTGTGCGACAGCATGAACTGTAGCCCACCAGGCCGCTCTGTCCATGGGATTCTCCAGGCAAGAATACTGGAGTGGGTTGCTATTTCCTTCTCCAGGGGATCTTCCCGACCCAAGGATGGAACCTGCATCTCTCATGTCTCCTGCAGTGGTAGGCAGGTTCTCTACCACTAGCACCACCTGGAAAGCCCACTTTTTGGATAGTTTTTTTGGACTGCACCGCATGGCATGTGGGATCTAATTCCCCGACTTGGGATCAAACCTGCATCCCCTGCATTGGAACCATGGAGTCTTAACCACTGGACCACCAGGGAAGTCCCCTCTAGTTACTTTTAAATGGTGTAGGGGGGAAATGTATAGATAAAAATCAAGCAAATGTGACAAAACGTTAGCAATTGGTGGGTCTAGGTTATGAGTATACAGTACTTGTATGCTTTGTATTGTTCTATCAACATTTCTGTAGGTTTGACTTTTTTCAAAACAGAAAAATTAAGCTGAGAATAGTGGTAGTGGTAAAGAGTGGTAAAGTAGAGCTAGTGGTAAAGAAACCGCCTGTCAATGCAGGAGACGTAAGAGACACTTCTCTTATGAGAAGTGTTCTCTGGGAGTTCAGTCTCTGGGGGCAAGATCCCCTGGAGGAGGGCATGGCAACCCACTCCAGAATTCTTTCTGGAGAATCCCATAGACAGAGAAGCCTGGCAGGCTACCATCCAAGGGGTCACAAAGAATCGCAGGTGACTGAAGTGACAGCGCACACAAGGGAGGAGGCATGGTTCATTATTGCAAAGTCTTGGTGTAGGAGTCCTTTGTTCCCAGATAGATCAAGTATTCTATAGATCTCCAACAGGAGAAACTGTTCTCTGTTCTGCAACTTTTCATCTCTATAGGAATGGAAAAGTGTTACACCCTTAAAGGTCAGAGCCTTGAGAATGGGCTCTCCTGTGTATTTCAAGCTATAGGCAACATTCTTAACACAATAGAATACAAAGGTTAAAATAAAAGAAATGATTTAATATGGAGTCAGATTTATTTTTCCCATTACATGGACACGACAAGATTCTTACTGTCTCTAAACTTTTTTATTGATAATTAAAAAACTAAACAAACAAGCTATGCCTTGCATCCTCCCTAAATATTTTCTGAACACCAGTCATGGTAACAGATATAAAGTGCTTTGCAAACAGCAGAGCCCTTCCTGGCACAAGGGGTCACCCACGTGATTATTTGGGCAGCACCAAGTGGTCTTAGATCACCTGGTCAAGCCTCTTGCCTTTGGCTGTCTTAACTCCAGCCAGTCTCTGCTGCTACAGCCACCTTAACATGCATATGCATGAGTGGCTTCCTGGCTTCTCTGCTCACAGCATCACTGCAGACGCACAGTCCTGCTCCTGAGAACTGGAGGGCAGAGCAACTCGCACAGCAGACTCCTGCCTGCCTGCTTCTCAGCGCCCTGCCCACCTCTCCTGATCCCTGGCAGCCAGCTGGCTCCCATGAAACCACCGAAGGCATCCCAGCGTTTTAGAAGCATCCGGAGAAATGCCAACCAGCACTACTTCTATCAGGAGTCCCTGCTGCTCAGGTGAGCCGTCCCGCCCATCCACTGTGCAGTGAAGGCAGGTGTGTGAGGAGGAAAAGCCTGGGTCCCCCTTGCTTGCATCTCTCCAGAGGACCAAGTGCCCATCTTCCTGGGTTCTCCTTCAGAATAAGCTCAGAAACTCCTTTATCCAGGTCTTCATCCGTCAAGGAAGACAGCCTCAGCCATGTGCACAGAGGGTAGTGTCTACCTGCTTCTGATCAGCATCAAAAAGCTTACACCCCAACCTGCCTTTATTGCTGGCCAAACCCACAGTCGTGCTTTATCTGTTTTCTCTTCTCTTTTACTCCATCAGCAATATCAAGAGAGAGCTGATGTATCGAGAGTAACAGACAATACATCTGTCATAATAAATGAGGTTTCTGTTGGAATATAGACTAGTTAGAAGTGGGGGAGTGTTACTTGAATTTGTTAAACATTTACAAAGGTATATTAAAACCTCCATAAATTCAGAGAAGCTGGAGAAAATTCTCCTTGGAGTAAGTAAAAACAACCTGAATTAGAAAAAACAAAGGAATTATTTCCCCTTACCTTTAAGTGCTTCCTTGAAGAAATAGCCATAGCACAATACTCTTTATCCCCTCCTGAAAAGTTGCTTTACGGTACATGTGTCCTTTTGAATTAAGCACAGGAAGCTCAGCTCAGGTGCTCTGTGATGATCTACAAGGATGGGTAGGCTGGGGCCGGGGGCACGGGGCACGGCCCAGTGGGGAGGGGATATATTCTATACTTTAAGCTGATTCACTTCATTGTAGAGCAGAAACCGTTATGGAGTCCAAGCTGACTCTGCTTGCCAAACGCCAGCCCAATGAATCTGAGAGAGGAGGGGTTGAGGCAAGGAACAGATTTTAACTGAGGAGAGTGGGCTGTCGGAGAAGATGGCAGGCTAGTGCCTCAAAATAACCATCTAGTTACGACTTGGTTGCCAGGTCCTTTCCTTGATCAGAGATGGGGGGAAGTGAGGAAACAAAAGTAAAAAGACTTCAATCCTTACAAATATCCTCTAGAATGGCAAGCCTCAGGCAGGGGGATGTGTTAGTTTCACTTCCTTGCAGTCTTTCACAGGTGGGCGGCTCAGGCAGGCCATTATGTATGTTTAATAACAAAAAAGGGTTAAAGTCACAGAAGCAGTTCCAACATAAATTCAAAATTAACCTTTCCCAGTTACAAAACTAACACAACATTGTAAAGCAATTATATTCCAATAGATAAAAAATATGTAACATTACAGAAAACAATTTGCATTAGAATTAGTGTATTCATTTTCACTGGGAATAAATGTTGCTACACTTTGGAAAGTTGTTCTCCTTAGAGAGTAACTAATATCCTGAAATATTTGCCTGTGTAAATTTGTTTAGCTAATTTGTTCATAGAAACGGCTGCCTGTTTCCCATCCTTATCTCAGATTTCAAATGAATCCAAGCAGGAGTGCGGCCTGGGGGTGCTCTCTAGATGAGATAGTTTGGTTTTTGTTTATTTTACATCCAGAATTAGGGGGCAGGAGGAGTCCTTTCTTTATGCTTTGCCACCAAAGATGCTGCTCTTCAGGAATCCTACATAAGTACTTTCTTGGTTCCTTTGACGACAGCTTCTGATAGCATCTTTTATCCTTCGAAGCTTTTGTTTTTCACTGACCCATCAAAGTCAGTGAATGTGTTCCAGTGGCTGCTAACACTACTGGATTCTCTCTCCAACACCCCAGATCCCTCTCCTCTTCTTCCACACACACCGGCTTCATACAGATGACCCCCAGAGAGCAAGAGGCTGAACTTACCCAGGGCAAAATCTTGGCGGGAAGTAATTCTACTAATCCGATTTCCTCCTTAATGCCCTGATCCATTCAGCAACTTGGAGGACAGCTTTACTGCGGATGAAACGGGGGACAGCCATGATCCGGAACAAATCTTTCAGAACATACAGTTCCAGAAAGATCTCATGGCAAACATTCGCTGTCGACCCTGGACCATGGGGCAGAAGCTGAGGGCGCTGAGGTAAGGGCCCCGATAGCACCAGGTGGTTATTGCAAGAGTGTGTGTGCTAATCTGCTTCAGCCCTGTTTGACTCTTTGTGACCTCAAGGACTGTAGCCTGCTAGGCTCCTCTGTCCATGGGATTCTCCAGGCAAGAATACTGGAGAGGGTTGCCAAGGCCTTCTCCAGAAATCAACTCTATTTCAAAAAAACACAAAGGGTCGTGTAGGGACTTGACTGGTGGTCCAGTGGCTGGGACTTTGCCTTCCAATGCAGAGGCTGTGGGTTCCTTCCCTGGTCAAGGAGCGAAGATCCCACTGCATTGGGGCAAAAAAAAAACCCCAAAACAGAAGCAATATTGTAACATATTAATAAAGTTTTAAAAAATGGTCCACATCAAAAAAAAAAAATCTAAGTCATGTATTCTATCAGAATTTTGAAAAGCATACAGAAACTCTGATGATTAATGATTATCTGAACTGTAAGAGGGTGAGTCTTTTTTAACCTGCGGGGAGAGCAAAGCAAATGATAACTTTTCAGTCAGGATTCAAGGAATGAACCAGGCCTTCCTCCGTAAGTGTAGCCAGGGCTCTGAGACGCCGATACCAGGGAGGCCCAGGCCAGCCATCAATCTCTCGGAGATCAGCTCGCCCTTCAAGACCTGCATTTGTCATCCCCTGTCACCTGTCTCCTCCCTGTCACCTGTCTCCTCCCAATTACCTTGAGAAACTACTGGAGCATTATTCCAGTAATTGGACCTGCGGAGACTCACCAGATCTATGGAAGGCAGAGAGAGCAGTGGACCCTGACTGCTCTGGGCTCGAGGGAGTGTTGCTGAGGCAGAGAAATCAGGGAACTCCAGCCTTGGGTTTGGACCTACAGCCACCTATCTGGGAGGACAGAGCATGTATTTGTTACCTGTAGAGAGGCTGGGCTGTGACGAGGCCTGGGTTAGGAACTGTCCCCACTGCTGTTACTGACCAGGGTTCTTGGCATCCTTCAGTTCAGTTCAGTCGCTCAGTCGTGTCCAACTCTTTGTAACCCCATGGACCATAGCATGCCAGGCCTCCCTGTCCATCACCAACTCCCAGAGTTTACCCAAACTCATGTCCATTGAGTTGGTGATGCCATCCAACCATCTCATCCTCTGTCATCCCCTTCTCCTCCTGCCTTCAATATATCCCAGCATCAGGGTCTTTTCAAATGAGTCAGCTCTTCGCATCAGGTGGCCAAAATATTGAGGTTTCAGTTTCAACATCAGTTCTTCCAATGAATACTCAGGACTGATCTCCTTTAGAATGGACTGGTTGGATCTCCTTGTAGTCCAAGGGACTCTCGAGTCTTTTCCAACACCACAGTTCAAAAGCATCAATTCTTTGGCACTCAGCTTTCTTCACAGTCCAACTCTCACATTCATACATGACTACTGGAAAAACCATCCATAGCCTTGACTAGATGGACCTTTGCTGGCAAAGTAATGTGTCTGCTTTTTAATATGCTGTCTAGGTTGGTCATAACTTTTCTTCCAAGGAGCAAGTGTCTTTTAATTTCATGGCTGCAGTCACCATCTGCAGTGATTTTCGAGCCCCCCAAAATAAAGTCTGCCACTGTTTCCACTCTTTCCCCATCTATTTGCCATGAAATGATGGGACCGGATGCCATGATCTTAGTTCTCTGAATGTTGAGTTTGAAGCCAACTTTTTCACTCTCCTCTTTCACTTTCATCAGAGGCTCTTTTGTTCTTCTTCACTTTCTGCCATAAGGGTGGTGTCATCTGCATATTTGAGGTTATTGATGTTTCTCCTGGCAATCTTGATTCCAACTTGTGCTTCATCCAGCCCAGCGTTTCTCATGATGTACTCTGCATATAAATTAAATAAGCAGGGTGACAATATACAGTCTTGACGTACTCCTTTTCCTATTTGGAACCAGTCTATTGTTCCATGTCCAGTTCAAACTGTTGCTTCCTGACCTGCATACAGATTTCTCAGGAGGCAGGTCAGGTGGTCTGGTATTCCCATCTCTTTCAGCATTTTCCACAGTTTCTTGTGATCCACACAGTCAAAGGCTTTGGCATAGTCAATAAAGCAGAAATAGATGTTTTTCTGGAACTCTCTGGCTTTTTCAATGATCCAATGGATGTTGGCAATTTAATCTCTGGTTCCTCTGCCTATTCTAAAACCAGCTTGAACATCTGGAAGTTCATGGTTCACGGATTGCTGAAGCCTGGCTTGGAGAATTTTGAGCATTACTTTACTAGCGTGTGAGATGAGTGCAATTGCGTGGTAGTTTGAACATTCTTTAGCACTGCTTTTCTTTGTGGTTGGAATGAAAACTGACCTTTTTCAGTCCTGTGGCCACTGCTGAGTTTTCCAAATTTGTTGGCATATTGAGTGCAGCACTTTCACAGCATCATCTTTTAGGATTTGAAATAGCTCAACTGGAATTCCATCACCTCCACTAGCTTTGTTCATAGTGATGCTTCCTAAGGCCCACTTGACTTCACATTCCAGGATGTCTGGCTCTAGGTGAGTGATCACACCATCGTGATTATCTGGATTGTGAAGATCTTTTTTGTACAGTTCTTCTGTGTATTCTTGTCACCTCTTCTTAATATCTTCTGCTTCTGTTAGGTCCATACCATTTTGGTCCTTTATTGTGCCTGTCTTTGCATGAAATGTTCTCTTGGTATCTCTAATTTTCTTGAAGAGATCTCTAGTCTTTCCCATTCTGTTGTTTTCCTCTATTTCTTTGCACTGATCACTGAGGAAGACTTTCTTATCTCTCTTTGTTATTCTTTGGAACTCTGCATTCAGATGGGTATATCTTTCCTTTTCTCCTTCGCTTTTCACTTCTCTTCTTTTCACGGCTATTTTGTAAGGCCTCCTCAGACAGCCATTTGCTTTTCTGCTTTTCTTTTTCTTGGGGATGGTCTTGATCCCTGTCTCCTGTACAATATCACGAATGTTCGTTCATAGTTCATCAGACACTCTATCTATCAGATCTAGGCCCTTAAATCTATTCCACTGCCTAATTGTAAAGGATTTGATTTAGGTCATACCTGAATGGTCTAGTGGTTTTCCCTACTTTCTTCAATTTAAGCCGAAATTTGGTAATAAAGAGTTCATGATCTGAGCCACAGTCAGCTCCCAGTCTTGTTTTTGCTGACTGTATAGAGCTTCTCCATGTTTGGCTGCAAAAAATATAATCAATCTGATTTTGGTGTTGGCCATCTGGTGATGTCCATGTGTAGAGTCTTCTCTAGTATTGTTGGAAGAGGGTGTTTGCTATGACCAGTGTGTTCTCTTGGCAAAACTCTATTAACCTTTGCCCTGCTTCATTCTGTACTCCAAGGCCAAATTTGCCTGTTACTCCAGGTGTTACTTGACTTCCTACTTTTGCATTCCAGTCCCCTCTAATGAAAAGGACATCTTTTTTGGGTGTTAGTTCTAAAAGGTCTTATAGGTCTTCATAGAACTGTTCAACTTCAGCTTCTTCAGCATTACTGGTCAGGGCATAGACGTGGATTAAAGTGATATTGGATGGTTTGCCTTGGAAACAAACAGAGATCATTCTGTCAGTTTTGAGACTGCATCCAAGTACTGCATTTTGGATGCTTTTGTTGACTATGATGGCCACTGCATTTCTTCTAATGGATTCTTGCCCACAGTAGTAGATATAATGGTCATCTGAGTTCAATTCACCCATTCTAGTCCATTTTAGTTCACTGATTCCTAAAATGTTGACGTTCACTCTTGCCATCTCCTGTTTGATCACTTCCAATTTGCTTTATTCATGGATCTAACATTCCATGTTCCTATGTAATATTGCTCTTTATAGCATCGGACCTTGCTTCCATCACCAGTCACGTCCACAACTGGCTGTTGGCCTCCTTAATCAATAGAAATTAACCAGAGGTCAGACAAGAAATTCAGACGAGGCTTTATTGGGGTCCCTGCTGCAGCAGGGGGGAACAAGAACAGATAACAGGTTCCCTTGTTTGCCAGCTCATTGAAGCAGGGCGGGGTGTACAAGTTTGTTCCTTACATGCAGTGAGGGTAGGGTGTGTTCAGGGGTCAGGCCGGAGGGGTGGCTTAGGTGGTCTGCCCACCCTGAGGTGGTGCTGTGTGCAGGGGGCATGCACAGTACCCTGCTTTTGTTCCTGACTCTTCAGAAGTGACAGTTTGGGTTTTGGTCTCTTTTTATCTTATTGTCCATAATTTGCCTCAACTGTGCGTGCAGGCAGTTCTTTTTAGTTCTTTTTAGTTTCTTTGTATTTTGTTGCCTGGGAGGTGTGTCCAGGTGCACACACTACAGGAAAGGGTCCCAGGTCCCAGCCTGGCTCCCTGCTGCCTTGGCCCCCTACTCAGTCCTTACACACCCACCCTCTCCCATGGTTGCTTCAGTTCTGTCATCCTTATTAGCTAATGGGCTATTCCAGGGGAACAACTGTATTTTATGCACCTCTGTGTTCCACTGTACTTGACCTAAACAGGTGTGCAGAAAGTCGCTTGCATGGAAAATGTAATGAATGAATTGGGAGAATAGCATTCACACATATACACTACCATGTGTAAAAAGATATCTAGTGGGAAGCTCCACTGCTGTGACACAGAGCTCAGCTGGGTGCTCTGTGATGACCTAGAGGGGTCGGATGGGGATGGGGAGGGAGGTATAAGAGGGAAGGGATATACGTATGCATACAGCTGATTCACATCATTGAACAGCAGAAACTAACACAACATCATAAAGCACCTATATCCCAATCAGAAAAGAAAAAAATTGACCTAAAATTTTATAATGAATGAATGAAATGAAATGAATTATTATTTTCACTGATATAGGCCCCGTCTGTTGTTGGTGTTCAGTCGCTAAGTAACGTTTGACGTGACTCATGGACTGCAGCACACCAGGCTCTTCTGTCCTCCACTGTCTCCCAGAGTTTGCTCAAATTTATGTCCATTGAATTGGTGATGCCATCTAACTATCTTATCCTCTGCCACCCTCTTCTCCTTTTGCCTTCAGTCTTCCTCAGCAACAGGGTCTTTTCCAGGGAGTCAGCTGTTCTCACCAGGTGGCCAAAGTACTGGAGCTTCAGCTTCAGCTTCAGTCCTTCCAATGAATATTCAGGTTTATTTCTTTTAGGATTGACTGGTTTGATCTACAACTGACTGGAAAGATTGAGGGCAGGAGGGAAAGGGTGTGGCAGAGGATGAGATGTTTGGATGGCACCACTGACTCAATGGACCTGAGTCTGAGTGAACTCTGGGAGATAGTGCAGTACAGGGGAGCCTGGCATGCTGCAGTCCTTGGGGTCTCGAAGAGTCAGACACGACTTAGAGACTGAACAACAACTGGTTGTCAAAAGTTAGAAAATGCAAGATTTGCATAAGCGCATCTCTTCTCCACTGTTTGGCTATCTATTCCTACTGCACATTCACATGTGTTGCTGAGATTACCCGGGTGATAAACTTGTGCTCACCACCATGTTTTTGTTCTTTTCTCAGGCGAGCAAAGGATATTGTGCTGAAGTTTGAAGGGCGGTTGACCAGGACTCGAGGCTACCAAGCGGCGGGTGCCAAGGTAAAGAGCATACACACGCAGGTGCCCACTCTTCCTCTGGTCCCGTAGCCCAGGCAGTTGTAATTAACCTTGCACTTGCTGTACTATATGGGTTATAAACGTCCCTCATTAATAGTTGTTGAACAGTATGGTGAGCTCGAAGGTCCGAGTTTCCCAAAACTTGCATTTGAAGTCCCAGTGACGTCACTTAACAAATTATGCTTCCCGGAGGAAGCCCAACTCATCAGAAAAAGGAGATCTTCCCTTGGGAGAATGATCTGGCCTCTTTCCCAAGTGAAGCCCACTTACATGTGTGGGTTTTCTTCACTGTATTTCATCTAATAAGAAAGTTGCAGGCATATTCCAATGCTCACTTTATAATACAGTGCTAGATTATTGCTTGTTACTTTTCCTATCCAGTTACTGACCATTGAACTTTAGTATACATGAAAGTATCTATTAATAAAGACATTCCAATAATTTTCATAAATGCTTCAAAAACAATTAAAAAAATTATTTCTTCCACTCTAATCCTCTACTGTCCATAGTATCTTTTGGCGGGGGATAAAGTAGATAAGAGTAACTTTTACTGCTTTGCTAGTATCTTTCTTTAAACTTCACATTTCAGTCATTGGATATATAATTTTCACATCAGACTAATTGTGTTGTTATTGTTTAGTCACTAACTCGTGTCCAACTCTTTGCAATCCCATAGACTGTGGCCACCAGGGTCTTCTGTCCATGGAATTTCCCAGGCAAGAATATTGGAGTGGGTTGCCATTTCCTTCTCCAGGGGATCTTCCCAACCCAGGGATTGAACCCACTGTTCCTGCATTGGCAGGTGAAATCTTTACCATCTGAGCCACCAGGGAAGCCCCAGAGTAATTATAGTATACAAATACTTTTGTCTTGCTTTCTTTTTTTCAGGTAACACCATAACAAGGATTTTTCTCCATGTTGCTGTTTTATTTTTCACCATGTTTTTGTACTTATTGTTTTCGATGACTCTGTAATATTCCATCAGGAAGATGTATGTTAATTTAATTAGTTACTTGCCTGCTGGTGATATTTAAATAGCTTCTAATTTTTCATTAGTGTAAACAGACCTGCAAAGATTGTCTTTGTACAGATGGCTTTTCCAGTCTTTTAAAAGTCTTTTTTCTAGGCTACATGTCAAAACTATGACCTCTGTAGAAAAAAGGATGATCCATGTTTTTTGGTTCTTGATAAATATTAATCAATTGTTTTCCAAAAGCATTTACCATCCACTATGAAGACAGCAGATTTTTTCATTCTGACACTTTGGTTCTTCCCTTCCTCATTCATAACATCATTTCTCTACCCCTTTTTTTTTTCGGGGTTGACTTTATTCATTCTTATATCTCATATGATAGTGATCAATGATTGTGTCTTTTTTATTGGAATATAATTGCTTTACAATGTTGTGTTAATTTCTGCTGTACAACAAAGTGAATCAACTATATATGTGTATATATATCCCCTCCCATCCACCCTCATCCCTCCTCTCAGGTCATCACAGAGCACCAGGTTGTACCCCCTGTGCTATACAACGTCTTCTCACTAGCTACCTATTTTATGCATGGTAGTATATATATATCAATCCCAGTCTCCCAGTTTGTCCCACCCATCTCCCCCCGCCATGTCCACATGTCCCTTCTCTACAAGTATGTCTATATTTCTGCCTGGGAAATAGGTTCATCTGTACCATTTTTCTAGATTCCATACATATGCATTAGTATATGATATTTGCTTTTCTTTTGCTGACTTCAGTTCAGTTGCTTAGTTGTGTCTGATTCTTTGCGACCCCATGGACTGCAGCACGCCAGGCCTTCCTGTCCATCACCAACTCCCAGAGCTTGCTCAAACTCATGTCCATTAAGTCAGTGATGCCATCCAACCATTTTATTCTCTGTCCTCCCCTTCTCCTCCTGCCTTCAATCTTTCCCAGCATCAGGGTCTTTTCCAATGAATCAGTTCTTCACATCAGGTGACCAAAGTATTGGAGTTTCAGCTTCAACATCGGTCCTTCCAATGAATATTCAGAACTGATTTCCTTTAGGATTGACTGGTTGGATCTCCTTGCAGTCCAAGGGACTCTCAAGAGTCTTCTCCAACACCACAGTTCAAAAACATCAATTCTTCGGTGCTCAGCTTTCTTTATACTACAACTCTCACATCCATACATGACCACTGGAAAAACCATAGCCTTGAGTAGACAGACATTTGTTGGCAAAGTAACGTCTATGCTTTTTAATATGCTGTCTAGGTTGGTCACAGCTTTTCTTCTAAGGAGTAAGCGTCTTTTAATTTCATGGCTTCAGTCACCATATGCAGTGATTTTGGAGCCCAAAATAAAGTCTGACACTGTTTCCACTGTTTCCCCATCTATTTGCCATGAAGTGATGGGACCAGATGCCATGTTCTTAGTTTTCTGAATGTTGAGTTTCAAGCCAACTTTTTCACTCTCCTCTTTCACTTTCATCAAGAGGCTCTTTAGTTCTTTGCTTTCTGCCATAAGGCTGGTGTCATCTGCATAGAGGTTATTGATATTTCTCCCAGTAATCTTGATTGCAGCTTGTGCTTCTTCCAGCCCAGCATTTCTTTTGATGTACTCTGCATATAAGTTAAATAAGCAGGGTGACAAAATACAGCCTTGATGTACTTTCTTTCTGACTTACTTCACTCTATATGACAGACTTTAGGTCCATCCACATATCTCCAAATGACCCAATTTTGTTCCTTTTAATGGCTGAGTGATAGTCCATCTTACATACATTAATGTACATTGTATATACATTGCATTCAGAATTAAATCCAGACTCCTTCCTCTGATCCACCAGATCAGCCATTTCCTACCTTTTTGACCTCCTCTCATTCCTTTCTTCTTATTCTTTCCTGTAAAATGCCCAGCTAATGCTAACCCACAGGCTTCTCCTAGCTATTCTCCCTTTCTAGGTAGCTCCTCTAAGGACTAATTATTTTTTGAACTATTGATTAATTTTCATTCACATCTCAGCTCATGTATGACCTCCCCAGATAGACCTTCCTTGACCCTTTGTTTCAAAAAGCTATCCCCCAGTTCTAATGAGTTGAATTCTTCGTTGTTTCCTCCCTTCTACCTGGATGCAAACTCCATACCAGCTGATACCTCACACGTCTTGCTCATGATTTGTATCCGAGGTATTGGAAACGCAATGTAGGTGGTCAGTACACACTCTGGATGGACAGATTGTTCATAAGCTATGATACATGTTGTTAGTACACATCTGTTCCCAATGATCTTAGAAGCCTTACCAAATCTCAATAACCCAGGCCTGAAATTAGGACCCATTTCTTCCTTGGTTTTGCTTAATTTTGTGTTCACTTTGCTCTTAAAAGTCTTCCCTGGTGGCCCAGATGGTACAGTCTGCCTGCAATGAAAGAGACCTGGATTTGATTCCTGGGCCGGGATGATCCCCTGGAAAAGGGAATGGCAACCCACTCCAGTATTCTTGCCTAGAGAATCCCATGGACAGAGGATCCTGGTGGCTACAGACCACCGGCTTGAAAAGTCGGACACAGCTGAGCGACTGAGCATGCCCGCTGGGAGCCTCACCCCCATGTAGGACCTGAGCTCCACACAATCACTGCCACCATCATGAATGTCAAGTCCTCTAATCCTGCTCCCTTCTCTCTAGCTGTGGCGGAAGTTTGCTCGCCTGGCTTGTAACTTCGTGGTCATCTTCATCCCCTGGGAAATGAGGATAAAGAAAATCGAAAGTAAGTGCTGGCGCTTGGAGGAGTAGGGTGGGAGGTGGTGCTGGTGGGCAGCCAGCAGTGAGGTCTGAGATGGGTCTGGGGCGAACTGGTTCCTACACTGGGCAGTCAGGGCCCTTGTACACACAGTGCTGACTGAGGCTGCCCAGGGGTCTATAGAGGTGGGAGACATAGTGTTTGTCTCTGCCACCTCCCAGGATAAAAACAGCCCCACATTCCTCTGGAGCTCTGTCAGTTCTCTGTCAGTTCATGCCTTATATAATATACAATATTATATAATATTGTATATTGTATAATATATATTGTATATATATTATATACATATATATATATATAATCAGTAATCTTGATTGAAGCTTGTGCTTCATCCAGCCCAGCATTTCTCATGATGTACTCTGCATATAAGTTAAATAAGCAGGGTGACAATATGCAGCCTTGACTTACTCCTTTCCCTATTTGGAACTAGTCTGTTTTTCTATGTCCAGTTCTAACTGTTTCTTCTTGACCTGCATACAGATTTCTCAGAAGTCAGGTGAGGTGATCTGGTATTCCCATCTCTTGAAGAATTTTCCACAGTTTATTGTGATCCACACAGTCAAAGGCTTTGGCATAATCAGTAAAGCAGAAGTAGATGATTTTCTAGAACTCTCTTGCCTTTTTGATGATGCAACGGATGTTGGCAATTTGATTTCTGGTTCCTCTGCCTTTTCTAAATCCAGCTTGAACATCTGGAAGTTCATGGTTCATGTACTGTTGAAGCCTGGCTTGGAGAATTTTGAGCATTACTTTGCTAGCATGTGAGATGAGTGCAGTTCTTCAGTAGTCTGAACATTCTTTGGCATTGCCTTTCCTTGGGATTGGAATGAAAACTGACGTTTTCCAGTCCTGTGGCCACTGCTGAGTTTTCCAAATTTGCTGGGATATTGAGTGCAGCACTTTCACAACATCATCTTTCAGGATTTGAAATAGCTCAACTGCAATTCCATCACCTCCACTAGCTTTGTTCGTAGTAATGTTTCCTAAGGCCCACTTGACTTTGCATTCCAGGATGTCTGGCTCTTGGTGAGTGATCACACCATCATGCTTATCTGGGTCATGAAGATATTTTTTTGTACAGTTCTTCTGTGTATTCTTGCCACCTCTTCTTCTTAATATCTTCTGCTTCTGTTAGGTCCATACCATTTCTGTCCTTTATTGTGCCTATCTTTGCATGAAACGTTCCTTTGGTATCTCTAATTTTCTTGAAGAGATCTCCAGTCTTTCCCATTCTATTGTTTTCCTCTATTTCTTTGCATTGATCACTGAGGAAGACTTTCTTATATCTTCTTGCTCTTCTTTGGAACTTTGCATTCAAATGGGTATATTTTTCCTTTTCTCCTTTGCCTTTCACTTCTTTTCTTTTCACAGCTATTTGTAAGGCCTCCTCAGACAACCATTTTGCCTTTTTGTATTTCTTTTTCTTGGGTATGGTCTTCATCACTGTCTCCTGTACAGTGTCACAAACCTCCATCCGAAGTTCTTCAGGCACTTTGTCTATCAGATCTAATCCCTTGGATCTATTTGTCACTTCCACTGTATAATCATAAGGGATTTGATTTAAATAGGAAACCATGAGGGAATAAAAAGAAATACAAGTACTGTGATGTGAGAATGGAAGCCTGTCAAATTCTGAAAGTAAAGAAGGAATCACCCAGGAACATACTGTTATATTTAACTACACATAAAAGAAATTTTATGTACATAAAAAATAGAGGTAAAAGTTAGATTACAGATTGAGGAGGGGAAAAGCATTTTTAACATTTAAGTGATATTAATCCCTTTCATACCAGTGGTAGAAATGTCAATTGGGATGCTATTTCTAGGGGAAAGTGGTAATTTGAACCAAACATCTTCAAAATCTTTATACTGTTTGATAGAACCCTTCTATTCCCTAACAACCAGAGAAAAGAGTAGCCACAACAAAATCAAACACACTTGATTCCCTTCCCAGATCCCTTTACTTGTCTGGTCCACCCTTTTTCAGCTGTTCTGAGCACTGGCTGCTATGACTTCTGGCCGCTCCCTTCTCTCGAGGATTAGTCTTGGCCCACATTGTTCCAGATGTTGGGCAGACATCACCTGCTCCCCCAGCCCCACTGGAGAGCCTACAGGTGATGACTAAGGGGTATTCAAGTCTAGCTTCTTGTTCAAAGTGGAACCAACACTATGATGAAACTTGCCCTCCAGAGCTCCCCATGGGATTAGGCTAAGCCAGGTTCAAGTTGAGACCACATTTTTGCTCAGCTCTTTCCCCTGACCTCCTCTGACCCACTTTCTCTTGAGATTGCTTCCTCAATATATTGTGTTCAGTTCAGTTCAGTCGATCAGTCATGTCCGACTCTTTGCCACCCCATGGACTGCAGCATGCCAGGCTTCCCTGTCCATCACCAACCCCTAGAGCTTGCTCAAACTCATGTCCATCAAGTCAGTGATGCCATCCCACTATCTCATCCTCTGTCGTCCCCTTCTCCTTCTGCCTTCAATCTTTCCCAGCATCAGGGTCTTTTCCAGTGAGTCAGTTCTTCCCATCAGGTGGCCAAAGTATTGGAGTTTCAGCTTTAGCATCAGTCTTTCCAATGAATATTCAGGACTGCTTTCCTTTAGGATGGACTGGTTGGATCTCTTTGCAGTCCGAGGGACTCTCAAGAGCCTTCTCCAATACCACAGTTCAAAACATCAACACTTCAGCGCTCAGCTTTCTTGATAGTTCAACTCTCACATCCATACATGACTACTGGAAAAACCATAGCTTTGACTAGATGGACCTTTTTTGGTAAAGTAATATCTCTGCTTTTTAATAGGCTGTCTAGGTTGGTCATAGCTTTTCTTCCAAGGAGCAAGCGTCTTTTAATTTAATGGCAGCACTCACCGTCTGCAGTGATTTTGGAGTCAAAAAAAAAGAAAACCTCTCACTGCTTCCCCATCTATTTGCCATGAAGTGATGGAACCAGACGCCATATCTTAGTTTTCTGAATGTTGAGTTTTAAGCTAACTTTTCACCCTCTTTCGCTTTCATCAAGAGTCTCTTTAGTTCTTCTCTTTCTGCCATAAGGGTGGTGTCATCTGCATATCTGAGGTTATTGATATTTTTCCGGTTATCTTGACTCCAGCTTGTGCTTCATCCAGCCCAGCACTTCACATGATATACTCTGCACTTAAGTTAAATAAGCAGGGTGAAAATATACAGCCTTGACGTACTCCTTCCCCGATTTGGAGCCAATCTGTTGTTTTATGTCCGATTTTAACTGTTGCTACCTGACCTGCATACAGGTTTCTCAGGAGTCAGGTCAGGTGGTCTGGTATTTCCTTCTCTTTAAGAATTTTCCACAGTTGTTGTAATCCACACAGTCAAAGGCTTTGGTATAGTCAATAAAGCAGAAGTAGATGTTTTTCTAGAACTCTCTTGCTTTTTCGATTATCCAACAGATGTTGGCAATTTGATCTTTGGTTCCTCCGCCTTTTCTAAATCCAGCTTGAACATCTGGAAGTTCATGGTTCATGTACTGTTGAAGCCTGGCTTGGAGAATTTTGAGCATTACTTTGCTAGCATGTGAGATGAGTGAAATTGTGCGGTAGTTTGAACATTCTTTGGCATTCCCTTTCTTTGGGATATAAATCATGTTCAGTTTAGTTCAGTTCAGTTCAGTCGCTCAGTCATTTCTGACTCTTTGCAACCCCATGAATTGCAGCATGCCAGGCCTCCCTGTCCATCACCAACTCCTGGAGTTCACTCAAACTCACATCCATCGAGTCGGTGATGCCATCCAGCCATCTCATCCTCTGTCGTCCTCTTTTCCTCCTGCCCCCAATCCCTCCCAGCATCAGTCTTTTCTAATGAGTCAGCTCTTCACATGAGGTGGCCAAAGTACTGGAGTTTCAGCTTTAGCATCATTCCTTCCAAAGAACACCCAGGACTTCTCAGGCTCTGATTCTAGGAAATCTGACCTTAGAAACTGATTTCTGCAGAATCATTTATGCTAGCAAATACTCTACCTAGTGAAAAGTTAGAAACTTCCAAAAAGTCAGGGAGTTGAGTTTAAGTTAAATAAATTATGGAACAATAAAATTCATTTTATAGGGAAACATTTTGTATGAGAAAATGTTCATAATAGATTGTTAACCCTGGATATGTAGAGACATGGCAGTTTTATACCAAAAAATACACGTATAGGATGACAATGGATGGTTCCACTAAAAATTTACTAGAAAGTAATTGTAGTAGTGATTTTAATTTAGTAGCCTTGGAGTAAGTGACTTTTTTTGGCTTTCTTTGTGTTTTACTACTTATTATGAAACATAAGATATATTTGAAATAAAATTTCAAGATGCTACTTTTCCAAAGTGTGATACAAGTCCACCTGCTCCAGAAAGTCATCAGAAGTGTCACCTACATCCCCATCAAACCTCCTCTAAGCCCCCTTGTTTTCTCAGTAGAAATTTGTTTTTAGTCATTTTTCGGCTATGCTGTGGGGCATGCAGGAACCTCAGTTCCAGGACCAGGGAGTGGTCCACCTGCGGGCCACCTGCAGTAGAAGCAGGGAGTCTTAACCACTAGACCATCAAGGAAGTCCCAGAAATTTGTTTTTAAATGTCCTTTTTTATTTTAGAATAAGTTTAGATGTATGGAAAAGTGGCAAGGAGAATTCTAATAACCCCTTTGACCACTTTCACCTAATGTTAACATCTAACACGCTGTTATTTCTTTTGAAATTAAGACAAAAGAATCCTTACAATATCCTTGGAATTTTCCAAACTATGCAAAATGAAAAAGAAATCTTTTAAATCCTCAAAAGAGGCTGATATTTCTGAACGTAGATGAAATGTAAATCTGATAAAAAGCATTTTAGATCCATATGACATGAGGGAAAGTGTGACATTAGGGATTAAGGATGTATGTATGTAACTGGTAGATATAAAGGAATGTGTTAATCCTTCTGAATGATCATCATGGGTCAAGACCCTGATAGGGACATTATTGCATTCTTAGTCAATGTCCTGCTGATGTAAGAAAAAAAAAATAAGTGTTGCTTTACAGAGAACTTCTTACACTGGGAGAATTTTCTTTAAACTGTGCTCCTTACCTTGTTTTTCTTTAGGTCATTTTGGATCTGGTGTTGCCTCTTATTTCATATTCTTGAGATGGTTATTTGGGATCAATATTGTGCTCACGATTATGACAGGTGCTTTTATTGTTCTTCCAGAGGTAAGAACTATATCAGGAGAGTTTAAAGTGCCATTTGTTATAAAGAAGAGATGTTTAGAGCTGTAGCGTAAGACAGGCACACTCATTATCCTGGTGGGAAGGATAATCTATGTGTCCAAACAGGGCTTGGTGACCTTTTTTCAGTAAAGGGCCAGATAGGAAATATTTCAGTCTTTGTGGGCTTCTTAAATCTGCTACATCATACAAACGTGACTGATAAGCCCTAGGTCACTAGTAAGTGTGGCTGCATTCCGATAAAATTTTATTTATGAGTGCTGAGTCACTCAGTCATGTCTGACTCTTTGCGACCCCATGGGCTGTAGCCCCCAGACTCCTCTGTCCATGGGATTCTCCAGGTAAGAATACTGGAGTGGGTAGCCATTCCCTTCTCCAGGGGATCTTACGGACCCAGGGATTGAACCCAGGTCTCCTGTATAGCAGACAGATTCTTTACCATCTGAACCACCTGGAAAGCAATTTTGGATTCTTTTCCAACCATTTAAAAATATGCAATGGTCTCCCCAGGTGGTTCAGTGGTAAAGTATCCAACTGTCAAGCAGTAGATGTGGGGTTGATCTCTGGGTTGGGAAGATCCTCCAGAGAAGAAAATGGCAACCTACTCCAGCATTCTTGCCTGGGAAATCCCACAGGCAGAGGAGCCTGGGGGTCTATAGTCCATGGGGTCACAAAGAATTGGATATGACTTAGCCACTAAACCACCACCACTCAAACTTTCCTTAGCTCTTGGGCCACACAAAAGGAAGTGTTAGGCTGGATTTGGCTTATGGGCCAGTGTGCAGACATTGTGTTAAAGTAAAATCTATTTCTCAACTAAACTTTGTCTTTGCAAAGCAAATGGGACCATTTCCTATGCCATTATAGAAACCCAGTGGCTTCAAATATCCTCCCTTAGAAGCCATGTCCAGACTAGAGAGCACACTCAGACTGGCCCCAATCAGGCAAATGAAAGTCTGGCCACTTGTGAAGAATCCACTTCCTAAGAGTCTTGTAGGTGCAGCATCTTCACAAGTGCATGGAGATCAGTGGCCCCTTTTCTTCCAGAGGACTGTGTGATTGCCTTTCCTCTGTCACCAGCTCATTGCAGGCCAACCGTTTGGAAGCACAGCCAGCAAGACCATCCCCAAGGAGCATATTGCATCTGCCCAAGATCTGGACACCGTTTGGTCTCTGGGGGTGAGGTTCAGGCCCAGCCACGTTCTTGTCTCGAGGTGGGAGGGGGTTATGAATGTTCTAGAACCTGGGAGTCAGAAATGACATCGAGTGCTCTCTCTGCAGGGTTACCTCCAGTACTCAGTCCTCTTCTATGGCTACTATGGCAGGGAGAGACGGATCGGGAGAGCTGGCTACCGGCTGCCCTTGGCCTATTTCCTGGTGGGGATGGCGGTGTTTGCTTACAGTTTCATCATCCTCTTAAAAAAGTATGTCTGTTCAGTTCCTCAAAATCCATGCCAAAATGCTGTGGATGATCTCATTTCATCTTGTCACTAATCCTGCAAAGTCAGGGCATACATCTGCCCATGTTACAGATTAGGCCTGGTGTCCTTGCTCAGTCCTATCTGACTCTGCAACAACTGTATGACCTATAGCCCATCAGGTTACTCTGTTCCTGTAATTTTCCAGGCATGAATGGAGGGGATTGCCATTCCCTCCTCCAGCGGATCTTTCAATCCAAGGATTAAACCTGTGCCTCCTGCATTGGCATGCGGATTCTTTACCACTAGTGCCACCAGGGAAGCTCCGATCTTGTGTACACACCAGCTTGTCTTCATCACACTGCCCCTTGTGTCATCATAGCAAAGTTCAGGTAGAAGGGATTAGGATAAAAAAAGATAAAACAGTCATCATCATTATCATCAAGCAGACAAAATCTAGGGAGATGCAGTGACTTGAGGACCTTAAGAGTTCATGCAAAAATGGGGACACGTATATGTATGATTGAGTCCCTTCACTCTGCACCTGAAGCTATCACAATATTGTTAATCTGCTATCAGTTCAGTTAATGTCCAACTCTTTTCAACCCCATGGACTGTACCACACCAGGCTTTGCCGTCCATCACCAACTCCCGGAGCTTGCTCAAACTCATATCCATCAAGTCAGTGATGCCATCCAACCATCTCATCCTCTGTCGTCCCCTTCTCCTCCTGCCCTCAATCTTTCCCAGCATCAGGGTCTCTTCCGATGAGTCAGTTCTTTGCATCAGGTGGCCAAAGTATTGGAGTTTCAGCTTTAGCATCAGTCCTTCCAGTGAATATTCAGGACTGATTTCCTTTAGGATGGACTGGTTTGATCTCCTTGCAGTCCAAAACCCTAATAAGCAATAAAAGGTTAAAGAAAAACAGGAACATGATGAAAACCAGCCAATAAGAATATTGTTGAAATATGTTTATTGATATGTAAGGTTCTGTTTATAATTATGGTTATAATTAAATTATTATAAAACAGAAGAAACAGCAGGTGGTGCTAGTGGTAAAGAATCTGCCTGCCAGTGCAAAAGAAGCAGGAGATGTGTGTTCCATCTCTGGGTTGGGAAGATCCGCTGGAGAAGGAAATGGAAGCCCACTCCAGTATTCTTGCCTGGATAAATTCCATGGACAGAGGAACCTAGTGGGCTATAGTCCGTGGAGCTGCAGAGAGTCAGACACAACTGAGTGACTGAGCATGCACACTCACATACAGGGAGATGCAGAGTGACTTGAGGGCCGAAAGTTCACAGGAAGCTTTCCAGCTTAGCCTCTGGGGGGCCTCAAGACCCCACCTACAACACGAACCCTTTTCTGGATGTTACAGTTTAAGAGACAAATTGCTGTCAACTCTGGAGCAGGAAACATGGATAGACAGAAAGGGAAAAGCTTCTAAGAGGAGAGAAGCTCTAGAGCAGCAGGCTTTTTTGGCCCTGGGGACCATTTTCATGGAAGACCATTTTTCCATGGAGGGTAGGGGATGGTTTGGGGATAATTCAAGTGCATTATTTTTATTGTGCATTTTATTTCTATTATTATTACATTGTAATATGAAATAATTATATACCTCGCCATTATGCACACTCTAGGAGCCCTGAGTTTGTTTTCCTGTAACTAGACAGTCCCATCTAGGGGTAATGAGAGAGAGATGGGGAGCGGCTGAAGTACAGATGAAGTTTCGTTTGCTGCCCTGAACGGCCCGGTTCCTAACAGGCCACGGACCAGTACTGGTGCATGGCTCAGGAGTTGGGGATCTCTGGCCTGAAGAACAGGAGGACTTTCTCCTGAGGACAGAATCGCGACTCCTGCCTTACATCTAATGCAAAGTCCTGTATAAGAGGTATCTAACAGGCTCCCACTTGGTGGGGTAGTTGCTTCATCGGGCAGGGGCTCCAAGGAGAACTGATTTAGTTCAAAGTAAAGAATTTTGTTTCATGGAAAAGGAAATGGCAACCCACTCCAATATTCTTGCCTGGAAAATCGCATGGATGGAGAAGCCTGGTGGGCTATAGTCCATGGGGTCTCAAAGAGTCGGACACGACTGAGCGACTTGACTTTACTTACTTTACTTCCCATGCTGAGACCATACCACTGCTTTTCTCATAAGAACATTTAAGTACTTGAGCATTGTTAAGTTAAAGATACCTTATTTCTGAGCTTTCACTTGGAATGTTTATTTTAATGTGTTCTTTATTTTGCACTGGTTCTACCTATAGTTACATGGGATATGTATGGCTGACTTGTAATGATTCTAGAACAGTGCTGCTTAAACGATCTGCGATGAAGAACCTTTTAAAAGATTTCTTAAATCTTTTTAAAAATTTCAATCCTTCGCGAGCCAGAACTTACGCAAAAACACAATAAAAACATCAGACTACTAAAAAAAAGAATTTTGTTTCACAGTCACAGCTGCACACGTGCAGTGAGTGCACACACTTACAGGGACCTCCTGACCACCAGTGATGAGCGAGCTTATGCAATGGACTCACCCAAGAACGTGCTGTTTTCACACTGTTCAGAGCAGGTGGTGGAGGACACAAGCCACAAGTGGGGCTGAACCCAGCCTAGGCTCTGCTAGGCTAAATATTTAGTATTTAGTTGACTTTTCAATATTGTGTAAGTTTAAGGTGTACAGCCAAGTGAATCAGTTATAGCTATATATGTGTGCTAATGTGCTCAGTTGCTCAGTCCTGTCCGACTCTCTGTGACCCTATAGACTGTACCCCACCAGGCTCCTCTGTCCATGGACTTCTCCAGGTAAAAATACTGGAGTGGGTTGCCACTTCCTACTCCAGGGGATCTTTCTGACCCAGAGATTGAACCCACATCTCTTGCATCTCCTGCATTGGCAAGTGGATTCTTTACCACTAGCGCCACCTGGGGGAAGCTTACATATACACAAGTTCACTCTTAGAACATAGGCCATTAAAGAGTATCGAGTAGCATTCCCTATGGTATGGAGCAGATCCTTATTAATTATCTGTTTTATGTACAGCAATATGTATGTGTCAATCCCAATGTTCCAGTTTATCCCTCCCCTACCCTTATCCCACCCCCAGTAACCATAAGTTTATGTTATACATCTTAACTCTGCTTTGGTTTTGTAGGTAAGTTCATTTGTAGACTTTTTGTTTTTTAAGATTCCACACATGAGTGATATCACATGATATTTGTCTTTATCTGACCCACTTCACTTAGTATGAGGACCTCTGGTTGCATCCATGTTACTGCAAATGGCATTATTATTCTTTTTATGGTTGAGTAATACTCCATTTTTATACACACCACATGTTCATCTATTCCTCTGTTGGTGGATGTTTAGGTTGCTTCCATGTGCTGGCTATTGTGATGGGGCTGCAGTGAACATTTGGGTGCATGTGTCTTTTTTGAATTATGGTTTTCTCTGGTCCTCTTGTGCAGGATGGCTAAGAACTCCCGCATGAGCCTCGCCAGTGCTTCCAATGAAAACTACACATTCTGCTGGCGGGTGTTCTGCGCTTGGGATTACCTCATTGGAAACCCAGAGGCGGCCGAGAGCAAAACCGCAGCCATCGTGAACAGCATCAGGGTGAGTTAGGGAGCCTGTCCAGGCTGCCAGGAGTCAGGGCTCTGCAGACCACAGCCTTTATAGCAAGAGCCGCTGGCCTTCTGCTGGGGGTCAGCATGGTCCTGTTCCCACAGTGCTCAGACCAAGGCAGCCACAGTCTCCAAAGTCATGTGACATGATGTGTTTCCCGCCCCGCCCCCCACATGCCCCAAACAATCTGATGGTGTACAGGAGGAAGACACTGGAACTTTTTAAAAAATTTCATCCTTCTAAAATTTCCATGTGTGTATCTGTGTTAATTTGCATAATGGATTACTACCATGTTGCATGTATTTAACTTGTAAATGAATAAATACATCTATGTGGGAGATATCTTAGTGTTGACTTAGAAGATAACACAGTAAAAAGCATTCAGAGACAGAGCTCCTGAACAACAACATTACAGCTAAATGGTGCCTGCTTCTGAGAAAAAAATGATTCAGATCATTTTGATGATCTCAATAATTTACTTCTCCATTTCTTCTTTCCATTCTCTAGTTGCCTTTTTAAATCTATTATTATACAAAGTGCTGATATCAATAGAGTCTTATAGAATGAAGTCTAGGCATTGAATTTATGATTAAAAATACTGGATAAGTCATTTCTCTCATAAACTATTTGTAAAAATTTATGATTAATGATAATGCTAAGCTTTCGATACTGTATGTGTCTTTCTTTAAAGGAGGCTATACTGGAAGAACAGGAAAAGAAGAAAAGCAAAAACCTGTATGTATGACAAACTCCCCATACTAGAGTCATTGATAAGCTGTGTTAATTTGGTGCCCAAATCACCAGAGTCTATCTCATTTTCATACAACGTCAGGCAGTTCTTTTCTCTTAAAATCTATCCATCTCATAATGTGGTAGGTGGGAACCCTATAATTTTTCTCTCTTTAAGAATATTTACTATTTATTTATTTGGTTGTGACAGGTTTTAGTTGCGGCATGTGGGATGTAGTTCCCTGTTGAGTGTCTAGTTGCTCAGTCATGTCTGACTCTTTGCGACCCAATGGTCTGTAGCACACCAGGCTCCCCTGTCCTTCACTATCTTCTGGAGTTTGTTCAAATTCATGTCCAGTGAGTTGGTGATCCTATCTAACCATCTTATCCTCTGTCGTCCCCTTCTCCTTCTGCCCTCGATCTTTCCCGGCATCAGCGTCTCTGCAATGATTTGGCTCTTTGAACCAGGTGTCGAAAGTATTGGAGCTTTAGCTTCAGCATCAGTCTTTCCAATGAATATTCAGGGTTGATTTCCTTTAGGATTGACTGGTATACAGAGCAATGTTTATATGTTGATCCCAACCTCCCAATTCATCCTACCCCCTTGGGGTCTATGCATTTGTTCTCTACATCAGTCTCTCTTTCTGCTTTGCAAATAAGTCATCTCTACCACTTTTCTAAATTGCACGTAAAAGTGCTAATTGTGCTGTGTTTGTTTTTCTCTGTCTGACTTACATCACTTTGAATGGCAGTCTCTAGGTCCATCCTCACTGGTGGTTTAAGCTCATGGTTAGTTCCTGCGATGCAGAAAGCCTGTCCAGGGGATGCTGGAGACCTGGGGAGTTGAGGAAACACCAGCCCCTGAGAGGAAGCAGTTGTTATGGGGGGATGGACTCTCCATAGGGTGTTGGAAAATGGATTCTAGCCCTCTCTTTGTCATTAATTTCTATGACCCCAAAATGCCCTTGACTCTTCGGGGCAGCTGCTTCCTCAGCTATGAAATGAAAGGATGGGACTCCATCTGTGTTCTCAGGGGGCAGAGAGCACCACCCACATGAGGATTACCTGCAAGGTGCTGCAAATGCAGATCCCTCCAATGCCCACCTTGATTGACAGCATTAACATCTCTGAGAGTGAGACCCAAGAGTCCATATTCTTAGCATGTCTCGCAGAGTAAACCTCACAGGTGATTTTGATGTTCCCTCAAATGTGAAAGCTGCAGCCATCCTGAACACATTCCCACTCAAAAATGTCTCATTCAGTGATTCATTATTACAAGCAAACAAATCAGCAGAAAGTCCAGTTCTCATTTCTCTCCCACACACAAATCCTGAATCCTCCTGATTCTGTCAAAATGTGAGGAAGACATGCATCTGGGCTCCCTGTGTGGAGCCTAGCGTACTGTTCCCATATCTGCCTCTCCCTGCAGGGCAGTGACTATCTGTCTGCGGGTCGTCGCCAACATCCTGGTGCTTGTCTCACTCGCTGGGAGCATCTATCTCATCTACTTCGTGGTGGACCGGTCCCAGAAGCTGGCACAGTCCAAGAAGGAGCTGACACTCTGGGAGAAGAACGAGGTACCCACACACAGTGGCAGACCCTCCTCTGTTTCCTGGGTGTTTCTTAGTTTTTATTTTTAATGAATTAATTAATTTGCACCAGGTCTTAGTTGCAGTATGCAGGATCTTTAGTTGCACCATGTTGGATCTAGTTCCCCAACCAGGGATGAAACCCACGGCCTCTGTACTGGGAGTGCAGAGTCTTAGCCACTGGACCACCAGCGAAGTCCCCCCTGTGGTGTTTCTTAAGTGGATTCACTGGAAGTATCTCCATGGAAAAACTGTAGTCCTCTTATTCTAGAGCACGGATCACAAGGGCTTAGAACCAGAGTGGCAACACTCAGGCTTGGCTGAATGATATCCCTGGTCTTAATGAGGAAGGTTTTGATTCAAAACCACCCTCAAGATCTGTACATTCTTTCCCTTGGAGTTGCACTGCTGACTGTGCTTTGCTTTCTTGGCTTTGTGTTTCTTTATATGCATGTTTCCAGAAACTGACTTAACCAGCATTTGCATTAGCAATTGCATTGTCTTCCATTGCATGTGTTGAAGTTGACCATGTGGGGATTGTTGAACATTTAGGCGGTTTCCATATTTCTATATTTTGCCTGTGCTGGGTCTTCACTGCAGTGTGCAGGCTTCTCTTGTTGCAGCATGTAGGTTTAATTGCCCTGAGGCATGTGGGATCTTAGTTCCCCGACCAGGGATCGAACCTGCATCCCCTGCATTGGAAGATGGATTCTTAACTATTGGACCATCAGGGAAGTCCTTCTGTATTTCTAAGTCACAATAATGCTTCCCAAAATAGCCTCACACCAATGGCTCATTTTTGTAAAAGTCCTTTCCCCTCCATTATGTGACTATTCCCACAAATAGAAGATTACAAAGAGGAAAGTTATAAGCAGTTTTATAATTCTTACTAATTATTGTAAGACTCTGGTCCTGAAAGTTTGGTTTGATTTACCTGTAAATATTTGAATGGCAGAAGTAGCACAAATGCCACCTCTCAGACCACTTCTATAAAAATAATTAAAAACAAAGTGTGCAGCCAATACATTCATCCTCAATGTACAATAATTTTTCAGAATCTGAGACTGCATTACAGAGTCTCTTCTCATACCTCTGTATTTTATGTCAATTAAGTGGGTTATAGAAATATGTGCTTGTGTGTGGATAGATAAATTTTTGAAAGATAAATTCAGAAATTATTTCTCCTTTAGCTCACACCTCTCATGTACCAGCTAAGCCTCTGCTTTCACTTGCCATAAATACAGAGAAACAGGAGTCATTCAAAAGTAATGCTCTAAATCTTGCATGTGCAGAAAGAATATTTATTACCTCTCAGACTTTCCTTATCTGTTCTTAACAGCTGCAGTTATTTTCTTCTTCTATCCAAGGTAGGAAAAGTATAAATAGAATAAGATGGTAATTGAAGAAGGCGGCCAAGACACCAGTGAATCCCAAATGGCATGTATGAGTGTCTTTATTTTAAGGAAAGTTCCTAGAAAGAATAAGGCTTCCCTGGGGGCTCAGTTGGTAAAGAATCTGCCTGCAATGCAGGAGACGTGGATTGGATCCCTGGCTTAGGAAGATCCCCTGGAGAAGGAAATGGCAACCCACTCCAGTATTCTTGCCTGAAGAATCCCATGGACAGAGGAGCCTGGTGGGCTAGAGTCCCTGGGGTTGCAAAGAGTCGAACACAACTTAGTGACTAAACTACCACCGCCACCACTGGAAAGAATAAACCCATGGCAAAGTGGCCTTGTCAAGCAGCTAATTAGCTAAGATTTGGGGGAGGTTTTCCATGTAAGAACTGCATGATCCTCTGAATACCCCTCTCCCCTACCAAACATTAGGCTTCGAGATCAATTGTCAGGTGATGTAGGCTGAGATTCGGGGGTGGGGGGCCCTTGAAGAAGCTCGGTGGGGCGTGCATTCTCTTGGTAGGTGAGTGTGGTGGTCTCCCTCGTCACCATGCTGGCACCATCGGCCTTCGACCTTATCGCCGCCTTGGAGATGTACCACCCACGAACCACACTGCGCTTCCAGCTGGCAAGGTACGGCCACTGTGCTGGGAGGTTTCCTTATGGGTTCACTGTCTGGCCACCCACCGTGGGAACTCAGTCTCTCAGGAGCCAGGGCTTGCTTTGCCCCACGCTGCCAGCCTTAGCACAGGACTAGCCCTATGGAGCATCTTAGGCACAGGGGTTGAAAGATCGGAAGGATGGGGAAGAGGAGGTAGGGAGAGAGGAGGGGGCTGGAGAGGAAGGACCTGGAAGACTGGATGGAAGAGACGGATGAAAGGGTGGTGATGAGAACAAGAGGAAAAGACAAGGAGGGAGGGAGGGAGGGATGGAGAGGATGAGAAAAGGGGAAAACAGGCAGAAAAAGCAGATGTGAGAGAAAGAGGACCAGAAGATGAAGGAAAGGCTGCCCTGTTTTGCCCACATTTTGAGTCCCTTGGTGGATTGACCACAAGAGGTGAGAGACTCTTGCTGTCTTTCCAGATGTGAGATGAACATAATGCTTTACTCGTAATTCCCCAAAAGCACAGACCCATGGAGGCTATGTCAGGATGGTCAGTGGGTGTTCAGCAGGTGGTAGATGCAGATGTGAGCCACAGCAGACTAGGGACAGGGGAGGTCAGAGGGGCCGGCCTCATGAAACCACATTTCATTGCTAGCATTGGCTTCATCACTGTCTTACTGAAAAATTTCCATCTCCTCCCTGGAGCAGCCTCTTTGTCAGTAGACGTACAGCTTTAGGGGATGTTCTGTTAGGGCGATGGTCGCAGAGGGCAGAGATATTAGAACCTGGCTTGCTTGTCTCCCATCCCTCTGGGCCCTCCAGTGCTTTGATTGTATTTCCTCTTGTAACACTGGATCACGTTCTACAGAACAAATTTCCCCCAGATCACTTTGTGAAGAATGACTCTCTTTCAGGAGTCAGCAAATATTTTCTGTAAAGGACCAAGTACATCTTTTTTTTTTTTTGTTTGTGTCTATTCTTTGAAAAAATATTTATTATAGAGAGATAATTGAATAAGATGAAAGCAAACATTTTAGTCACATATTCAAGAACAACTATATATTACTACTAGAAATAGAAACCAAATAAATCTCAGTTTCATTGCAACTGTTCAACTTGTCACCAATTAAAGAAGGCCATTCACCAGCTCAAAAGAGATGGGGAAATGCTAAACATTCAGAAATTGAGCAAAAATTCATTTACTTGAATTTTTTTAGGAAAAAAAATTTTACAAAGACTTTTTTTTAAAAAAACTAATACTCTAGATACAACTCATGGTATGAATTTAATAAATTAAAAGCATTGCTTGGGAAAAAGTAAGGTTCTATGCCTAGAAAAAGGCTAATTTTCATACATACATTGTGTCATAAACTACTGTGATTAAAATAAAAATATTATTGTTGTCTATGATATAAAGACATAAGTAATGCAGAGTGTCATTATGTACCTTAAAAGACAACAAATAAGGTCCTTTGCAATATATCAGCACTTCTTACATTCTTTCATGCATCCACATGGTTTTTTTTTTTTTAATTTAATTTAATTTTTAAATTTTACATAATTGTATTAGTTTTGCAAATATCAAAATGAATCCATCACAGGTATACATGTGCTCCCCATCCTGAACCCTCCTCCCTCCTGCTTCCCCATACCATCCCTCTGGGTCGTCCCAGTGCACTAGCCCCAAGCATCCAGTATCGTGCATTGAACCTGGACTGGCATCTCGTTTCATACATATTTTACATGTTTCAATGTCATTCTCCCAAATCTTCCCACCCTCTCCGTCTCCCACAGAGTCCATAAGGCTGTTGCATACATCAGCGTCACTTTTGCTGTCTCGTACACAGGGTTATTGTTATCATCTTTCTAAATTCCATATATATGCACCAAGTACATCTTTTTAATCGTGCTGGTCTATGAAGTCTCTGAAGAGAGACTATGAAGGTCTATGAAGGCTCAATTCTGAGGTCATAGTAGGGAAATGACCATGGACCATACAGCATCTAAGGGGTGTGCCCGTGTTTCTTGCAGCTTTATTTCCAGAAATAGAAGAGGGTAGGATTTGGCTAAAAGGCTGTTGTTTGACAGCCTTGAAGTCCAACGGAAGTCCAATTGTCGTTTCAAAGATAGAAACACTTGAAAGATCAGGGGATGGCATGTGGAAACCCCTCATCCAGGGTGGCTCTATGGGGAGGGGTGGTCCCAGCCCCTGGGCTCCAACCCTTGCCTCTGTGCTGCGCTCAGCACCTCCTCTGTCAACCCAGGAGAGAGAAGAGCATTCCTCAGCAGCTCCGTCACAGGTACACACCAGGGAGAAGCAATACTATGATTGCATTCCTAGTATACAGATTAACCTCGTTGTTCCCGTTCAAAACTAGAGAAACAGAGGCATCAATAGACTTGCCCTTCATGAGTTCAGTTTTTTTTTTAACACAATCTGATTCTGAAGGAAACCAAGGGTGAAAACCAACCACTGTCTTAGCCTAAGCACGGTAGTCACTCCAGAATCATGGCAGAAGCATGGATCAGACAGAAGCATGGATTTTGTGTGGTGGTGTGCTCATTCAAGGTGGATTTGTGGCTTTCAGGGTCCTTGTACTCTATCTGGGGAACCTCTACAGTCTGATCATCGCCCTCCTGGACAAAGTTAACAGCATGAGCATTGAGGTGAGTGCTCTGCCCTGGGAACTTGCCCAGCTGCCCACTGCCTCCCCCCTTGATACCACACACAGACACATGCTCACAAATACACATACACACACACAAACATTTACACACATATATGCACATGCACAAACACATGCAAACACTTACTCATACACACATGTGTGTGCACACATATACACACGTGCACACATATACACATACACATGTGTGCGCGCACATGTGCACGTGTGCACACACGTGCATATATATATGCATACACACACACACACACACATTGGGCTTCCTAGGTGGCGCTAGTGGTAAAGAACCTGCCTGCCAATGTAAGAGATGGAAGAGGTGCCGGTGAATCCCTGGGTTGTAAAGATACCCTGGAGGAGGAAATGGCAACCCGCTCCAGTATTCTTGCCTGGAGAATTCCATGGACAGAGGATCCTGGTCGGCTACAGTCCATGGGGTTGCAAAAGAGTTGTACATAACTGAAGTGACTTAGCATGAAGCATGTATACAAATATACATACATATGCATACATACACACAAACACATGTACACATATACACACAAGTACACAGAGAGACATACATATACACATGCACACATATACACATAATACATACATATATATATATACACACACACACACACACAATCACACATATACACACACACATACAGGGCCATCATCAGTATTGTCAGCATTACTGCTTGTACTTGCAGTCCATTCTTCATTTTGGAAATTCAATTCAGTTGTGGTCTTCTCAACATAAGGATGGGAAAATTAGTCCCATTTCCAAGATAGAGAAAGTGAGGCCAGAATTGATGGCTAGTCACTGATAAGTGCTAGAATGAGAATCTGGGTTTCCCGACTGTCTTTCCCGGAATTCCACCAGGAAAGGCTATCAACAGCTCTGGTAAGTGATCCCGGGAGGATTGCAGGCTATGTGACTCACTCAGAAAATCAGGAGAATATAAACATCTTATGGAGAACAGTTCAGAGCAGCCCCACTCCCAATACCCACCAGGGGATCCACTCCCAGCCTAGGGTAGGTTTGGAGTTCATGTTAAACCTGATCCACCTGTGAGAATATCCCAAAGGGCAGGGGGAGGAGAGGCAGGGAAGAGGAGGTTTCTTAGGGTTGTTTATATAAGCCATATCTGACTAACATCAAATCCTGTGGCTTGTAAGACAGCAGAGGCCATGGGGAGTAATGGTTCTGCATCAGGGCTTTGGTGTTGCAAAGACTGGGTCCCTACCTGCCACCTACTAGCATCTTACTTCATCTAGCTGAGCTCATCTCATCTATCACACCCATTCCTAGTACGAAGCACTCACCTCATCTATCACATATCCTATCTATCACATGGAATAATCATTCTTACCTGACCCTCTCATGAGAATGAGAAATAGAACAGACTATAACCTAGGACAGCCTCTGACACTTACTAGTGACCAATAAATACTATTCAATTACAATGTCCATTCCTGGACCCTTTCTAGTCAAGTGGTTATCAACCAAGCTAGAGAGAGTGGGAGAGTGAGAAAGACAGAGAGATGGAGACAGAAACAGAGATACAGAAAGAGATTATTCCCAAGCATTGCAATGATACCCTTGGTGTTCATGATAGATTGTTACTTACAAATACAGTAAGTCCCCTACATATGAACCTTCAAGTTGCATACTTTCAAAGATGTGAACATGCTATTGTGTGCTAGCTAAATTGTAACTGTACTACTGTACTTTTCAAGGTCTTGTACTGTAAGAATAAAAATGTTTTGTTTATTTTTGGGGTCTGTTTTTTAATGTATTATTTGTGTGAAAAGTATTATAAACCTATGACGGTACAGTACTATACAGCAGATTGTGTTTGTTGGGTACCTAGGCTGACTTTGTTGGACTTATGAACACAATCTCAGAACTGAACTCGTTCACATGTTGGGAACTAACTGTAACTGAGCAACTTCTTTTCTTCCTTCCCTCTGTCTGCAGGAAGCTGCTCCCCAAAATAGCACAAGTCACTGGATAGATTCTACCGTCTTCTTTGCCACCAGGGCAGCCCCCGGAGAAGAGAGATGGTCCACACTTGGGCCTGGAATAGGGCTCAGGAGAAACAGCACGTGGGCCTCGGAAGAGGCCAACATTCCAACTTACATCTCACCTCTCTCAGGAGCCAACAAGACCACGGTCTCCACCCGGAGTCCACAAGACCAATGCTGGGAGACCTATGTTGGACAGGTAGGTTGCTGTCCTTTACAAAACCCTTTTGAGTCGATTTCATCTAGCAACTCTCTGACTGCCATTATGCCTCTTTTATAGAAAAGAAAAATAAGTTCATTGGGGGTTTAAGATTGCCCAGGTCTCAAAACAAATAATAATAACCAGTGTAAAGACTCTTGCAGTATTAACCATGTGCTTGGCCCTGTTGCAAGTGCTTAGTCTAGAATTTTATTGTTATCATCCTTAGAACCAGAGATAAGGAAATTGAAGCACAGAGGTTAAGTAACTTACCCACATGACAGATAGTTAAGGGGCTTCCTTGATGGCTTAGCGGTAAAGAATCCTCCTGCAATGCAGGAGACACAGGAGACCTGGGTTTGATCCCTGGATCAGGAAGATCCCCTGTAGGAGGAAATGGCGACTCACTCCAGTATTCTTGCCTGGAAAATCCCATGGACAGAGGAAGCTGGCGGGCTATAGTCCATGGGGTCACAAAGAGTTGAACACGACTGAGCATGCACACATGTAAAAGCAGAGTGATACCCCAAATGCAGGCATCTGCTCCAAACTCTGTGCTCTGAGCCCATCTGCCTCACATTTGCTCTATTGTCTTGTGTAGAGAATCTCACTCCCTAGGTATCATCCCATAATCATGCCTCAAGTGGTCTCCTATTAAATGGCTCCGAATCATAGATTTTTTTTTTCCTGGTTTGGTGTAATGCCGGCCTCAAATATAAAAATTCAAATGAACAATTTTTTTTAAACATTTTTTTGATGTGGACCATTTTTTAGTCTTCCCACTTTGGGGCTTCCCAGGTGGCCCAGTGGTAAACAATCAGCCTGTCAAGGCAGGGAAACACAGGTTCCATCCCTGGGTTGAGAAAATCCCCTGGAGAAGGAGATGGCAACCCACTCCAGTATTCCTGCCTGGAAAATTCATGGACAGAGGAGCCTGGCAGGCTACAGTTCATGGAGTCATAAAGAGTCAGACATGACTGAACACACACATGCACAATTTTTTAGTCTTTATTGAATTTGTTTTATGTTTTACAATATTAGTTCTGATCTACATTTTGGTTTTTTGGCCCCGAGGCATGTGAGATTTTAGCTCCCCAACCAAGGATCTAACCTGGCCTCCCTGAATTGGAATGTGAAGTCTATACCACTGAACACCAGGGAAGTCCCCAGATGAACAAATATTTATTGAGCGCCCATTGTGTGCCAAAAATGAAGTCACCCTGGCTCAGTGGTTCATGTCACGGAAATGAACAGAGATGGGAGGATCCTGATGAGGAAGTGGCCGTGGGGAGGGCTGGGCATGGTGACATGCAAGGATGCCTTGTGTTTCAGGAGATGCTGAAGCTGTCCATCATTGACATGCTCTTCACCGTGGCCAGCATTCTGCTCATAGACTTCTTCCGAGGACTTTTCGTTAGGTACTTAAGTGACTACTGGTGCTGGGACCTGGAGAGCAAGTTTGTAAGTAAGATGCTGCTGGATCCACCCTTTCCTGATGGCCAGGCTGGGAAACTGACATGTCTGAGAGAAAACATGTAAGGGACGAGAGAAAGGATGTACAAAACTAAGTTTCCATTTCTTTTTTTTTTCCCCATTCACTATTTTCTGGGATGGCCACACAGATGGTGGGAGCAAAGAATTTTATGAATGTTATTATAATAAACTGGTTTACACAAAGAACTTTGGAATGTTTTTTAATGCAGAAGTTCATTTTCCCTTGTAGCCTGAATACGGGGAATTCAAAATTGCAGAAAACGTGTTACATTTAGTCTACAACCAAGGAATGATTTGGTATGTATCAAAGCTTCTTCCTGCCTGTGCTCACATCTAAATGTGGGCTGAGATTTTAATTTACTTGGACTGAATGGGGTGTGACCATAGTAAACACAGTCATAAGAATTAGGAAAGGACATAAACAGTTTATAACTGAAGGATTTCATATGAATAGTCATTTCAGTAATGGTTTTTGAAGCATTTTGTGGAAAGGAATGATGAAGGAAATAGTCCATTTTTAGACCACTATCAGTTCAATTCAGTTCAGTCGCTCAGTCCTGTCCGACTCTTTGTGACCCCATGAATTGCAGCACGCCAGGCCTTCCTGTCCATCACCAACTCCTGGAGTTCACTCAAACTCACATCCATCGAGTCAGTGATGCCATCCAGCCATCTCATCCTCTGTTGTCCCCTTTTCCTCCTGCCCCCAATTCCTCCCAGCATCAGAGTCTTTTCCAATGAGTCAACCCTTTGCATGAGGTGGCCAAAGTACTGGAGTTTCAACTTTAGCATCATTCTTTCCAAAGAACACCCAGGGTTGATCTCCTTCAGAATGGACTGGTTGGATCTCCTTGCAGTCCAAGGGACTCTCAAGAGTCTTCTCCAACACCACAGTTCAAAAGCACCAATTCTTCGGTGCTCATCTTTCTTCACAGTCCAACTCTCACATGCATACATGACCACTGGAAAAACCATAGCCTTGACTAGACGGAACTTTGTTGTCAAAGTAATGTCTCTGCTTTTCAATATGCTATCTAGGTTGATTATAACTTTCCTTCCAAGGAGTAAGCATCTTTTAATTTCATGGCTGCAATCACCATCTGCAGTGATTTTGGAGCCCCAAAAAATAAAGTCTGACATTGTTTCCACTGTTTCCCCATCTATTTCCCATGAAGTGATGGGACCGGATGCTATGATCTTCGTTTTCTGAATGTTGAGCTTTAAGCCAACTTTTTCACTCTCCACTTTCACTTTCATCAAGAGGCTTTTTAGTTCCTCTTCACTTTCTGCCATAAGGGTGGTGTCATCTGCATATCTGAGGTTATTGATATTTCTCCCGGCAGTCTTGATTCCAGCTTGTGCTTCTTCCAGCCCAGCGTTTCTCATGATGTACTCTGCATATAAGTTAAATAAGCAGGGTGACAATATACAGCCTTGACGCACTCCTTTTCCTATTTGGAACCAGTTTGTTGTTCCATGTCCAGTTCAACCACTATCAGTCCCTACAAAACAAATAAGCAAACAAAACTGCATAAGAACCAAGAACCAGTAGAATAAACTTTTGGGGAAGGTGGGGCTGGTGGCAGGGGGAGGCTAGGAGGAGTGGCTGCTGACCCCTCAGGGGGACTTCCTCCAGTAGCTGTATCACAGAGGAGAGCTTGCCCTCAGCACCCCACTCTCCTTTCATATTTTTTTGAGAATACTTATTCATTTATTTATTTATTGGCTGTCCTGGGTCTTGGTTGCTTTCGCAGCCTTTCTGTAGTTGCAGTGAGTGGGGCTACTCTTTATTGAGGTACATGGGCTTCTCACTGTGGTGGCTTCTCTTGTTGTGGAGCATGGGTTTTATAGCACAGATTCAGTTGCAGTGCATGGGCTTAGTTGGTTCAAAGCTTGTGGGATCTTCCCGGACCAAACAGGGACACAGAACCTTCCCGGACTGAACTTGTGTCCTCTGCACTGACAGGTGGATTCTTACCCACTGTGCTACCAGGGAAGTCCTCTCGTTTCATCTTTTCACTAAGCGCAGGTGCACGACCATCCATCCGCTGGATAGACAGACCCATTCTAGGGAAAGCTGCTCACCCAGGGCAACTCCCAGACATGGCAATCATGTTCATAAAGATGCTGAAGGCTGGAAGGGATCATCTGATCCGCATGGACAGGTGTGTCCCTGGGGGCATGGTGGAGAGCTCCCTAATCATTCCTTCACCTCTGGCTTTCCCTCCTGGACCCCCTAAAGTGCTCTCTGTTAAAATACAAGCAAACAAAGAAAAGGAAGAAGTGCCTGAATGTCCCACACATTCACAAGACACAATCTCTTCTCATCATACAGTAAAATGCAGGAGAAATAGAGAATCAAGTAATACTCCTTTATTCAAATTCTGTGTTCTTGGGACTTCCCCGATGGTCTGGCGGCTATGACTCCAAGCTCCCAATGCAGGGGGCCTGGACTCAATCCCTGGTCAGAGAACTAGATCCCGAGTGTCACTACTAAGACCCGGTGCAGCCAAATAAATATTTTTTTAAAAAGATATCATTGCAAGAAAAAAAATTAATTCTGTGTTCTTATAGTCCACTTATTTTGAAAAATATTTTCATAAATATAGTATTAAAATAATACATAACATTTATTTAACATTTGCAAGATACTGGGCACTTTTTTTTTTACCTATAATAATTGGTTAAATCCTTATAGAGACCCTGTGAGGTAATTAGTATTTTCTTCTTCATTTTAATATGAGGAAACTAAAGAAAAGAGAAGCCAAGTGTGTTGCCTCACATCACATAGACAGTGATCTTTTTGCCTGATGTGAGAAACCAAAAGTTTTTTCTTAGAGTTTTACTTATCAAACGTATCCTTGTATCTATATTTATCTTCCTGCTGCTAAATCCAAATTTGACAAGTATTGTATTGAATGAGCATCTAGTACAAGCAGATTAGCCTTAAGTCAGAAGTTCTGGGTTTCATTCCCTATTTGGCACTTATTTGCAGGGTAATTGTATCTCTGTTTCCCTGGTATTTTATTCCAGGCCTGTCATTCCCAAAAGCACTCAATTTGGTTGATATAGGTCACCCTCTTATTATTAGCCTTTGAGCAAATTACCTAATTTTCCCAGACCCAACTTTGGATACTAACCCCTCCTTTTATTTTATTTTTATATTAATATGCTTGTTTATTTTTATTTTTGACTGTGTTGGGTCTTCATTGCTATGTGTGGTCTTCTTTCTAATTGCAGCATGAGGGCTTAGTTGTCGCTTAGCATGTGGGATCTTAGTTTCCCAACCAGGGATTGAACTCATGTCCCCTACAGTGGAAGGCAGATTCTTAACCACTGGACCACCAGAGAAGTCCCTACTCCCCCTCTATGATTGCAGAAGGTTAAATGGGCCAAAATGTGTGAGGATGCACAGCCCAAGATGCAACAAAAGTAGCTGTGCTGCACATATGTTGATGGAAACTGAAAGTCAATAACTGATTAATGTAGCCCTCACCATGCATGCTTAGATGCTTAGTCGCTTCAGTTGTGTCCAACTCTTTGCGACTCCATGTAGCCCAACCAGGCTCCTCTGTCCATGGGATTCTCCAGGCAAGAATACTGGAGTGGGTGGCCATGCCCTCCTCCAGGGGATCTTCCTGACCCAGGGATTGAACCCACATATCCTGCATCTCCTGCTTTGCAGGCAGGAGACACCAGGGAAACCCTAGCCCTCACCAAAGATAGGCAAAATCTAGAGCCTACTCAGAATCATAGTTATCCACTGTTTGTATCTTGACCAGAAGAGGGTCTTTCCCTTGCTAACTGTGAAAAGACACTTAGCATTCCTGTGTCAAGAGAATTTTTTTTAGGCCATGCTGTGCAGCATGTGAATGGCACCCCACTCCAGTACTCTTGCCTGGAAAATCCCATGGACGGAGGAGCCTGGTGGGCTGCAGTCCATGGGGTTGCTACGAGTCGGACACAATTGAGCGACTTCACTTTCACTTTTCACTTTCATGCATTGGAGAAGGAAATGGCAACCCAATCCAGTGTTCTTGCCTGGAGAATCCCAGGGACGGGGGAGCCTGGTGGGCTGCCATCTATGGGGTTGCACAGAGTCGGACACTACTGAATCGACTTAGCAGCAGCAGCAGCAGTGCATCATGTGGGATCTTAGTTCCCCAACCAGGGATGGAACCTGTGCCCTCTACATTGGGAGCTTGCAGTCTTAACCACTGGACCACCAGAGAAGTCCTTTCTGGTTTTTTCTTAAAAGGCTATTTTAAAATAGGCTCTCAGCTCATCCACAGAAGTGACTAGTCTTATTCCCAGAAGGTGGAGGTTTTGGATCTCAGATTTCCAGGGGCTTCCTCAGTTATTTAAGCACAGAGTACACATCTTGAATGTGGAGAACAGAAGCTAACTGGCCTCCCCTTGTGGTTTCAGGATGGGAGCCTTCTTCTCCCCATGTCTCCCTGCCTTCAACGTCCTCAAACTCATTGGGCTCATGTACCTGCGCAGCTGGGCCGTGCTGACCTGCAATGCACCGCACCAGCAAGTCTTCCGGGCCTCCAGGTCAGTGAGTGGAGAGAACTCACATCAACCACACTTGCCTTATCCAGGGGGGTCTCCCCAGCTCTCTGCCTGTCAAAATCTTGTTCACCCTCCATTTGCATTTTCTCCCTGAAGCCGTTGCCAGTGCCCACTGCTCCCCTCCACCCCGAACTTGGAAGGAATCACGACTCTTCTTTAAGCTCATGACACTTCCTTTACAACTTTTTCCTGAAGTTTAATCATCATCAGTGTCACTCACTCAGTCATGGCCGACTCCTCATGGACTATAGCCCGCCAGGCTCCTCTGTCCATGGAATTCTCCAGGCAAGAATACTGGAGTGGGTTGCCATTCCCTTCTCCAGGGCATCTTCCCAACTCAGATTGAACCCAGGTCTTCTGCATTGAAGACAGATTCTTTACCGTCTGAACTTTCTCAGCTCCTATATATATATATATATATTTATACATATTTATATGTATATATACATTTTATATAAAATGTGTGGGCTTCCTGCATGGCACTAGTGGTAAAGAACCTGCCAGCCAATGCAGGAAACATAAGAGACACAGGTTTGATCCCTGGGTTGGGAAGATTTCCTGGAGTAGGGCGCTGTAACCCACTCCAGTATTCTTGCCTGGGAAATCCCATAGACAGAGGAGCCTGGTGGGCTATGGTCCATAGGGTTTCACAGAGTTGGACACAATTGAAGCGACTTAGCATGCATGTGTAAAGAATGTGTGTGCATAAATAGAGAAAGGCTTCACAGATTAATACTCACCTACTTACTACATTCTAAGTGGCCCGATATTTTCTTTATTCTTCTAGTCAGTCTATTTCATTAGAGAGAGCGTGCTGTCTGAGAATCTGTAGGTGGACAGATCACCAAAGAGACCTGCACTGTCCTCAGGGGAAGCCTGAGTGGCCGAGCTTTCAGATAATAACTTAGGATCCAGGGCCCAGGGCTTAATCAGGCGGAACTATTTTTCACCCTGAGAAGCTAGGAGCAGAGCAGATGAAAGGCTGAAAGACACATCCAAGCGAGAGAGTTAAGAACCACAATGAAGGAGTCACACCATCCTCAGACATAGGGGACAAGCTCAAGGCTGGGGACTAGACAGGGAATCACTACTTAAGGACTCAGGTGGGTGGGACAAAGGTTCTAAGATTTTTTCCATGAATTAGGTTTACTGGCCATGTGGTCACCCCTCTCTTGGTTTGAGGTGGACAGGTGCTCAGAAAGTGTTTAGTAGATGAGCAGGTTGGGCTGGGTGATCACTAATTTCCTTGGAGTATCCATTTCTAGTTTGCTAAATTGCCTGTGACCCTGTGACAGACCCTTTCCTTAGCAGTGATGGGAGGAGGATATTTTTCTGTTTCCAGAGAGTTAGGGCTACAGTTTCTGTGTTGATGTTTTGGGGGGCAGGAGAGGTGGGGTGATACATACGCACCAGTGGCAGCTGGCCAGGGAACGAACTCAACACCTGGCACTTGTTTTCTTTGCAGATCCAACAATTTCTACTTGGCAATGCTCCTGTTTATGCTCTTCCTGTGCATGCTGCCAACCATTTTTGCTATTGTCCGGTACAAACCATCTTTAAATTGTGGACCATTCAGGTAAGTCAGGGCTTCCCAGGTGGCGCTAGTGGTAAAGAACCTGCCTGCCAATGCAAGATAAGTAAGAGACTTGGGTCAGATCCCTGGGTAGGGAAGACTCTCTGGCATAGGAAATGGCATCCTACTACAGTATTCTTGCCATTAATAGAGGAGCATCCCATGGACAGAGGAGCCTGGAGGGCTACAGTCCCTGGGGTCTCAGAAGAGTTGAACATGACTGAGCATGCACGCACAGGTAAGTTATTTTAGTTTATTTGGCTCTGCCTGGAGCTACTGACAGCAGAAGGGAAAGGACTCCTGTATTGAACTGAATTCTCCTGGCTCACAAAGCAGGTCAACAGCAGAGAGAGACTGCAAATTCATGTCTTTTAAATCCATGACCAGTGTTCTTCACTTGCTAAGCCAGCTGCCCTCAAATATGATCATCTTTGTGCTCATCTTTAAAAGATACAGCCCACTTAAAATCAAAATGGGGAAAGGCATTGCTAGAACTCAGAAAGATTTTACTAAAAGATTGTCCACGTCACTTTAAAAAAAAAAGATATTTTTGATGTGGACCATTTTTGAAGTCTTTATTGAATTTGTTACAACATTACTTCTGTTTTTTATGCTTTGGTTTTTTGGCCATGAGGCACGTAGGATCCTAGCTCCCTGACCAGGGATCAAACCCACACTCTCTGCATTGGAAGCATGGAGTCTTAACCACTGGGGGGCCAGGGAAGTCCCTAGTGTCACTTTTGATTCTACACTTATCTAGCTGCATCAAGACAGAAGTCCCTAGAGGTATCTCCATCTAGGATTTGCTTTCAGTTAGGGTTTTTTGATTTTTTTTAATTTTATTTTTTGGCTGTGCAGCTTATGGGATTTTAGTTCCCCCACCAGGGATCAAACCCACGCCCCCTGCATTGGAAGCATGGAGTCAACCACTGGACCACTGAGGAAATCCCATTTAAGTCAGTTTTGATACATTTATGTAACATTTAGAGTCTGTCTTTGTAAACCTTATACACACACCAGTTCAGTTCAGTTCAGTCGCTCAGTCGTGTCTGACTCTTTGCGACCCCATGAATTGCAGCACGCCAGGCCTCCTGTCCATCACCATCTCCTGGAGTTCACTCAAACTCACGTCCATCGAGTCGGTGATGCCATCCAGCCATCTCATCCTCTGTCGTCCCCTTCTCCTCTTGCCCCCAATCCCTCCCAGCATCAGAGTCTTTTCCAATGAGTCAACTCTTTGCATGAGGTGGCCAAAGTCCTGGAGTTTCAGCTTTAGCATCATTCTTTCCCAAGAACACCCAGGGTTGATCTCCTTCAGAATGGACTGGTTGGATCTCCTTGCAGTCCAAGGGACTCTCAAGAGTCTTCTCCAACACCACAGTTCAAAAGCACCAATTCTTCGGTGCTCATCTTTCTTCACAGTCCAACTCTCACATCCATACATGACCACTGGAAAAACCATAGCCTTGACTAGACGGACCTTTGTTGGCAAAGTAATATCTCTGCTTTTGAATATGCTATATAGGTTGGTCATAACTTTTCTTCCAAGGAGTAAGCGTCTTTTAATTTCATGGCTGCAATCACCATCTGCAGTGATTTTGGAGCCCAAAAAGATAAAGTCTGACACTGTTTCCCCATCTATTTCCCATGAAGTGATGCGACCAGATGCCATGATCTTCGTTTTCTGAATGTTGAGCTTTAAGCCAACTTTTTCACTCTCCACGTTCACTTTCTTCAAGAGGCTTTTGAGTTCCTCTTCACTTTCTGCCATAAGGGTGGTGTCATCTGCATATCTGAGGTTATTGATATTTCTCCGGGCAATCTTGATTCATACCCCCATGTAATTATTGACCTCATCTTCAAGTCTACATGTTAATCAAATGAATACTTCAGACGGTATCATCTTAGGAACCTTACATATCATCCACATTCATCAGATACTTACTTAAGCTGTGAAACTGACTTGGGGATTGGACTCTAGCCAACTAGTTCCCCTGCCTCCTTTTTTTTAATGGCTCACAGGATCCTTCTGCCAAAAGCAATATAATCTGGAATTATGGTTTTCTTTCTCACAGTGGACAAGAGAAAATTTATGACATCGTGTCAGAAACCATTGAGAAGGACTTTCCCACGTGGTTTGGCTCTGTGATTGGGTATATCAGTAGCCCTGTGGTCATCCTGCCAGCCGTACTGCTACTTTTGTGAGTACTTTCCTGCCAGTTCTGGGGGGACTTCTATGTGTTTGGCCAACAAGAAAATCACTGCTTCCCAGTAAGAGTATAAATTCAGTGAGTTCATTCAAAAGTCACTTAGGAGCCTGATGATCTGAGCTGGAACACTGAATCCCATGGGGACCAGGGAGGCAGAGCATGATGGATTCATCACCAGGATTTGAGCCATTGCTGTGGCCATTATCATGGGGTTTAGTGTCATTATCATTATTTTACTTTCCAGAGGTTTACTCTCAACATGGAATTTTATAGTGCAGCTCAGTAGTGTCTGTTTTGACTTAAAGGGAAAAGAACATCAAATAGTGGATCCAAGATTCCTGGCATGCTGCACTGTAAATGCCTCACCCATCTTCACTCCTTCCTTACTGTTGTCACCTGTGAAGAATTTCAGGTCCACGGAGGTGGCTTTGAAAATCAGGAGAGAGAAAAGGAATGCCGCCCCTTCCTGGTGCTCACCAGTCTGAGAACTCGCTGATACCTTTTGTCCTCAGAGGGTGGGCTGGGGTGGGAGTGGGGGTTGGCTGGTCGCCCACATCTGGCGGGGAACACGGCCAGAAAAGCTGAGAAAGGAGATGAAGTACACTCACCACCCTGTGCTCTTCCACCCTAGCATGCTCATCTATTACCTGCAGAGCATTGCAAGATCCTTAAAACTCAGCAACCACCAGCTCAGAATGCAGATCCAAAATGCAAGTATTGTGTAACCTGTACTGTTCTGAATGTGTGTTAGCCATCTGACTGATGTCCCTGGCCAGGAAATACAAATGAGGTCATGCTTGGACTCTTGGCCCTCCCTCCCCTGGTCAGGACCTCCCAGGGCTATATCGTTACAAGAATACCCAGGCCCTCTATTGTCAGAATAAGCTTCCTGTCCCAGACGCTTTGCTGAAGCCCTCAGCAAAGGGGCTGAGCATCAGCATCCTCTCCTGTGACCACACGGAGCTTACAATGGACTAGGCTCTTCTGGCTCTGCTGACTGGGAGGGGAGAAAGGATTCCTCCCCAGTCCCATGTCAAGTTGGAATCTGAATCCAAAGACACTGTTTAGACTCAAAGACCTACCTTTTCCCTATCTTTTAATTTCTGGTTGTCATTACAGTAAGTCCCCTACATAATGAACAAGTTCTGTTCAGAGAGTGTATTTGTAAGTCCAATTTGTTTGTAAGTCCAAAAAGTTAGCATAGGTACTCAGCTAGCATAATTGGCTATATATCACTGTTCCGTCATTGGAGAAGGCAATGGCACCCCACTCCAGCACTCTTGCCTGGAAAATGCTATGGACGGAGGAGCCTGGTGGGCTCCTCCATGGGGTGGGGTCATGAAGAGTCAGACACGACTAAGAGACTTCCTTTTCACTTTCCACTTTCCTGCATTGGAGAAGGAAATGGCAACCCACTCCAGCGTTCTTGCCTGGAGAATCGAATCCCAGGGACAGGGGAGCCTGGTGGGCTGCCGTCTATGGGGTCGCACAGAGTCGGACACGACTGAAGCGCCTTAGCAGCAGCAGCACTGTTCTGTCATAGGTTTATCATGCTTTTCACATAAAAAGTACATAACAAACAGACATACAAAATAAATAAAACATTTTTAATCCTACAGTACAATACCCTGAAAAGTACAGTAGCACAGTACAGCAGCTGGCACACAGGGGCTCTCATCGAGTGAACAGGCAAGAAGAGTTATTGACTGGAGGAGGGAGTGGAGGGGGAGATGGTGGAGCTGAAGGGTCGTCAACAATAGGAGACGGAGGGTGAGCTGAGGTGTCACTCAGGCCAGATGTTGATGGGATGCATGTTCACATCTTTGAAAGTATGTAACTTGAAGTTTTGTATGGAGGGGACTTACTGTACCTTCTCTCGTGTCTGGGGCTCAAACCACAGATCTCAGAACAGTCAGAGAATGACCAATACTCACCAGTCTTTCCACAATTTCTCCTCCTCTGCATGCATCCCAGGTGTTCCCCTAGGCCTGGGACTAGGAGGAGACAAGCGAGGCACCAGGGTGCCCAATTTAGAGGCACAGACTCAGAGGGTCACATCGACCCTGTGCTCTCACAGCCCCAAGTGTGAGCTCCTCCTTAAATTTGGCCCCTGGAGATCTCACTTGCTTCACCCCAGCCCCAGAACCCCATGTGAAAAACTCCCACCTTTCTTTTTTTTAAACTCTCATAAATATCAATTAATGGGAAGAAACACTAACTTGTTTCATAACAAGTCAAATAAAAAAATGTATCTGGGGACTTCCCTGGCAGTCACATGGTTAAGACTGGGTTTCCATTGCAGGGGGCACGGGTTCAATCCCTGATGTGGGAACTAAGATCCTACAGGCTGCATGGCTTGGCCACTTAAAAAAAAAAAAAAAAGAGAGAAAGAAAGAAAGGAAAGAGAGAGAGAGAGAGATGCAGCCGGAGCTGCAAAGTGCATTTTTATGAAAACACGTCTGCCATGTGGTGGATGCATATTTCTCTTTTGTGTCTCAGGCAAACCATTCTTAGCAGAATCTCAACAAAATCTATCAAACAGCTGCCCCTAAAAGTGAAACTTGCCAGGGATTAAAGTTCAGCTTTCAGGTATCAGCATGTATTCATTCAAGTCACAGGCTTAGGGTCAGCAGATGCTGTCCTCAGGTGATGGTAGTAGCTTGGCCATGGCGCAACTATGAGCAATGATGGCCCAGCTACAAGCACCTTCCCCAGTCCCCATAAGAATAGTATTTGTTACTCCTTCCTGCTAAATCCAGAACAAATGTATGATTATCATTTATATTTTAGGCAAGATCTGAAGATAGGAAAAAAGTTGCCCAAATGGTAGAAGGTAAGTACAAACAAGAGTTCCTGATGTCTCAGTTGGTGGGCATTTTTTAAAAAACAGCAGTTTAAGGTTCAACACTAACAACAACAACAAAACTTCCTACTCTAGTTCAGTTTTCACAATTAATTAGACCCAATAAAAATCTAGGGATAAGCAAATACCTGGTGGTCCGGTGGTTAAGATTCTGTGCTCCCAATGCAGGCAGTGTAGGTTCGGTCCCTGGTTGGGGAACTAATCCCACATACCTCAAGGTGTGATCAAAAATAAATAAAATAAAAAATGAAACAAAAACTGTAACCTAAAGCCTTCTTTAAAAAATAATCTTAGGATATAAATGTTGGTCTGTATCTATAATTTTTACACCAGACCTAAGCCTGTGAATAATCCCAAAACATGTCTGAAATCAGAAGGAAATATTGAAATAGGCAAGAAAAAGCAGCACAAAATTCTGGAGGAAGCCCATAAGAATGACTTGGCCTTGTTCACATCTGTGTACTTCCTCTCAGTGGCTCATTTCTTCCTTGCAAGATGCCCTCCCCTGTCTCTGCCCCTTGGGTCATGTCCCCCATGACCCTGTGGGGGCCTCTGTGTCTTCCACCTGCAGAACAATGTCAGGTGGGCAGGTCCAGCCATGAAAACAGATTTCCCAGTAAGGAATCCAAGCCCAATGGGCTCACCTCTTCCTGTCTTGCCCAGCAGTTCTTGGACACACTTGCTCCCATCTAGGCTTATCCAGGGAGAAGGAAAGAACATCCCTGTAGAAAGAATGAAAATATAAGGAGGATTGTGGGCTGAAGGGAGGGGAAAGTGGACAGGTACAACTCAAAGGAAACACATCTGCCACTTGGAGCCACTGACAAGTCATGGGATGAGCCAGAAGGATCACCAGACAATGGCAAAATTGCGTGGCTCATGTTGTCCTGCAGAAAATGAATGAGAAAATGACCCTAAAGGCTCTATTGGCTGGTTCTTATGTCTGCTTTTCCTTTTTTTTTTTTTTTAATTCGATGGTTTTTTGATATTTATTTGTTTCTTTATTTGGCTGCCCCAGGTCTTAGTTTTGGCACATGGGATTTTTAGTTGTGGGATGCAATCTCTTAGTTCCCTGACCAGGGATGGAACCTGGGCCCCCTGCACTGAGAACTCAGAGTCTTAGCCACTGGACCACCAGGGAAGTCCCGTTTCATCTGCTTTAATCCAGAACTAATTGGGAGGGATGTGTTTCCTTCCAGGAAAATGCCTAAGAGCCTTGAGGCCTCAGGGTTGTGTTTGCTCCAACCACTTTCTCAGAGAGCAAGCCTACACATAAAAACTGCTGTGGGAAGAGACTGTAGCTTATGTTACAAAATTCCACTGTTTCATTGTTGTTCAGTCACTAAGTCGTGTTCCACTCTGCAACCCCCTGGACTGCAGCCCACCAGGCTCCCCTGTTCTTGACCATTGTCTGGAGCTTGCTTAGATTCATATCCATTGAGTCGGTGATGCTATGTAACCATCTAATCCTCTGCCACCTACTTCTCCTCTTGCCCTCAATCTTTCCCAACATCAAGATCTTTTCTAATGAGTTGGCTCTTAGCATGAGGTGGCCAAATTCCACTGTCATTGTCAAGTATTATTTGCCAATGGAGCATAATTCAGCTTAGTTCCAGTTGCCTTCAAAAATTAGGATTTCTATAAATTTTCTCGGGATAGCAATATCATCCTCTAATGTTCATTTTCCAGCCCAAGACCACATTTGTTTTTCACAATGTTCTCTGAATTGTTTCTAAAACATCGTAATTATCATCCAAGCTCCACTATATCCATTACATAGATAAACGACCAGAGCCCCAGAGCTAATGGGGCCATTAGATGGGGCAGCTAAAAAGGCTTGGAGTTCGTTTGATTCCTCCGACACTCCTTTCTGGCTTCCTAGGTGGCTCAGTGGTAAAGAATCCGCCTGCCAATGCAGGAGACATGGTTCAGTCCTTGGGTTGGGAAGATCCCCTGGAGAAGGAAATGGCAACACACTCCTGTATTCTTGCCTGGGAAATCCCATGAACAGAGGAGCCTGGCAGGCTACAGTCCATGGGGTCGCAAAGAGTCAGACATGACTGAGCAACTAAACAACAACACTTCCTTCCAACTCCAACTCTCAGTGAAGAAATGATTTGAATGATAAAGTGTCACCCATCTGGCTAGGAGTATCTGCAAGTGCACACAACTCTAGATGCACCTGCAGGAAGTCAGGATACTGGCAGTGACACCAACCTGAGTGTGTCTTCCCCTTGCCCTCCCTCTTCCTGCAGCCCGCATCCAAACCCAGGATGAAACCACCAAGAGGTTTCCCAAGGACAGTGATCTCGGCAGCCAGTTGTCCTCGGCTTACTCGGTGACACCCCAGAACAACGGCACTGTGGTCAATTTTGACTCATCGAGCAGCAGGAGTAGTAGGGTGGAGACCGTTGCCCAGCCCACGACCCCGAGCCCCCAGCCAGGGCCCGGCAGCCCCAGCTCCCCTCTTCCTGGCTTCTCCAGGTCTAGGCATTATTCTACCAGGTGAGTCATCTGCAACTCGGCAGAAAATCTGCCTCCTTGGTGATACCCTCCAGTGATGGCCCAGGGCCATAAAAAGCAGCATAAAAAGCCATTAACGCTTCAAAGGCCCTAACAGTTTCCAAGGAAGTGAGAGCCATTACATTCCATTTCTGCTGCATGTCACAAGGCCACTTCTTCCTGTGACAGCTGCTATTGAGAAGAAATGAGAGGACAAAGGTTATCAAGCAGGATGAATTCTTCCTTCTCAGCCTTCTGCCATGTAACCTATAAGCAAACCTTCCCGCCAGCCTAGGGTATTTATTTCTATAGCCTATGAAAAGAAAATGCCTTAAAAAAATTTTTTTTTCCATTGGGGACTTTAATGAAGACTGGGATTAATTTTATTTTATCCTTTAAATCAATATTTTTCTAAGACTTTTTAAAATATGAACCATATTTAAAGTCTTTTATTGAATTTGTTACAATATTGCTTCTGTTTCATGTTTTGGTTCTTTGGCCAGGAGGTATGTGGGATCTTAGTTCCTCAACCAGGGATCGAACCTGCACCCCCTGCATTGGGAGGTGAAATCTTAACCACTTAGTGTGTCAATTGTTTGCTTATCAATGGCAGCAACACTCTAACTCATGAATTCCCAAAACAAATTTATTGTAAAGAATTCTCTAGTGTCTAATTCAACAAGCTTTTATTGAGAATCAACTCTAGTCTCTGTGGTTACTGTAGCTGCAGAGATGATCAGACACAGTCTCTGCCTCAAGGAGTTGACAGTATAGTGGGAGAGTGATACAGGTAATTTTTATATAAAGTGATAAATGCTATACTTCTGTGATAAACATATACTTTCAGAGGACGGGGTAAGTCTACATGGAGAATGCATAAATATTTAATAGAAACGGACTTCGGCCTTAAAGACTAAGAGCTCACTAATGGAGAAAAGCCAAGAATGTACCATAGTATTGGGTAATAAACTGTGTGTTTTTTTTTAACTTTTATTTATTTATTCGGGTGCACCAGGTCTTAGTTGCAGCATGTGGGATCTATTTCCCTGAACAGGGATCAAACCCATGCCCCCTGCATCGGGAACCAGAGTCTTAACCACTGGACCACAAGGAAAATCCCATAAACTAGTATTGATGAAAAGCCACTTTTTAAATTGACTTAAAAAGAACAATTCTTGTATATCTGGGATAAACCGCACCTGGTGACAATGTACAATTCTTTTTATTTATTAAGAAACAAACTATGTTCCTGAGCATTCTTGGTTATAGACAGTATTGCCTAAGACCTATACCAGTTTAAAAAAAAAAAAAAACGTTTGCAGTTCTTAGTCAATTAAATCCCTCCATTAAAAGGAGACAATGGCATTGAAAAGAATGAAATAATGCTATTTCCAGCAACGTGGATGGACCAAGAGATTGACATACTGAGCGAAGTAAGTTAGAGAGGGAGAAATACCGTATGACATACTCTATATGTGGAATCTAGAAAGAAATGATACAAATGGACTTACAAACCAGAAAGAGACTCATAGACTTAGAGAACAAACTTATGATTGCCAGGGGGTTGAGGGGAAAGAATAAGGGGAAGGGATAGTTAGGACCTTTGGGATGGACATGTACACACTGCTGTATTTAAAATGGATAACCGACAAGGACCTATACACACTGCTATATTTAAAATGGATAACCAACAAGGACGCACTACTATATAGCACAGGGAAATCTGCTCAATGTTATATGGAAACCTGGATGAGAGAGGAGTTTGGGGGAGAATGGATACATGTATATGTAAGAGCTAAAGTTAAAAAAAAAAAAAGGAGACACTGCAGTAGATTAAAAAAAAAAAGAAGACAATGGTATTTGTGTAAAAAAAGTGGTTACTGTGTGAGGTGATGAATGTGTTCATTAGCTTGAGTGTGGTAATTATTTCACAATATATACATATATTAAATCAAGTTATGTACTTGAAACATATATAATTTTTCTATGTCAATTATACCTCAATAAAGATGAGGTGTATATTACTATACTAGTAATTGAAAAGGTCCATTACTATTCCGCTATACAGACACACTATGATTTATTTAACCCATCTCCATTTATTATATTTTTGGTTTGGGGATATAGAGAGAATGTTATAAAGAAAAAACAAAAAAATTAACAATAAAAAACAAAAAAATTAAAAATAAAAAACAAAAAAATTAAAGAATGTACCATAGCAGAGAATAAGCATGAACAAAGGTATGATGTTATAAGGAAGTGAAGCATCTTTGGAAAATGACCATAGAAAAGGGAGCCTTGGAAGGGCTTCCCTGGTGGCTCAGAAGTAAAGAATCCACCAGCAATGCAGGAGACGTGGGTTCTATCCCTGGGTGGGGAAGATCCCCTGGAGACAGAAATGGCAACCCACTCCAGTATTCTTGCCTGGAGAATCCCATGGACAGAGTGCACCTGAGAGAGGAGTCTATGGGGTCACAAAGAGTCAGACACGAGTAAGCAACTGAACACAAACACACAGAGAGCCTGGGAGGGAGGCAGGAGATGAGGCTGGAAAGAAATGTGATGCTGAACCACCAAGGCCTTTGAGTCTCTTTGGAATTAGAACATTGTCTCTTTATTATTATTATAATAAGTATAGTTGATTTACAAAGTCACATTAGTAAGTGATTAGTTATATAAACATAGATATATACATATAACTTCCCTGGTGACTCAGAGGGTAGAGAATCTGCCTGCAATTCGGGAGACTCGGGTTCAATACTTGGGTCAGGAAGATGCCCTGGAGAAGAGAATGGTTAACCAGTCCAGTATTCTTGTCTAGAAAATCCCATGGACAGAGGAGTCTGGTGAGCTACAGTCTGTGGGGTCACAAAGAGTCAGACAAGTGACTTTCACTTTCTTTTCACCTCATTCTTTTGCAGATTCTTTTTCATGATAGGTTATCACAAGATACTGACTACTGTTCCCTGTACTATACAGTAGGTCTTTGTTGTTTAAATTTTTTATCTTTTTTGTTTGTTTGTTTTCACTATGGGCAAGATCTTTTATATTTTAGTTCTAGGCTGGCTAAGTTATTGGCAAGACCATTTCTGCATTATGTGGGTCAATTATTTCAATTGTACCTACACATAAGAAAGCAGAACCCTGTGGTCTTTTCATGGAGACTGGATATCGAAAAGGACACACTGGCCATAACTTATATGGAGAATTATATTTGATCAGAATGTAACACAGTGAAAACAATATAGATAAAATATAGGAGGGTTATTTGGCAGGGGGGATTGTCTTGTTTTAAAGACAGTAAGTTAACAGGAATTGTCTTTGTGTATATATTGGGTTCTGGCAAGGAGGAGGGATTCCAATAGTCCTCGAGAGATGTCGGTTGAAAAAAAAAAAACAACGCACAACCTAAAGTTTGAGAATTATGTTTTATTCAGCAGACTTACTGAGGACTGGGCTTCCCTGGTAGCTCAGATGGTAAAGAATCCACTTGCAATGCAGGAGGCCCTGGGTCAGGAAAATCCCCTGGAGAAGGGAATGGCAACCCACTCCAGTATTCTTGCCTGGAGAATCCCAGGCAAGAATACCGGAGTGGGCAAGTGGCAAGTGGCAAGCCCTGGCGGGCTACAGTCCATGGGGTCGCAGAGTCAGACATGACTGAGTGACTAACACACACACACACACACACACAGTGAGGACTATGGCCTAGGACATGCATCTCAGATAGTTCTGAGGGACTGTTCCAAAGAGGTAAGGGAGAAGTCAGAATACATAGGAAGTTTTGCTGGAAAATAACCATGCAGTGGCCCACTCCAGGGTTCTTGCCTGGAGAATTCCAGGGACAGGGAAGCCTGGTGGGCTGCCGTCTATGGGGTCACACAGAGTCGGACACGACTGAAGCGACTTAGCAGCAGCAGCAGCAGCAACCATGCGGTGGAACATCAAAGGATAACTGCTAGTAGCAAAATACAGACAACTCAACTTAATAATTTTAGTGCTTTAAAAAAAAATTTTTATTGGAGTATAATTGCTTTTCAATATTGTGTTTATTTCTGCTGCACAACATGAGTCAGCCATATGTACTCATATATCCCCTCCCTCTTGAGCCTCCCTCCATACCCTCATCCCACTTTTTTAGGTCATCACAGAGCACCGAGCTGAGCTCCCTATTCTATGGAAAGATGCAAGAGTCTGGGCTCATTGAAATCATTCATTTGATTTGAATCTCAGCTACCTAGGGCCAGTATCTTATTTTTCTCCATTCTGAAATTCCCTCAGGCTGCCCTGTTTTGGGTAGCTGCTGTGCCTGATGGCTTTACATTTTTGGTTTAAAGAAATGGCAGGTGACATTCTTTTTTTTTTTAGTGTAACAGAAATGTATTGTCTCTTGGTTATGTAGACTGGAAGTCTGAGCCTAAGTTGTTTGCAGGGCCCTGTTCCCACTGAAAGCTCTAGAGAAGGATCTGTTCCAAGCCTGTCCTGGCTTCTGGTAGTTCCTTGACTTGTGGTAGCGTAACTGAAGGTGACAATCTTTGTCCATACATTATGGGGAGGAACTGTCCAAGAATCTGGACAGCTACATGGCAGAGATGATCAGGGGCAATGTTCACAGAATGCACTCCACAATTCCTAGACACACTGGTTTAGTCGTGGTTTAGTCACTCAGTCATGTCTGACTCTTTGTGATCCCATGGACTGTAGTGCACCAGGCTCCTCTGTCCCTGGGATTTCCCAGGCAGGAAAACTCTAGTGGGTTTCCATTTCCTCCTCCAGGGAAGCTTCCCAACCCAAGGATCCAACCTGCATCTCCTGTGTCTCCTGCATTGCAGGTGGATTCTTTACCTCTGAGTCACTGGGGAAGCCCCTAGGCCTAAAGAATTTTGGAGATGTTGAATGGGGTGAGTGTATTCTTCACATGAGAAGGACATGAATTTGGGGGGCCAAAAGCCAGAATGTTATAGACAAAACTGTATCCCCTCAAAATTTATATACTGAAGCCCTAACCACCTGTATTTGGAGACAGGGTCTATAAGGAGGTTAGAGGTTAAATGGGGCCAAACCGGGGGTAGGGGGGAAGGGTGGCTTAATCAATAGGAAGCATCCTTATAAGAAGTGGAAGAGACACCCAGAACTCTGTCTCCTTCTGTGAGGATGGAGACAGAGGAGCCTGGCAGGCTCAGTCCGGTCCATGGGGTTGCAAAAGAGTAGGATACGACTTAGCAACTAAACAAGAACTACAGTGTTAGAAGAGGACTGTCAACAAGCCAGTAAAAGAAGTCTGACCAAACTAACCCTAAGAACACCTTGATTTTGGACTTCTAGCCGCTAGAGCTGTGAAAAAATAAATTTCTGCTGTTTAAGGCATCCAGTGTGTGCTTTTCTTTTATGGTGCCCTGCAGACTACTGGGGCTCCCCAGGTGGCAAAATTGATAAAGACCTACCTGCCAGTGCAGGAGACATAAGAGACGCAAGAGACACAGGTTCGATCCCTGGGTTGGTAAGATCCCTTGGCAGAGGGCATTTCAACCAGCTCCAGTATTCTTGCCTGGAGAATCCTCTGGACAGTGGAGCACAGTCCATGGGATCGCAAGAGTCAGACACTGCTGAGTGACTAACACTACACAGGCTATTACTAATACAGGGTCCTACACATTTCTTAAAAATTTTTCCTAGATGTTTTTTTTTATTATAATGTTATTCAAGGTGGCATTTGGAATAGGGGTTCTAAGACTTTTGTGCACTCGTTAATAGTGTGGTCCTTGGTTCCTTTTCTTGAAGCCTGCTCTTATTGCTTATTGCCTCACATCAGTCTATCTTGTAGCTTCTGTTACTGAGCTGCTGCATTCAAAGGGACCTGACCCTGGTTTGTCTTCATATTGGAGGACAAAGACACTACGATTTCCAAATGCTATCCTTGAGGTTACGACTGGGAAGTTTAGGATAGGATAGTAAGTCCCCTGAACCAGCCTGTGTGCGGTGTGGTCAGCTCCCTGTGCAGATGAGTTTCCTGAATGTCTTGCAGGAGTTGGGCGCTCTCCTCCTCTCCCCTGTTGGGGAGGGGGGGCCCTGATGTGTCAGGTTTGATTTGTTACAATATTGCTTCTGTTTTACCTTTTGGTGTTTTGGCCTCATGGCATGTGGGATCTTTGCTCTTCAACCAGTGAGGGAACCCGCACCCCCTGCAGTGGAAACGTGGAGCCTTAATCACTGGACCACCAGGGAGGTCCCCACTGGACACTCATTGATACTTCAGAGCAGGTTTTGATGAAAATGTAGAGGCAGCGGCCACCTGTCCTGCAACACTTGTATGGCTTGGGGCTCTGAGAACACCAAAGCCACAGGTGTCTAACAGCCTCTGTCTTTCAGGTATCCATGTGGCCCACGTATGAGCACAAGTGACCTTCATAGGAGCAGATCCTGCACACCTGGGATGTTTACAAAGCACATTGAAGACGTTCACTCAGAACCTCTTTTCCGAAAAGATCTTCAGCCAATCAACCATGGGTTAGGGGTCTCAGCTTTGGTGCCACACAGTCCTCGGTCCCACGCCCTCAGATACTATCTCATTAATGAACGTGACTCTCAGCAAAAGAAACATTCAACTTTCTGGCCAGAAAGACATTTCAAGATAGACACCTCTGGGGACACTGTGGATATGTACCCCAGGAACATGAGACCGTGTGCACCCCTGGCTTCTCCACAGCTCAGTGAAGAAGAGGAGGAGGTTCCAAGGAGACAGGTGAGCAGACGGGCCTTCCACCCTCGCTCCTTGACCGACCTCCATGGGGTGCATTATTTTTATGTTGGCGAAAGTTCAGAAAGTCAGGCCCTGACTCCTGAGCTCCAGAGACCAACACATTACACATCTTGGAATGATGGCTTTGAGGGTCAACTTGACAGGCCTATGTACATGCACAAAAAAGCACGCTCCCAGAATTTCCAATATCCCCAGCACCCTCTGAAGCCCAGGGTTAAGGCCAAGTTTGAGCCATCTGTCACAGAATCTGACTTCATGTCAGCAGCATCCAGCAGGGACCAGCAGAACAGTGGCATCAACCAGTACTTCCAGGTCACCCACAGCCAGCCCAAGTTCCCGAGGTCTGCGGGCCAGTTTGGCCGGAGGAAGGCCATATCGAGGCAGGAGTTGACTGCAGGTCTGAATGACCTGATTTGTTCAAACGTCTAGGGCTTTCTTCTGGCATCCTGTTCCTAGAAATCACTCCTACTGGTGGAATGTGGTGTGGTTGACAATGCATGGTCCCTCCCCTTCTGGGAAGACAGACAAACACACCCAGCGGATGTGATCAGCGGGGCATATCCAGGCACGTCATCTGCTGGTTGTGGCCCAGAGACCCATTCAGTGTGACTCCAAATCATAAGCAAGCCAGGCAGCTCGTCTAATTGCAAAACCCTCACCTGACATGTCTACTCTTGTCCTGAATCCTAGGAGTGACCTGTTTGTGTTATAATGTTCTCTTGCAGCACACATAACTCAGTTCTTCCTGGTAAGCACCCCAAAATGAGTTGGCTGCCCTTAAAGATTTCACAGTGCTTAATTACTTCATATTAATAATCAGTTTGATAGTGACCAGGGTAAAATTTATTAAGAATGTAAGATGTTGAGGCTGAAACTCTAATACTTTGGCTACCTGATGTGAAGAGCTGACTCATTTGAAAAGACCCTGATGCTGGGAAAGATTGAAGGCGGGAGGAGAAGGGGACGACAGAGGATGAGATGGTTGGATGGCATCACTGACTCAATGGACATGAGTTTGAGTCAACTGCGGAGTTGGTGATGGACAGGGAGGCCTGGCGTGCTGCAGTCCATGGGGTCGCAAAGAGTCGGACGTGACTGAGCGACTGAACTGAACTGAACTGAAGAACGTACCATACTGTTTACCCAAATATGTATCTGTATTAGGGCTTCCCCCATGGCTTAGCGGGTAAAGAATTGGCCTGCAATGCTGGAGACAAGGAGACACAGGTTGGATCCCTGGGTCCGGCAAGATCCCCTGGAGGAGGAAATGGCAACCCTCTCCAGTATTCTTCCCCGAAAAATCCCATGGACAAAGGAGCCTGGTGGGCTACAGTTCATGGGGTCACAAAAAGTCAGACATAACTGAGCAACTAAGCACACACATATATCTGTATGAATTAGTCAGGACACTTGGGTTGGAGGTAACAAAATCTCCCCAAGGTTTATTGGTTCCTTTAACTGGGAGGGATGAGAATCAAGCTAGCTTCAGGCTCAGGTGGACCTGGCTATCAAACATCTTCTGGATTTTGTCTTCTCAGCTCTACTTCTGTTTGTTGACCTTGTTTTCTCTTAACTGCCAACAGGCTTTCTCCATGTAGTAGGTGGAGGAGGAATGCACAGACACAGAAAATTCCAGGTTGATGGCACCCAGCCAATGAGCCCCAAGGAAAGAACAGAGCTATACTCATTTGCACTCCTCTCCTATTTCCATGATAACTCCTTCACTTTAAATTTATCTTTTAAGTTTTCTGTCTCCTCCATGAGACTGTTGAGTTCCTCTGGGAGAGGGATGGTGTTTCTTCGTTTCTGCAGCCCTAGTAACTGATATATAACAGATTTTGTACTTGTTTTCCCCTTCTCATTACATAACAAACTTAGTAACTTAAAACAGCACTCATTTATCATCTCAGTTTCCATGGTTTACCTGGATGCTCAGCTAGGGTCTCAAGCAAGGTATCATCCAAGAGCCTGCATCTCATCTGGGGCTAGGGGGTCACCTTCCAATGTTGTGTGGCCGTTGGCAGCATTCACTTCCCTGGGGTTGTAGGACTGAGGTGTTCTGCTCCCAGAGGCGGCCTGCCTTACCACATGATCCTCTCCATAGTGTGGCTGTTTGTATCTTCAAGGCTGGCAAGAGAAGGCCTTCCCACGTTTGAATCTCTCTCTTGGCAAGACATGGACTATCTTTTAAAGGACTCACCTGATTAGGTCAGGCCCATTCAGGATAATGTCCTTTTGATTCACTCAAAGTTAATTAGTCAGAGACCTTAATTATATCTAAATAAATTCACCTTTACCATATAATAGAACCTCATCATGAGTGTGAAATCTTATCAGATTCACAGGTGCCAACATACTCAATAAATTTTTAGGAAATGTACAACAGGGGCAGGAATCCTGGGGGCATCTCAGAAGGCTGCCTATCCTAGGTATTTCATGAAACATCTGTTAAGTGTAAATGGATGGATGAATAAATGACTGGACTGGAGTAATGAATGAATCATAAATTACATGGTAACAAGATTATCTTCCAAGATCTACAGCTAATTCTAACCTCAGAGAAAAATCTAATGTAAATAATGCCATTTTAAAAGTAGACAGAGGTCTTCCCTGGTGACTCAGTGGTAAAGGACCCACCTGCCAATGCAGGAACCACAGCAGGAAGAGAAGCCACTGCAATGAGAAGCCTGAGTACTGCAACTAGAGAGTGCCACAACTAGAGAAAAGCTTGTGCAGCAGTGAAGACTGAGCACAACCAAAAATAATTAAATAAAACTTTAAAAAATAAAAAGTAGACCCAGGTTAACACTCCTCCCAAAAAACCATGAAAAAAATGTGCAGTATTTTCACATTTCTTGACAGTGCTTAATTACTTCGTATCATGCCCTCCAATACTTTGGCTACCTGATGCGAAAAGCTGACTCGTTGGAAAAGACCCTGATGGTGGAAAAGACTGAGGGCAGGAAGAAAAGGGGAGGACAGAGGATAAGATGGTTGGATGGCATCACCAACTCAATGAACATGAGTTTGAGCAAGCTCCGGGAGATGGTGAAGGACATGGAAGCCTGATGTGCAGCAGTCCATGGGGTTGCAAAGAGGCAGACGCTACTGAATGACTCAACAACAACAACAAAATGCCCTCCCGACCATGACAGACCCAGGAGGTTGTGGCGTGTTCCAGATGAAAAGCTTACCCTGCCATGGGAACATCCCTTTGTGATACAGGTGCCTGCAGGAATTCATCCATGCAGGTATTCTAGTTCACATGCTTGGTCTTGGGGCTGTAGCCTAGAGTTCCCTGGGACATTGAAAAAGCCTAGCTCTGCCCCAGGCAGCAGTACCTGTGTCTCTGTGCAGGTAGGGGAGCATTCCATCCGGCAGGCCTTGCAGCATTCCTAAGAAAACACGCGTTTAGCCAATATTTATCCAGGGTTGCAGATGTGTTCATCAGCTTTCAGTGAGCAACACAGCTCACATGCACTCCAGCACTTAGTATCAGGTATGACTTTAATTTACAGCAATTTAAAAGATGCAGAATAGTACAGAGACCACTGTGACAAGCACTCATACTTCTATTATGTATTTTATTTCCATCTAGTCATTTTGTTATTAAAATATTACAGATACCAAAATTTACTCTAATCCCCACACTTGGTTGCATTCCCCTCATGCTACTAAGAGTTCAGCGTGTGTCCATCCACCACTTGTTTACAGTTATATATGTTGTATGCATGTAAATATATATGTATAAACATCCACAAACAATATGTAAGTATGTCTTAAGTAAGTACTATAATACTGCATGTATTGTACATACTTACCTTTTTAATGTCCGTTGAAATAAACAGATCAAGCTCACTAACTATAACTGCTATGTAGTGTTTCATCATGAATAAACTACACAGTATTTATCCATTTCTTACTGATGGACATTGAAATCATTCCCACTTCTTTGTAGCTAAAAATAATCTTACACTATTTTATACAGTGTCTACTGCACATGTGCCCGTGTTAGAATTGAGTTAGAATTGGATACTGGTACTTTTTAAAAATTGTTTTTAAAAAGATTTTTATTGAAATATAGTTTATTTACAATGTATTAGTTTCAGGCATACAGCAAAGTGATTCAGTTACATACACAAATATATACATATATACACAAATATATATTATATAATAGTAATTACATATATAAATATATATTCTCTTTTAGATTCTTTTCCATTAGAGGTTACTACAAGATACTAAGTATAGTTTTTGTGCTATACTACAAGATACTGAGTACAGTTCCTGTTTCAGTAAATCCTTTTTGATTATCTATTTTATATGTAACAGTGTAAGCAGCAGCAGCAGCATTTTGGAGCTTCCCAGCTGGCTTAGTGGGTAAAGAATCCACCTGCAATGCAGGAAATGCAAAGAGATGGGAGTGCCATCCCTGGGTCAGGAAGATCCCCTGGAGGAAGGCATGGCAACCCACTACAGTATTGCCTGGAGAATCCCACGGACAGAGGAGCCCGGTGGGTTACAGTCCATGGGGTCGCAAAGAGTCGGACACGACTGAGAGATTAAGCGCACACACATTACTATATATAAAATAGATAAACAAGGCCCTACTGTATAGCACAGGAACTACAATCAATATCTTTTAATAACCTATAATGGAAAAGAATCTGAATCACTTTGCTGTAAAAATGTTAGCGACTTCAGGATGATTCTCTTGGTCACTCCCCCGCCCCACCTTTTTTTTCCTGCAGCATTGTGAGGCATGCGGGATCTTAGTTCCCTAACAATGGGTCAAACCCATGCCCCATGATTTGGGAGCACAGAATATTAACCACTGGGCCACCAAGGAAGTCCATCTTGGTTACTTCTTACATTTCTGGATTCATGAATGTCATGAAATTCAAAGAAAAGTTTTCTACACACCTCTAAAAGACTAACTTCCCTAATCTGTGGTGAAGTGAAAGTGAAGTCACTCAGTCGTGTCCAACTCTTTGCGACCCCAGGCTCCTCTGTCCATGGGATTTTCCAGGCAAGAGTACTAGAGTGAGTTGCCATTTCCTTCTCCAGGAGATCTTCCCGACCCAGGGATTGAACCCTGGGTTCACTGTAGGCAAACGCTTTACCATCTGAGCCACCAGGGAAGCCCATATTTCTTTGAGCCCCTTTTTTGGGGCAGGGCAGGAATACTGGAGTGGGTTGCCATTTCCTTCTCCAGGAGATCTTCCTGACCCAGGGATTGAACCCGGGTCTCCCACATTGTAGGCAGACGCTTTACCGTCTGAGCCACCAGGGTTTTCCTGATACTCTGTAGTTGTGTGTGTGTGTTTCCTCCTTTGAAGGGTTCATATGTTATTGTACGTATGTTTTAACCTTTGCCCATTCCATAGTAAACACTGTATATCCTTATGGGAAGTGGGAATCAGTAAAGCCTATGAGTCAACATGTGACCTTCAGAAATATAAACAGGTGTGGTGTGTACCATAGTTCTGCCACTTATTAGCTGTGCTGCCTTGGTCACCCTCACCTGTGTGATACTCTGTTTTTAAAATAATTTTATTTATTTATATTTTTGGCTGTGCTGGGTCTTCATTTTGCACGGGCCACTCTCTAGTTGCCATGCGTGGGCTTCTCATTTCAGTGGTTTCTCTTGGTGTGGAGCATGGGCTCTAGGGCACGTGGGCTCAGTAGTTGCGGCTCCTGGACTCTAGAGCACAGGCTAAATAGTTGTGGTGCACAGGCTTAGATGCTCAGCAGCACGTGGGATCTTCCATGATAAGGGATCAAACCCATGTTCCCTGCATCTACAGGCGAATTCTTAACCACTGAATCACAGGGAAGTACCCATCCTCAGTTTCTTAATCCAGGTTGTTCTGTCACTCAGTCATGTCCGACTTTTTTCGACCCCATGGACTGTAAGGGTTAAATGGCACAACACAGGTAAGGTGGTTGGGACAGTGGGTTGCCAGTGAATAAAGAAGTACCTGTATGTCGACAGAGTAGATCACTTAGCACCTGCCTGACTAAGTAAACATGCATACAGTTCTTCATCAGTGTCTATGTAGAAAGCAAATACTCCATTCAGGAGCTTTTAGGATCAGAGCACTTGGACACTTGGCCCATCCCCTTGGTGGTCTGGTGGTGGTTTGAGTTAGGAATCTCTGGACTCCCTGCCCCATAGGCACTTAGTTAAAATTCATCTTGGACTTGGGTGAAGTGTGCCCTGGACAACTGAGTGACTTGGAGGCCTGACAACCTCCTGGGTGGGGTCTGATCAATGGGATCTACAGATGTCTGTCATTCCTTCTGCCCTGTTGGCTCTGAACAAGCCTCCAGCAGACTGCCAAACAGGCCAGCTGAGCAGCTCTGGTGGGCGGGTGGCGCTCACCCTCTGGCTCTTGCCAGCTGCTCATCCTGCCCTGTCCCGGCCTCTGGAGACAAAACAGACGAGAGCCTGCCCTCAGCTGGCCCTACTTCACCTGGCCCCTGCTGCCAGTGTGTGAAGACCTCAGGGATGAACAGTTTGCCTCTCTGAATATTTCACATAAACCCAGGACTGGCATTTTCTGGCAGCAAAGATTAAAGTGTCCTACAGTGCTAGAAAAAATTTAAAGCCATGCTCCATTTTGTAAGTATGAAAATCTCTTAAATGTTCGATGTCTAAAAGTCACTTTCTAGAGCAAAACTTATTTTCCCTCAGCTTCGTTTTCACAGTGTTTTATCCCCAAACAAAATTCTAATAAGCTCCAGATGTGAGAGTTCAAAGCTGCAACTTTAAGAATTATTCTACATTGAAATTTTTAATGATGCTTTTTAAATTTAAGAAAACCTACATGTCAGTAATTAATATACTAAGCAGTAGATGATGCTATAAAGTGAAAAAATGTCTTTTGGCATTACCACCTTCTGTTAACAGTTTATTCTATGCCTTTTTAGAAGTGAATATTCCAAACTAAAGTACATATATCAACATATATAACATATATGTAAACATAGAAATATAAGTATATACAAACACAACTTGAGTTATTTCTCTTTCTCACTCAAGATATATATACATGATCTATGATATATATATTACATACATTTACTTATTGTATGCCATGCACCATTCTCATTGCTTTTCATTTATTAAATTTTTTAACCTATATGTCAACCCAATGAGTTAGCATTACTATTGTTTTCGTTTTCCAAATGAGGATGAAAAATTCTGGAATGGTCAGTTATGTACCGAAGTCACAGTTAATAAATGGGGACACTGGGATTTGAACCAGGGGATTCTGATTTGAGCCCTGACTCTTATCTGTGGTGCTGTTGTCCTTCTCTCTCTATATATATATGCTCCTGCTGCTGCTAAGTCGCTTCAGTCTTGTCCAACTCTGTGTGACCCCAGAGACAGCAGCCCACCAGGCTTCCCTGTCCCTGGGATTCTCCAGGCAAGAACACTGGAGTGGGTTGCCATTTCCTTCTCCAATGCATTAAAGTGAAAAGTGAAAGTGAAGTCGCTCAGTCATGTCCGACTCTAGCGACCCCATGGACTGCAGCCTACCAGGCTCCTCTGTCCACGGAATTTTCCAGGCCAAAGTACTGGAGTGGGGTGCCATTGCCTTCTCTGATGTCATATATATATATATGACATTTTTCCTGTTCAGTTCAGTTCAGTCACTCAGTCGTTTCTGACTCTTTGTGACCCCATGAATTGCAGCACGCCAGGCCTCCCTGTCTATCACCAACTCCCGGAGTTCACTCAGACTCACGTCCATCGAGTCAGTGATGCCATCCAGCCATCTCATCCTCTGTTGTCCCCTTCTCCTCTTGCCCCCAATCCCTCCCAGCATCAGAGTCTTTTCCAATGAGTCAACTCTTCACATGAGGTGGCCAAAGTACTGGAGTTTCAGCTTTAGCATCATTCCTTCCAAAGAAATCCCAGGGCTGATCTCCTTCAGAATGGACTGTTTGGATCTCCTTGCAGTCCAAGGGACTCTCAAGAGTCTTTTCCAACACCACAGTTCAAAAGCATCAAGTCTTTGGCGCTCAGCCTTCTTCACAGTCCAACTCTCACATCCATACATGACCACAGGAAAAACCATAGCCTTGACTAGACGGACCTTTGTTGGCCAAGTAATGTCTCTGCTTTTTAATATGCTGTCTAGGTTGGTCATAACCTTCCTTCAAAGGAGTAAGCATCTTTTAATTTCGTGGCTGCAGTCACCATCTGCAGTGATTTTGGAGCCCAGAAAAATAAAGTCTGACACTGTTTCCACTGTTTCCCCATCTATTTGCCATGAAGTGATGGGACTGGATGCCATGATCTTCGTTTTCTGAATGTTGAGCTTTAAGCCAACTTTTTCACTGTCCACTTTCACCTTCATCAAGAGGCTTTTGAGTTCCTCTTCACTTTCTGCCATAAGGGTGGTGTCATCTGCATATCTGAGGTTATTGATATTTCTCCCAGCAATCTTGATTCCAGCTTGTGTTTCTTCCAGTCCAGCGTTTCTCATGAGGTACTCTGCGTATAAGTTAAATAAGCAGGGTGACAGCCTTGACGTACTCCTTTTCCTATTTGGAACCAGTCTGTTGTTCCATGTCCAGTTCTAACTGTTGCTTCCTGACCTGCATACAAATTTCTCAAGAGGCAGATCAGGTGGTCTGGTATTCCCATCTCTTTCAGAATTTTCCACAGTTTATTGTGATCCACACAGTCAAAGGCTTTTGGCATAGTCAAGAAAGCAGAAATAGATGCTTTTCTGGAACTCTCTTGCTTTTTCCATGATCCAGCGGATGTTGGCAATTTGATCTCTGGTTCCTCTGCCTTTTCTAAAACCAGCTTGAACATCAGAATGTTCATGGTTTACATACTGCTGAAGCCTGGCTTGGAGGATTTTAAGCATTACTTTACTAGCGTGTGAGATGAGTGCAATTGTGTGGCAGTTTGAGCATTCTTTGGCATATATATATGGATGTATGTATTTGATGTGGACCATTTTAAAAAGTCTTCATTCAATGTTACAATATTGTTTCTGCTTTATGTTTTGGGGTTTTTTGACCCAAGACGTGGGATTTTAATTCCCTGAACAGGGATCAAACTCTGCATTGGAAGGCGAAGTCCTAATCACTGGACTGCCAAGGAAGTCTTTTTTTTCTTTTTTAATGGCTTCAAGGAACATTCACATGCATTACTTCACCTGCCCATCACACTGGCATGGGACGACGTCTATCGTGGTCTCACGTCACCTATAAGAAAACAGGCTAAGTGACTTGCTCAAAAGCACACAGTGAATTGTGCATGAAGCCAGATTTGCTGCTGCTGCTGCTAAGTCGCTTCAGTCATGTCCGACTCTGTGCGACCCCATAGACAGCAGCCCACCAGGCTTCCCCGTCCCTGGGATTCTCCAGGCAAGAACACTGGAGTGGGTTGCCATTTCCTTCTCCAATGCATGAAAGTGAAAAGTGAAAGTGAAGTTGCTCAGTCGTGTCCGACTCTAGTGACCCCATGGACAGCCTACCAGGCTCCTCCATCCATGGGATTGTCCAGGCAAAAGTACTGGAGTGGGTTGCCATTGCCTTCTCCGGAAGCCAGGTTTAGAACTCTCTAATTCCGCATCCAGCCTGTCAACACCTGGCAGTCCATCACATCTTCCATGAAATGGTTTCAAGTAGGCATTTTCTTTGGCGAAGGCAATGGCACCCCACTCCAGTACTCTTGCCTGGAAAATCCCATGGACGGAGGAGCCTGGTGGGCTGCCGGGTTGCACAGAGTCAGACACGACTGAAGCGACTTCACTTTCACTTTTCACTTTCATGCATTGGAGAAGGAAATGGCAACCCACTCCAGTGTTCTTGCCTGGAGAATCCTAGGGACAGGGGAGCCTGGTGGGCTTCCGTCTATGGGGTCGCACAGAGTCGGACACGACTGAAGCGACTTAGCAGCAGCAGCAGTCATTTTTTTACACCATTTTTTAAAAAACTTGAGATGAAACAATATGCACCCAAAACAGAAAATAAAAACTGATTTCAGTGTTGATCTTTTCAAATATTTAGTTGGTTATAGCTCTGAAAAGGGGGTCCCAGGGGTGGCTCAGTGGCTTCCCTCGTAGCTCAGTCAGTAAAGAGTCTGCCTGCAATGCAGGAGACCCAGGTTCCATTCCTGGGTCAGGAAGATCCCCTTGAGAAGGAAATGGCAACCCACTCCAGTATTCTTGCCTGGAGAATCCCATAGACAGAGGGGCCTGGCAGGCAGTCTATGGGATTTGATAGTCTATGGGGTTGCAAGAATCGGACATAACTAAGCACACACAGCAGCAGCAGCTGCACTTGGGTTCCATCCCTGGGTGGGGAAGATTCCCTGGAGAAGGGAACGGTAACCCACTCCAGTGATCTTGCCTGGGAAATCCGATGGACAGAGGAGCCTGGCAGGCCACAGTCCATAGGGTTGCAGAAGAGTTGGACATGACTTAGCGATTAAATGACAACAACCCCTCTGTAAAGGAGGAACGGAGCTGAGGGGATGTGATCCCACTCACTCCTTCAAGGTGGAGGCCACCAGAGGCACAGAACTCTGCGATCTCTTAGCTGGGCCCAGCTCTGTCCCAGATGCCAGCGCATCCCAGTGTCTCCCAGACATCCCTTAGAGGTCTTTCAGGCACCTCCTACTGAATAAGACCAGAACTGAACGCACCATGTCTCCCCTCAACCCTGTCTCTGGTCTCCCTCTCAGGTAAACTACCAGCAGCTCAAGCCAGGAGGTGGAAGTCATGCGCTTCCTACTCCTCCAGTCTCCACCATCTGTCACAGAGATCTGTATGTTCTAGCTTTCTAAACACTTTCCGAGGGTCCTCTTCTCTCCACCTGCACCACCCCACCCTGCTCCAGGCTACCACCATCTCTCCCAGGACCGCTGCAGCTTCCTAACTGCCCCTACCCCGACCCCGTCTCTGCGCACACTGCCTCTCCTACCCCTACAACAGCCGCCCTAGAAAGGAATACCTGATGGAAATTTCACCATCATCCACCCTGGCAGAAAGCCTCTGCGCACTCAAGACAAAAGTCCACTATGCTTACACAAGCCTACGACGTCATCCAAGACCTGTTCCCGCCCTCTTGGTTCTCCACCACTGGCCCTCCCAAGTTCCGGCGCCCCCATGCCCTCCCTGAGCTGGGACGGGCGAAAGGCGGATCCCGCTGGACCTTGTGACGGGTGCCCTGGACCAGCCCGGGCTGAGCGCGTAGTGTGCGCTGCCAGGCCAGTCTATCTCCGGCCCTGCTAATCTCAGAGTAGGGCGGGACCTATCAGACGGTTTAAACCAATCCTAGATTGGGGGCGGGGCTGGGGCGGGACTCTGGGCTCCAAGCCAGGCCCTGGTTTTCCGGCTTCCCAAACCCAACTGCGGGGCCGCAACCGCACATACCCTGCGACCCCTAGGCCTCGCGCATCTTTCGGCTCAATGGACCTGGCGACGGCCGCGCAGGTGAGCGAGGCGGTGGCGGAGAAGATGCTCCAGTACCGGCGAGACAAGTCAGGCTGGAAGATTTGCCGGGAAGGCGTGAGTGAGGAACGGGGTAGAAAGGGGTCGTGGGGTCTTTGCTCCCTGGGGCTGGGGTCTCAGAAGCCCCTAGGCTCCTCCTCTCCTGAGAGTTTTTCTGCATTTTATCTCCTGGAGCTAGATTGAAGAGGAGATTCCACTGGGGGTTGTTTCCTTAAAAAAAATATAGGGCCAGTTGTGCACACAATGACCCCTAGGAGATGAGTATGTGTCCCTTTCACTAAATGACTTAGCCAAGGTCACCTGCTGGCAAATGGTTAGGGTGGAGCGGGAAGCACCAAACAGACCTAAATTGTCCGAGGAAACAAGATGCATGGTGGTTTTTAAAGTGATTTGAAAATCTCCAGTGCTCTAAAGCTCTTTGAGTAGCCACACGAGATCCCTTTGTCCATCGCATCGTCCTGGAGGCAGCTTTGTTCAGGACTAGTCCCCACTCTGTCACGAATCAGTTGGGTCTCACCTTGGAGACTTGCATCTCTTGAGGCTCTTGACTTTTCTTCCATAAAACAGGGGATCGGGCTCTATCTCCCAAGAGCCCTTCTAGCTCTAAATTGTGCGATTCTGTGCCTTTTAACAGAACGGAGTTTCAGTTTCCTGGAGGCCATCTGTGGAGTTTCCAGGGAACCTGTAAGTGCATGCCTTGCTCAGAGTTCCTCAGGGTGTCACACCTCTCCTGATGTTTCTGTGGGTTTGCTTCCTTTGAGACGGCAGTCCATCCTAGCACCTGGAATCAACTTGCCAGTCATCCTCCGGAAAAGCTTCTGCATCTAACTAAATCATTTCCTCAAACTGTATTCTTGTGAAAGCTTAGCGTCCGTCCATTTCTGCAGGCCCATGGGGAGGTGGGCCGGTAGATGTCAGCCCCTTCTCTGCAAGGCTGTCTTAAAGAAGAGTGGCACACATGGCTTCTAGTCCTTCTGTGTAATCCCAGGATAAACAAGTTTGGTTGGTGCCTTGGGGTGACATTGCTCTTTGTGCTACAGGTACAAAGGAGAAGGCATTGTGAATGGGACACCAGAGCAGGTGTGGGACTGCGTGAAGCCACTTGCTGGGACTTTACGAGCTCAGTGGGATGAGAATGTGAACAGTTTTGAAATTATTGAAAGCCTCACTGATGTAAGTCTTTCCAAGCACTGTTATCCAGAGACAATAAGCTGACTCTGTCCCCTCTGTGAAGGGTCAGTGACACCTTTAGGCAAGGGGTTGTTGTTGTTTTGTTGCTAAGTCGTGTCCGACTCTTTGCAACTGTAGCCAGCCAGGCTCCTCAGTCCATTGGATTTCCCAGGCAAGAATACTGGTGTGGGTTGCCATTTCCTTCTCAAGAAATTTTTCCCAACTCAGGGATCGAACCTGCCTCTCTTGCGTCTCCTGCATTGGTAGGTGGATGCTTTATCACTGTGGCACCTGGGAAGCCCTTAGGTAAGGGGAGTGCCCAGCAAATAGGTTGCACACTGCTCAACACTTAAACCCAGCCTCAGCTCAATATAGGTATGTAACAGTGAGACCCAGAGAGGTAGAGCTGCCCTAAACAGAGCTGAGAGAACCCTGCAGTGGCTAATGAAGGCAGGAGTTCAGAGTGAATGTGAGTTCTGAGAATGGTGAAGCAGCCTGGATTGGACGCATCAGCTCTAGTTAGAAATATTGCCCCTTAAAAAAAAAAAAAAAAAAAAAATATTGCCCCTTGATGGGACCATGATAATGAGTCCTGGCCACAGACTCAGGATCCTCTGTCAGCTGTGAGACTGTGCTGGGGGCAAACTCTGGATGCCAATTTCTCTGCCGATAAAACATGTGGTATCTAGCCTAGTGCTGCCCAGTAGAACTTTCTGCTGTGATGAAAATATTCTACAACAGCACTGTTCAATACAGTAGCCACTGGCCCCAAGTGGCCACAGACATTTGAAAGGTGTCTAGTTTGAAGAGATTGTTAATTTTATATAATTTTCATGATTCAGTGTAAATTTAAATAGCCATGTGGAACTTGTGGCTGCCATATTGGACAGCAGAGATCTAGTTGGTCCTGCCCTGGGATCCTCTGTTGTGTTAAGCATGTGTGTATATGCTAAGTTGCTTTGGTTGTATCTCTTTATGACCCCATGAACTGTAGCCGCCAGGCTTCTCTGTCCATGAAATTTCCCAGGCAAGAATACTGGAGTGGGTTGCTATTTCCTCTTCCAGGGGATCTTCCCAACCCAGGAATCCAACTGGGTCTCTTGCGTTGGCAGGCGGATTCTTTACCACTGAGCCACTTGGAAAGCCCCGTAGTGTTAAGAATCCACCTCATTTTGATTATAGAAGTTAAGGAGGAAAAAAAAAAGACATAGCCAAAAGAAATGAAAAAGTTGCCTTGAGGAAATGTTGCTAGTTTTTTTTTTGAACGGTGCCTTGATTTTGACATCTGTGGACCTAGTACCCTCTTGGGTGCTTCTGTAGCAGGTGTTATGAAACCTGAAGCCGTACTTCTTTACTATTTGATCAGCAGAAACCAAGTATTCTTAACCTTCACCAGGAATTCACATTTCAATTCATTATCACAGGAGTTTACGTCAGTGTTTCGTGAAGGGTGGGGCACACGGTGATAGGTCTTTAACAGTCAAAGCTGCACTTCAATCACCCCTAGTGAGGTCACTCCATTTCAAGCCTTCAATCTCTCTGATAACTTGAAGCGGAAAGTCTCAGGGGCTGATGTGCCTTTGACACCTTGCTAATCTCCATTAGGACAGACAGACAGCTGGCCTCAGGCTCAGAATCAGAACCCAAGAATTCCATGTGTGTGTGTGTGTGTGTAGCAGTTGTCTTTTATTTATGCCAAATGATACCTTCTTTTTCATTTCCAGCAGTTAAATAGCTTCCTTTTAAAATAAGTTTAAGTTTTAAAAAATGAGCACATTTAGATAACAAATATTAAGTGAATGGGCTTCCCTGATGACTTAGATGGAAAAGAATCTGCCTACAATATAGGAGACCTGGCTTCAATCCCTGGGTTGGGAAGATCCTCTGGAGAAGGGAATGGCTACGCACTCCAGTATTCTGGAGAATCCCATGGACAGAGGAGCCTGGCAGGCTATAGTCCATGGGGTAACAGTCAGACACAACTGAGTGATTAACACATGTTAAGTGAATAATGGGATAGGCTCTCCCTGGGACTATCCCATCCTGGGGCCTGATCTTGTGACCCTGAAAGGGCCAAGGTCCTGCTGGAGTAGGGAAACCATGGGATAAAGCATGGGCTTGAGGGGTCCTTGACTTGTAAAGTAGGGGAATGAACTTGGTGGAATATTCTGAGACTGGGTGAAGTTCTAGGTGTGCTCCCTCCCAGGGCTGGGACTGGGGGAAACCAGAAAGCTGTGCAGGACACATATTTAAGGAGGCACTGTTCTCAAGGTTGAGCAAGAAGAGCAGAGTCAGCCTAAGAAAGGAATGGCCTCTCTTGCCTCAGCCTAGACCCGGCCCCGTTCAAGTCTCTCCTCTTCACCCTGAGCTTTGTGGTCAGTTCCTTCATCTCTGCAAGCCTCAGTTTTCTTCTTTGGTCCAATGGGTAAATGAAGCCAGTTTCTCGGTTGTGAGGGGCCACTGGGAGCATTGTACATAAACTCAGTGGACCTGAGTTTGAACAAACTCCAGGAGATAGTGAAGGACAGGGAGGCCTGGCATGTGGCAGTCCATGGGGTTGCAGAGAGTCGGACAAGACAGTGACTGAACGACGAAGAACTTTGTCCAGACAGACTCTTGTTGTGTGCTCCACCGGGGACAACTCTCATGGTCCTTTTAAAAATTGTTTTAAAAAATATTTGTTATTATTTTTGCCTGAGTCAAGTCTTAGTTGCCGCAGGCCAGCTCTTTGTTGCATCGTTTGTGCTGCCCTTGTTGCCCAGGTCACAACCCAAGATTTTGCAAACTGGGTATGTTCTCGTGAGCCCGGCACCTCCGTCTGGGGAAGTTCATTCCAGACCCTCTAGGTCACAATGCCACCTTGCTGTCAGTGCTGTTCCCATCTTCCAGAGCCTGGCTTATTGGGACCGGACGTGGGGGTGGGTGAGCTCCGAGTGGAGTCAGGGCAGGGAGCAGATGCCAGGCCATCGGATGCAGCTGGACCCCTCTTTCCTCTGACAGACCCTGCTCTTCAGCAGAACCACTACCCCCTCGGCCGTCATGAAGCTTATTTCCCCCAGAGACTTTGTGGACCTGATACTGGTCAGGACGTACGAGGACGGCACCATCAGTTCCAATGGTGAGCGACGGTGGCCCTGCTTTGAGGTGTTAGTGGGCTGCTGGTCTCTGTCTCCCCCACACCCACCCAGTTCCCCAAAGAAAGCCCACCAGCTAGAAATCCCCGAGGCATGCACAGCCTGGGCCTGTTTCTCTGTGTTCCCTTCCCCTTGTCAGGTTTGGGGGGATTCTGTGCCAGGGAGGTCTGAGATGAGAGCATCCACACATGTCATTTTACTTTGAAGACACAGATTCCATCAGCACCCTGTTTTCATTCCTGCTGAGGTGAATAGTTTGTACCCCAGACACATGGGCTATGATTTAGCTCGAGGGAACCCCAGGGTGTGGTGATCCCCTGCACCCGTGGTGCACCTCCCCAAGAGGTCTGTGGCGCTGTCGGCTCCCCGACTTCCAGCCAGGAGCAGGGTTCCTGCCTCTGCACTTTTTACAGTCCCTCCTGCAGAAAGCGCCAGCCTGGCTGCTTTCCTGAATATCCCATGTGGGGACAGGTGGTGGCACGTCCACACCTCTGTTGGCCGGGAATTGAGAAGGAGACCTTCTTCCTTCTACACTCGAGCCTGACATCTGAAATGTTCTTTAAAAAAAAAAAAATTGTATTTATTTGGCTGTGCTAGGTCTTAGTTATGGCATTTGGAATCTAGTTCCCTGCATGTGTGTATGCTCAGTAATGTCCAACTCTTTGTGACCCCCTGGACTATAGCCCGCCAGGCCCCTCTGTCCATGGGATTCTCCAGGCAAGAACACGGGAGAGGGTTGCCATGCCCTCCTCCATGGGATCTTCCTGACCCAGGGATTGAACCCACCTCTCCTGCATTGGCAGGTGGGCTCTTTACCACTGGGCCACCAGGGAAGACCCTGAATTATTCTTTCCTCTAATACTCTGGCAGGTTGGAGAGGGTGTGTGTGTATATGTGAGTGCAGAAGTGTGTGAGCACACATACGTGTGAATGCATGTGTGTGAGGGACAGTGGGGTGGCAGTAGGGAGAGCTCAGGCTCCAGGTGACTGGTCTGCATACACTCTGGGTGCCTGGTAAGGCCCTTCAGCCACTGTGGCCCGATTGCCGGAAGTTGTAGCTCCCTGACCCTTTACTCTCTCTTCCAGCTGCCAATGTGGAGCATCCATCTTGTCCCCCAAATCCAGCTTACGTGAGAGGATTTAACCATCCCTGTGGTTGTTTCTGTGAACCTCTGCCAGGGTAAGGACAACCTCCTAGAATGAATGACGTGCCCAAACCTTACTGGCTTCACTGAAGATGTCCTGTTGTTGTTGCTGAGTCGATCAGTCATGTCCGACTCTTTGCAACCCTGGGGACTGCAGCATGCCAGGCCACTCTGTGCCTCACCATCTCCCAGAGTTTGTTCAAACTCATGTCCGTTGAATCGGTGATACCATCCAACCATCTCATCCTCTGCCTTCCCCTTCTCCTTTTGCCTTCAGTTTCAGCATCAGATCTTTTCTAGTAAGTCAGCTCTTTGCATCAGATGGCCAAAGTACTGGAGCCTCATCTTCAGCATCAGTCCTTCCAGTGAATATTGAGGGTTGATTTCCTTTAGGATTGACTGGTTTGATCTCCTTTCTATCCAAGGCAGAGGATGTTCTACTCAATGGCAACATTAACAATGATTCCCAATAATTAAAATGCCTTACACCTCTCCTAGGCCTTGCTGTTACAGAGCCCCACATACACATATCAGTGATGTAATACGCCAAAGTTCTGTTGGTGTGTGAGAAAGAATTGTGGTGGTATTGTTCGGTCACTCGGTCGTGTCCAACTCTTTACAACCCCATGGACTGCAGCACACCAGGCTTCTGTATCCTTCACCACCTTCCAGAGTTTGCTCAAACTCACGTCCACTGAGTTGGTCATGCTATCTAACCATCTCATCCTCTGTCGCCCCCTTCTTCTCCTGCCTTCAAAATTGTGGGGAAGTGTCCTTATTTCTGATGTGGGAACCCTCCCTCTAGTCCTAGGCAAGCTGGGCAAATGTCTTGGTCCCATTTAGCAGATGAAGAAACTGAGGCTCAGGGAGGCTGGGGAGTCTGTGCAGGGTCACAGGCTGGCCATGTAGGGTCTGGGCACCCAGTCTTATTGGGGTTCCCTCAGCAAGGAATGAGGTTGAGATGCTCTGGCCTAACGCATGATTCTGAGAGCACAGCATGAGTCAGCCCCAGAACTGAGCTCAGAAATGGCTCTGTCCCCGTGTTCTCACAGGTCATGGCCAGTTTTTTTTTTTTTTTTTTTTGCCATACCGAGCAGCATGCAGAATCTTAGTTCTCATATTTTTGGTCTAAGTCTCCATTGTTGCTGTTCAGTCACTCAGTTGTGTCCAGCTCTTTGTGATCCCATGGACTGTAGCCTGCCATGCTTCTCTGTCCATGGGATTTCCCAGGCAAGAATACTGGAGTGGGTTGCCAGTTCCTTCTCCAGGACATCTTCCCAACCCAGGGATCAAACCCACATCTCCTGAATTGGCAGGTGGATTCTTTACCACTGACTACCAGGGAAGCCCTCATTTACACTCTTCAGTATTATTCAGAGCATCAAAGTGTTTTGTTCATGTGGATTATATCCATCAATATTAACTATATTTGACATTAAACCTGGGATATTTTAAAATAATGATACATTCATTAGAAGTGACTCACTGGAAAAGATCCTGATGCTGCTGGGAAAGATGGAAGGCAAAAGGAGAAGGGGACGGTGGAGGATGAAATGATTAGATAGCATCACTAACTCAATACGAATTTGAGCAAACTCCAGGAGACAGTGAAGGACAGGGAAGCCTGGCATGCTGCAGTCCAAGGGGTTGCAAAAAGTCGGACATGATTTATCGACTGAACAACAACAACAGCAATTACATAATAACATAAATATTGTGAAAAATAACTATTTTTCAAAAGAGAAAAATAGTGGAGAGTGGTCTTGTTTTACGTTTGAGGAAATATTAATGTCAGGCTTAATAGAAGCTCACATCTGCTTCTACATTCAGTCTGTTGTGATACACACATCAAAGAGCCTTTGGAAACTGGGCCCCCCACCACAGCAGCAAAGCTGTTAACAACTCCATTCAAATAAAATGCTCAGGGACCTCCCTGGTGGTCCAGTGGCTAAGACTCCATACTTCCAATACAGGGGATGCAGGTTTGATCCCAGGCTGGGAAAGTAAGATCCCACGTGCTGTGAGTCATGGCCTCCAAAAATTAAAAATAAATAAATAAACAAAAATGCTTGGTCTCCACAAAGCCCATGCCTTTGTTGTGCTGGCCATGGGAAAAATTTGTGAGAATAAAATACAGGCTGAGAGAATGGGAGAGAAAAGGCAAATCACATCTTAATGCTGTGAGGAAAATAGCCTTGACCTTAAAAAGCCCTTGGTAGGGTATCAGGAACCCCCAGGAGTTGCCAGACCTCTCGCAGAATCACTGCCCTCAATGGTCAGAGGGCAGCATCATGTCTCTTTCTCCCAGGACCTGGCACCAGAGTAAGTTCTCTGGAAGACTTTCCTGACTGAATCAGGCACAGGGAATGAATGACCTTGCTGTGATGGAAATCAGGGCATGTCCTCGCTTGCCATTGATGTGGGGCCAGGGAAGCATGCTTGAGAGGATCCACTTCCATCCTGAAAAGAAGCAGATCCAGAGGGGACCTCTGGGCAGTGAACCCAGTGAAATCCCTGGGTTTGGACCACTTCCTTGGGTGGGCCCTCAGTTCTGGATACCTAACAGCCCTGTTTTTGTTTTCACAGGGAGCCAAACAAAACCAGCCTGGTCACGTTCTTCCAGACTGACCTCAGTGGTTACCTCCCACAGAGCGTCGTGGACTCCTTCTTCCCCCGCAGCATGGCTGGGTTCTATGCCAACCTTGAGAAAGCAGTGAAGAAATTCTTTGGTTGACAGCCTGGCTGGTTGGCCAAGAACTGCAGTGGCTCGTGCAGAAGGGCAGTTGTTGAGACACCCCTGGAGAGCCTGGGAGCCCATGGGCTCCTTTGGAAGACACCGATGGAAAGTTCGTCTCCAGGGGCAGCCCTGGGTCCTCTGCTCCTCCATCTACTCGGGTGGGGCTGTTGTCATCCAAGCATACCTTCTCCGGCAGGTGCATAAGAGCCCCCAACCACTAGATGGGGACTCTGCCTGGGCACCATGGGACACACTAGGGTCCAAAGCCTTCCTCTGCCGGTCACTCTAAGAGATCCCCCAAAACCTGGCTCAGCCCCTTTGTTGCATCCGAGCTCTCCGTCCTGTACCACAGACCCCCGGATGTATGGTGCTGTGCCAGCCTTCCTCTTAAAGACGTCAACTTGATGTTTAAAAAATGAGATGAGACTTCAGGAAAAACACTTTCAGTATTCCTTTTGTTGTCTCTTTTATTGAAATCAGTTTTCTTTCTTTTTCCCCTGCATGAGTTAAATTTCATGTGCCCCAGGGAAACCAGGCAGTTTGAATCTGACCCTGGAAGCACTCTGGAATTGATTCTGGATGGAGCAAGCCTATAAGTGGGATTTGAGGAGAACCTTCCTTCCCTTGGGCATTTGCCTTTTCTTGTCCTTGGTTATGGAAGGTGGAGCAGGAGTCTTCTGGCCTCCAAGCCCTGGTAGGGCCATAGTGCTGTTACCAAATCCATGGGCTTTCCCAGGCAAGAATACTGGAGTGGGTTGCCATTTCCTTCTCCAGGGGAGCTTCCCAACCCAGAGATCAAACCCATGTCTCTTGCATTGGCAGGCAGATTGATTACTGCTGAGCCACCAAAGAAGCCCTGGTCAGGGGATACTGCTGCTGCTGCTGCTAAGTTACGTCAGTCGTGTCCGACTCTGTGTGACCCCGTAGATGGCAGCCCACCAGGCTCCCCCGTCCCTGGGATTCTCCAGGCAAGAACACTGGAGTGGGTTGCCATTTCCTTCTCCAATGCATGAAAGTGAAAAGTAAAAGGGAAGTCACTCAGTCGTGTCCGACTCTTACCGACCCCATGGACTGCAGCCCACCAGGCTCCTCCATCCATGGGATTCTCCAGCAACAATACTAGGTGTTGCTAATCAATTTCCTTGCCCCAATCTCAACAATCAGGTATTAAGTAATGACCAAACCAAATATCCCTTTGATCAGGCACACAGAGGTAGTTTCCCTACAATGTTCTGTCTGCATTTAAAAACATCTTGGCCTGTTGTGCACGTGCTTGGTTGCTCAGTTGTGCCCGACTCTTTGTGAACTTATGGACTGTGGCCCGCCAGGCTCCTCTGTCCATGGCATTCCCCAGGCAAGAATACTAGAGTGGGTTGCCATGCCCTCCTGCAGGGAATTGAACTAGGAATCGAACCCAAGTCTCTTGTGTCTCCTGTATTGCAGGCAGATTCTTTACCTGCTGAACCATTGGGGAAGCCCCATCTTGGCCTATTGGTCTCTACCAAATCACAGAAGAAAGGACTCTTTGTATCATTTACCAGCTGGACAAGTTTCTTACTGTCTTTGGGTCTCAGTGTTCTCATCTATATAACAGGATGATGTCACACTCTGTAGACACTACTGTGATTACTGAAGACAGTGTCCATTTAACACCAACACGGTGCTTGGCACATAGGAGGTGAATGGCAGCCATGTATATTTCACCCTCTCAAACTCAGGCCAGTCTATTCTGTTGGCACGGCTGAGCACACATGGAGTTGCACTTGTCTGTTTATTGCTCTGTCACTGGGTACCACCCCGGCTAGGAGCACTTCTCCAACCCCAACCAAAAACAGTTTTGCAAATGCGCTATGTGATAGACCATATTTCCCAAAAACAGCCCAAGCCACCTTTTCCCTCCCCTTAAACCTGAGCAGATCTGGGCCAGCTCTGACTGATGGAGGACAAGAGAACTGATGCTCTTCAACTTTAGAGATGAGGTCATATCAAGGATGCAGCTCCTACCTGGCTCTCACACTCTCAGAGGACATCCAGTCATGTATTTGAGGAAGCCCTGGCCATAGGGAGAGGCCACCTCCAAGTGTGCAGGCCAATGGCTCCAGCTGAGTTCCTAGCCAGCAGCCAACCTCAGGGACCCGTGTGTGAGTGAGTGACCCTTCCAGTGGCTCTAGCCTCCAGCCTGTGAGTTGGTGCCAGCTGATGTCAAGTGGAGCAGGATGAAGGGAACCCCCTCCAAGCAGGCCAGCATTGCAGACTGATGAGAAAAACAAGGTTGGGGTGGACTGTCACCCAGAGACAGGCCTTAGAAAACCTGCAGAGCAAGCCAAGGATTTCATATCCAATCATATATCCAATTTATTTACAGCACCACAGTATTATCACTAAGCTCTCTAGATGCAGTCTGTCGTTTGTATCAGCCACCCCACTGTGACTGTGCCCTAACTTCTGGGACCGCCCTCTTACTGGGTGGGGTCCCAGAAGGTCCAGACCTGGGCAAGCAGCCACCGGGAAGCACACCTGTGCATTCCGCCATTGGGTGGGGTTAGCCGTGACCCTGAGAATTAGCAGTTTGGGGACCTGCATGTGGTAGGCTCTGGCGTCCACACCGGTGCTGGGCCTAAGGATCTCCAGCAGCTGGGGTCCCCTTGGACTGCAGGCTTTTCCTCCTGAGGACGATCGTCACAGGTCCATCAGGCAACGCCTTGATGATGTTCCAGGCTTCAAACCGCGTGAGGCCCTGCATGGCAGTGCCGGCCAGGTGTAAGATTTCATCTCCCGGCTGGACTGTGTCACTCTGTTCTGAGGCCAGCCCTGGGATGAGAGAGGAGAGAGTGGGTGCCTTGGGTGACAAGGGAACAAGTAGTCAGCACCTACCCTTGGTCTCTGAGGAGCCAGGACAGCTCAGAAGGGAACTGGAGCCCGTCCCTCCGGAGCTCAGTGGTCGATCTAAAGTGAGGCATCCCAGGACTTCCCTGGTGGTCCACTGGTTAAGACGTCACCTTCCAGTGCAGGGGGCACAGGTTCAGTCCTTGGTCAGGGAACTAAGATCTTGTGTGTTGTGCAGTGTGGCCAATAAATAAATAAAACAGACCAAGCATCTAAACAGACATTTCTCAAAAAAAAAGAAAAAAAAAAAAAGCTAAAATATACTGGGCAGTTATATATCACAGGCTTTGTGTTAACACTCAGCATTTATGGCAAGAGTTCTAGGACTCTAGTAGCTCTGTTACTGTTCCTTTTCATGTGGGAGGAAACCAAGGACTCAAGTAACTCACCTGAGCTTCGAAGCTGCTGCATGGTGGGTCTAGGTTTGAACCAGACTTTGTGGCTCTAGAGACCACGTCCCTTGGCCGCAGCTGGCAGACTCATCCCCGTGTAAGCAAATGGGACCAAGATGGTGAAGTGACTCACCTAAGGTCGTGCTGCCATTGGTGGCAGAACTAACACTAGAATCCAGGTCCAGTGGCTTGGAGACCTATCCTCATCTCAAATTGACTTTCAAAAGTTAGAAATATTGGGAATTCCCTGGTAGTCCAGCAGTTAAGACTTCAAGCTTCCACTGCAAGGGGTGTGGGTTCAATCCCTGATTGTAATTAAGATTCTGCAAGGAAATAGCAACCCACTCCAGTGTTCTTACCTGGGAAATCCCATAGACAGAGGAACCTGGCAGGCTACAGTCCATGGGGTTGCAAAGAGTCAGACATGACTGAGCACACACACACACAGGCTGTGCAGTGTGGTCAAAAATTAAAATAAAAAGTTAAAAATATCTTTCTCAGAATTGAGGACTTCCTGCGTGGTCCAGAGATTAAGAATTCACCTTGCAATGCAGGGGATGAGGTTGGGGACCTAAGATCCCCACAGGCCTTGGGGCAACTAAGCCTGTATGCCAACTAAGCCCTGCATGACACAATTAGAGAGAAGCCCATGTGCCATAACTAAGACCTGATGCAGCCATAAATAAATAAGGTGAAGTTTTGGTTAAGGATAAAAAAAAGCAATTCTATTTATATATATATATATATTATGTATATATAGCTTTTCCAGAGTTGGAGTAAACACAGAATCCTTCGGAAGCTCCCATGTGAGCCTCAGTTCTTCCCGCTGTGGTTCAGCAGTTGTAGCAGACCTCCCAGAAACAAAACCAGTCTGCAGTGGGGGCTCCCTGGGGGACAGGGAGCAGAGCTAGGAGGGCCTTTGAGTCTCAACACTAAGAGCCCAAAGACATACACCCACAGCTCTTCTTATAGATCAGGAGCCTCAGGCCCAGAAGACAATAGTCACTTGGCAGTTGGAAGCAGAGCTGGAGGGCTTCCCTGGTGGCTTAGTGGTAAAGAATCTGCCTGTCAATGCAGGAGATATGGGTTTGATCCCTGATCCAGGAAGATCCCACATACTGTGGAGCAACTAAGCCCACAGACCACAACTTCTGAGCCTGTGCTTTAGAGCTTGGGAGCCTCACGTGCTGCTACTATTGAAGCCTTCGTGTTCTGGAGCAGGTGCTCTGCAACGAGACACCACTGTAATGAGAAGCCTGTGCGCTTGCAACTAGAGAAAAGCGTGCATACAGCAATGAAGACCCAGCATACCAAAAATTTTAAAAAAGAAGCAGAACTGGACCAGATCCCAGACCACGTGACCCCTTGTCTACAACTCCTGGCTCTGGGACTCAGGGGGTCCAGCTTGAGAAGCAGTGAAGAATCAGGGGTGATTGTATGTGACAGCTGCAGGCCATTCATTATCTTCCCAGGAAAACCCAAGTAACCTCCAACTAGGGTTGGCTTGCTCCCCAGTCCATGATGAACAAAATCTCAACATTTTGAATAGCAGTAGGAGCTGACGGGTCCAGGATTAGAATGAGGTGAGTGAGGCTAGGAAGTCGGACTCTGTGTTTTGTTCATTGTGGGCTTTTTAAATTAATTTCAATTTAAAAAAGTATTGCATTGAAACAGTCTGTATCTTGATTACTGAATATTTTGGCACCCCCTTCAATATTGCACCCAGGACTTCCCTGGTGGACCAGTGGATAAGAATCTTCCTGTCCAGGAAGATTCCATATGCCAAGGGGCAATTAAGCCTGTGCACCACAACTGCTAAGCCCGACTGCTCTAGAGCCCCAGCTCTGCAGTGAGAGAAGCCACCACAATGAGATGCCTGGCCACCGCAACTAGAGAGTAGCCGGCTCTCTGCACCTAGAGAAAGCCCACGAGGAGCAATAAACACTCAGCATAGCCAACATAAATAAATAATAAATAATTTTTAAAAATTAAAAAAACGGCACTCAGGGCCTCATGTACTTCACCTTGGTCCCATCCCTGCCAGGCTGAAGTCAGAGCAGGCTGGGTCATTTACAAGGACCCAGCAAAATAGAAGGATTACGGGGATGTCTGAGCCAAGGAGAAGAGGGAGAAAAGCAAAGTCAAGTTCATAAGAGGTCTGCCTGCCTCTCAAGAGGGCCTGGGGTTGTGGGAAACTGATAAGTCCTGTAGGGCCCTCAGAAGCCTGGAGCTGAAGCCAAAAGGGGACCCACATCACACCTTTGAAGATCCTGTTAACTGTCAGAGGCTTGTCCCCATGTAGGGAGCCCTTCCCTCCTTCCAGGCTGAAGCCCAGTCCCGCAGAGGTCTTTTCCAGGGTCACCGTGCAGACTGTGGCCTCTGCTGCTGAGAAAACACAGAGGTTTGTTAGGGATGCTCTTCTTCTGGGTATCAGGTGAGCCTGGCTGATGCTGCCAGGGAACTTGTGCACATGTGCGAATTCACCCATGTGTGCATCACCCGGCTGGCTAAGTGTTCTGAGGACCAGGAATGACTTAATGGCCCTGCCAGCACAGGCCTCACACATCCAAAAGTGATGTGGCCCACAAGGCTTCTACCAGGCAAGGAGAGCTTACCGGATTCTATGGAGACATCACTGGTCACAGAGGCTGAACCTGAGGAATCAGTGGAGGAGTTGAGGTCGGTCGTGGCCTCCAGAGTCGGCCTCCTGGTGACGATCACAGCTTGCCTGGGCTCCCGAGCTTGGCGGAGGATAGCCAGGGCATCATTGTGCGTGGCTCCTTTGAGAGATTTGCCGTTGATGGAGAGAACCTCATTGCCCTTCTGAATGGTCCCTTCCTGGGAGGCCAGCCCGTTAGGGAACACCCTGTGAACCTGAGCAAACCAGAGGAGGTCAGGACCCAGGACTTACCATATTGGATCTGGATTCTTGCTGGAGGAGGATCATGACCAGTTAAACCTAGGTTCTTGTTGTTTAGTTGCTAAGCGACCACCTCTTTTGTGACCCCATGAACTGTAGCCTATTAGGCTCCTATGTCCATGGGATTTTCCAGGCAAGAATACTAGAATGGGTTGCCACTTCCTTCTCCTGTGCATCTTCCCCCCCCGGGAATCGAACCTATGTCTCATGCATTGGCAGGCAGGTTCTTTACCACTGAGCCACCAGGAAGCCCAGAAGATTCTTTCAAAGAAAATAAAATGAAAGGCGTCCTAGCTCAGAGCCACTAGCCAGGTTCACTCCCTTCTCTACCCAGAGCAGAGATCAATAGCAAAAATGGCCAGACTGGCCCTCAAAATTCTTCCCAACACAACATCCTAGACTGTATTGCTTCAATCCTAGTTAACATTTGGTCACACTCTTTTGCCCTTTGTGCTCTGCATCAGCATTCTCCCAGGAAACTTTCTTCAAGCACTGATTTTGTGACATATTAATAGATACTGTGTTAGAAAAGTTTCCAAGGTCTAAGAAAATTAAGAACGTTGGATAAAATACAAGCTCTGAAAATGTCTACTGTTTAAAAAAAATATTAGAGACTCTACAGTGCAGGCTGGCATGATAGTTCTCTAAGAACAGGCCATATAATATAGTGATCCCCAAAAGATTCAGCAAAGCATTCTTTTTTTCATAGAGAAATTCTCAGGCCACATATTTCACAGAATGCAGAATTCCTATCCTAGGAAGTCTATCTATTTTTAAAGCTCTTCCCCTAGAAATTCTGATCCTTAATTCCAGTTAAAAGAGACCATCCCCACCTAGGTTCCTTTTCTGAAAAAGTGTAGGATTAAAAAAAAAAAAATCTCATGTCTTTGCCGCAGTCATCTTCTTTTTTTTTTCCTGTAATACATTTTTTTTACGTGTATAGGCCTTTTTATTTTTTGGCCCCACGGTATGTGGGATCTTAGTTCCCTGACTCAGGATCAAACCCACCCCCTCTGCAATGGAGGCACAGAGTCTTAACCACTGGACTCCCAGGCAAGACCTGCCTCAACCTTTTTAATGATGTAAATTCTAACGTGCTTAATTAGGAGGACTGAATGACAGCACGAGTGGCCAATCACTGAACTGTGCTATGTGTTGTTTTGCTGTTATCCTCTGATCAAGGTTCTTTGTTTCTCTAAACAGTTTCAGTGTTGGAAAAATTCTGTTATGGGGTCAGACGTGGTCAAGATCCTCTGATTACAAGACCCGAGTAGGAGGAGAATCTGTTCTGCATCTCCATCCATCCTCCACAAATGAAGCATACATGCCAACGATCCCCCGTCCTGAAGCATGGGGAAGAAAACCTGCACATGTCAGTGGGAGCCCAGCTTGTTCTTGATAATGGACGGTACTCAACATTAGTTCTCTTTGAATGAATCTGGAAAGGAACAGAAGTGCTCAAACATGGAAGGAGAAAGGGGAAGCTTGGTGCATAGGATCAGCCGATGTGTACCGCTCCTGGCTTTTGAGGCAGTGTCAGCGGTGGCGGCCGACATGGGTGCAGAAAACTACCCCCTCCAGGGCAGACCCACAGATCCAAAGTGTTGTTCCCACAGGCAAGCTATCTTTTCTGCTCTTCAATTAGGAAGCAGCCTGTGCCGTCCAGAACGTCTTTACGGTGATCTACCAGTGCTCAGTGTCAGAAATAGGTCCTCATTGGTTTTATGTGCTTTTTTGTGGTGGAGAGCTTGCTTGCAAAGAAGGAAGTTGCTGCTCACACATGACTGAAAGCAGTGTGCCAAGTGACTCTGGGTACCAGCTGGTCCTGCGAGAACAGGGGGCTGGACCTCGAGATCTGAAGCCTCGGGCACATTCTGAGCTGTGCTCTGTGAATAGCAACAGAAACAGCTTCCTGACCTTTCCAGCTGGGCCCCACCGCCTGCCGTCAACCGTCAGACCTGCTTCACCACCGTCCGTGTTAACACACCTATCTCCCAGTGGGCAAACCCAAGAAAACAGCCTCCTGTACCACACCTGCCTGCCCAAGGCCTCTTTCTGTCCAGGTGGGACCTCTTTCCATCTAGATGTGCTGTGCTATGTATCACAGCCAGACCTTCAATCCTTCCTGTAAAGCCTTTGGCAAAGGCTCCTGTGGTCATAAATCATTCTTGTCTAAACGTTGGTGGCATACGTATGTCAAGAACAGGGAGCTCAGGTCAGTGCTCTGTGATGACCTGGATGGGTGGGATGGGGTGGGGAGTTGGGAGGGAAATCCAAGAAGGATGTATATATGTATACATGTACATACATATATGTATATGCATATATATATGTATATATACATATATGTATACCTATAGCTGATTTGCTTTGTTGTACAGCAGAAACTAACGCAACATCGTAAAGCAACTGTACTCCAATAATAAGATAAAATGTTGGTTGCTCAGTCGTATCTGATTCTTTGTGACCCTATGGACTGTAGATTTCCAGGCTTCTTTGCCTATGGGATTCTCCAGGCAAGAATGCTGGAGTGGGTTGCCATTTCCTACTCCAGGGGATCTTCCTGACCCAGGGATCAAAGCTGGGCAGGTCTCCTGCATTGCAGGCATATTCTTTACTATCTGAGCCACCAGGGAAGCCCAGTGGCTTATAAAGTTAAAAACATTTTTAAATGTTGGTGGCTAACCGGTTACTTATCTCTATTTCCAAAAGAGACATGATGCTGAAAAAAATTTGTTTTGAATTTTCTTCCTGTTTTATTGTTGTTGAGATGGAATTCCCATAACATTCATTTAACCTGATAGCTCAGTTGGTAAGGAATCCACCTGCAATGTAGGAGACCCCGGTTCAATTACTGGGTTGGGAAGATCCTCTGGAGAAGGGAAAGGTATTTACCACTCTGGTATTTTGGCCTAGAGAATTCCATGGACTGTGTGGTCCATAGGGTTGCAAAGAGTTGGACATGATTGATCAACTTTCACTTCACTTCACTTCAACGCAGTGACATTCACTGTGTTGGAATTTTTTAAACGTCTCTCCAGGACCTTCAAAAATGGAGGCATTAAGGCTCTGACTTCAAGAAATTCTGATAAAATAGCTCTGGGGTGAGGCTGAGATGCCTGTAATATTTTTTAAAGTTCCATAAGTGATTCAGATTTCTTTGGGTAAATTAAAGTTGTTTTGTGTACACAGAGACCTTTTTAAAGTTAAGGATCATGGGACTTCCCTCGTGGTCCAGTGGTTAAGTATCTATGCTTCTCAAGTATCTTAAACTCCTGCAGTAACCTCCTGCCCAGGGCCTGGGGTTATGCATTCCTCTGATTCCCCCCCTGATAAGTGCTTCGCCCTCCAAGGGTCATTGCCTCTGGCTCTGATGAACCCCATGACTGGGCCACTCACCGTGATCACCTTATTTTCTAGATCTGCTCCTCCTGCCAAGCTGAACCCAAGGCCAGCCCCTTCCTCCTTGTGCAAGATGGTGACATGGATGCTGTCTAATTGCTGTAGAAGGAAAATATATGTATTAAAAAACATTGTATTGCAACAGCATGAACAATTTAGCAAGTATTCTTCTTCCCCTCTGTTCAAGTTTAATAAAACTACAGAAGATCAAGATTTAACAAGTGTTCTAACATCAGGCTGTGTGTGTGCTTAATCATGTCTGACTCTTTGCAACCTCATGGACTGTAGCCCACCAGGCTCCTCTGTCCATGGGATTCTCCAGGCAAGAATACTGAAGTGGGTGGCCACTTCTTACTCCAGGGGATCTTCCTGACCCAGAGTTTGAACCCACGTCTCTTGTATCTCTGGCATTGGCAAGCCAATGCTTTACCACTAGTGCCACCTGGGAAGCATAACATCAGGCTGATTTGCTCTCAAATCACAACTTGTCCATATACCCAGTTATGTCAAACCCATCTCATTATTTAGAAAAAGAAAACTTTCTGGGAAGTCATGGGAAGCACAAAAGAAAAAAGAAAATGCATATAAGGCAACCTGTAGAGTTCTTTGCCTCTCCTGTGTACCCATCCACACCCACATCTGTACAGATGGGGCTGGGTGCTACTGAGTCAGCTGGAAATCGAAGCTGGGACAACAGCTCTGCTATCTGGTGTGGAATGGGGTCAGCCTGGAGAACTCTGGGTCAGCAAGCTGGAGCGGTGCAGTTTTGCAAGAGTTAGCTGCTCTGTTTTTACACCTGCTGCTCCGTGGGGCACAGCAGCAGCACTAAGGAACCAGCTGGCTTCTCACCCTAGAACACACATGCGTACACACACACACACACACACACACACACACACACACACACACAGTACTTCCCAGCCTGGACCTGGGCTCACCTGAAGTCAGAACAATCCCTCTGCAGTGTCTAAAGTCAGAGACCCTCGTCTGGTCTCAATGGTGGTGGGGGGCCTCAAACTCAAGTGCATCCAGGGCTCAGGCAGACCACTTAAAAGAGCAAAAGGGGCAGATGTGAGAGAGAGAGGGGAACTACAGAGAACTGAGAGCACATTGGCTCAAGAGGACCCTCTGCTCCTAGGAATGCAGACTAGTGCTCCAGGACCATTCATGCCCTTTTAAAAAAGAGAAGCCAGGGGACTTCCCTAATGGTTCAGTGATTAAGGATCTGTCTTGCAATGCAGGGAACGTGGGTTCCATCCCTGGTCGGGGAACTAAGATCCCACAGGGCAACTAAGTTAGCCACAGGGCAACTAAGCCTGCAAGTTACAACTAGAGAGTCTGTGAGCCACAGCTAAGACCTGACACAGCCAAATAAATAAATATTTAAAAAGAGAGAGAGAGAGGGAAGCCAGAATCCAGGTTTTGATTTGGGTTTGACGATATTTAAAATATAAATATAATATTGGGCTTCCCTGGTGACTCAGATGATAAAGAATCTGCCTGCAATGTAGGAAACTTGGGTTGGATCCCTGGGTCAGGAAGATCCCCTGGAGAAGGGAATTGCTGCACACTCCAGTATTCTTGCCTGGAGAATTCCATGGACAGAGGAGCCTGGCAGGCTACAGACCATGGGGTCGCAAAGAGTCAGACATGACTTAGCAACTACACATACACACACAATATAATATTTTTTAGACAATCACCAAGCAGACCAAATACAATACACCTTCAGGCTCTCAGGCCACCAGGTTGTGCCCTGGCATAAAGAAATAACCTTACATCAAAAATTCACTTGCTCTGACACCACCAGAGCCTCTGTCGTGCCGCTAGCTCCACAAGCCTTTGATCTAGAGTCCCCAAGACCCGGGGTTTGGGGGGGATGAAGGGATGAATGGACTTCACTGTCCCCACCTCAACTGCAGCACTGGCCCAAATCTCCCAAGTAAGCTGATGCCGGATCCCCAGGCATCAGCTTACTTGCCTTAGAAGAGCCCTTTGTCAAGTTTAAAAGCAAATCCTCTCCCAGGGAGGCCCCAGGCAGGACAGCCATGTATTTTACACAGCACTTCGTTGCTGTTGTTCAGTTTCCAAGTCATGTCGACTCTTTGCGACCCCACGGACTGCAGCACGCCAGGCTTCCCTGACCTTCACTGTCTCCCGGAATTTGTTCAAACTAATGTTCATTGAATCCTTGATGCTATCCAACCATCTCATCCTCTGTCGCCTCCTGCCCTCAATCTTTCCCAGTATCAGGGTCTTTTCCAGTGAGTTGGCTCTTCACATCAGGTGGCCAAAGTATTGGAACTTCAGTTTCAGCATCAGTTTCAGACTTTCCAGTGAATATTCAAGGATTGATTTCCTTTAGGATTGACTGGTTTGATCTCCTTGCAGTCCAAGGGACTCTCAAGAGTCTTCTCCAGCACCACAATTCGAAAGCATCAATTCTTCAGTGCTCAGCCTTCTTTATGGTTCAACTCTCACATCTGTACATGACTACTAGAAAAACCATAGTTTAGCCTCTGTTATTTTGTTGAAATCAGGCTCTGGGTAAGATGGTGCCAGTGCACAGGTGATGAGCAAGAGCCCCAGAGCCCCAGGACATCTTCTCAGGCTCACCCATGCCCTTGATCTAGGGCAGCAGTCTCCAACCTTTTTGGCACCAGGGACCAGTTTCATAAAAGACAATTTCCCCATAGACTGGGGGAGGGTGATGGTTTCAGGGTGATCCAAGTGCACTACATTTACTGTGTACTTTATTTCTATTACCATTGCATCAGCTCCACCTCCGATCATCAGGCATTAGAACCTGGAGGCTGGGGACCCCTGCTGTAGGGAACGCTGACTGTGATGCCCCCTTACCCTCTCCTCCCAGTCTGGATAATTCCAGTGTAAACAGCCTTCGTGGACTGGGGCCTCCCAGGCGGATGCAAGGCCCGTGAGGCTGTGCTCATCTGAGCTGAATGAGCCTCAGCTCTGCCTGACCACCTCCTCTCCACACACTTTTGGGTCATGCTCAGAAGGCATAGGGGAAGTGGGACTTTCAGAATGACTTGACTGAGTGTGGGAGCCTTTGCAAGTCCTGGGGTCAGTCACCTCTTGGTGAGCAGGGCAAATCTTCAGGCAAGAACTCAGAATTTATGATGGATAGCTCACTTGCAAGCAGCATCACCCTGGAGATGCAGGCCAGGCAGGCAGTCAGGGGAACGTGGAGATAGAAACCTTGACTCTGCAAACTTGAACCTCACCTTTCTCCTTTATTAAATGATCAAAAAGATACAACTCTGATTGAAATCACTTCATGAGCTACAAAGCTCCCTACACTGAAAGGTCTGGTTTTGGTCCAGTGCTACAGCACCCCTCTGCCCTGGGCAGGGCACAATCTGACTCTGGTATCTGCCCTTGGGAACAACTCTCTCGACTTCAGGGATCCTAGGGCTACATGGGTTGCTTTTCCTCCTACCTAACTGAGGTGACCACACTGCTCTGAGCAAGGCCTTCATCCCTGTAAGTGCTAAGTCACTCAGTCATGTCCAACTCTGAGACCCATGGACCGTAGCCCACCAGGCTCCTCTGTCCATAGGGTTCTGCAGGTAAAAGTACTGGAGTGGGTTCCCATTCCCTTTTCCAGGGGCTCTCCCCAACCAAGGGATCAAACCCATGTCTCTTAATGTCTCCTGCATTGGCAGGTGGGTTCTTTACCACTCGTGCCACCTGGGAAGCCCTTCATCTCTGTAAATGCCCATAAAAAAGAAACCTACCTTTAATGTAGCTTCATCCAGAACCTTCACTTCCTCTATGAGCTTCTTTAGTTCCTCTGTGCTCAGCAAGGAGATAACCGATTGACCAGGCTGAGAGGTGCAGTGGTCACAGTCGTTGGCTTCCGTGTATTCTCTTAGCTCTGAGAGGCTTGGCAGGGAGGAGAAGCACATAGTATGAGTTGTGATGCTAACAAGAGCTAACAGTCTTTGCATACCTACTGTATTCCCGGAAGGTGCTAATGTTCATTCCACAAGTACATGCAACAAGTCTATGAATAGAAACTAGCATCCCTTCACCGTAGAGATACAGACATTGGGGTTCAGGGAGGTGGGGAAACTTGTCTATGGTCACATGGTTATGAAATGCCAAGATCTGGAATTTGAAATCACAGATTGTGGTGTGTCTGACTCTGAAGTCTGTGTTCAAAACTTCACCCTGAAGTATAACTGATGCTTTGGGCAAATCTGTGTCTATATGACCACCAAGAGGGATATCCCCTCTCTCTCTCACACACACCCACATACTCACCCACACGCTCACAAGACCCATACACTCTCACACCCACACACCCTCTCTCTCTCACACACACCCACATACTCACCCACACGCTCACAAGACCCATACACTCTCACACCCACACACCCTCTCTCTCTCTCTCACACACACCCACATACTCACCCACACGCTCACAAGACCTATACACTCTCACACCCACACACCCTCTCTCTCTCTCACACACACCCACATACTCACCCACACGCTCACAAGACCCATACACTCTCACACCCACACACCCCCTCTCTCTCTCACACACACCCACACACTCACCCACACGCTCACAAGACCCATACACTCTCACACCCACACACCCTCTCTCTCTCACACACACCCACACACTCACCCACACGCTCACAAGACCCATACACTCTCACACCCACACACCCTCTCTCTCTCACACACATATATATGCTCATAAGAACAGGTGGCGACTTATTTGGTGGTCCGGTAGTTAAGAATCCACCTTGCATTGCAAGGCACATGGACTCAATCCCTGGTCTGGGAAGATCCCACATGCCACATAGCAACTAAGTCTGTTTGCCACAACTGCTGAGCCTATGCTCTAGAGCCTTCGAGCCACAACTACTGAAGCTCATGTGCCTAGAGCCCATGCTCTGCAACAAGAGAAGTCACTGCATTGAGAAGCCTGTGCACCACAACTAGAGAAAAGCCTTTGAAAAGCGATGAAGACCCAGTGCAGTAAAAAAATAAAATAAACACTTAAAAAAGAGAGAGACAGAAAGGTGGAACAATCCTTTAGCAAACCTGAGAAACTTTTTAAAGACACAGGATTGTAAGAGGATGAAAGATGAGAGAGGTGAAAACTGGATGGAGACACTCACTTGAGAGAGAAGCTGGTGTCCGAGGCAGAAGCTTCAGCAGAACTATTCGCGGGGTCTTCACTGAATGCTGTGGGAGGTAACACCCCTTCTTTGGGGCTGCAGGGGATCTGGCCGAAAGAGAGGGAAGATGGGAGGCACAGCAGGGACTTCATGACGGCGGAGGACACTTGGCTGCTGATGGAGTAGAGTTTACTGGTCTTTTCATCCAGTGGCTTCATCTCGCAGGACTGGGTCCGGCTCAGGGGGAAGCTCCGAGCCCGCTGACTTGGCATCTTGACCACTGGGCCTCGGGGTCCCTCCATCTGTGTTGCCAGCAGCCTTGAGAGAGGGTCGGGGTCGGAGGAGAGGGTTTTCTGACCGGGCTGCTGTTCCAGGGGAGGGTGCCCTGACACGCCGGGGTTGCTGGCCTCTGACGTGGCCGGGGAGGCGGGGGGCAGCTGCTCTGGCTCTGGCCGCTGCTGCTCCATGGTGGGGGGAGCCCCTTGCCCCGAGGGACCAGAAGCCCGCTCTCCCTCTTGCTTCCTGGGAAGTTCTGCTGCTTCGCCCGAGGAGCTGGAGGCCTGGAGGCTCAGTCTCTGGGCTCCTCTGTCAGGCGGGTGAGCGGAGCTGAATGTTTCGAAGGAGCTGATCCTCTGCTTGATGGAGGACGAAGCCCGCAGGGGTGGCCCAGGGCGCTCCCTGGAGGTGGGGGTCGGCTGGCAGGAGGCGGCCATCTCTCGCCTGGAGTCCGGAACACGATTCCTCAAACCTTTCAAGCTTTGGCGAAACCAGGCTGGCTTGGGGGCTACTGGAGGACCCTTCTTCACGGTGCTGCCGCCCGCCTGCTTGTAAGCTTTGGGACCGCCGCCGGTGGTGTCCAGCTTCGCGGCAGCCCCATCTGGGTGGCCCCGCATCCCATCTTCCTCACCCAGCGGGGCGTCGGGCTGCAGCGGCACGTGGTTGTGGTTCTCACTCATGATGGGGCTAAAGAGATTTTTGATGCAGTCAGAAATTCTAACCCAAGGGTCTTCAGCTGTGGCCTCAAGGCTATAGTCCATCCGAGCCTGTCTCCTAAGCAATGGGTGTTTTACTGGGGACGTTTGAGTCCCTAGGGGGTAGAAAGAAGGCCAGAGCTGTGTGTTACACCTCGTTGTGGGTTTTCCTCCTAAGTTCTACTTTCAAAGATGAACAGCAAGGATTCTGGGGGGGAGATGAGCAGAGTGGGGGATCCCTAGCTGGGTAAGCTGCTACCCCAGGTGCTATCACCTGGATGAAGCACACACAGAACCAGGGGACCAGAGGCGTGAGTTAACACCACAGCATCCTAGCGTTTTACAGCTAGAAGGGTTCCCACAGAATACCTAGTCTGATCTCTGACACTGTGTAAGTGAGGAATCCAACATTCACAAGGATAAGGGGTCACCTGTTGGCAGAGCCAAGACCCCCACCTCCTGACTCCCCACTTTTGTGTCCTTTCCACTTTTGTGTCCTTTTGTAAGTCCCCTCCATATGAACCTTCAAGTTGTGAACTTTCAGAGATACAAACGTGTGTTCTCATGTCCAATCACGTGAGTTAGTTCATATGTCTGGTGTACATTGTCACATGTGTGCATCCTCTACAAGTGTTTGTGCTTGTGTGCACTTTACTGTATAGGACTGTATAGAGGACGGTAGTGCAGCGTCTTTATTTCAAGCCCAGAATGTCTGGAAGCAAGTGTAAAAGCAGTGGTGATGTAGCTGGCACTATTGTACTTTTCAAGGTACTCTACTGCCAGATTTAAAATGTTTTATTTTTTGTGTTTATTTTTTATGCATTATTTTTGTGAAAAATATTATAAATCCATTACAGTACAGTCCTATGTAGCAGATTGTGTTAGCTAGGTACCTAGGCTAACTTTGTTGGACTTAGGAACAAATTGGATTCACGAATGTGCTCTCAGAACGGAACTCATTCATATGTGGCAGACTTACTGTAATAAGTAGCCTCTTGGATAACTCATTAAAACTTAAAAGGTCAAAGCAACACTCAATTCTCTTACCATTTAAACTTTTAAGCCATGGGTCACACATTGACAGCCTTAATTGGTTTGGACCACCCACGTCATTGAAAAGCAATGCAGGCATGAAAGACTTCAGACAGGTTGCACCCCAGCTCAATGGGGTTAACAGCCTCTCTCTCACCCAGTCAGCATTTCACACATTAAAGTATCACCTGGTCCCTGAAGTCATGTCGGTTTGCTACTCTCCCTACTTGAAGACTTAACCAGCTTGCTCAGCAAAGGAGTGTTCCCAGCCCAAAGAGTCAATGAAAGATGAGAAGGCTCCAGGGAGAAAAAAGCTCTGTACCAGTGATTTCCCAAACTGGGCTGCACACTGGAAACTGGAGGATCTAAAATATACTGAGTCTGATTTAATACACCTGGGATGAACCTGGGTGTTTGCACTGGGGCAGCCCCACAGGTCCTTCCAGCCTGCTCTATCAGGCATGCCCAGTGAAGTTCAGCCCCTCACCACTGGGGTCAGAAGAAGGGGAACATATGTTGGTCTTTCTTGGAAGCCATCTTGAACAAGCCAGACCAGGGGAAGCTCTGCCACCCACCACTCTTTCCCAGGGACAAAGGGAGGCTGAACCCCAAGTCCTGCACAGCTGAGAAGCCAAGTTCATGTGTGGCCCTTCGGTCACCCCAGGTCTTATTGTTCTGGTACCATGCTCTGGGTCGTGCCTGGTATCAGAATTCAGCCCATTGTAAGGAAGACATTGATTCCTCTTGCGTCTTGTTCCAATGCCAACCCTCAAGCTACACAACCATGCAGGGCATTAAGCCTGGATGATCCCACAGAGACCTTCTGCACTATCCCAGAGGCCAGGGTGGTTAGTACTGACTCTGGGACTTTACCAAGTGTGTCTGGACCTCTCAGCCTGGTCCTGCATTTATGCATTGCTCTGCTGTAAGGCCTGTTGTAAGACTCAGCTGTCAGACGCTCTACGTGAGAGCCCTATGCAAACTGGGGCGAGGAGCTCTTGCTGGTAGATGTTCCCTGGTGTGTTCCTCACTTGGGGTGACTAAGGGGTGAAGAGGAGCCTCCAGTAGTAGGGCCCCTGCTCTGGGAGAGATGTGCCAGGTATTTCCATTCACAGCATTCCTGGACCTCCAAGAGCCTTCTGTGTGCTTTGCATGTGGTTATTGTTATTTAGTTGCTAAGTCACATTGGACTCTTTTGAAAACGCCATGGACTGTAGCCCACCAAGCTCCTATGTCCATGGGGTTCCCCAGTCAAGAATACTGGAGTGGGTGGCCATTTGCATGTAGTGCTACTCAAACAGGTTGAGCAATAAATATGTAAGTGTGTAGCCAATTCTGCCACTACCATTATTGGGAGCTCCTTGATGGACTGGTCTGTCTTCTTTCTCTCATTCTCCTTCACATTCATTCTCATCTCTCTCTCTTTCTCTGTGTGTGTCTCTCTCCCGGTGTCTGTCTCTTCCCCTGCCTCGCTTCTTCCCCAGAAGCCAGTACAGGGACCCTTGAAGGCAGCATTCAATACGCACTTACTGAATTGAATCACCCGTTGGGGTTCTATGTGATTTCCCACTTGCTGATGAGAGAACTGAGGCTCACACACAAAAAAGTTGAGTTGCCCCAAATCACACTGGTGAAGGACAGAGCCAGGTTTTCCACCCTGGTCTCCCTGGCCCCAAATCCCATCTCCTCTGTCATCAAAGCTTTAATATTCAGCTCATATCTCAGCACTTTCAGGGGCACCATGGGGCGCACCCCAGCCATCCCCCGCATGGGGGCAGTGACCACCAGCAACCTGCTATTCACTCATGCCTCTCTGACCTGCATCCCCAGACTTGGAAATGCTGGAAGAAGCTTTCTAGAAGGCTGTCACCCCGGAGGCAGCGGCCGCTCGCTGTGGTTGGGTAGGTGTGTCTGGGACCTTTCCCAAGGGCTCCCTTCTCCAGCCGACTCTGGATTGGCCCGCATTCCTCCCATCACCGCTGTGCACGCCCCACCCCCGCATCACAGCATCACTATTCCAGCCAAGAGGTCCCCACCCTGACTGCTTACCAGCCCAGGTCCAGCGGTCCAGCCATGCAGGATGCTCTAATGCTCCAGTCTTCCCCTAGTGCTGGACCTTGATCCAGAAGGTCCCTCCTCCTGGCAGATGAAGACCTACCTGGGCTGGCTGCCCTCCTCCCTGGCTGGCCCTCTGAGAGGGATGTCGTGTGTGGCCCGACTACAGGTCCTGGGTGGCCAGCAGCGGTGTGAGGGGTTCTCCCCGCTGTGTCTTCCTGTGGAGGCGGAGGTGGCAGCAGTTCTCTGGCTTCCTGTGGTGTAAACAGGAAGTGAGACTGTGTCAAAACGGTAGCCTCCAGCTGTGAGAAAGCAAGGAGCCCTCTGATTGGGACTGGGGGGCCAACATCAAGCAGCTTTAATGAGAAGTCCAATAGCAGCCCTGGTGGTCAAGAGGGTCCTTTCCTCCATGGCGCTGTCTGCATGGGTGACCAGGGAGCTGGCACCTCCTGGAGGCCCAGAGCATCCCTCTGCTTCCTGGACACATGAGCTGGCATCCAGGACAAGGGCTCATGCACTTGACACATGTGAAGATCCTGGGGCCCCTGTGACAGGGAGAAGAGGTCTGGGGGTGGGAAATAGGGCTGGCACTGCTTCGTGTATCACTACATCTGGCCAAACTCCTCCTCCTCCCAGGGGGGAAGACAATGAGGCAAAGATCTGCCTCCCGAGTCTTCACTAAGTTAAAGTTAGACCCCTTAGAGGAAAATTTGGATCTGTTGCTTTCTACATCGTGATTTATTATTCAGTTATTTATGGTCTTCCTTGATGGCAAGTGGTAAAAAAAAAAAGTTCATCTTCCAATGCAGGAGACCTGGGTTTGATCCCTGGGTCAGGAATATCCTCTGGAGAAGGAAATGGCTACCCACTCTAGTATTCTTGCCTGGAGAATCCCATGGACAGAGGAGCCTATCAGGATACAGTCCATGAGGTCACAGAGACCTGGACATGACTGAGCGACTAGACAACAAACATTCAGCTATTTAGAAAGGATGTTGTGAAGGATGACAGAAACTCTGAAACTGTGCCATTGCTCCCCTCTGCTGCCCCCAGGGTGACCTGATCAGTCTAGGGCAGGACGGTTTTCCCATTAAGCATGGATGTGGCCTCAGGCTGCTTCACAAACCAGTTCAGGGACAGCTGGACCGAGCACCAAGTCACTTTCTAATGCTTGAGTAGAGTTTGGGTTTTCATACAGCATGAAAGAGATGTTGCCAGGGCCCAGAGGCAGGGACCAGCACCAGTTCTGTCCCAGAGTGGGACAGAAAGCTTCCCAGGAGAAGTGCTTCTTGTCTGGCTCTTGAACAAAGGGTAAGAACTTTCCAGGCAGAGAAGCCAAGGAGAAGTGTTCCAGAGAGATAAACATCCATGGTAGAAGGAAAAAGCAGACCAGCAACCCAGAAAGAAAAGAAGGCCAATATAAAAATGATGCTGTATAGGGCTTCTCTGGTGGTCCAGTGGTTAAGAATCCACCTGCCAATGCAGGGGACACGAGTTTGATCCCTGGTCTGGAAAAATCCCCTATGCCTCAGGGCAACTAAGCCCATGTGTCTCAACACTGAAGCCAGAGTGCCCTAGAGCCCATGCTCTGCAACAAGAGAAGCCACTGCAATGAGAAGCCCACTCGCGCAACTAGATAGACCCAAAACAGCCACAAAATAAAACAAATATATAATTTAAAGAAAGATGCTGCCAAAATTTTTCTGCAGGGGAAATACTCTGCCATACTGCAGTTGATGGTATGTCTTTTCTGCTATTTCCAGGGTCAGGTGGAATGATGGGCTGGCTATTAGACAAGGCTGTGAGCTCCCTTCCAAAAGGAAGGAAAGAAGGAGGAACAAATGCACCATGTGGGACTAAAAGAGAAACTGAAAACATTTGTGGCCTGAGATTTATATCTACTTTGTCAATAAACATTCTTTAGGAAGTATAATTCTATACAAGTTAGAAATGTGTTCACCAAGCATTGTCCCAGCCCAGGGTTCCCTATTTAGAACCAAGTTCTATGGTAGCACTTTGGAAACACTGAGAGACCAACCAACCCAAAGGAATCACTGTGTCTCTTGAACTAGTCCTTCATAAAAGCAAGGCTTGGTTATGAAATTAGAAGCTTAAAATATCAGACTGATGGTATCTAAGCCACTCATCAGCAGAAAAAAAAAATGACGTGTCTGAAATTTAACTGCACCCAGGGAACTCGGCACCCTGTCTATATCCGTGAATGGTTGACACTTTCATAGGCTGATGCCCTGGGTACCAACCACAGTGGTGAAAGCAACTTTGCATGTTGGAATAGACTCAGATGTGTTTTGTCTTTTCATCAACACACCTGATACTGCACCCTCTTCATGGGAGATTTTTTTTCAATTAGCTCCAGAAGTAAGATTGATTTCACTTGACTTTTGCTGTAAATAGTTTTTCCTGGCATAGTGCTTGGTAGTGAATGATGGAGAGAGAAGGGAAAGAAGACAGGAGATGACTTAGGGGAGAAAGTGATTTTTAACCAAAAGTGGTCATTGAAGCTGATTTTCTAGAAGGGAGAGAACTGGTCCTCTGTTGAAAGAAATATCCTGAAGGTCATTTTGGTTGTGGAAGTCCCCTTGAGTTACAGTAGGTGAGAAAGACTTTGGGGTTGTCATAAAAGCTTGAGAAAGGTCATGGGACCCTGGGGAGGAAAGACTGGAGGAGGTGGAGGGTGGAGGACAGAGAGACAGACAAAGAAAAAGGAGAAGGAGGAGGGGCTAGAGGGAGAAAGGGAGGAAAGAATGGAGAGATATTACACACTGGGACCAAAGAGAAAAACACCCAGTGAGAAATCCCCAGACATGGTGGAGGATATTTTAAGAAGAATGACATGCAGCAAACAGCCCCTGTTTTTATGGTGCTGTCGTCCCTTCTCTGCACCCCCAACACCCAGGAAAATAATATGGTGCTGGCTGTGCTTTTGTAAAAGGCTGTGGAAGGGTCTGTGGGCCATGTGGGACAAAGCAGAAGGACAGAGAATTGCAGCTGTGGAAGTGCGGAGGGTGCAGGCAGGAGCGACAAATGCTGAAGAGCAGCCAGGGTGGCAAAGACAGGGGACTTCTGCCTGCAGCAGAGTCCCTGTCTGCCTTCTTCTCCCGCAGCAGCCTCGCCTGGGGAGACTCCCTCCCCATATCTGGTCCAACCCGGCCAGAGGGCACAAGAGCATCACCAGGGCAGCCCCTGTGACCCCCACAGACCCCCTCTGGGTCTCCAGGAACAAAGTAGATAGCCTGGCTTCCCAGCTTCTCTGTTCCTAATTTGCCCTCTGGGACTCACAGGTCTTAGGCTCAAAGGAAAATGAAATGTTTGCTTAAAATGGGGGTGCACAAGGTGAGGGTGTCTGTTCTGAACCCTTAACTGGACAGAGACTAGGTATCTTCAAGATTCATAAGCTGTCTAGCTGTAAGTTCATTTCAGTAGCAGACCTCACAAGTATTTGAGGTCAAAACCCTACCATGTGTTTAAAAATTCTTTTATACCATGTTAATAAAATACTCATTTGCTTGGAAAGAAAAAACAAAAAAAGGAGCAGGAGAACACAGCACCCCCTCGGCATCTCCACCATGAATTGCTAATGAGCCCACATCCTGCCAGCTCTCTGCAAGATGGTACTTCCTCTTCAGTAACCTGGCTTCCTCTCCCTCCTCTGCTCTCTCCTCCTACTCAACACCTTCCTTTCTGGGGTTTCTTGCTCCTCCTGAAGCTTCCCAACCCTTATCACAGACTGTTCGACTATTCTAGGGGATTACCAGAGGCCCCAGTTCTACCTACCCTGTGAAATCCGCCGAAGAAGAAGTGAAAGACAACGAAGCCTAATGATAAAGTGACCCACAGGCAATGTGAACTTGAGCAAGTCCCTCGGCTTTCTCTTTGCATGAAAGGGACTCTTATCCCCAGATGGTTGTCTGGCTTAACTGAGACAGAGCACAGCACCTGGGCCTAAAAACGGCTCAAGATACAGCAACTGCCTGGCCATGAGCCTGCCCTCCTGTGAGGGAGGGGGATGGAGCGGCAGAGAAAGGAAACGGAGGTCTGCAGGGGTGTCTGCAGACCCCTGCAGGGACAAACTGTCATAGCAATGAACACCGATATGCCTGAGAGCCCGTTAGGCATCCGCTCGGTTGGTTCCTTTGAATCCTCACCTAGCCCATGGAGGGAGCCTCTAGATTCAGCCCCAGGGACTTCCCTGGCAGTGCAATGGTTAGGACTTTGCCTTCCGGTGCAGGGAGTATGGGTTCGATTCCTGGTCAGGGGGCTAAGACCCCACATGCCTTATGGCTTAAAAAGCAATATTGTAACAAATTCAATAAAGACTTTTTTAATGGTCCACATAAAAAAATAATCCTGGGGTTTCCCTGGTGGCTCAGTGGTAAAGAATCCGCCTGCTAATGCAGAAGATTTGGGTTTGATCCTTGATCTGGGAAGATTTCACATGCTGCAGAGCAACTAAGCCCACATACCACAACTCCTGACCCTGTGCTCTAGAGGCCAGGAGGCTCAACTGCTGAGCCCACATGCCCTAGAGCCCATGCCGCTATTGCAATGAGAAGCTCACGCACCACAATTAGAGAGTAGCCCCTGCTCACTCGCAACTAGAAAAAACGCCTGTGCAGCAATGAAGACCTAGTGCTACCAAAAATAAATAAATAAATAACTTAAAAAAATCCTAATGCTTGTAAAGATAAAATAAAATAAAATTTAAAATAAACTTAGACCCAATTAACAGATAAGGAAACTGAGGCTTAGAGACCTGTGAGAGCAGCCTTGCATTCCAGTGTGTCATGGATGGCAACGCAGAAGTCATTCAGCAAGATTGGGGCTTCAACTGAGGTCTGCCAAGCTGCAAAGCTCTCTCTCTGAAGTCAGCTTTAAGCTTGAGCCCAGCCCCTTCTCTCTGATGGAGGAGAAACCCTTCCTTGCCCTCAGCTAACACTCTACTAATGCCCCAGTTCAACACTGCTTGATGCAAGAGAATGCTCAACCCTCTCTTACCTGGCCACAGGTGGGCAAGGTGTGTCCAGAAGGGCACAGGGAGTCCTTTCTCTCTTCCAGACTCTTCTGAGGGTCACTGTCACTTTTAAAGTATTTTCTGGGTGGAGGCTTGGGCTTGGAGGATGTAGGCTTTCTCACCAAAATCTCAAAGGATTTCTTGAGTCTCAGTGGTGGGTGGCTGCCCTGGCTTGCAGGGAGGGGCAGGTTCTCCTGGGGGTGCCTGGATGAGGCCCCAGGAGGCACCCCTGGTTCCCGCCCCAGGGGCAGGCTGGGGTTGTGCACACTGACTTCCAGATCAGAGGGTGGCTGCTCTCCACTGCTGCTGGGACTGCCCCCGGGAGATCCTGACATGTAGCTGCTGTCGCTGCTGGAACGGATCATGACCTTCTGCGCCCGGCGATGCGGGGGTGCAGAGTTCTTGTCCCGCTCCTTTTCCAAGGTGGGCCGCCCGTGCCAGCTGCTCTCCAGCCTTTTGACACCTGCATTGGAAGCACAAATGAAACCCCATCCCTGGTCTGGCTCAGGACTACTGCCAGGGGTACACTGCTTGCCCAGACTGTCTGCTTCTCCCCGGAGGTCACTTTGGAGTGAAGCTCAGAAATCTTGGGTCTGGTATCCAGCACCAGTGACATCAGGCTGGGAAAATCATTCAAATTTTCTGAGTCTCTAGGCGTAGAGACGGAGATGCATCCCCAAGGTTGCCCTTCAAGGACGGGCTTGATGTCCTGGCTGTCAGCCCCTTCAGGGACCACCTCGCCCGAAAGGCAGCCCACCTCCAATGCCTGATGGAGATGGGGCTAGAAAGACCCAGCCAATTCTGCATACAGGACACCTCCAGTGGGCCATGTGAGCTCCATGGCTGGGTGGAAGTGGTCTGGTAGGGGCAGTCCGGTATCATCTCTGCTCAACTGGCCCCTCTGCTCAGCCCTGAGACCCCCCCTTGCTCCCATAGGTGTGGAGCCTCCACACCTTCTGACCATGCCCCATTTCAAAGCCTGCTGGCCTTTGGGGGAACCCAAACTTCCACCCTCCATTTCCTATCTGTAAAACGGAGATACTTATTTCAGGATCACAGGACATTTTGGGGTTCAAAATCAAAGAGAGAAAATGTCCATGAAGGCGCTTTGAGCATTGTACCAAGAGGTCAGGGCTTTCATGGTGGCTCAGTGGTAAAAATCCCGCCTGCCAATGCAGGAGACTCAGGTTCAACCCCTGGTTTGGGAAGATTCCCCTGGAGGAGGAAATGGCAATACACTCCACTATTCCTGCCTGGGAAATCCCATGGGCAGAGGAGCTTTGTGGGTTATAGTCCTTGGGGTGGCAAAGAGTTGGACATGACTTAGTGACTGAACAACAATAACCAAGAGGTTACCTTTCTTTCCAAAAATGAGGATGAAGCAAGGCCAGAAAACCACTGTGCCTTAGCCAGACTCTCCTCTTACTTTTGTCTTCCTATGCAGCCCTTCCTCCTGGTTCTGAGCCCCCTTCCAAAACCCCGTCATATTCTGAGCATAGGGCCAACCACACACCCTCCACTGACCCTTCTTTGTCTCTAGTAGTAGAAGATGCCCCTTCCCTAGCATCACAGATCAGAAGAGTGTGAGCAGACCGAGGCCCAGGCTCTCGCTCAAATGTGAGCACATTCTGCAAGTCCAGGAGCAACAGGCGAGCCCCACAGGCGAGCATCTCAGACTTCAGTACAGAATCAAGGCCAATCAAGCTCATAATTCAAATCGTCTTTAGAGAAAAAGCTTTTCTTTAGCTTTTTACTGATTTTAAAATAAAAATGCATCTTTGTTTAAAGTCAGCTGCAAAAAGGAAGAAATGAAAGCAAAAATTCACCCTCAGCCTATCAGAGATAACCGCTGTCAAACTTTTTTTCTCTGTTCTCCTCCCTTGAGCATAGATGCATGTTGAGTGGGTGGAAATGGAAGAAAACCACTGAAATAAAATTCTGGGTCCTGTCCTTCTGTCTGGACACTTTCCAGACTGTGTAACATCCTTGTGAATATCAGTACTAAAGCCTGCACATTATTCTATAATATGGACATTCCACAAAGACTTGGCCAATGCCCACCAGCTGTACATTGGAGTTGGCCAGCCTGGTTCCCATCCCAGATCATCTGTGTACTCCATGGCTGATCTGGGGTAAGGGAGCCTCTCAGGACCCCACATTTTCCCAAAAATATGCATAAAAATTATATGGGAAGATTCAGGGGAATAGTGTATTAAATAGCATGCCTAACACGATTAGAACTCAATACATGTCAGAAACTTTATTAATAGATATTATTCTTTATAAGGAACCTATTATCATGGGCTAGCAGTTGAAATCTCAAATGCCTATAGGGACAGAGGTGAGACAGGCAACCTGGTAAAATAAGGTAACAGGGAATGGTGAGGACTGTAAAGAACTAGAGAAAGTTTGTGGATTTAAAACAATTCAAATTCAGATGATTTTAAACTCTCGTGCCTCCGAAACAAAGCAAAATGTGACCTCAATTTAGCTGGTGGACTGCTAGCTTTCAATCCTTGTCTATGAACCAGGCTCATCTGTGATGACTACTATGTTCCTGGGGTAGAGAGTGAGTTGGTGGCTAGACTCAAAGCTTTCTAAGAAGACAAAGATGCTGCAAATGCAAGTTCACTGTCTCCTTACCTTCTAGACTCCACTGGTGCCGCTCCTTTCCAAACTTGACGTTCTCCACAGCCTGGGCCACAGCTTCTTTGAGCTGCTGTTCAGAAACCTGGAAAATTTACAGCACCTCCTCAAGCAAATAGTGGGAACTTCTGCATCAGGTTTTGAGTCCTGTACCAGTTCCCTAACTGGGCCCCTGGATTTTGCTGTCTTTCATTCACACCCACTCTACAAACAGTTGACATTCCCAGAAACACCCTGGGCATCACTGGTTCCCTAGTATCTTATGGACAAAGTCCAAACTCTGTCAATAAAGGGATTCTCAAGGTGGCCCCTCTGAACTCCCTAACCTTCTCCACTACTTGCTGCCAAACTGGGCAGAGTTACCATTTTAGAGTTTACCTCTGGGGAGTTCTTCCACACTTAACGCTGCCATGACATCATCATCACCTTTATTACCAACAACAATGATGTCATAACTGGAACCCTAGCCATCTTATTGTCACAGGTAATTAATCCCTTTGAGTAATAGTTAAAAATATGAGTTCTGGAACAAACACACTCATGTACATGTCCCAGTCCCCTCATTTTGTAACCACACACTCACACAAGGAACTGAAGCTTCTAACCCTCAATTTTTTTCCCTGCAAAACAGTGACAACAAGAACCTACTTCACAGTAAAATCAGAGGGTTTTTAAAAAGAACTTTTTGGACACCAAAAGCACAAGCAACAAAAGGAAAAAAACAGATAAATTGGACAATCTCAAAATGAAAATATTCTGCATATCAAAGAACTATGAGATAAATGGGACAGAAAATATAGATACAATTGGATGATGAAAAAGAAAAAGATAAAAAGAAGAAAAAGAGACAAATCAGATAACATCAAAATGAAAATATTCCCTGTATCAATCAACAAAGGGCAAAATCAGTAGAGTGAAATGGGACTCACAGAATGGGAGAAGACTTAGGCAAATCAGATTCCTACAACTCAACAGCAAGAACAATCAAACCATCCAAGTAAAAATGGGCATAGGATTTGAATAGATATTTTCCAAAAAAGACAGACAAATGGCCATCAAGCATGTGCAAAGATGTTCGATGTTAGTAATCTTTAAGGAAATGCAGATCAAAACCAAGAGATAACTTCCCTGGCGGTCCAGGGGTTAGGACTTCCCCTTCCAAAGCAGAGGGTAGAGGTCTGGGAGCTAAGATCCCACATGCCTCGAGGCCAAAAACCAAAGCAAAAAATGGAAGCAGTATTGTAAAAAATTCAATAAAGGTTTAAAAAATGGTCCATATTAAAAAAAAATCTTAAAAAAACCCCCCCAAAACACAATGAGATATCACTTCACACCCATGAGGATGGGCAGGTGGTCCAGTGGTTAGGAAACAGCCTGCCAATTCAGGGGACAGAGGTTCACTCCCTGGTCTGGGATGGTCCCAACTGCCTCAGGGCAACTAAGCCCATGGGCCACAACTGCTGAAGCCCGCACATCTTAGAGCCCATCCTCTGCAATGAGAGAAGCCTGTGCACTACAACTAGAGAGCAGCTATTGAACAGCAACAAAGACCCAGTGCAGCCAAAACTAAAAATTAAGTCATTAAAATAAATGAGTAAACAGAAAAGCGCTGCTGCTGCTAAGGCGCTTCAGTCGTGTCCGACTCTGTGCGACCCCATAGACGGCAGCCCACCAGGCTCCCCCATCCCAAAAATGACAAGTGTTAATAAGGATATGGAGAAATCGAAATACTTGTGCTTTGCTGGTGTGAATGTAAAATGAGACAGCCAAGATGGAAAACAGTATGGCGGTTCCTCAAAAAATTAAAAATAGAATTACCGTATGATCCAGCAATTCTACTCCTGTTTATTACCCACATAGAATGGAAAGCAGGGACTCGAACAGATATTTGCACACCCAGGTTCATAGCAACAGGATTCACAATAGCCAAAAGGTGGAAGCCACTCAAGTGTCCATCAACCAATGAAGGGGCATGCAAAATATGGCCTCTACATAAACAACGGAATCTTATTCAGCCTTCAAAAGGAAGGAAATGCTGACATCGTCCATAGCACAGGTGAGCCTAATGGACACCATGCTAAGTGAAAGAGCCCAGTCACATATGACACCACTTAGATGAGGTATGCAGAGTTGTCAAAATCAGAGAGCAAACAGTGGGAACTCTGGGACACAGTGGGAGACAGAAAGTAAGTAGAAGAGTCATCTCCAGAGGGGAGAATGAGGGCTGTTTAAGGGGTAGAGAGTGTCACTTTGGCAAGATGAAGAGTCCTGGGAATGGCTGATGGTCACGGCTGCAAAACAATGTGAATGTCCATCACGCCACTGAACTCCATGCTTCAAAATGGCTAAGACTGGGGACTTCCCTGGTGGTCCAGGGGCTAAGACTCTGTGTTCCCACTGCAAGGTTCCATCCCTCATTGGGGAACTAGATTCCACTCACAACTAAGAGTCTGCCTGCCGAAACAAAGATAGAAGATCCTGCGTGCGGCAATTAAGACCCAGTGCAGCCATGGGGTTGCTAAGGGTCGGAGACGACTGAGCGACTTCACTTTCAATTTTCACTTTCATGCATTGGAGAAGGAAACGGCAACCCACTCCAGCATTCTTGCCTGGAGAATCACAGGGATGGGGGAGCCTGGTGGGCTACCGTCTATGGGGTTGCACAGAGTCGGACACGACTGAAGCGACTTAGCAGCAGCAGCAGCCAAATAATACATAAATATTTCCTCCAGCATGCTTACTGTCAGTGCTCACTAACTAAGCAGGGCTGTGTTTGAACCCTGCCACACAGGCCTGTGGGGATCTTATCCACCATCCCCTTCTCTATCCTATTTCTGCTAGGAGTCAGTCATGTCATCCAACCATCTCATCCTCTGTCATCCCCTTCTCCTCCTGCCTTCAATCGTTTTCAGCATAGGGGTCTTTTCCAGTGAGTCAGTTCTTTCCATCAGATGGACAAAGTACTGGAGCTTCAGCTTCAACATCAGTCCTTCTAATGAATATTCAGGACTGATTTCCTTTAGGATTGACTGGTTTTATCTCTTTGCAGTCCAAGGGACTCTCAAGAGTCTTCTCCAGCACCACAGTTCAAAAGCATGAATTCTTCAGCACTCAGATTTCTTTATAGTCCAACTCTCACATCCATACATGACCACTGGAAAAACCATAGCCTTGACTAGATAGAACTTTGTCAGCAAAGTAATGTCTCTGCTTTTTAACATGCTATCTAGGTTGGTCATAGCTTTTCTTCCAAGGAGCAAAATTCTTTTAATTTCATGGCTGGAGTCACCATCTGCAGTGATTTTGGAGCCCAAGAAAATAAAGTTTCTCACTGTTTCCATTGTTTCTCTATCTATTTGCCATGAAGTGATGAGATTGGATGCCATGATCTTCGTTTTTTGAATGTTGAGTTTTAAGCCAACTTTTTCACTCTCCCCTTTCACTTTCATCAAGAATCTCTTTAGTTCTCTTCGCTTTCTGCCAAAAGTGTAGTGTGATCTGCATATCTGAGGTTATTGATATTTCTCCCAGCAATCTTGATTCTAGCTTGTGCTTCATCCAGCCTGGCATTTCAAATGATGTACTCTGCATAGAAGTTAAGTAAGCAGGGTGACAATACTGCTTGACGTACTCCTTTCCCAATTTGGAACCAGTCCATTGCTCCATATCTGGTTCTAACTGTTGCTTCTTGACCTGCATACAGATTTCTCAGGAGGCAGGTAAAGTGGTCTGGTATTCCCACCTCTTTAAGAATTTTCCACAGTGTGCTGTTATCCACACAGTTAAAGACTTTGTCATAGTCAATAAAGCAGAAGTAGAAGTTCTTCTGGAATTATCTTGCTTTTTTGATGATCCAGTGGATGTTGGCAATTTGATCTCTGGATCCTCTGCCTTTTCTAAAGCCAGCCATTATCAGCCTTAAAGGTAACTGCCTGCTGGCCTGTCTAACTACACACCCCCCAGGGCCTCCATCTCACCAGTCCCCTACTGAGATCATTCTTGTTGAGTTCTGCCCCAAGGTCACAGGTGTTAGGCCTCCTCAGAAGTGGAGCCCAGAACCAAGATCACCTCTGAAGCTGACTGAGCCCCTCTGGCTTTGCCAAAAGCCTCCTGATCATTACTAACAAGCTTCCTGACTCCCAATTAGGCAAAGATGCCAACTCCAGTAAATATCCTATAGCACCCCAACCAATCACCTAATACCAACCATCCAGCAGGAATTTTCTTTGTCTTGAGGCTATAAAAATTGGCTCTTAACCCATGGAAACTGTAGGCTCTCCCTGGTCTGCCAGGTCGGCCTGGAGGTTGGCCTGCTGTGCTCGAATTGCCCACATTATCTCTGCTCTTTGTTCTTAATAAACTCACTCCCTTCTGAAATGCTCTGTGTCTGGAAATTCTTTTCCAACTCGAGCTTGCACTGCCTCAACGATTCTCCTTCCTCCCAAGTCCACTCCCTTCTCCAGTTCTCTGTTCTGGCTGTGGTGTTGCCTTCACTATCTAAAAATACTCCAGTCCTCCTAGGCTCCCCTCTCTCTTATCCCAAACCTAAGCAGCCAATACATCTCTCTCTCTCTTTTTTTCTAACATCTTAGAATTGAAGACGATTTTTAAAATCCTTGTTGCTTGTCTCTTTCATTTATTTGTTTATTTTTTGGCCATGCCATAAGGCATGTGGGATCTTAGTTCCCTGACCAGGGATTGAAACTGGACCCCCTGCATTGAAAGTGTGGAGTCTTAACCACTGGACTGCCAGGGAAGTCTCCAACCAACAGATTTTGTTGATTCTTCCCAAGTTGCCTCCTGGTGCCCCTTCTGCTCTATTCTCCTCCCACATCTGCTGTTTAATTCAGGCCTCATCATCTGTTTCCTTCCTACAAAAAACTCCAACTCCACCTACTCCATCCTGTCCTCTGCAGAGCAATCAAGGGGTAAAAAGAAAATTCTGAACATGTTACAGCTAGAGCTTCAGACTCCCCTAGCTCGTCACCACCCACAGAATGCAAACACTTAGCGTCCTGTGGAAAGCCCTTGGCATGTGACCCCAATGCCTCACCAAACTCCATTCTCAACTCTCTGCTCCCATCTCTGCACCCCAGTCCCGAGAACCTACCCTTCCCTCCTTCCACGGCAGGTGCCTTCATGACTCTGCAACTTAACTCTGTGTCCCTGCTGCCTGGAATGACTTTCCACAAAGTCTTTGCCTGGAGAAAACTAACTTCTGGTACGTCTTGCTTTTATGTAACCTTCCCTTCTGTATGCCTGTGTTCCATAGTACTGATCACGCTGTATTGCAATGATTTCTCTACCAGTCTCGTGGGAATGCAGGGATCTGGGGGGCAGGACTGTGTGCTATGAGCTCACTCACTTCTCCCTGCGTGCCCAGTGTCCAGCTTCAGAGAGTCACATAGTGGGGACCCGCTGGATGCATGGATGCGTGAATCTCTTCTATCTGTTAACAGAAACTCTGGGTCTATGTTTTCCTGCCCTAGGGCCTGTAACTCATCCATGAGAACCTCCTGAGCTAATGCCAAGTGCCTCAGTGTCTAGGAGCTTGTCATAGGACTTCTGCTGCAGAAACCTATTACTACAGACACTTGGTTCAAACTCAGTTAACAATGTCTACATGTTCAGTCACTTCTTGTTCCCATGGGAATCCTGCGAGAGTGGGCCTAGGAGGGAGAGGATGCCCAGGGGGAGTCACCTGTGGGTCTGGATGGCGGCTAACCATGATGGGGATGGGACCTGGGTTACAGTGACTCAGGATGGCATAGACTTCGTTGAGCGTCATGCAGTGAACGGGGAAGTCGTTGATCTCCACCAGCTCATCACCGCATCTGCAAGAGGCAGCAACAGGGAGCCATCAGGCAGCTCATTCACAGGGCGTGTGCACGGCTGAGTCCCCAAGGTCCCACTTCTGCCTAGGCTGCGTTATGAGACTCCAAATTCACCATGCTGACCAAAGCAGCTCATCACACACACCCTTCATGCATGACCACAAAATGGGAGACAGTGCATCCCAAAGTGGGGCAACATTCACCACAGTTTGTAACTTTTTTCTGCCTTTATCTAACTTAAGCTCAAATGAGATGGAGGGTGTAGTTTAACCAGTGTAATGGATTAACCAATTAACCACAGGTAAACTGATCACGTCCTCTCTTGGGCCTTCTGTGTTCTCATACACAGAATGTTTAAGGGAATGAATGAATGGGATGTGCTAAAAGAGAGAAGAAATCACTGGTTGAGGTACCTGCATGGTGTTCATTCTTATAAGGCAGGAAATGGGTGGGAGACGAGGTAGAAAAAATAAGGCTGCTTTGATAAACAGGGGATTTGTACAAGCCAATTCCCTTGCTTCACACATGGGGAAAATCAGACAGAGTGAAATTATCTCAATACGATCTCACTTAAGGACTAAAAACTTTTTCTGTTAAGTGCCACATAGTAAATATTTACCCCACTCCAGTACTCTTGCCTGGAAAATCCCATGGATGGAGGAGCCTGGTGGGCTGCAGTCCATGGGGTCGCTAAGAGTTGGACACGACTGAGTGACTTCACTTTCACTTTTCACTTTCATGCACTGGAGAAGGAAATGGCAACCCACTCCAGTGCTCTTGCCTGGAGAATCCCAGGGATGGGGGAACCTGGTGGGCTGCCGTCTACGGGGTCGCACAGAGTTGGACATGACTGAAGTGACTTAGCAGTAGTAGCAGTAAATATTTTAGGCTTTGCAGACCATACCATCTTTATGGCAACTCTGCAACTCTGATGTCATAGCATAAAAATAACAGCCTTAGAGAATATGTAAATGAATGAGTACGGCTTTGTTCCAATAAAACGTTATTAAAAAAAAAACAAAAAACAGATGGTGAGCCCTCATTTGCCATCCTCTGCCCTAGCTGGTTATCAGCAGAGCTGGGACTGAAATTTAGGTCTCCTGACACTGATTTCATGGTTCCTGCTGCTGTGGTTGGCTGCTTCTTTCTTCTACATTGCTATTGCAGAGTTGGTTCCCCTTTCTCCTTCTCCTTGCTAAGAAAGCACACATATTCATTGCTGTAAAAGAAGACCATCGCCAGACAGCACCTGATGCCAAGGAAAGTGAAAGTTTGCAAAACAATCCTTATTCAGCTCAAGTCTAAGAGGGAAGACTATCTCAAAAGATTTGGACTAAAGCCATCACTCTGAGCCACTCTGTCCTAGGTGACAGCACAGCAGCTCAGCCAATCAGCTGTCACCCTCCTGCCTAGGATAGCAGCAAACCCATCAATAATTCAAGCTTGTACATACTATAGTGACAGGAAAACCTTTAAAATATGGCCAAACCCTGCTAATTTAGCAAAACCCAAACTCAGTAGAGAAGGTATACATGAAGATATATTATCTGGGATACATATAAATATATAGCATATGTTGCTGTAAACAGTAGCTAAGTCATGTCCGACTCTTTGTGACCCCATGGACTATAGCCCACCAGGATCCTCTGTCCATGGGATTCCCCAGGTAAGAATACTGGAGTAGATTGCCATTTCCTTGCCCCGAGTATCTTCCTGACCCAGGAACTGAACTTGACCCAGGAATCTCCTGCTTGGCAGGCAGATTCTTTACTGCTGAGCTACCAGCATATATCATATGCTCGATGACAGAAGATAAACCATATGTGAATGTGGAACTGAGTATTCTAACAAGTTAAACTGGAATAAAATATTATTACTAGACTCAGATAAGTTGTTAAAAATAAAATTTAGATTTTTACTTCTCTTAGAAGTTATTTGTAAAAAGACATACATGAAATGCTGTATGAAAAATCTTTTGTTTGTGCTACCAAGAAACGGAGTTAATACTATTGATTTGCTTAGTAAGCTTTTTTTTCCATATAGACTACACAGGCAAACCTCCTTGAACCTCCTGTTTATGTCACTATACAATTAACATCAGTTACATCTGAATTAAAGTGTGTTCACTTCATGTTTTCTGTTTCTGGCCATTATTCTCCGAGACAATATCTCTTACATGATGACATGCGTACAAATTCCCCAGGATCTCCTTAAAATGGTGGTTCCGATTCAGTGAGTCGGGGAGGGCCCTGGAATTCTGCATGTCCAAGGGATTCCCAAGGGATGTCAATGCCGCTGGTCCAGGAACCACACTTTGAGGAGCAATTCTAAAGATCTCATCTTCTGATCAATCTCCTGACACACTAAGGAATTCCTGCCTTAAGATCTTTTCCAAAACATAGTCGGGACTTACCGCAGTCGACCGTCCAGATGTGCCACGGATCCTGGAGACAGCGTGTGAACAAAGATGCCAGAAATGCACTGGAAATAGGGGACACTGCACAGTCCGATGCCCAGCCCGACACCAGCCTCTGGAAGGCAGAACAGGGTGGAGGCTGGGGCTTGTGACTGCACTAGACCAGGTGTGCGCTGGTCTGTCAGGGGCCCAAACTTGTCCTGGGTTAGCTGACGTCTCCTATTGATCAATGCAGTCACTCCGTGCATAGTCGCAGAGCATCACTGTGAGCAGGCACTGCTCGAGGGTCAGAAACTAGTGACCAAGGCAGATGAAGATGCTGAGATCAAGCAGGGAAAGAGAAAGAAGGAAGACAGGGAGGGAGAAAGAAAAAAGGGAAAAGGAAAGGAGGAAGGGACGGAAGGAGGGAGGGAAGGAGGGAAGAAAGAGAGAAGATGGGAGAGAGGGAAGAAGGAAGGAGAGCAGGCCAGGTTGCAGAACCAACAAGGAGGCCAGCCAGTATGGCTGGAACATAGCTTGTCATGGAGAGAGTGCTCAGAGTCCCTCAAGGATTTCCAACTGCAATTAGCAGAGCATCAGCCAAAGAGATCAAACCAGTCAATTCTAAAGGAAATCAATCCTGAATATTCAGTGAAGGACTGATGCTGAAGCTCCAAATACTCTGGCCACCTGATGCAAAGAGCCAACTCACTGGAAAAGACTCTGATGCTGGGAAACACTGAGGACAGGAGGAGAAGAGAGTGACAGAGGATGAGATGGTTGGATGGCATCACCAACTCAATGGACATGAATTTGAGCAAACTCTGGGAGGTAGTGAAGGACAGGAAAACCTGGTATGCCGCAGTTCACGGGGTCACAAAGAGTTACACATGACTGAGCAACTGAAAAACAACAACAACAACAAAACTACAAAGGCCTGCAGGTTCTTTCCCTCTGTCCCCATGAAGTGCTGCAAAACCACTTCTCACCCTGCCCACCTTGCTGCAGCAACACTGGCCTTCCCTCTCTCCCAACAATCTGGGCCTGCCGCCTCCTCTTCACCCTCCAGGTCTCAGCCTGGCTACACTCTGGCGGGGAGGGCCTGATGAGCCTGTCCCTGTCAGCATCCACCCCGAGTGGTGAAGGGACTGGATGTTGATCTTCAAATGTCTGTGTGTGAGAGCATCTCAATTCTCTGCCGCAAGTAAGAAAAAGATCCCAGAGAGGGCAAGTGACCTATCCAAGGTCCCAGCAGATTTGCCGTAGAGCTGTAACTCCTGGTCATGTGTGTGTGTGTGTGTGTGTGTGTGTGTATGCATGAGAGAGAGAGACCTGTGTTTGCTTCATTCTGTTTTATTTTAACCACTGCACCAGAGCACACTGACTGAATTGACTGAATTTGGATGCTGTGTCCTGGGTTTCTGTTAACAAACAGAGCCCTAGACCCTGGGGCTAAACAATAATCATAAAACATTGTAAAATCATAAACAGAGACACAGACATAGAGAACAATCATATGGGTACCAAGGGGGAAAGGGAGGTGGGATGAACTGGGAGACTGGGACTGCCATATATACACTACTATGTATAAAGTAGCTAACTAATGAGAACCTAACGTACAGCACAGAAACTCTACTCATTGCTCTCTGGTGATTTAAATGGGAAGGAAATCCAAAAAAGAGGGCATATATGTAAATGTATAGCTTCCCTTGTGGCTCAGAGGTTAAAGCGCCTGCCTGCAATGAGGGAGACCTGGGTTCGATCCCTGGGTTGGGAAGATACCCTGGAGAAGGAAATGGCAACCCACTCCAGTACTCTTGCCTGGAAAATCCTATGGACAGAGAAGCCTTGTAGGCTACAGTCCATGGCGTCGCAAAGAGTCAGACACAACTGAGCGACTTCACTTCACTATAGCTGAATCACTTTCCTGTGCAGCAGAAACTAACACAGTATTGTAAAGCAACCATATGAGTGCTCAGTCGCTTGGTTGTGTCTGACTCTTTGCAACCCCATGGACTGTAGATGGGATTTCCCAGGCAAGAATATTGAAGTGGGTTGATATTGCTTTTTCCAGGGGATCTTCCTGACCCAGGGACCAAATCCACGTCTACTGCATTGGCAAGTGGATTCTTTACCATCTGAGCCACCTGGGAAGCCATAAGGCAACTATACTCTAACAACAAAAATCTGCTTAAGGACAACAGCCTGGCCTGATTCCCCCTAGGAAAGTCTGGGAGACAGCTCAGAAGTGGGGGGTCCAGTCAGAGGGTGGAGGAGGACAGTGAGGCCCCTGGGAGACAACGCCTGCCTACCTTTCTCCAGGGACACCTCCACCAGGATCCTGTCGTTGGGCTTGGTGCTGCTGGCGGGCGCCTCGGGGCTGTCCAGGATGAAGGAGCCGCAGTCCTTTGTGACGCACGTGCTAGAGCTCAGGGAACGGCACAGTGGCGGGGACAGGTGGCTGCCCAGGGAGTGGGGGGCCGTCAGGCGGGTCCTGACCGTGAGGGTGAGCAGACCCTTTTTGGCTTGCTGAAATAGAGAGGGTCACAGCTTCCAGCAGCAGCTCAGGGCAAGGCCGACCTTTTATTTATTACTTTTTTTTGTGAATAACAGTAGCGGAAGAACATGTTTTTGAAGAACATGTAGCAGGGTGTGCGTGTGTGTGATATGGAAACCTGTATATACAGATGCTGTCGATTAGTTGTTCAGACACGTCTGACTCCTGTTGTTCAGTCACGTCTGACTCTTTGGGGCCCCATGGACTGTAGCCCGTCAGGCTCCTCTATCCATGGGATTCTCCAGGCAAGAATACTGGAGTGGCTTGCCATTCCCTTCTCTAGGGTATCTTCCTGACTCAGGGATCAAACCTGTTTTTCCTGCATTGACAGGTGGATTCTTTTTTTTTTTTTTACCATTGAACCACCAGGGAAGCCCATGTATACATTTACATGATATATATTTATATGTCTGAATATGAATACGACATCTTATTTACCACATACATTCCCAGGTGAAAGTGAAAGTTGCTTAGTATTGTCTGACTCTCTGCGACCCCATGGACTATACAGGCCATGGAATTCTTCAGGCCGGAATACTGGAGTGGGTAGCCGTTCCCTTCTCCAGTGGATCTTCCTGACTCAGGAATCAAACTGGGGTCTCCTGCATTGCAGGTGGATTCTTTACCAGATGAGCTATATGGAAGCCCATCCCCAGGTGGCTCAGTAGTAAAGAATCCTCCTGCCAATGCAGAAGGTGCAAGAGACATGGGTTCAATCCCTCGGTTGGAACAATCCCCTGAAGAAGGAATTGGCAACCTACTCCAATATTCTTGCCTGGGAAATGCCATGGACAGGGGAGCCTGGCAGGCTGTAGTCCATGGGGTCGCAAAGAGCTAGACACAACTGAACACGTGTATGAGCACATACCACATATATACATCAGTTCAGTTCAGTTCAGTTCAGTCGCTCAGTCGTGTCTGACTCTTTGCGACCCCATGAATTGCAGCAGTCCAGGCCTCCCTGTCCATCACCAACTCCTGGAGTTCACTCAAACTCACGTCCATTGAGTCGGTGATGCCATCCAGCCATCTCATCCTCTGTCGTCCCCTTTTCCTCCTGCCCCCAATCCCTCCCAGCATCAGAGTCTTTTCCAATGAGTCAACTCTTATATATGCCAAAAAGACAGTCTTGAACTAACTAGTTGGAGACTCAAAAATACCTTTCAGTGACTGTCTTCAAAACTTAAAGCAGATTGTAACAGAAATACGCGGAACGTTTTGAAACAGTGCTATAAACCTTAGATGGTTGATGTGGCCTCAGGCAACAGTCCTGACCACACTGTGATTTCCTGAGTGAGGCCTCTTTTGGGCACTGTGCCAAGATTGGTGTCAGCGGGGTGCCCCACGCAAAGGAGCCCACCATTAGAATGTGTAGGTTTGAAGGAAGTAGGGTGACGTTGGGAGCTTGGCTCCTTTGTCTGGAGGCCTGAGCATTTGGCCATAGAGGGATAACGAACGGTCACCTTGAACTTCTGTAAAGCATCCTGATGTGTCAGTCCAGCCATCGACTCCCCATTGAGTTCCAGAATTTCATCACCTGTTGGGAGAGGGAGGAGGGAGGAATCGTAGCTGAAAAGAGTGTGGCCCCAAGAGGGGCGTTACCCCCACCTTAAACTCTAGTGTGCTCCCTTAACCCCCTGTCCAGCTCTCTGTGTGATGCACAAACCACCACAGAGAACATTACTCACCCAGGTCTCTCCCACTGAGAGGCAGGCAGGGCAGCAGGGCTGGGCCTTCTCTGGCCCCTCTTACGGTCCAGGGTGGGATCCAGGGTCCTTACCCAAGGCCTGGCCCGGTCGGCTCCCTGTCCACCTCCTGGCTTCACCTCTTCCCCTCCCGCCTCAGCCCCTGATGCTGCCCTCTCCCCTGACCATTTGCTGAAACATCGTACACCGGCCTTTCCACTGTCATCTGTGAAGCTCCGTGCTGTTTCCATGGATCTTCTCAACTACAACGTGTGTCTCCTACCTTTTTCAGCTACCATCTCTTTATTTTTTGTTGCACTGGGTCTTTGTTGTGGTCCACAAGCTTTCTTTAGTTGCCATGAGTGGGCTTAGTGGCCCTGTGGCATGTGGGATCTTAGTTCCCTGATCAGGGATTGAACCTGTGTCCCCTGCATTAGAAGGTGGATTCTTAACCACTGGACCACCAGGGAAGTCTCAGCTACTGCCTCAACCTCTCAGTCTCTTCTGATCTTGTGCTCTTGAGGCATGTGGCACCTCCCACTCTCAGAGCTCTCATCACCCCAGTGGTGACTGATAGCCCGAGAGAGTCCCTCCCTGAAGATGGGGCTTTGTAACAGTAGATGCTGTACCCCCAGGGCCAGTTCTGGGTGAGGCCTCCCTAGTACTCAGTAAAAGTGGGTTGGATGTGATGTTTCCAGAATGCCATGAAGATCTTGTCTTACAGAAGAGGAAAGTGAGCTCAGGGAAAGCTGAAGTTCAAATGGTAGTAAGAATTAGGAGGTAGTAAGAATTAGGACTAGGGGCTTTTTACTCCAAGTCCTGTCTCCACAACACTAACACACCTAAGAGAAAAATTTTTTCTGTATCCAGAAATCCATTTTTATGTGCACAGAAAATCACTTTCTCCCATTCACTCAATCTATTCAATACACCAACAGAGAGCACTGTCTCTGTTTTTTTGTTTTGTTTTGTTTGACCACACTGCGAGGCATGTGGGATTTTAGTTCCCCAACCAGGGATTGAACCTGTGCCCTCTGCAGTGGAAGCAGAGTCCACTGGACCGCCAGGGAAGTCCTCTGCCTCTGTATTTTTTACATGACTTTCTGGTCTAATTGCTTTTGCTGAATCTGCAGTCACTTAATTATGGTTCCATTATAGACAATCCATCTTCTTTTCTCTGGTTGTTTTAAATATACTTTTTCATTTGTCTTCAATAGCCTGAATTTTAACTAGGATGTATTGGGGTGCTTCCTCATATTGAAGTTCTGGGCTTTGAAATAATTCTAGAATATTCTTAACCATGCTCTCATCACCTATCACTCCCCTGCTTTCACGATGTTCTTTCTTTCTAGAATTCCCATTAGATATTCTGGACCTTCTCAACCTATTCTCCATGCTTCTCTAGTGCTCATCTTTTTTTCCTCCATTGCTCTGTGTGGCCTCCCTGGATAATTTCCAGCTCACATATTCTCCTGACAGTTGCATTTATCTGCTGTCTAACCCACCCACTGAGGTTTGTTTGTTTTTAAATTTCAATGACTTTCAGTTCAGTTCAGTTCAGTCACTCAGTCGCGTCCATCTCTTTGCCACCCCATGAATCACAGCACACCAGGCCTCCCTGTCCATCACCAACTCCCGGAGTTCACTCAAACTCATGTCCATTGAGTCAGTGATACCATCCAGCCATCTCATTCTCTGTCGTCCCCTTTTCCTCCTGCCCTCAATCCTTCCCAGCATCAGAGTCTTAATGAGTCAACTCTTCGCATGAGGTGGCCAAAGTACTGGAGTTTCAGCTTTAGCATCATTCCTTCCAAAGAAATCCCAGGGCTGATCTCCTTCAGAATTGACTGGTTGGATCTCCTTGCAGTCCAAGGGACTCTCAAAAGTCTTCTCCAACACCACAGTTCAAAAGCATGAATTCTTTAGTGCTCAGCTTTCTTCACAGTCCAACTCTCGCGTCCATGCATGGCCACTGGAAAAACTATAGCCTTGACTAAATGGACCTTTGTTGGCAAAGTAATGTCTCTGCTTTTCAATATGCTATCTAGGTTGGTCATAACTTTCCTTCCAAGGAGTAAGCGTCTTTTAATTTCATGGCTGCAGTCACCAACTGCAGTGATTTTGGAGCCCAAAAAGATAAAGTCTGACACTGTTTCCACTGTTTCCCCATCTATTTCCCATGAAGTGATGGGACCAGATGCCATGATCTTCATTTTCTGAATGTTGAGTTTGAAGCCAACTTTTTCACTCTCCACTTTCACTTTCATCAAGAGGCTTTTTAGTTCCTCTTCACTTTCTGCCATAAGGGTGGTGTCCTCTGCATATCTGAGGTTGATATTTCTCCTGGCAATGACTTTACTTTTTTTAATTTCTAAGTTATTTTTTCACATTTATCTTTTCATTGTGTTCTATTCTTTCCTTATTGTTTTCAGTTACTTCTTTTATTTTTTCAGCATATTATACACTGAGAAATAATTACCACAATATTGTTGTTGTTCAGTCGCTAAGTCATGTCTGATTCTTTTTGACCCAATGGACTGCAACACGCCAGGCTTTCCTGTCCTTCACCACCTCCAGGAGTTTTCTCAAACTCATAATCTAGTTAATATTAGTCACCACACCTGGTTACAAGTTGATTTTGTTGTTGTTGTTGTTGTGATGAGAAAACTTTCAAGATCTACTATCTAAAGAGGGGTGTGGTTGTCAAAGCAGTGGAGGGCTGGAAGAGGGAAGGAGTGGAGTTTGGGATTGGCAGATGCAAACTAGTATATACAGGATGGATAGACAGGAAGGTCCTACTGCACAGCACAGGGAACTACACTCAATATCCTGTGATAAACCGTAATGGAGAAGAGTATGAAAAAGAATATGTGTATCGCTGAGTCGCTTTGCTATACAATAGAAATTAGCACAACACTGTAAATCGTCTATACTTCAATACAATTTTTTTAAAAAGCTCTACTCTCTTAGCAACTTTCAAACGCACAATATAATATTATTAACTAAAGTCACCATGATTTATTCATTTTATAACTGGAAGTTTATGGCTTTTGACCACCTTCATCAACTTTGCCCGCCTCATGAGCAACCACCCATTTATTCTCTGAGTCTGTGAGTTCAGGTTTTTTGTTTTGTTTTCAGTCCACATGTAAGTAAGATCATGTACTGTCTTTCTCTGTCTGATTTATCTCACACAGCATAATGTCTTCAAGGTCCATCCATGTTGTCCTAAGCGGCAGGATTTAATTCTTTTTATGACTGAAAAGTTATAGTCTTTATTTTCAACTCATTTCAAGGGGAGCTTGTTTTCTAGTGGAACTCCCATAGCCCTCAGACTGCTAACTTTTATTTTTTCCCTTTTTTTTCCAGTAGGCACACAGGGGTCTCAGGGCTGGTTTAGGACTAGTTGTAACATTAGCTCTGTGGCGTGGAAGTGCTGAGACCCAGGTTCTGATGGGAAAGCTGCAGACTCACCCAGACACAGACTGACTCTTTGTTTTCTTGAGGGAGATGTCTTTCTTCCACCCAAGAGCCAAGGGCAAAGTTATGTTTCCTCCTTGCTTCCCTTGGCTTGCTGGCTCATGAGCATGAAGGCTTTCTGCAGGTTCTCAGAGGTTCCCAGGGCCCATGGCCACCTCCCCTGTCCCTGTGTGGGCATCAAACCCCAGTCCTTGGGCCTTATGCCCCATAAGCAGCTTCCTGTGCTACTGACAGGGACAGAGAGAAGAGACAAAGTAGGTGATTAAATAGTTAATTCCACTTGGGGACTGTGAGTAGAAAAAATATGGGAGACCCTGTCAGCTAATGATTACTCAGGAAAGCAGGTTTGCTTAACCAAGCAGTCTTGTTTAGCAACAAAACCATGCGACAGAAGCAGGAGACGTGCCCCCAAACAGTGAAACAACAGTGGCGTGAGCCCACATCCTGCCCAGTGAGCTCAGTAAGGTAATGATCCCTAGGACACGCTCTCTGCACACATGAAAAACAGTAATTTGTGGACCTAACTTGACCTGCAGGGAGAAGAAAACTTGCCTGCCCAACCTGGAAGAGGAACTGATGATGGACGCATGACGTCTACTCAAAAAAGAGAAAGAAGATCTTCTCCTCCTCCCCACATTTCCTTATTATTATAAAACTGTAGCCCAGTAAGTCTCAGGGGGTGGCATTTCTCACCTGCCCATCTATAGAACTCACAAGTGTCCTATTCTAATAAACCACTTCTTATCTACTACTTTGTCTCTCACTGAATTCTTTCTGTGCTGAGACATAAAGAACAATGGTACCAGAGCTCTTTGGAGCCCTGGAAATGACACCCGTCAGTTTCACTATCACATCATCAATTCCTGGGAAGGTCATGCTTAAGATCAAGTGGTTTCTTTGTGTCTGAGAAGCTGGGTGTTTCCATTTCTTTCTCTAAAGTTTGAATGTGCTATTTTGTCCAATGTGTCTGTGACAATAAAAGGGATGGGGAGAATATTCAAATCAGCTTAATATGTTCAGTTGCTAAAACTAGAGGAGAAAAACAAAAGGCTCAGTCCTCTTCCTTAGAAGATGCCAAGTTGAGGAATGAAAACTGACAAATTAAAAAAATAATCACAATATAACTAAGTGCATGCTGAAGGAAGGATTTATAAAGGCCATACTTCATACTTCACTACCCATTCTTCATTACGCAAAATCCTGAACTTGTTTTCAAATTATTAGAAGGTCCATCTTAAGGGAGCCACAGAGCCCAACTCTGGAACCTCCAGAGTCTTTATTCCTTATTTGGTCATTTTTGGTGGAAGGTGTTTAGCCTCGGTTTTGCCATATAAATCTTACACAATCATTTTTTTGCAAGGGGAATACAGATGAAACATTATCAGCCTTGATCTGGACACAATAGTTTTGTTGCACCTGTCAACTACAAAGTGGCACCTGCCAAGGGCATCTGCCATCTGCCTCTGAGGAGATTGAACCCTGTGCTGCTGCAGCTGTTGACCTTTGACACGTCCTGAAGGGAGTCCAGGGTAGAGAGTGAGGCTCTTTGAGCTCCCGGGAAACTGGTGGAACAGATCTTTATAGATTGATATTTTCAGGAACTGATTTTATGACCCCAATCCTCACATTTCCTCATATCTAGAAAAGCACTAAGTCCTTTCACGGTGACATTAGCTCCTCGTGACTAGCAGAAAACCTCTTGTAAAATAAGTGCTTGATTGCACCGAACACCTCCTTCACCAAATCTTATATACTTACCTGCCCCCACTGCCTCTTTGGAGCAGTCTCTCAGAACTATGTGAGGTGCTGTCTCCTGGGCTGCAGTCCTCATTTTGCCCCAAATGAAACTTAACTCCACCTCTCACATTGTGCATCTTCTTGTTTTCAGTCGACACAACAGATATATCCCCTGTGAATTCTTTTCTTTAAAAAAATTATTCATTCATCCATTTATTTGTGCCTGTGCTGGGTCTTTCTTGGTACATGGGCTTTTGTCTAGTCGTCAGGGGCTGCTCTCTAGTTGTGGGGCGTGGATTTCTTATTGTGGTGGTTTCTCTAGTTGCAGAGCGTGAACTCTGGGGTGAGAGGGCTTCCATAATTGTGTCACACGGGATTAGTTGCTCCTCAGTATGTGGGATCTTCCCCGACCAGGGATCGAACCTGTGTCTCCTGCATTGGCAGACAGATTCTTCACCGCCGAGCCACCAGGGAAGCCCCTCGAGGCCCTATTCTTAAGCTTCTCTTTTGAGAGAAGTTACAAAAGGGGATTCAGTCAATTATCTGAGGCTAGAATCGAGGACTGCAAACTAGCTGAGTGTCTTTTTCACCGAACTCTTATGATTACTACGAACTAAGGGAGACAAATACCTGGAAAGAAAATCCATGAAGCTGGTTTCTCCTGGCCACTTCAGTTCCTCCTCCATCTTTTATTCAAACACAGAAAAGTTCACCAGATATAAATCAGAGTCTCAAGATCCTGATCTACTTTCTTCTTTTTCTTTCAGGGACTCCTCTGGATTCAGTTATTCCCCTAAAGCTGTGCCTCAGCCCTCTTCACTCACTCTTCCCTGCCTCCTTTATCCACTCTATAACTTCAGCTATTTTCCACATGACCCTAAAAACAATTCAACAAGCTTAAGTCCCTTCTTGAACTGGGACCCAAATTCTCATTCGCCTGTTGGACTGCGCCACCTAGTGGTCACCTGGAGACCTGACTCCACTCTGCTGTTTAAACCTGAATATCTTCATTTGGTCCTCTTCCTTCACCTTCTTGTGTGGTTGCTGTTCAGTCACTAAGTCGTGTTCAACTCTTTGCAACCCCATGTACTGCAGCACACCAGGCTTCCGTGTCCTTCTCCTGGAGTTTGCTCAAACTCATGTCCATTGAGTTGGTGATGCTACCCAACCATCTCACCTTCTGTCACCCCCGATCCTCCTCAATCTTTCCCAGAATCAGGGTCTTTTCCAATGAGTTGGCTGTTCGCATCAGGTGGCCAAAGTATTGGAGTTTCAGCTTCAGAATCAGTCTTTCCAATGAATATTCAGGGTTGATTTCCTTTAGGATTGATTGGTTTGATCTCCTTGCAGTCCAAGTGACTCTCAAGAGTCTTCTTCAGCACCGCAGTTTGAAAGCATCAATTCTTTGGCACTCAGCCTTGTTTATGGTACAACTCTCATATCCATACATGACTACTGGAAAAACCATAGCTTTGACTAGATGGACCATTGTGGGTAAAATGATGTCTCCGCTTTTTAATATGCTGTCTAGGTTTGTCATAACTTTTCTTTTAAGGAGCAAGCATCTTTTAATTTTGTGGCTGCAGTCATTGTCTGCAGTGATTTTGGAGCCCAAGAAAATAAAATCTGTCATTGTTTCCACTTTTTCCACATCTATTTGCATGAAGTGATGGCACTGGATGCCATGATCTTTGTTTTTTTTTTTTCCCGTTTTTTGAATGTTGAGTTTTAAGCCAGTTTTCTTCACTCTCCTCTTTCACCCTCATCAAGAGGCTCTTTAGTTCCTCTTCACTTTCTGGCATTAGAGTTTTATCATCTGCATATCTGAGGTTGTTGATATTTTTCTGGGCAATCTTGATTCCAGCTTGTGATTCATCCAGTCCTCCGCCTCCTATTCTATGTAACTCATCATTGTTCTCTAATTTACTAAGATCAGACAACTTCAGGGGTTCTCTGGCCTCATCTGCCACTGCCACAGAAGCCACTGCTTTACCCTTCAGCATCTTTCTCTTCCCAAGTTTACAGCCTCAGGGAAGACCCTGAAGAGCTAGGAGCCTGGCTCTTAAAATAGCTTCTAAACTGGTTTTACTGTTTCTGGTGTCTGGCCAGTCCACTTCATCTTACACTCAGCTTCCTGAATCATCTTAAAAAAAAAAACAAATAAAAAAACCCTGGTCCTGGCCAGTCCCTCCCAAATTAGAAAAAGGTTCCAACACTCCCCACTGTCCATATAATAAAATCCATATGCATAACCCTGTATAATGTTACAGTTGGCAAACTTTTTCTATAAAGAGCCAGACAGAAAATGTTTTAAACTTTGCAAGCACAAGCTGTCTGTAGAAACTACTCAATGCTGCCTAAGAGCAGCTGTAGACCAGAGGTCAATGAGTGAGCACGGCTGTGTCCCAGTAAAGCTCTTCTATGGAGACTGAAATCTGAATTTAATTTGTCACAAAAGCATCAAAACCTCTTTTGACTTTTTTTCAACCATTGAAGAAATAGGGAAACTGTCCTTCATTCGTGAGCCTTATAAACATAGGCAGTGGCCCAGATGTGGCCTGCAAGGCTCTAGTTGGTCAACCCTACCCTGAACAAGTTAGATTATTAAAGGTGGTAAGGCTCCCAGCAAAGTGTGCAGAAACTGGCCTGATAGGGAAGAGAAGGAAGGTTGTGAGGTCTCTTGTCTTTAAAGATCCATTTGTAGCCCAGTGTCAGGCCTGCACGGTTTTCAGTCTGCTCCGTGACCATCTGCTCCCAAATTCTGCCTTCCAGTTAGAACATGGGGTCAAGTGTCTTATCCAATAACTGGTGGGTGACTGTGGGGTGGGACTGGGTGGGGAGAAAACTCTCCCCTCCAGGACAAGAAGACAGAGAGGGGCACTTGGGGAGCATCTCAGGTCCTTCAACCCCTTTCTCTCAGGGGCTTCCCTCCCCAGAAGAGATGAATAAGCTGAAGGGAGATAGTTGATAGCACAGGTGGGCAGAAGGGGAAGGAGGGCAGTGGGGTGGACCATTAGCTCCTCAGTAGAAGGACCCCATCTGATAATTCTCTGCATTCCTAGAGTCCAGAACAGGACAGGCTCGCAGAGAACATTCACCCAACTCATTAGAGCACTGGGCCTGGCTCCCCATGGTTGTGGGCTGGGGTGGGCAGACAACAGAAAAGAAACAGGATGTCAATGGGAGCGGGGTGCCAGCAACTGAGAGGAGCCTTGAAAAGCAAAGGCAGCAATAGGAATGCAAGGGGCAGAGCACATGCCTTGGTCCTCTGTCCCAGGCCAGTGATAGACTGAGGGTGCAAACACACCCAGCCAACGGGCCAGGCATGACAGAGCCATCACGGCCGTGTATCCCACTGCTTGCAGACTCTCTGCAGAATCCATGCAAGCTGGATTCTGAAGGCTTGAGACACATGTTACGTTCCCAAGAGCTTCTACCAGGGCTTCCCTAGTGGTCCTGAGGTTAAGATTTTGCCTTCCAATGCAGGGGATCTGGGTTCGATTCTTGGTTGGGGAATTAAGATCCCACATGCTTCACAGCCAAGAAACCAAAACATAAAACAGAAGCAATTTTGTAATAAATTCAATAAAGACTTTAAAATGGCCCACACAAACAGTGTCTACTGGAAGCCTGGGGAGCCTGGGGATTCTCTTTCGATTCCTCAAACGTCACCTAGTAAAGCCTCAGAGATCTACCTTCTTGTAGCCTTCCATCAGCTGCTGCTGCTCCCCCTGCAAAGATGGTTTTAACGTAAATTCCAATGGGGCCATAAATGCTGTCCTTGCCTCCAACAATGCTGAAGCCCAGGCCCTGGGAAAGAAGAGGAGAAGGTCAGACTGAGGCATGTTCCATGCCATTCATTGGGGTTTCCCAGTGGCTCAGTGATAAAGGAACCCACCTGCTAATGCAGGAAATCCACATTCGATCCCTGGGTGGGGAAGATCCCCTGAGAAACGAAATGGCAACCCCCTGCAGTATACTTGCCTGGGAAATCCCATGAACAGAGATGCCTGGTGGGTTATAGTCCATGGGGTCGCAAAGAGACATGACTAAACAACAACAACAACTTCCCAAGGAGGCTTAGCCTGGGTTGCAGGGAGCTCCTCTTGAGACTGTGAGCTCAGGGAGGCAGTGGGTGCATCTTATTTGTCAGGGTCTGGTCTCCGGAGGCAGACGCTCAGGAAATATATGTTGTAGAGTGAAGGCATGAACACTGGCTGGAGGCTGGGCCTCTGGATTCAGCTCACAAGCATGTCAGGGCGTGGTCAGCATCATGGCTCCCAGGAAGATCCCTCCAAGTGATGGCTGCCGGGTATCAGCATCACTGCGGCTGGGCAGTTTCTCCTAGGCTCCTCAGAGAAGTTCATGCATCACCCAGCATCACAGAGGCGGCAGGCCTGAGAGCCACCTTCATATCCTAAGAGAACCCAGTGAGCAGGGGCCAGACAGGAAAGCAGTGTGGACACAGTGCTGGTGTGAGCTTCTGGTGAAGGTGGTGGGTGTTGCAGGACCGGGAGACCAGTGGTGTCCAGGAGAAGCACAGTGGTAGGAAAATGAGAAAGCGGGTTGGGCTTCTGTTTGGGCTCCCAGCTTCTTCCTGGCTGAAATAATTGCTCTAGACCCAAACTTTCACCTGCCCTAGTGAGGCAGGATGATCCAGTGGACAAGAACAAGAGCCCGGGGTCAGAAGGTCTTGGTCACTGTCATGGTTCAGTTGCTCACTAACCAAGTGATCTTGGCAAGTCCTGTGAGTCCCAGATTCTCAGCTCCTTGTCTACGTTGTTATTCAGGCATCAGTCGTGTTTGACTCTTTCCGACCCCATGGACTGTAGCCCGCCAGGCTCCTCTGTCCATGGGATTCTCCAGCAAGAATACTGGAGTGGATTGCCATTTCCTTCTCCAGGGGATCTTCCCGACCCAGGGATCAAACTCAGGTCCCCTGTATAGGCAGGTGGATTCTTGATTGCTGAACCACCAGGTAAGCCCTCCTCATCTATTAGCAGAAAATAATAGGGTTTTGTAACAGTTAATGGAAGGATCCCTGCAAATCCCCTGGTGCTGTGCCTGTGTTTTGGCAGCTGCTTTTGTGGTTTGACTTTAGGTTAAAGCGTCTGCCTGCAATGCGGGAGACCCAGGTTCAATCCCTGGATGGGGAAGATCCCCTGGAGAAGGAAATGGCAACCCACTCCAGTATTCTTGTCTAGAGAATCCCATGGAGGGAGGAGCCTGGTAGGCTACAGTCCATGGGGTTGCAAAGAGTCGGACACGACTGAGCTACTTCACTTCTTCTACCTCAAGTGCTGGTGGATACTTCCAGCTCTGCTTCCTCCTCCTCAACTCAGTTCTGGCCTCACTCCTACTCATGCCTGTTAATGATGAGGTCTTGGGTGTGGAGGTTATGTGAGGGAGACAGTGGGAGGCCTGCCCTATTTCTGAAGCCACCACTCCTGCTCTGCACTCCAGGCTTCCTATGCCAAATACCTTCCTGCTTCCCATCAAGGCTGATTCAACCTGCTCAGTGATGCATACACCCATGGAGTCTACTCACTGACTGTACAGTCTGCGCACACTGAGATAACTGACACCATTTTTAATCATCTTTGCTAGAGGGTTGGTACCCTTTTCCATTCTGCCTTCCTTTTTATATGTATACAACTTTTATTTTTTAGGCCGTGCCATGCACACATAGAATCTTAGTTCCCCAACCAGGAATCGAACCCTCGCTCCTTGCATTGAAAGCACAGACTCTTAACTGCTGGACACCAGGGAAGTCCTTGCCTTCTTTTGAGCACTGCAAAAGACAATCTCAAAAACAATCTCAAAGTTGATGGTATTAAAATGCATCTGCCCAAATGCAAGAGATGATGAAGGACAGGGAAGCCTGGCATGCTACAGTCCATGGGGTCACAAAGAGTCGGACACGACTGAGCAACTGAACAACAAAAAATGCAAGAAGGTAAGAGCATTGTGATTTACAAATCAGGAAGAGAAGCTGTTTGGAGAAAATTGGGCACTGGAGAGAGTGGCTCCCTTGTGACTAGAGGGACAGTTATCTTAGCTCTTCCCACTGGTTCCTCCTCGTTTCTCTGCTGAGCTCCCAGGAGATAGAAGTGATGAGGGGTGGAGAGGACTTTAGACGTGTGGAACCTTCCTCTAGGAAGACCATTTTGGTGAATAGCTTCTCACACCACATGCCAAAATCATGAGGTGGGTAGAAACCCACTCTTCCATTAAGCATCGAGGTCACTTGGGCTGGCCTGAGAACTCTGCAGCAGCAGCCGTGTCCACCTCAGAAGTTCTTCGGTGCCCATGTCATCTCCTTGCTCGGGGCAGCATGGTCTGTGGGGCGTGCCCAGAGCACTGGGGCTGTCCCACCACCTCTACTGCTTTTCTCCTTATCTTTCAGTATTTCTCGACTGTGAGGCAAAAATCAGTCTGCATATCTGAATTCGGGGAGACACATGGACTGAATGGGTGTTCCCCCCATCAAATCAATACATTAGGGGGAAACTTTCAGAGGTGACTAGGCCATAAAGGTGGAGCCCTCATGAAGGGGGCAGGGGCAAGACAGGAGGAGGAGATGAAGAAGCACAACCACTGTATATGAAATATGTCGGCTATAAGGAGACATTGCACAGCACAGGGAACAGAGCCAATATTTTACAGTAATTGTGAACAGAATACAATCTTTAAAAATTGTGAGTCACTATGTTGTATACCTGAAACATATAATATTGTACATCAACTATGTGTGTGCTCAGTCGCTCAGTCGTGTCCGACTCAGCGACCCAAGGACTGTAGCCTGCCTTGGGTTACAGTCCTCTGTCTGTAGGCTCCTCTGTCCATGGGATTCTCCAGGCAAGAATATGGGAGCAGGTTGCCATGCTCTCCTCTAGGGGATCTTCCCGACCCAGGGATCAAACCTGGGTCTCTTGCATTGCAGGCAGCTTCTTTACCAACTTAGCCACTGTAAAATCAGGGAAGAAGTCCTCAACATGCATGGCAACTGCCAGCACCTTCAACTTCGACTCCCAGCCTCCAGAGCCATGAGAAATAAACATAAGCTGTTTAAGCTGCCCAGTCTAAGGTATTTTTGTTACAGCACCTGAACTGACCCTGACGATGATTTGAACTGAATCAATTTCAAAATAGGGTAAAACTATTTTCAAAAACAGCAAACCAGGGACAAACTGGGGAACATTCATCTTCCTATGACCTGCTCTGTGCAGAGCTAGGTTGCCTACCCCTTCCTGAGCCTGCTCGCATGAGAGCATCTGACACCCCTGTTCTAAGCCCGGATCCCCAGCCCCTGTCCCCATCCCCACTGTGACATGACAGCTCCTTGGGAACACGTGTTCATCTAGGAGCCTCCCCTGGCCATGGTCCTTGCTCACCTTGGCCTGGCCCTTCATCAGCACGATGTTGGAGATGACAGATGCCTGGAGGCCCCCTGAGGGCTGCACGAGCTGAGCTGTGCTGAGCGACCGTGTCGGTCTTGACAAGCCCTAGAAAAAGGGTGAGGTGGAGAGAGGATGAGTCCAAGGATGTCAGCTCACTCCCCCAGGAAGGGGGAAAGCCCACAGAGAAAACCCTGATGCCTGCTCTTCTGAGTGTCTGCCGCATGGGGGCTGCAGTGAGGTGAATGTAGGGTGGATGGTTGGGAGTCCAGTGCAAGGGTCTGTTTTGGTGGCCCCAGGAGACATCTTTGCTGAGCCCAGGCTCCTTTTTGACCAGCAGCCAGATGCTCACTAAGATTTGTTACAGGAGTGAGTCCCGAGTCACAGATCACACATCACAGACCACAGACAGTGAGTCCTATACTCAGAGTCCCCAGCAGAGGCTGGGAGGTCAATGGCCGAGAATGTCCTCAACAGAATCCAAGACACATTTACTGAGACCCTCATCTGGGCCAGAAACAGGGTGGTGGGCAGAGGGTCAGGAACCCCAAGATGTGGGACTTCCCTGGTAATCTGGTGGTTAACAATCTGCCTTCTGATGCCAGGGACGCAGGTTAGATTCCTGGTCAGGGAACTAAGATCCCACATGCTTGCAGTGGAGTCGAATAAATAAATAGAACTCTTTTTAAGAATTGTTTTTAAAAATATGAACTCCCATGCCTTCCTTAACTTGCCCCCACTTCCCTCAACGACCGCTTAGGGTCACTGTACAGATGAAATTAAGGGATCCACGTAAAGCCCCACTTCAGGGTCTGCACAGGTGGAGTGTTCTCTGCCCGTGAGATCCTAACAACATGGAAGCAGCTGTGGGAAGTGGTCACAGGTGACCATTCCTCATGTGGTTCTCTGCCCCCAAGCCAGCTCCTCACCACTGTAGCCCTGTGGACATCAAACCGCCAGGAAGGCTCTTCAAGCAGTCTTCCCCTCGCTCCCTCTTCTCGGGCCTCCCTGCCCTTCGTTCTTACCACAGCCTTTGCTGCGGGAAAGTCCAGTTGTTGAGAGAGAGACTTCCTGCCGCTGCAGAGGGAATAAGGCTGCCTATCCGCCGAAGCCGCTGACTTCTTGGTTGTTGGAAAATCCATCTCTCCTGTGCAATAGGGATTGACACCTAACCCAGGAGAGGAAAGAAAGGGAGAAATCATTTGTGCTCTCAGTGAAGCTCAAGATAGAACGTCGTCCTCGCCCATGGCCAGCCCTCACAAGCTGGGGGCCAGAGTGAACTTGAAGCATGGAGCGCCCAGCGCTGGGTACATGATAGGGAGGGCAGAGGAAGAAGTAGGCGGTATTCTGGCTACCTTCGTCCATGCTGTGTGCTCCACGGGGTGAGGGTGGGACTGTCACTTCCATTTCAACTCAGCTCAACTTAGTGAGGGTTGATGTGGCCTCTCCTACGTGTCAAGTAGGATGCTGGGTCCTCAGGAAACCACAATGATCTGTCAGCTCCAGTCCCTGCTGCCGGGGGTGAGGAGGGGGGCATTTCAAGAGAGAGGAGGAAAGCAGAAATGATGCCCCATACAGGCAGGGCCAGAGGAGAGATGGGGCAGAAGCCTGGGTGATCTGCCTCTTACACACACATTTGCACACAGGCACATAAAGAGTCATGTCTGATTCTTTGTGACCCCATGGACTGTAGTCCACCAGGCTCCTCTGTCCGTGGGATTCTCCAGACAAGAATACTGCAGTGGGTTGCCATGCCCTCCTCCAGGGGATCTTCCCAACCCAGGGATCAAACCGGGGTCTCCTGCATTGGCAGGTGGATTCTTTACCATTGCGGGACCAGGGAAGGCCACACACCCCTAACACAGGCAGGCAAAGAGTCAACTCTTGAGTCCTTGGGGATCTAAGAATATGCATGGCAATCATCTTCTCTTCCTTTAGGGGGAAACTCAGACTTCCTTTTACCCCACTAGGAAATCTACCCTACTGCTTTCAGCTGGAAAAATCTTCAGAGATTATCTGCCATGGCTCCTCGCTGTCTAAGACCAGTGCTTCCCAACTGAAATACAATGCAAGTCATATATGTAATCTGAAATTTTCTAGTAGCCACATTTTTAAAAGTAAAAGAAAAAGAGTTTAATGTTAATAATTTTTTTTTTTTTTTTTTTTTTTTGGTCATGCTTCACAGCTTGAGGGATTCTAGTTCCCTGACCAGGGATCAAACTCGTGTCTCCTGCAGTGGAACTGGAGAGTCTTAACCACTAGACTTCCAGGGAAGTCCCTAATATTTTATTTAGTTCAATGTACCTAAACTCTGTCATTTCAACATATAAATAATCTGCAAAGTTATTAATGAGGTATTTTGCATCTTTTCTTTAGTTTTGTGCTTAGTCTTTTAAATGCGCACATTTTTTACCCTTCTGAGCGTCTCCATTTGGATAAGCCACATTACAAGTGAGAAGGATGTGGACACTGGCCACCGTACTGGACGTCAGGCACCCAAAGAAGGGCGGGGCTTTCCTAGTACACAAGTGGCTTTGGTGGGAAATTTCCCAAGATAAAGATGTGAAATTGGTGGTGGTTCAGAGGGAAGAAGGCAGGTTGGCAGAGAGTTTTGGTTTGCATTTATTCTTGGGGTAGGAAAGACTTAAGTTGCTTTATAGGCTGGAGACAGGAAGCCACTACCCAGAGTGGGCTGAGAAAATGGAACACAGTGGGGTTTCATGGAGATGTGAGATCCCTAAGGGAGGAGGAGGAAAGGGACGAAGGCCTGGGGGAGAAAGGAGGTGTCGTGGTTCACTGGTGGTCCGAGTGGCTGGGGAAACATTCCCCTGCGAGGGCAGCTGCTCCCAGCATCTCTCCACACTAGGAGGTGGTTCTCCCCAACTCACAGGGACCAACTGCCCCCAGAGGGGCCAGGAGAGAGAGGAAGCTGAGAGCTTCAGAAAACCACACTCCAGAAAGAGGGGACAAAGATTCACGGGGCAGAGTTGGGAAATGGAGCTATAGATGATCCTAAATCTGCCTGGGCATCATGTTTTTTTTTTTTAATATATACTTTTGTTTATTTATTTATGGCCATGCTGGGTCTTTGTGGCTGTGTAGGCTTTTCTCTAGTTGCAGCAAGCAATGGCTACTCTCTGGTTGTGGTGCATGGACTTCTCATTGCGGTGGCTTCTCTTGTTGCAGAACACAGGCTGTAGGGTGCATGGGCTCAGTAGTTGCGGCTCCCGGGCTCTAGAGCACAGGCTCAGCAGTTGTGGTGCATAGGCTTAGTTGCTCCCAGGTATGTGGGATCTTCCCAGACCAAGGATCAAACCCACATCTCCTGCATTGGCAGGTGGACTGTTAACCAGTGAGCCAACAAGGAAGCCCAGGCAACATATTTATTGAATGTTTTATCATAAGTGGCTCAAATTTCAATGCCCCACCCAGACCTGCTGAATCCACGCCTGTACAGATGGGGTCTGGGGAGTCTGTGTGCTTATCAGGCTCCCCTGGCGGTGTGTCCAGTGGTCTTTTGGGGAAACTCAAAAGTCCAATCCTTACTTTATCATGAGGAAATGGATCCCAGTTTCCCATTCTCCTGCCCTCAGCAGGGCAAGGGGACTACCATATGAAGAAGGGCAGCAGTGCATGGCTTGGGTTCAGGGAATATGGACAAGCAAACACGTGGCCAACTTGGATCAGCCTATAGGACAGAAGCACCTAGAGCCACAGGCCGGCACCATGGGAGCAAGACTGGCCACACCAACTCCGTTTCTGTCTTCACTGAGCTAGGCAGAAAAAAAAAAAAAATGTCAACTCAGGCTTTCTGAGCAGGGGGTTCCTGCTCCCACTGTGAGTTTGGATCAGCAAGGACACAGGCTTGGAGTCAGGACAGAACAGTCTCTCCAAAGCACTAACTGGTGGTCTGAGCCCTTTCCTGCCCCTTCTGAAAATTACTGGATATGTTCCAACATCAAGGAAATACATCAAAATTATCACCTTGGCTGGGGTGGGAGGGAGTTGAAACCAGTTAGCATGTAGCACTGAGTTCACTGAAAATGGGGTTATAAAATCCAAATGCAAAAGCCAAAACAATTTTTGACAGGGAAACTATGTATTTTTTGGTTATATAATAACATGCTTTCGAATTGTGGTGCTGGAGAACACTCTTGAGTCCCTTGGACAGGAGATCAAACCAGTCAATCCTAAAGGGAATCAATCCTGAATATTCATTAGAAGGGCTGATGCTGAAGCTCCAAAATTTGACCACCTGATGCGAAGAACTGACTCATTGGAAAAGACCCTGATGCTGGGAAAGATTGAAGGCAGGAGGAGAAGACGATGACAGAGGATGAAATCGTTGGATGGCATTACTGACTCAATGGACAAAAGTTTGAGCAAACTCCAGGAGATAGTAAAGGACAGGGAAGCCTGGTGCGCTGAAGTCCAGGGAGTTGCAAAGAGTCAGACATAACTGAACGACTGAACAACAATAATAACATGAGTTTTTATTTAAGTTTACATGGAATTATGAAATGGGGAAATAAATGGGAATGGGTCTACAGACAAATAACCCCATCTCCCATAAGGCTGACAATTTGGAAAAATACAGTCTCAAGTATTATTATTAATAATTGATTAAACCTAATTGATTAAACTTAATGAAGAAGTGGTGATAAAAAACTAAATAAACCTTCCAAATTACTGCAAAAACTAAACACAGAAAACAAATGAAAAGTGACCATACAAATAGAAAGACTCTTTGAAACCCCATGGACCAGAGCCTGCCAGGCTCCTCTGTCCATGGGATTTCCCAGGCAAGAACACTGGAGCGAGTTGTCATGCTCTCCTCCAGAGGATCTTCCCAACCCAGGGATTGAACTCTTATGTCTCTTGCATTGGCAGGCAGATTCTTTACCACTAGCACCACCTGGGAAGCCCTAAAAAGAATATGAATAAAAGCAAATATTAATTATAATACTAAAGTCAATGGCTTAAGCTTCTCTCTTAGAAAGACTGCCAGATTTGCTTTCAAGATCTAAGTGCATATCATTTGCAAGAGATAAACAAAGTAAGCAAAAAGAATGAAATAAAAGGATGGGCAAAAACTACCAATGACTGATGCTGGAATCAGGCACTTAGGAAAAAAAAATCTATCTAGATTTTTGTTTCATATCAAACATCAAAAATAAACTACAAAGAGAGTAAATTTATGGGGAAGGCAAATCATTTAAAAGCTAGAATAAAATACTAGGTAGAAATAATTTAATTAATATGGTTCTACACAAAATAATCTTCATATTATATAACTTCTGTGGTTCTCTCGTAAATCTGTAATCAAATATGATCCAAGAAACATGTGCAAGCATATATCTATAATTACCTTGTAAATCTTGATAAATTGGAGGCAATTTAAAGGTGTCATAGTGTAATAATTAAATAAGTGTACATGAGAAGTAATAGCTCTCTACATGTGGAAGAAACTTTTAGGATTAGACAGGAAAAATTTGATGGATTTGATTAGATCAGATGAGAACATCTTCATGTTAAAAAATTAAAAGAGAAAGAATAAACTGAAAAAAGTATGTTCAGCAAATACGGCAGCCAAATATTAATTTAACCAAAACAGTTTTTAGAAATAACTGACAAAATGATGATCATCTGAATAGAAGAACAGGAGCACTCCAAAGAAGAGAAGTAAATAATGAAGGGGTGTTGAACTGCACCTGTGCAGAAAAGCATTCTTTCCACTGAGTTTATAGACCCATGGACCAGTGAGGGTTTGACAGAAGCCAAAAGCACATTGAGCTAGGACTTTGAGAAATTGAATGAAGGGGCCATTTACAAACAGTAGACGGGGCTTAAGAAAACAACAAAGCCCAGTGAGGTACTCTGGAGTTGGCATAAGCTGGAAGCTGGAAGCTTTACCACTGGTGGCTCAGTGGTAAAGAATCTGCCTGCCAAGTTGGAGATGCAGATGGTCTCTAATATTCAGATCTGGCTTGCTTTTAACGTCTTCATGTTTTTCTGCATACTTCACATTTTTCTGACTTTTGAATTAGTGTTATCCTATTTGCAACAACCAAGAATCATGACATCTTTCAGTCCCAACTCCCATCCTGCAACAGGTGAGGTGCCAAAAACTCTGGGAGAGACCACGGACTTCCTAAGACCAAGGAATCTGTCAGATGACAGAGCAAGAGTAAAGTCCTTGTCTTCTATCCTCAGTGTCAGCTCTTCTCAACTTGGCACTTGAGATTCACCTAGAAGAGGAGTTGACCAACCCACAGAGAGCTCTATGGACAAGAGCAGAGGTGCTCCAGCTGGCCAGAGCGTGCGCATGCAATGAAGGATGCTCCAGAGAAGCTGTGGACACCATTTTGGAGCAGTCTGGCTGGACAAGCAGAGATCCACCCTCCCCTAAATCTCCCACATCACTGATATTCCCAATGCAGTAAGTTGACTACATACAAATGAGTTCTGTTCTGAGAGTAAAGTCCAATTTGTTCATAAGTCCAACAAAGCTGGCCTAGGTACCCAACTAACACAATTGACTATATATTAATAGTAATGCACTGTAATAGGTTTATAACACTTTTCACACAAATAATAGGTACATAAAAAACAAACACCCAAAATAAAGAAAACACTTTAAATCTTATAGTGCAGTGCCTTGAAAAGTACAGTAGGCCAGCTACATCGCCACTGCTTTTACACTTGCTTCCAGACATCCTGGGCTTGAAATAAAGATACTACTGTCCTCTATGTAGTCCTATACACTAAAGGACACACAAGCACAACCATTTGTAGAGGATGCACGCACATGACAATATATGCCAGACACGTGAACTAACTTCCAGGATTGGACCTGAGAATACACATTTGCATCTTTGGAAGTTCACAACTTAAAGGTTAATATGTAGGAGACTTACTGCACTCACCACAATCTAAGCCCTGCTCCTGAGGATGGTTCAACGACACTTACTGGTTGAGTTGCTGCGTGTTCTTTGATGACAGGCTTTGGGAAACAGGAAGTTATTACTTTGTGGGTCCAGTTTTCCGGACTTTTCTCTAGAGGAAGTTGTAGAAGTTTCCTGCAAAACAATTTCCATTTTTTATTCAGAAATTAGAAGAGAAAAAAAATGAAATCTCAACACTGACCATGGAAATACTTGTCAGATGGTCTGTTTCTTCCTCTATACTACAGGCTCTATGAAGGCAGGAATTTAGAATTACTACCATCCATTAACTCATTGGAGAAGGCAATGGCACCCCACTCCAGTGCTCTTGCCTGGAAAATCCCACGGATGGAGGAGCCTGGAAGGCTGCAGTCCATGGGGTTGCTAAGAGTCGGACACGACTGAGCGACTTCACTTTCACTTTTCACTTTCATGCATTGGAGAAGGAAATGGCAACCCACTCCAGTGTTCTTGCCAGGAGAATCCCAGGGACAGGGGAGCCTCGTGGGCTGCTGTCTATGGGGTTGCACAGAGTCAGGCACGACTGATGCGACTTAGCAGCAGCAGCAGCAGCATTAACTCATTGATACTACTAACTCATAGATATATAATTCATTTAATAAAGAATATGAAATGAGTATTTTTATATTATGAAGAATAAAAATTATAATAATGAATAGAAATTGCATAAATTTTGAACTAATGCAATAAATGTTGAATGACAGAGACTTCCCTGGTGGTCCAGTGGTTGAGAATCTACCTTTCACTTCAGGGCACACAGGTTTGATCCCTAGTTGGGGAACTAAGATCCCACATGCTGCAAGGCAACTAAGCCCATGTGCTGCAACTTCTGAGTCCGGGGTTATTTTCTTCACAGCACGTGTTATTCTGTTATTATCTTTCAACTTTTTGTTTGTTTGCTGTTGTTCTTCCATCACTAAAATGCCTTGAACCATCAAGGGAGGTATGATTTAAGGGAGATAACCAAGTAAGTTCCATTGTTCTGACTCATCATAGGCACTTAGAAACAGTCACTAAATGAATGTTATATAAAGAGATTTCTCGATATTGAACCATCCTTGCATTCTCGAGTGTATCACATTTTTCTTATACTGCTGATTTCTGCCTGTGAAGATTTCATTTAGGACTTGAAAAATCAATATTCTTAAGTTAAATTTGGTTATTATTCTGTTATTGTTTTTCTACTTTGCCATATTGATCAAATTTTACCTGCTTCTTTTTTATACTAATAATTTGGAAACTCTGTACTGAATCTAGAAGCAGTACTTACTAAACCACACACTTGAACTCGTCTCTCTATCAGGCCAGTGAGAAAAGAGAAAATGAATGACCCTTTCTCAGATAAGATGAGAACTTGAAACAACTTTCACTCACTCCCATCTCCTCACCCTGGTATTTTAGAAACAGAGGATGGGGAACAGAAGACTAGAGGTTGATGATGAGCATAATGGTATTAATTATTTTACTTCTCTTCCCAGAACTATTTTTGTATTGTTTTCCTATTGCATAACTTTATTAGCCACAATGATTGTGACTTAGTTCTTGAGTTATGTCGGCTTTATTAGTCACGACCATAATCCTTAGGAGAGAAAGAGAGTGTGTGTATGTTCTCTGAAAAACTGTGCAGATGGAAAGCTCTCTGAATATTTGCATGTCTGAGAATGTCTTTCTGTGGTCATCACACTTGAGTGATTTGCTGAGTATAGGATGAGTATTGGTTAGTCTATCTAGAAACTCTAGTTGGTTCAAATGCTACCTGGGATTTAATGTTTTAGCGTAGAGGTTTACTAGGGGTATCTGCCACCCTTTTCTGACAGGTCTATCTCGTTGGCAGTGCTGATTCATTTCATGTGCCAAGTGCCTGCCGGCTTTCAGCACCTGGTGCACTTCCCAGAGAGGAAGGAGGACCTACTGCTGCTTCTCCCTATGTCCCATGTAACCTATCTTCCCCTCCAGCCCCTGGCACTGGAGAAGGCAGTTCAGTTGGCCTCTGTCACACTCATTCCCCAGGCCTGTCCTTCCTGTGTGGTCAACGGCAGGTTAATGAGCCCTTCCCTCAATCCAATCTCACCTGCACTATGTCAGGCAGAAAGTTCTCATGGCTTCCAGAATATGGTTGGCCCCTTTCCATGGCTTCCTGTTCTGACAGGCATTTCTCCCTATTGGTACTTTTTTTTTTTTTGATAGAAGTTTCTAAGAGGTGGGAGAGTTAATAAAGTGTACTCAGTAACCATATAACCATCTGGAGCCAGAAGTCTACTCACAACCTTTTTTTCTTATTAAAACTGTATCTAGTTCTGACACAAGAGGATCCTGCAAGAAATTCCACATATCAATTCCTTTTTACTTGTACACATCAATGTCCAAAACCAGAGAACTCATCTTCCTAGACATTCATTTTCCTTTTTCCAGCAGTAGATGGCACTATATTAACTTGAACAAAATTATCTTCTCTAACAAGGATAGCCCAGGAAATATGTTAAAGGAGAGAGATTATATGAGAGGGGACTTATATATATTTAAAGAGATTATTGGTTTTCCTCAGTGGCTCAGATGGTAGACTCTGCACTTCCAGTCCAGGGGTCCTGGGTTCAATCCTGGTCAGGGAAATAGATGCCACATGCCTCAACTAAGAGTTCTCATGCCACAACTAAACATCTGGCATGTGGCAACTAAGACCCAGTGCAGCCAAATAAATAAATAAGTTTTCCAAAAAGTATATTTATTGTTAAATTTCTTTATTTTAATCCTCTTGACAAAGCTCCGTGTTCAAAACATGATTTAGAAACTACTTGACATAAAAAGCCAACTGATAGCAGAAAAATCATAGAAATGCAGCATTTTTTTTTTTTTTTGGTCCACATTACCTGCAAATGGCTGATGTCATATCCAGAAGTGTGTGCTAAGTTTCTTCAATTGTGTCCAACTCTCTGCAACCCCATGGACTGTAACCCACCAGGCTCCTTTGTCCGTGGGATTCTCCAGGCAAAATACTGGAGTGGGTTGCCATGCCCTCCATCAGGGAATCTTCCTGACCCAGGGAATGAACCCACGTTTCTTGCGTCTCCTGCCTTGTCTGGCAGGTTCTTTACCACTAGTGCCACTGGGGCAGCCCAACCAGAAGAGGGAATCTTACAAGACTTTGGACCTTTAAAGAAATAGAGCCAGTTAGATCAACTGTCCTGGCTTCAGGAGCAGTAGTCTCACTGTGCACAGACCAGCTGTGGAGCCTCTTCTGTGGGCCAAGGCTTTCTGGGCCAGTCCTTCTCATTCACAACTCCATGTCCTGTGGCCAAAGCTGTCTCAGACATGAGACATGCGGCCTCTGCCACGAAGCCATCATCTGAACACCTAGAGGCTTTGATAAGTTGCCTCTAACCAGGCTGCTGTCAAGCTCTTGGACAGTCATGAAGACTGAGGTGCTTCACTTTGACACCCTCTGCTATGAATCTGCTCTCTGGATGACTGCTACGGGGAAGAATGGAAATGTATTACCGTAAACAGAAGATGAGATCCACATAGCAATTTTCTATCAGACGTGTATATAAGAAGCTACATAGTGGGACTTCCCTGGTGGTCCAGTGGTTAAGACTTCACCTTCCAATGCAGGGGATGCGGGTTTGATCCCTGGTCGGGGAGCTCAGATCCCACATGCCTCATGGCCAAAAAACAAAAAAGTAAAACACAAACAATGTGGTAACAAATTTAATGAACACTGTAAAAATGGTCCCCACCAAACTTCTAAAATGTGACACAAATGAACCCAACTATGAAACAGAAACAGAATCAAGGACACAAAGAATAGACTGGTGGTTGCCAAGGGCGTGGGGCACAGGAGAGGGTTGGGTTGGGAGTTTGAGATTAGCAGATGGAAACTAGTATATATAGGATGGACAGACAAAAAGATCCTACTATATAGCACAGGGCACTATATTCAATCAGATCAGATCAGATCAGTTGCTCAGTCATGTCCGACTCTTTGCGACCCCATGAATCGCAGCACGCCAGGCCTCCCTGTCCATCACCAACTCCCGGAGTTCACTCAGACTCACGTCCATCGAGTCAGTGATATATTCAATATCCTGTGATAAACTTTAATGGAAAAGATTATGAAAAAGAATGTGTATCTATCTATATATATATATAATTGAGTCATTTTGCTGAACAGCAATAATTAACACAACACTGTAATTCAATTATACAAAACCAATACAAGTAAAATTTAAAACAATGGTCCACATTAAAAAATCTTGTCTTGTTGTTCAGTCTCTAAGGTCGTGTCCAACTCTACGACTCCATGTACTGTAGCACACCAGGCTTCCCTGTCCTTCACTATCTCCTGGAGTTTGTTCCAGTTCATGTCCATTGAGTCAGTGATGCAATCCAACCATCTCATCCTCTTCTCCTCCTGCCTTCAATCTTTCCCAGCATCAGGGTCTTTTCCAATGAACCAACTCTGCATCAAGTGGCCAGAATATTGGAACTTCAACTTCAGTATCAGTCCTTTCAATGAATATTCAGTGCTGAATCTTAACAAACAAAACATCTATATGGCCCCTAAAAGCTCCAAAATTGAGGCAGTGCACAAGTTCAATGGGAAGGAAAGCATGATAGCCCACTCCAGTATTCTTGCCTGGAGAATCCCATGGACAGAGGAGCCTGGCAGGCTACAGTCCATGGAGTTGCATAGAGCTGGACATGACTAAAGCAACTTAGCACACATGCAGGAGGGCACAAGTTCTATGGACTTTCTATTTCCCGGACATTGACAAGGAACCAGTGCTCATCCAGACTCTGGGATCATCTCAAGGTATATATTCACTCTTTTTAATTCATAAAACCCTGAGCATAATGTTTCCCCCACCAGAAAAGCACAGTGGGCCTAGAGCAGAAAAAAGGGTCATGAGATGAGCAGCATTAAGCCTCTTATGACCCTGGGCTGGTCAGTTAATTTTTTGGCCTCAGTGTCCTCTTTTGTAGGCTGAAGGGGTGAACTTAACATCTTCTATAATCACTTTCAGCTCTATATTTTTTAATGCAATGGATGATTATGTTTAAAGAGTCAAATGACCATTGTCCTCTCTGAAGTGATCACATGGCAGAAGGTCACTCACGAGGAGAAAATCTTCCCTTGGTTCTTGGGGGAAGCCTGGCTAGTCTCCAGCAAGGATGTCCTGGGTGGAGTGGTGTCTCATCAAAGGAATCTCTGTAGGAGCCCCTGTGAATGCTTGCATAGTACAGCTCCCCTGTCAGCCCACAGAACAGAACTCTTCTGTTCTTGCTTCCAAGGGGGAGCTGCTCTTGAGGCCAAGGGTTTGTCACTGAGGTCGTAGGCTGGCAAAGTCATTTCCAGACACGTTGCTCCTTGTTCTCATCAGAGGCTGTGACCCAGAGCCACAGTTCTGTGGGCGGCGTGCCCCATCATTACCTGGGTGGTAGTCTCTAGAGGTCTCTGTCCCCTTGGTGCCTGAGTGGGAAACAGGGTAGACTGACCAGGGAGCTCTCCTCAAGTAAGAACCAGTCATGTAACTTGCTAGGACTGAACAGCCAACCTCAAGAAATGGGGGAGAAAACCCCAAAAAACCACGATCCACATTTAGCCAAGGAATAAACCTAGAATGAAGATGCAGAATTCTGCAGCATTTTGTACTACAAGCAACATTATTCTGGAATCTAAACTCCTCCCCAAAAGTTAGAAGGCTCTATTACTCTCTAAGAAGGGTTCATTTTGCATACAGACCCCCAACATTGCTGACACAGCTTGATGCTTCTGGAGTTTGGTGACTGTACTCCCCTTAAATACAAGCCTTCCCATTTTCTTTTTGAACTGAGATGCTATAGCTGTTCTAGTCTAAAGGAGCCACAAAATAGAATTCACTGCCCTCCTGGTCAAGGCTTGTCTCCTGTGGTTGTGTTGATCACCCAGCAGTAGACTTGAACTTTAAGCCGTAAAGATAAATAACTGTCCCCAGCAGATTGGTTCTGGGGTGGTCACATCATCATGTGGGATGCTGAGGCCACATGCATCCTGATATGGAGAGGAAGGGTGGAAACCAGAAACCGAGGAGTCTCCAAAAGTCCTCCTTCTCCTGTGGTCCCTCCATGACCACAGCCACCAAGTCCTTATAATTCTACCTTCTCAAATTTCCCCATTCTTGCTGCTTATGTTCTAGTTCATAGTATTTCTTTTAGATTAGACTATTACAATGGCCTACGAGGTCTAGGAAAAGTATTCTTATGAATATTTTTAACACATGGCCTGGTACAGATGGATAGCCACATGTAAATGATTGAAGTTGAACCCCTTCCTCACACCATATACAACAATTAACTCAAAATAAATCACAGACCTACAAGTAAGAGCTACAACTATAAAACTCTTAGAAAAAAATATAGGAGTAAATATTCATGAGACTATTTCTCTAGAATCTCGAGCTAGAGAAAGACTTGGTAGATATGATATCAAAAGCACATGTGACAAAAGAAAATATAGATAAATGGACTTCTTTGAAATTAAAAACCTTTGTGCTTTAACAGATACCATCAAGAAAGTGAAAGACAACCCACGGAATTGAAGAAAATTTTACAGCTGAAGAATTGAAGGACACTTTACAATTGAAGAATATTTTATAATTCATATATATGATAAGAGACTTGCATCAAGAATATATAAAGAGTTTTACAATTCCATTATGGAAAGACAGATAATCCAATTTTTAAATGGACAAAGAATCTGATTTTGTATCTTCTCAAAGAAGATATACAAGATGTCAAGAGACACATGAAAACATAGTGAACATCATTAGCCATCAAGGAAATGCAATTCAAAACCACAATGAAATACCATTTTACACCAACTAGGATGGCTACCATCACACTTGCTTAACATCCACTAATATATGAAGGATTTAGAAAAATTAGAACCCTCGTACATTGCTGGTAGAAATGTAAAATGATGCAGATGCTTCAGAAACAGCTTGGCAGTCCTTCAAAAAATTAAGTATAGAGCTATCAGGTGATACAGCAATTCCAATCTTAGGTATATACTCAAGAGAAAGGAAAATACACATCGACACAAAAACTTGTGCACAAATGTTTAAAGTAGCATCATACATTATAGCCTCAAAGTAGAAAAAACCCAAGCGCTCATAAGCAAATGAAAAGGTGAATAAAATGTGGTATATCTATACAATGGAATATTACTTGGCAATAAAAAGGAATGGGGTACTAATATATTCTGCAAGCATAGATTCCTGAAGACATTAAGTGCAAAAAGTCAGTGACAAAAGACCGCATATTATATGATTCCATGTATAGTAAATGTCCAAAATAGGCAAATCTATACAGACAGAAAATAGATTAGCAGAGGGTTATGGATGGATCAGTAGTGTGGTGGGGAGGTGGGAATGAGGAATGACTGCTAATGGGTATTAGGTGGTTTTAGGGGTGATGAAAACATTCTAAAATCAGATAGTGGTGGGACCTCCCTGGTAGTCCAGTGGTTAAGAATCTGCCTTGCAATGCAAGGGACATGGCTCAATCCCTGATCAGGGAACTAAGATCCCACACACTGCAGAGCAACTAAGCCCGAACACCACAACTAGAGTCCTCTTGCTTTAACCAAAGATTCCACATGATGCAGTGAAGAGCCTTGGTGCTGCAACAAAGATCCCTTAGTGCTGCAACCAAGACCAGACACAGTTTGATAAATAATAAAATCAGATAGGGTGAAGGTTACACCATTCTGAAAATACACTAAAACCCACTTGACACCCCCACCATGTGTGTGCTCAGTCCTGTCTCACTCTTTGTGACCCCAGACTGTAACCCATCAGGCTTTTCTGTCTGTGGGATTTCCCATGCAAGAATACTGAAGTGGGCTGCCATTTCCTTCTCCAGGGGCTCTTCCCACCCCAGGGATCAAACTTGAGTCTCCTCTGTCTCCTGCATTGGCAGGCAGATTCTTTCCCACTGGATTACCTGGGAAGCAAAAACCACTTAATAGTATACTTTAAGTAAGTGAAACATATAGTGTGTGAATTATATCTTACCAAAACCATTTAAAAAGGAATATTCACCTATTCATTCATTGATTCACAAGTTCCCTGTCCCCAGTCTGCACTTTGATGCTTCTGCACTCAGCTGACATGATTTTACAAAAATGCAGATGGTACTCACGCAACTTCCTGATTAAACCTATAATGATTCAAGATCAAATTCAAACTCCTTGGCATATCATTGTCGGTCCTTCCTTCTCTAATGCTATCCAAGCTGACTCAAGCCTCCATTGCACCCAGTTATACTTCCTATCAGTGGACCCTCATGTGTCCTGTCCTATCTATGCTGTTACCCATCTTGACTATTCTTCATTCTTCAAGAATCAATATAGATGGCACTATCTTTGTAGTGATGTTTCCATGCAAAATAGCTGCCCCTGAGACAATAATGGGCTTTCTTTCCCAATAAGAGTCAAGGAAGGCTTAAATGTAGAGAGGCATTGAGATGGTTGTCTACTTTTTTTTTTCAATTGGAATATAGTTGATTTACAATATTGTTGTGTTAATTTCTGCTGTATAGTAAAGACAATCAGCCATACATATACATATATCTCCTCTATGGCACCACAGGGCATTGCATACATGCTATACAGTATGTTCTCATTCAGTTCAGTTCAGTTCAGTCACTCAGTCATGTCCGACTCTTTGCGACCCCATGAATTGCAGCACGCCAGGCCTCCTGTCCATCACCAATGCCCGGAGTTCACTCAAACTCTTGTCCATCAAGTTGGTGATGCCATCCAGCCATCTCATCCTCTGTCATCCCCTTCTCCTCCTGCCCCCAATCCCTCCCAGCATCAGAGTCTTTTCCAATGAGTCAACTCTTTGAATGAGGTGGCCAAAGTACTGGAGTTTCAGCTTTAGCATCATTCCTTCCAAAGAAATCCCAGGGCTGATCTCCTGTAGAATGGACTGGTTGGATCTCCTTGCAGTCCAAGGGACTCTCAAGAGTCTTCTCCAACACCACAGTTCAAAAGCATCAATTCTTTAACGCTCAGCTTTCTTTACAGTCCAACTCTCACATCCATACATGACTACTGGAAAAACCATAGCCTTGACTAGACAGACCTTTGTTGGCAATGTAATGTCTCTGCTTTTCAATATGCTATCTAGGTTGGTCATAACTTTTCTTCCAAGAAGTAAGCATCTTTTAATTTCATGGCTGCAATCACCATCTGCAGTGATTTTGGAGCCCCCCAAAATAAAGTCTGACACTGTTTCCACTGTTTCCCCATCTATTTCCCACAAAGTGACGGGACCAGAGGCCATGATCTTCGTTTTCTGAATGTTGAGCTTTAAGCCAACTTTTTCACTCTCCTCTTTCACTTTCATCAAGAGGCTTTTTAGTTCCTCTTCACTTTCTGCCATAAGGGTGGTGTCATCTGCATATCTGAGGTTATTGATATTTCTCCCAGCAATCTTGAATCCAGCTTGTGCGTCTTCCAGCCCAGCGTTTCTCATGATGTACTTAGTTATCTATTTTATACCCAGTAGTGTATATATGTCAGTCTAAGTCTACAAAGTCATCCTGCTAAGACCATACCTTCATTACTCTTCTTCTCAACTATTCTTACATGTTTGTTTTTCCAAACACATCATCAAATTATATTGTGTGGTTAAAAAAATATTGTTCTTACTAATTTTGGGAGAGCAACCCTAAATCTAAAAACAACTCCAGGGAATACCACTTTTCTAAAAAGTGGCTATTTTTCTCCAAAAAACAGAGTCTGTATTTCTAATTGTCTAATAGAAATGCCCCTTAATGAAACTTTTATCATATTACATCACAATGTGATTTTTGGAAAGATGAAATAATATATGCAAAGTACCTGGTTCATTGACCAGCAAGAACCCTGAGAAACCAATTAGTTACAAGAGTGTCAATCTATCTCCCAAATATTTTTCAATTCTATTGTTTCCTTTTAATAGTCTAGAAATGTATTAGAGTAAACAATACAGCAAAATACACAAAGGTGTGTGTACAAAGATCTTTATCACCACATTATTTGTAATAGAAAACACGAAGCGAAATGTTCCATGATGGGAAAGTGATTGGAGATGTTACAGCAGGTTCATCAGTACCATTTTTCTAGATTCCATATATGAGTTAATGTAAGATACCTATTTTTCTCCTTCAAGTGAACATTCCAACTGAACATTTGTGCACTTACTTTATTCTGTATGACAGGCTATAAGTTCATCCACCTCCCCAGAACTGATTCAAATTCATTCTTTTTATGGCTGAGCAATATTCGATTGCCTGGAGAATCTCACGGACAGAAGAGCCTGGTGGGCTGCAATCCATGGGGTCACAAAGAGTTGGGCATGACTGGGTGACTAACACTTACTTACTTACTAATATTCCATTGCATATATGTACCACATCTTCTTTATCCATTCATCTGTCAATGGACATCTAGGTTGCTTTCAAATGCAGACATGGATGTACAGAATGGATTTGTGGAAACAGTCGGGGAGGGAGAGAGTGGGATGAATGGAGAAAGTAGCATCAACATATATACACTATCATGTGCAGATGGCTAGCTGGTGAGAAGTTGCCGTATAACACAGGGAACCCAGTCTGGCACATTGTGATGACTTAGAGGAATAGGATGGTGTGGGGAAAGGGAAAGGAGGCTCAATAGGGAGGGAATATATGTATAATTATGGCTGATACATGTTGTTGTATGGCAGAAACCAACACAATATTGTAAAAATTTTTTAAAATAAAGGTAAATAAAAAGGTGTTATAACAGGAGGTTTCTGTTTCTGGAAGTAGGATGGATTTGTTACTTTGATCCCTCTGCTTACAACAAATAAAATGTTGGATGGAAATGTAAAAGTATCAGTGAAATAGCAAATGAGTAAGAAATTCTAGAAGGCTAAAAAGTAAATAAATGCTGCACCAAAACTTTTGCGAGAAGTAAGCAGATCCCCAAAGCTGGCTGTTGCCCTGAATCATTTTATGAACTGACTGAATGTAAACTGCATCTTCTATAGCTTTATGGGTATTGGGAGCAGACAGGAAGTCCTAGTTCCTTTTCAAGATGAGAAGTTTAATAGGATTCTCCTCTTACATAGAGGAGCCCCAAAGGATTTTAACCTCATTTTAAATGTGAACTGGAAGTAAATCCATCCCACTCTCAGGAACTGCATGAAAATTGTCAGTCTGGAAATGGCCCTAAATGGAAGGGGGGAAAGCCTTTCCGATTTGCTGGGGAATAATAATTACCAGATGGCCCTCACAAGAGTTGGCAACCCTAATTCATACCACATGGATGTTTTTAAAAACCTCTAGATGAGAATTTAGTTTAAAATGGTTCCAGGCTAGTAGTGTCCCAACCACCTGGTGGAAGCAAATTCGAATCTTCTCTGGGGAAAGGAACCAGCTTTGACTAAGTCACTGAGAGTCCAGCAGAAAGAGAGACAGGTCTTATGAGATCTCAGAGAAAAAAGTAAAAATAAATTTTTGTTTAACGTAAAACGCACATTGGAACAAGGCACCATGAGAGAGAACCAGAAGTAGCAATACACATCAAAATCAGACCTGCAAACACTTCAGATGGTGGAAATATCATGCAAAATTAAAAATAAATATATTTAATATTTTGAAGAAATAAAAGAAGTGACTGAAAGTTTTAAGGAGAGAGAAACTATGAAAATTTCTGAGCAGATCTGAAAAAGAACTAAGATAGTTAAAAATAAAATTAATAATATTAAAAAATAAGTAAAAAGTTTAAACAGTAGGTTGGATGACACTGATGGGAAGATCAAAGAAATGAAATATGGATCAGGAAAAAATACTACCCAGATGGCAACAAAAAGAGGTGAAAAATATGAAAAAGAGATCAAGAAATATTAAGACAGAGTGAGAAAGCATAACATCTAATCCAAGTTCCAGAAAGAGGGAATAGAAATCACTTGAACAGACACACTGCATGTGATAATGTCTGAAATTTCCAGTCCTGATGAAAGATATCAACCCACAGATCAATGAAACCCAATGAATCTCAAATAAGATGAACAAAGAGAAATGCATACTTAGTTCCTAGTGAAACTACTGAACATCAAAATATACTAAAGGTTTCTCTGGAGAGAAAAGACAATCTTTGAGCAAGCAACAATTAAAACTCACTTAAAACTCAAAACTCACATTTCAACTGCAATTATCTATGTCCAATGACAGTGAAATAATTAATTCACTGTGTCAAAAGAAAATAGCCATCAACATAAAATTGTACACCAGCTAAAATACCTTTAAAGAATGAGTGAAGTAAAGGTCTTCTCATATAGAAAATCTGAGGAAATTTGCCACCAGGGTATTCTCACTAAAGAAAATCCCCCCCCCACACAAATGTTTTAGGGGGAAGCAAAGTGATCCCAGATTGAAAGCCTGTAGTACAAAGAATGGTGATAATAGGAAAGAGTAAATATTTGGGTAAATCTAAACAGAAACATGACTTTAAAATAATAATAATACCTGTGGCTTTATAAATTAAAATAGAGCAAATCACCTGAAAACAATATAAGCCAGGAAAGAGTGCTTTTGGAATGAAAATGTTCAATGACTTTTGTATTGTTCAGAAAGGGCAATTAGCCAATAAGATGAAATATAAAACATGAAGATCAGAAAAGAGGAAAAAACCATCCTCATTTGTAGACAACATGATTGTCTATGCTGAAAATCCCTAGTCATCTATAAAAATAATTCCCAGAAATATAATGAGTTTAGCACTTCACAGGATACAAAATAAACTTACAAAAATAAATAGCATTTCTATCTACTAGCAATGAACATATGGACACCAACATTAAAATGTGTACCCATTGTAATCACTCAAAAATAAATACTTTAAGTATAAGTGCAACAAAATATGTATAGGACTTGTATGCTGCAAACCTCAAAACACTAATGAAATAAGTCAAAGTGAAAAAGTGAAAGTGAAAGTGTTCGTCACTCAGTCATATCCAACTCTTTGCAATCCCATGGACTGGGGCCCACCAGGCTCCTCTATCCATAGGATTTCCCAGGCAAGAATACAGGAGTGGGTTGCCATTTCCTTCTCCAGGGGATCTTCCCAACTCAGGGATCGAACCCATGACTCCTGCCTCATCTCCTGCATTGTAGGCAGATTCTTTATCACTGAGCTACTCTACTCAAGGCACTGTGATGACCTAAATGGGAAGGAATCCAAAAGAGAATAAATATATGTATATATATAACTGATTCACTTTGCTGTATAGCAGGAAACTAACACAACATTGTAAAGCAACTATACTCCAATAAAAATTTTTTTAAAAAAGTAGAACTGAGATTTCTGGTTCTAAGACACACTAGGGTCAACTCACTTTCCTCCTCGCTTAGAAATACAACCAAATGCCCTGAAAACTATACAACAGACAATAAAAAGATTCTGAATGCCAGCAAGAAGAAGCTAACTGGCAAGAGACCCCGGGACTTATTGAATGATAATATCATGAATTCTTTGTGCCATCTCATTAAGTTCTATATATCCAGTGGAGAAGAATATTCCAGTATTCTTGCCTGGAGAAACCCATGGACAGAGGAGCCTGGCCGGCTGCAGTCCCTGGGGTCGCAAAGAGGCAGACATGACTGAGTGACTGAACAACAACTATACACCCAGACCAAACGCTGTAGACCTGCAACCCAAAACAAACAACAGTGCTCTCTCTGGTCTTTCAAAAGACCAGGAAATGGGAAACACCAATACCAGCACCTAGCAAAATCCCCAGCCCCTGCCCTACAACCAGGGAACTAACAGGAGGTGTGACCTGCCTGCTGGGGCAGGTGTCCCAGCCCCGGTCCTACAGCTCAGGCATCACTGGCAGGTGGTCCGATCTACCTGCAGCAGTGGCAGCAGCCAAGCCCCAGGCCGACCCAGCCCACACTCTACTATTGGGCACAAGCAGGAGTCGACCTAACTACTGGGGCAGGATCAGCTGCGTGTTTCATTTTCCTGCCCTCCACCTGGTGGCCAAAGAGACCCAGGCCCAGCAGCTTCTGCACATCCCCACCTTCAGTGGCAGATGGTCACCAGTGACACCAGGCAGGCCAGAGAGGCAGAGCTGCAGGGAGTAAACGAGAAATCTAGCTGTGCCAGAAAAATGAAGCAGACCAGAATAACATTGCAAGGGCTCTGAAAACTAAAATGTCATTACTACAAAAGCCCACAAGAGCAGTACAGAACTATATGCTAAAACAGCAGATTTAACCAGATGAAGAGACCCCCCCCTCCCAACATAATCATGAAAATGTCCAAGATACAATCAAAAGTCATTTCTAACATCAAGAACCAGGAAAGACATGATTTGAAGAAGAAAAGACAATCACCAATGCCAGTACCAAGATCAATCAAATGTCAGAATTACTTGATGAGGATTATAAAGCAGTCATTGTAAAAACACTTCAAAAATCATTGACAAATTCCCTTGATACCAACAAAAAACTGAGAGACATCAAACAAGAACTAGAATTTTTTTAAAGAAACAAATAGAGGTTAGAGAACTGAATATAAGAAACTCAAAAAAATTAGCACCAAGATACTTCATAATTAAACTTCCCCAAACCTGAAGACAAAGAAAGAAGTTCTTTAAAAAAAGAGAAAGAAATGATACACTACTTCCTCCCCCAAAAAATATCAAGTCAAAAGACAGGTTTCACATCTGAAAACATGGAAAGTAACAGGAAAGGAAACAATATTTTTAAAGAGCAGAAAAATTCATGCCAACTATAAATCCCATATTCATCGAGATGAAAGACTCTTCAGAAACGAAGGGGAAATAAAGATATTCTTAGAAGTAGGAAAAACTAAAAGAATGTGTGGCTAGAAGATGTACCCTTAAAAAATGGTTCAGAGAAGCTATCCAAATAAAATAATAAAACAGCTGAAAACTTCATAAAGGAAAGAACAGCAGAAGGGTGAAAGGGTTAGTCGCTCAGTCATGTTCAACTCTTTGTGACCCCATGGACTCTTGCAGGAGCTCACCAGGCTCCTCTGTCCATGGAATTCTCCAAGAAAGAATACTAGAGTGGGTTGCCATTCCCTTCTCCAGGGGATCTTCCCAACCCTGGGATGGAACCTGGGTCTCCTGCATTGCAGGCAGACTCTTTACTGTTTGAGACACCAGGGAAGCCAAGGAGTAAACATAATAGATTAGTTTTCCCCTTCATGAGCCTCTTTAACAGTATTTTACGGTTGAAGCAAAAGTTATAATGTCACCTGATGAGGTACTCAATGGATGTAAAGGAAATATTTAAGACAAGGGAGAGTAAAGGGGTATAAATGAAGTCAGTTTTCTACACTTCACTCAAAATAGGAAAATGTTTGTACCTATATGGTAATATCCAATACATATACAATATGATAATATAGCAACCACATGAAGAATTTTATAAATAAATCAAAATGGAACCCTGAAAAATGTGCAAGTAATCCACAGGAGGGCAAAAGAAAATCAACGAAGGAACAAGAAATAGAGTGAACAAACAGAAAACAAATACAGTAAACCCTTTACATAGAAATGAGTTCCATTCTGAGAGCGTGTTCATAGGTACAATTTGCTCATGAGTTCAACAAAGTTAGCCTAGGTACCCAACTAACACAGTCGCCTATATAATACTGTACTGTAATAGGTTTATAATACTTTTCACCCAAATAATACATTCAAAAATAAAACAAAAAATAAACCACTTAAAATCTTACAGTATAGTACCTTGAGAAGTACAGGAATACAGTACAACAGCAGGGGCTGGCATCGAGTGAACAGGCAAGAAGAGTTACTGACTGGAGGAGGGAGAGGAGGTGGGTGATGGTAGAGCTGAAGGGTCGTCAGCAGTAGGAGAAAGAGGGCAAGCTGAGATGTCATTCACACCTGACGTTAATGACACAGGTTCTGGTAACTTGTTGGATTAAATTCTATTACCCTCTTGCTTCCAGACATCCTGGGCTTGAAATAAAGATCCTGCACTACTGTTCTCTATATAGTCAGTCAGTCAGTTGCTCAGTAGTGTCCGACTCTTTGTGACCCCATGGACTGCAGCATGCCAGGCTTCCCTGTCCATCACCAACTCCCAGAGTTTACTCAAACTCATGTCCATTGAGTCAGTGATGCCATTCATACAGTACTATACAGTAAAATTGCACACAAGCACAACCACTTGTAGAGGATGCACACATGTGACAGTGTACGCCAGACGCGTGAACTAGCTTATGCAATGGGACATGAGCATGTACGTTTGCATCTTCGGAAGTTCACAAGTTGAAGGTTCGTATGTGAAGGGGGAGAGTAAGGTGACTTACTGTCATAAAGTGGCAGACTTAAGGCCTAACATCTTTACCACTGAGCCATCTGGGAATCCCAGTAACCAGGGGGCTGGATACAAAGAATAAAGAGAAGCTTTAGGTGGTTTGAAATGTACATACGAAGAGCCATAGTGAAAACAGAGTAGGAGGGCTTCCCTGGTGGTCCAGTAGCTAAGACTTCGCCTTCCAAGGCAGGGCATGTGGGTTTGATCCCTGGTTAGGTTTGATCCCTGGTTGCGGAGAAGAAGGGGACAAGAGGATGAGGACATGACTCAATGGACATGAGTTTGAGCAAGCTCCAGGAGTTGGTGATGGACAGGGAAGCCTGGCTTGCTGCAGTCCATGGTGTTGCAAAGAGTTGGACACGATTGAGTGACTAAACTGACTGGTGAGCTATGATCCTACCTGGCCCATGGCCAAAACAAAACAAAACATAAAACAGAAGCAATGTTGTAACAAATTCAATAACGATTTTTAAAAAATGGTCCACATTAAAAAAAAAATCTTCAAAAAAAAAAAAAAAAAAAAGAAAGAACACAGAGTAGGAAAGGTAGATGCTTTGTTTATTGCTACTTCACAATACCCCTTCTTCTCTTCGCTTTTCTTTCCACCAACCCCCTTTTCCCTAACCAAATGCTGTCCTGTCAGAACTAATGAAACTCAAAAGACCAGCTTCCAGGCAAATAGGTCCAGATGTCTTTGACAACAGAAACAGCGACCAGAAATCACATGAAGTTTTGGAAGCGGCAAGTGCCCCAAACTGTACCTGTGGGCCGCCCCTCCCGCTTCCTGCACGTGGACCACCTAGGCTCCCTCCCCATTCTCCCCCCACACTGGGGATGCGGCTGGCTCCGTGGGAGTCCTGGAGCCCTGAGCATCCCTCCCAGGGGCTGCTCTCAGTCTCCACAAGCTGCTCTTCTGTGGCAGGAAGGGGCAGGCGGCCAAAGGATTGGGTTTCCCACTTGCCAAGGAAGCCTGGGCCTCAAAGCCACAGGCCGAGCGGGCTCACAGGCAGCTAAATGAAGGGACCCGTCTGCTCCCGGAGGGCCCTGACCGCCCTCTCTCCACCCGACAGCACATGCCAGAGACTGAGACGGCTGCTCCGGCCTCAGTGCCTCCTGAGTCACTCTGCGCGAGTGATGATTTGCCCTAACCAGTAATTTGAATTCATAAAGAGAAGCAGGGTCTTCCACAAAACGAAGGCTGTTCCCATGTGGATCAAAGCATCCTGAGTCCTCTTAGGAAGGCGGCCCCAAAGGGAGGACCTGCCCCAGGTCTGGTCTCATCTGCTGCCGCCCTATTCCCAGAAGGAGTGTCCAGCGACTCCAGACCCCAACCAGTGGGAATGCCAAAAGCAATGTCCAATGTAAACCCATGGGTTGGCGCCCCCCAAAAAAAACCCAATGCTAGCTCAGGCTATGTCAATAGAAGCTCGACGTCAAGGGTGGCCTCATTATGTTCATTTACGCAACCATTCTTTGCACAATATTTATAGAGTCACTAGCATGTGCCAGTACCCAATCTCATCCAGTGCCATGAAGAGCGCCAGCTCTCAGATGGATAAACACTGCTTCAGGCCTCTTTGGTGATCTGCTAGTACTTAGCTAGAGAGAAACTGAGAAACAAATGAGATGGGAGGGGTCAGACTGCATCCAGAGACCTTTGTGTCCCCAACCCCATAGTCTCTCTCCCCTGGATCTATCCGATTGAGAGCAAATAATACCACTCTGTGTACAGTCTGAGGCTGGAGAGATGCCAGGGTGGTTACTTCCTAGATTAGAGAATTGCAGGTGTCCACATGCTTGCAGGTAAGACCTCTTGTGGTATTGGGCAGTGCAGGGGGTACAAGGAGAAAGAGGACATGGCCGGTGGCCAAGAGCCAGGGCCCCCCATCCTAGTGCAGAACACTGAGAAATCCAATAGCAGGGACTGCTCTGGTGGTCCAGTAGGTCTGTGCTCTTAATGCAGGGGGCCCGGGTTTGATCCCTGGTCAGGGAGCTGCATCCCCACATGCCATAACTATAAGACCCTGTGTGCCCCAACTAAGATCTGGAGCAGCCAAATAAAACAAAATTTTAAAAAGAAAGAGAGAGAAAAAAATCCAAGAACTTATTTGACCTTGGTTGTCCAAGTACTTGCGCTTGTCAAGGAAGAAGGATAGAACATATATCTTAAAAAATATTTTACCTTGATTTATAACTTTAATGTTTTTAATTTCAAAAAAAATTTATTGGAATATAGCTGTTTTACAATGTTGTGTCATTTTCTGCTGTACAACAAAGTGAATTAGCTATACATTCACATTTTGTTGTTCAGTTGCTAAGTCATGTCCGAATCGTTTCGATCCCATGGACTACAGCATGTTAGGCTCCTCCTCCTTCAATATCTCCAGGGCTTTGCTCAAATTCATGTCCATATGGATTTCCTTTTTGGATTTTCTATTTTGGATTTCCTTTCCATTTAGGTCACCACAGAGCACTGAATAGTGCTTCCTGTGCTATCCAGTAGGTTCTCACTAGTTAGTTACCTATTTTATACATAGTATCAGTAGTGTATACATATCAATCCCAATCTCTCAATGCATTCCATATTCTACTTAGAGGGCATTTAAAAATACTCTTTCCATTTGGAAAAAGACAGTGGGTCTGGAGTAGCCGAGGAGTCTGTGCATTCCTTCCTTTGAAAAGTCTAGGTTTATGAAATGTTTGCACCTTGTTTTATGTCCCTGGATATGTTCGAGTGTGTCCTAGTTTATAGTCCATGGGAACGTGAATAGAATTTGTATGCTACTGTTGTGTGAAAATTATATAAATCTTAATTATGTTGAACTGGTTCAGGGTGATTTTCAGGTCTACCATATCCTTCTACTTTTCTGTATATTCATTCTATTAATTTTTCAGAGTTTGATACTGAAACCCCAACTGTTGCTGCTGCTAAGTCGCTTCAGTCGTGTCCGACTCTGTGACCCCATAGATGGTAGCCCACCAGGCTCCCCCGTCCCCGGGATTCTCCAGCAAGAACACTGGAGTGGGTTGCCATTTCCTTCCCTAATGCATGAAAGTGAAAAGTGAAAGTGAAGTTGCTCAGTCTGACCCTTAGCGACCCCATGGACTGCAGCCTACCAGGCTCCTCCGTCCATGGGATTTTCCAGGCAAGAGTACTGGAGTGGGTTGCCATTTCCTTCTCTGGAAACCCCAACTAAAAATCTTAATTTATCTACTTAAAAAAATAATTGCAATATATAGTAGGACTATCTGTAACTTTGTTCTGTATTTTCCAAGTCTCTTTTAAATGTGTTACCATACTTCATAATTTAAAAAATAAGAAAGAGAGAAAAAAAAGAAATGTTCTTAGTCCAAACTGAGATGTTATGTAAGTAATATGCCTAATTTCAAAAGACTTAGTATGAAAAAAGAGATGTAAAATACTTTGATAATTATTTGATATCATTTGATAATAATTTTATATTAATGAAATAATGTTTTAGATATATTGGATTAAATAAAATATGTATTAAAGATTTTTTTAAGAAAAGTCCATTAAAAAATCATAAAAGATAAAGTCTAGGTCTGATACATTGAGTTTCTATTTACTAGGTTGGGGAATCTGACTTTGAACACTCTTCCCCAGGGCTCTGGACGCTACCTTGAAGAAGAAGCCCCTTTGGACCCTCAATGCACAGCACAGATCCAAATGTCTGCTTCAGATTCTACACGTCCCTGCCCAGCTCTGGCACATCCCTGGGCGGTGACTGACTTAGTCCTGGTCGTGCCAAACACAACACATCCAATAAGGCTTTTATTCCTTTTTTCAGTTGGCTGTTTATCTAACTTCCTCTTTTTTAATTTTCATATTAGGCGTTTCTAGAGACAGGCATGATGTCATAGGGCCTCTTTCCAGACGTTGTTTTGAAATCAGTGTAACCATGGCATTGCTGGAGGCTGATGAGTCCCCCTGGGCCAATGGAGTCACGCCTGGGTGCAGGGCAGGGTAGGAGCCAGGGCGAGGAGTAGTGAGTCCCTGCGAGGAGGGACAGGGTGGGGGTGTTCCTGAGGACACAGAGGCTCCTCTAGGAAAGGACACTGGGACCAGCCGTCAACTTGGACCTTTCTACCCTGGCACTTTTGACACAGGACGGTGGCTCAGATGTTAAAGAATCTGCCTGCAATGCAGGAGACGTGGGTTTGATCCCTGGGTCTGGAAGATCCCCTGAAGGAGGAAATGGCAACTCACTCCAGTATCCTTTCCTGGAGAATCCCGTGGACAGAGGAGTCTACAGTTCATCTGGTTGCAAAAGAGTCTGACACAGCTTAGTGACTAAACAACAACAACAATGTGCATTGCATGGTGGATTTTCTTGTGTAAATGCTTATAACTGTATCCTCATAAAACTCATCTGAAGTATGTATCGTACTAAAAGTCTCCATCTCATAGATGAGCAAACGGACACACAAAAAGTTAAAGCAATCAGTAAGGACCTACTGTGTAGCACAGGAAACTCTTTTTCAATATTATGTAACAACCTAGATGGGAAAAGAATTTGGAAAAGAATAGATACATGTATAGGGACTTCCCAGGTGGCACTTGTGGTAAAAGAATCCACCTGCCAATGCAGGTGACATGAGAGACACAGGTTTGATCCTTGAGTCACGAAGATCCCCTGGAAAAGGAAATGGCAACCCACTCCAGTATTCTTGCCTAGAGAATCCTATGGACAGAGGACCCTGGCAGGCTCCAGTCCACAGGATTGCAAAGAGTAGGACACGAGTGAAGAGACTAAGCATGCAGATACATCTGCATGTGTGATCACTGTGCCGTAAAGCTGACACTATTAATGTCATAACACTGTTTATCAGCTATGTGCTTAGTCGTTCAGTCATGTCCGACTCTTTGCAACCCCAAAGACTGAAGTCTGCCGGTCTGCTCTGTCCATGGTGATTCTCCAGGCGTGAATACTGGAGTGGATTGCCATGCCCTCCTCCAGTTTATCAGCTATACTTCAATATATATTTTAAAAAATTTAAAAAGGTAAAGTGAATTTTCCAGGAACACACAGTTTACTAATTGGGAAAGTTGGACTCGAACCCAAGCAATCAGACTAATGAGCCCACACCTCCAGCCCCTAGGCCGTACTTCATCCCCCTGCCCCTGACATACAAATGCTGCTGTGATCTCCTTCCCTGGAAAGGGTCAGTGAGATAGAACTGTGAAAACACTGTCTAAACCAAAGTATTTAGTGCACACGTGACTCACAGAGAGACGAGAAGGTGAGGCTTGCCCCGGACCCCTTGCCAGTCTCCTGCCCTTTGCCCGTTCATCTGGCCTCCCCAGGTCTCCAGCATCCTGCCACTAGACAGGCTCCCAGAACATAGCTCCAGACACACCATTCTGTGCATGGAGCCCATGCATCAGCACTGGGGCCTCCTCATTGTTGCATCTCTGCTCATGCAGTTCCCTCCACCTGGGAGTCTCTCCCACCCACCCCCGTGTTGCCAAATCCTATGTCCTTCTGGTGGCATCTCACCTTTTACTGGTCATTTCTGCAGCTCTGAATATTTCCCATCTTAGAACACACCATCTTCCTCCCCTGGGATTGTTCAGGGCAGAACTTGCAGTTAAACTTGCCACATTTCATCCTCCCATGGACAAATGGTGCTAACTGTGCCTTGAAAGCAAATACCTACCCTGACCATCCACAGTACCACTGCCATGACCTGCTCAAAAAGCCACATCACTTCTGGCTTGGGTTATGGTCAAAGTTCTGCTCACTGGCCTCCCTAGGCTCCACTCTCTGCTCTGGAGCCAGAGGGCTTGTTAAAATTATTGAGGTGGCTCAGTTGGTAAAGAATCTGCCTGCAAGAGACCACCTGCAATGCAGGAGATGCGGGTTCGATCCCGGGATTGGGAAGATCCCCTGGAGAAGGAAATGGCAACCCACTCCAGTATTCTTGCCTGGGAAATTCCACGGACAAAGGAGCCTGGTGGGCTACAGTCCCTGGGGTTGCAAAGAGTTGGGTTTGACTTAGCAATTAAACCACCAGCACCCCTGCTCCGTCTTCCCATGTTTTCCCATCCTTCTGAGAGTAAAGCTCCATGTCTGGTGGACACTGGCTACCGTCCCGACTCCATCCTCCCCACTCCCCTCTTCCCTGGATACCCTGTGCACACTCTCCTCTTCCTGTCTTTGCAAATGCTGTTCCCTCTGCCTGGATGCTCTTCCCCCAGATGTTCATATGACTCACTTCTCTGCTCTCTTCATTCAGGTCCTGAATGTCCCTTCTTTAGAGAAGCCTTTATGATCACCTTTTCAAAAAGGGCAGGGACCCCTCCTCATCTCCCTCTCTATCCCTTTATTCTGCTTAATATTTCTTCACTATTGAATATTTTATCACATGCTGAGTTGTTAACATCAGTATTCCCCCCACTAGAATAAAAGTTGCCCACAGGCAGGGACTGAGTCTGCCAACTCTATAGAACAGTGCCGAATCTGGGTTGGTACTCTGTAAACATTGACTAAGTGTACCCATGGGCTTCGCTGGTGGCTCAGAGGGTAAAGAAACCATCTGCCAATGCAGGAGACCCGGGTTTGATCCCTGGGTAGGGAAGATCCCCTGGAGGAGGGCATGGCAACCCACTCCAATATTCTTGCCTGGAGAATCCCATGTGCAGAGGGGCCTGGGGGGCTACAGTCCATGGAGTTGCAAAGAGCTGGACATGACTTAGTGACTAAGCATAGCAAACCCTACTTAGTTTCCCTTCTCCTGCTTCCCTGTGGCTCTGCTGACCATCCCTCATTCACACCTGTGTTGGAACTGGCAGGGGGCACCTGGAGAACGCTCAAGGTTGGCATTCCAGTGCAGACTCACTCAGCCTGTAGTCCTTGCCCTGCTCAACATATGGGCTCCTGCCGGGTCTGGGCCCTGTAAGTCAGCTTCTATTAATATCAGGCTCTTGACTGGTGTGAATCGAGCTGCCTGTCTGGAGCCATGACCTCCCCAGTGTATAGCACCTGGCATTTTCCAGCAGGGATCTAGGCTCAGTTTACCTGGGTGGGGGGAGCTTACACAGTATCTTCATGAATCTTTTAGGCAGGAAAGTCAACTGAGCCTGATTCATTGTTATTGTTCCAGTGGGTGCTGCCCCAACCTTTTCCCTGCTCTTGTTCAGAATGCGAACTTGCTGCCTCCCTGATTTTGGACTAGGACGATGTGTTGACTTTCATTCATGGCCCCAGGAGCCATCCGGGATTCCTCCCGCCCCACACACACCCTGGCGCACCTTCGTAAAGAACATCCTCCTGCAGGCCTTGCCTCGATCGTTCCCAGCTGCCTGGAGTTGTGTGGCCTCAGAGGACAGTGTGAGGTCAGGAATGCTGCGGGGCGCAGCCTCTGACGTGTCTGCCAGCTGCACAGATGAGTGGAAAATTCCCTCCTTGTCCTGGCCCAGGGAAATCTCAAAGGGGTCAGGGTATCTCTCGTCAGGGCTTGAGCTGTCATCGCTGGTCTGGGCGTTACAGAGGATCAGGGAGCGGGAGATGGACCGCAACTTGGTGGATTTTCTGCTCTTTCCGGAACGGCTGTGAGGCTCCATCCTCAGGGAGGAGGTAAAGCTGCCCTTCTTCCTTTCCTGATCTCTGGCCCTCGGCTGACGAGTGGCGACTGGACTGGGTTTAGCCACCACGTCGTGGGTCCCTGGAAGAGAAAGGAAATGGGAAGAGGCAATGGGACTTGCTGCAGACAAGTGGAGCAAGACACAAGTCCTGGAACTGAGCCATGATGTCCGTGAAGCAGGACAGATGGCGAGATCATCATTCGATGTAACTGGCCCTTCCAGGGTGCCGGCCACATGGAGGGATCAAGTGTTTACCACACCCTCCTGAAGCTCCAATACTTTGGCCACCCGATGTGAAGAGCGGAGTCATTTGAAAAGACCCTGATCTGGGAAAGATTGGAGGCAGGAGGAGAAGGGGACAACAGAGGATGAGATGGTTGGATGGCATCACTGACTCAACCAACATGAGTTTGAGCAAACTCTGGGAGACGGTGAGGGACAGGGAAGCCTGGCGTACTGCAGTCCATGAGGGTTGCAAAGAGTCAGACGCAACTTAGCAACTGAACAACAACAATCACTCTCAGGCTCACAGAGCCCAGAGCTTCTCTTATCCAAACCCTCCTTCTACACACGGGGACACTGAGACAGAGAGAAAGAGGTTCAAATGCAAAGCCACAAAGAGCATTCGCAGGACAGATCACGGGTAGGAGTTTAGAGATCACAGAGACCTGTGAGACTTTTAAATGTAAAAGCCATTCTTCAGACAAGAGTGTATGGGGTACTCCAGTCTATAGAGCGGGTCAGAGTGAAGAAAAGGACTGGGCTGAACCTGCCAGTCCCCTTCTGCTACCCCTGGTCACTCCTGTGGCATCTCCAAGTAAACCTGGGGCTTCAGAGCCCAGGCTGAAAACTGTTGATGTTTATGCCCTCAATTTCCAGATGCTGCTGCTGTTTAGTTACTCAGTCATGTCTGGCTCTTCAGACCCCATGAACTGTAGCCCATGAATTGGCTCCTCTGTCCATGGGATTCTCCAGACAAGAATACTGGAGTGGGTTGCCATTTCCTTCTCCAGGGGATATTCCTGACCCAGGGGTCAAACCTGTGTCTCCTGCTTGGCAGGTGGATTCTTTACCACTGAGCTACCTGGGAAGCCCAATTCCCAGATAAAAAGCCTAAAAGGAGGTTGGGAGGCTCACCTAACGTTGACCCACCAGGATTGTTTTGAGTATAAAAGAAGGTGAATCCTAGACGGTTCATGCCAAAGGGCTTAGCACACAACAGGTACCTGGAAAACCTGTGTGCCCTTCCCCAGGACCAAGGTCACACCTGGTCAGTATCTCGGCCAGGCTGAGGGTCTCCTCTGTCATCTTTCCCCATGGGATCAAGATGGGGATCCCCATGGGATCAAGATCAAGATCTTTCCCCATGGGATGAGTCAAAAACTGGCTTTACTCATCAGGTCAACAGCATCACTCAGCACAGCTCAGCTCCGCTTCACTGAGAAGTGCCTGTCATGGATTCAGGCATGAATCCTGTCCATGAGGCAGGTGGTTAAAGGGGCTCTGATGCTGCAGAGTTCTGACTCAGGCCCAAGCCACAAAATAAAGCCTGTTGCCAGAATAACAGACTGTGGGATGCTCTTGGCCCACGGGTACTGCTGTTGGTGCACAGCTAGTACGGAATAAGGAAAAGCAGAGGTCTTCCAGCATTTCATCATGCAGAAACTCTTTCATATTATATAATCTCCCCAAGAGAACACCTTCTTGAATGAAGAGTGTTTTTCAATACCCAGGTGCATTGTATTGTTTTCTCTATTAGCATTTTAATTTTATCAGCGTATCTACCAACCTCCATGGCTCAGTGATAAGGAATCTGCCTGCAGTGTAGGAAACACAGTAGTCACAGGTTCAATCCCTGGTTCAGGAAGATCCCATGGAGGAGAAAACGGCAATGCCCTCCAGTATTCTTGCCTGGCAAATCCCATGGACAGAAGAGCCTGGGGGTGGGGTGGAGGCTACAGTCTATGGGGTTACAAAGAGTCGGACATGACTGAACACACATGTACATGTCTATAGCAACCAATAACAATGAATCAAAATGAATGAATGAATAACTATTTGAGAGTGTACCCTATATATCAGGTACTCTTCTTGATGCTTTGGTATAAATTAACTCAGTGGGCTTCCCTGGTGACTCAGACAGTAAACAAAGTGGAAGTGAAAGTCACTCAGTCGTGTCCGACTCTTTGTGACCCCATGGATTATACAGTCCACGGAATTCTCCTGGCCAAAATATTGGAGTGGGTAGCCTTTCCCTCCTCCAGGGGACCTTCCCAACCCAGGGATCAAACCCAGGTCTCTGGCACTGCAGGCAGATTCTTTACCAGTTGAGCCACAAGAGAAGCTCAGTAAAGAAATCGCCTGCAATGAGGGAGACTCGGGTTTAATCCCTGGATCTGGAAGATCCCCTGGAGAACAGAATGGCTACCCATTCTAGTATTCTTGCCTGGAGAATTCCATGGATCAAGGAACCTGGCGGGCTACAGTCCACAGGGTTGAAAAAGTCAGCCATGACTGAGCAATTAACACAACTAAATATTGGTCCATTTTATCAAACACCCTCTTGCCAATATCCCAAAGTCCTGTACTCTGTTTCCTTCCATCTAGAAAACAGTGAGTCCCCTACATACAAATCAGTTCTGTTCTGAGAATGTGTTCATAAGTCCAAGTTATCTGAGGTACTCAGCTAACACGATAGGCTATAGAGTACCATACTATGTTGAAAGTGTTAGTCGCTAGGTCGTGTCCGACTCTTTGTGACCCCATGAATCGCATTCCGAGGTTCGATTCTGGGGTTGGGAAGATTTGCTGGAGTAGGGATAGGCTATCCACTCCAGTATTCTTGGGCTTCCCTGGTGGCTCAGATGGTAAAGAATCCTCCTGCAATGTGAGAGACGTGGGTTCGATCCCTGGATGGGGAAGATCCCCTGGAAAAGGGAAAGGCTACTCACTCCAGTATTCTGGGCTGGAGAATTCCATGGACTGTATAGTCCATGGGGTTGCAAAGAGTTGGGCACAACTGAGTGACTTTCATTCACTCACGGTCGTAGCAAACACCTTCTTCCAACAACACAAGAGACTCTATACATGGATATCACCAGATAGTTAATATTGAAATCAGACTGATTATATTCTTTATAGCAGAAGATGGAGAAGCTCTACACAGTCAGCAAAAACAAGATACACAGTCAGCAAAAACAAGATCAGGAGCTGACTGTGGCTCAAATCATGAACTCCTTACTGCAAAATTCAGACTTAAATTTAAGAAAGTAGGGAAAACCACTAGGCCATTCAGGTATGATTTAAATCAAATCCCTTACGATTATACAGTAGAAGTGACAAATAGATTCAAAGGATTAGATCTGATAGAGTGTCTGAGGAACTATGGACAGAGGTTCCTAACATTGTACAGGAGGCAGTGATCAAAACCATGCCCAAGAAAAAGAAATGCAAAAAGGCAAAATGGTTGTCTGAGGAGGCCTTACAAATAGCTGAGAAAAGAAGAGAAGCTAAAGGCAAAGGAGAAAAGATATACCCATTTGAATGCAGAGCTCCAAAGAATAGCAAGGAGAGATAAGAAATCCTTCCTAAGTGATCAGTGCAAAGAAATAGAGGAAAACAATGGAATGGGAAAGACTAGAGATCTCTTAAGAAAATTAGAGATATCAAGGGAACATTTCATGCTAAGATGGGCACAATAAAGGACAGAAATGGTATGGACCTAACAGAAGCAGAATATATTAAGAAGAGGTGGCAAGAATACACAGAAAAACTATACAAAAAGATCTTAATGACCTAGATAACCACAATGGTGGGATCACTCACCTAGAGCCAGACATCCTGGAATGCCAAGTCAAGTGGGCCTTAGGAAGCATCACTGTGAACACAGCAGTGGAGGTGATAGAATTCCAGCTGAGCTATTTCAAATTCTAAAAGATGATGCTGTGAAAGTGTTGCACTCATTATGCCAGCAAATTTGGAAAACTCAGTAGTGGCCACAGGACTGGAAAAGGTCAACCAAAGAAAGGCAATGCCAAAGAATGCTCAAACCACTGCACAAATACACTCAGTTCACATGCTAGAAAAGTAATGCTGAAAATTCTCCAAGCTAGGCTTTAATAGTATGTCAACCAAGAACTTCCAGATGTTCAAGTTGGATTTAGAAAAGGCAGAGGAAACAGAGATCAAATTGCCAACATCCGCTGGATCATTGAAAAAGCAACTGAATTCAAGAAAAACATCTACTTCTGCTTCATTGACTATACTAAAGATTTAGACTGTGTGGATCACCACAAACTGTGGAAAATTCTTAAAGAGATGGGAATACCAGACCATCTTACCTGCTTCCTGAGAAACTTGTATGCAGGTCAAGAAGCAACAGTTAGAATCAGACATGGAACAATGGACTGGTTCCAAATTGGGAAAGAAGTACGTTAAGGCTGTATATTGTCACCCTGATTATTTAACTTATATGCAGAGTACACCATGTGACAGCATATTAATAAGCAGAGACATTACTTTGTCAACAAAGGTCCATATAGTCAAAGCTATGGTTTTTACAGTAGTCATGTATGGTTGTGAGAGGTGGATGATAAAGAAGGCTGAACGTCAAAGAATTGATGCTTTTGAACTGTGGTGTTGGAGAAGACTCTTGAGAGTCCCTTGGACTGCAAAGAGATCAAACCAGTCAATCCTAAAGGAAATCAACCCTGAATATTCATTGGAAGGACTGATGCTAAAGCTGAAACTCCAATACTTTGGCCACCTGATTTGAAGTGCTGACTCATTAGAAAAGACCCTGCTGCTGGGAAAGATTGAAGGCAGGAGGAGAAGGGGACGACAGAGGAAGAGATGGCTGGATGGCATCACCAACTCAATGGACATTAGTTTGAGCAAGCTCCAGGACATGGTGAAAGACAGGGAAACCTGGCGTGCTGCACTCCATGGAGCCGAAAAGAGTTGGACATGACTGAGCGACTGAACAACAACAACAACAACAACACGTATTTAGTGCTTATGATGTACTGTTCTATTTGCTTTACCATTTAGTTCTCGTAAAATCTATTGTAGGCTCCATCAACATCCTAATTTTGCACACATACACACACACAAAAATGGAATTCATGGGGACTTCCCTGGTGGTCTAGAGGCTAAAACTCTGTGCTCCCAGTGAAGCGGGCCTAGGTTCAATTCCTGGTCAGGGAACTAGATTCCACATAGCACAACTAAGAGTTCGCACGCCTCAACTGAAGATCCCACACAATGAAATGAAGATCCAAGATCCTCCGTGCCACAATTAAGACCCAGTACAGCCAAAAAACAAACAAGATATGTGCCTCAGTTATCTTTTTTTGAACTGTGGTGTTGGAGAAGACTCTTGAGAGTCCCTTGGACTGCAAAGAGATCAAACCAGTCAATCCTAAAGGAAATCAACCCTGAATATTCATTGGAAGGACTGATGCTGAAGCTGAAACTCCAATACTTTGGCCACCTAATTTGAAGTACTGACTCATTAGAAAAGACCCTGCTGCTGGGAAAGATTGAAGGCAGGAGGAGAAGGGGATTTTTAGAAAGATAACTGAGGCACAAAAAGGTTAGGTCAGTTTCCCAAGACTGCACAGACAGAACTCAGTGAAAGCAGGAATTTAAGCAGGCAATCTGACTCTGGGGCTTGCATCTTTGCCATGGTTCTGCACAGCCATTGATTAGTGTCTCTCTTTAACCTCAATCTCTCCCTCTCTTCTGGGTTTTATCCTCAGCATATAAACATACTCAAATTGTCCATCTTGGAAAAATTACATGTTGTATCTATATCCTCTTCTTGTTACCTGCCTCTCTTAATCCCCTTCATATCTTCCCCTCACCTTTTAAAAATTATGGTAAGAACATTTAACATGAGATCTGCCAGGCTTCACTGGTAGCTCTGTTGCTAAAGAATCCACCTGCAATGTAGGAGACCTCAGTTTGATTCCTGGGTTGGGAAGATCCCTTAGAGAAGGGATAGGCTACCCACTCCAGTCTTCTTGGGCTTCTCTGTTGGCTCAGATGGTAAAGAATTCGCCTGCAATGCGGGAGACCTGAGTTTGATCCCTGGGTTGGCAAGATCTCCCTGGAGAAGAGAATGGCTACCCCCTCCAGTGGGAGAATTCTTTCCTGGAGAATTCCATGGACAGAGGACCCTGGTGTGTCCATAGCGTCACAAAAGAGTCAGACACAACTGAGCGACTCATTTTTCACTTTCACTGCTACCTTAACAGATTTTAAAAAATATTTACTTATTTATTTGGCTGCAGCAGGTCTTAGTTGAGACATGCGGGATCTTTAGTTGCAGCATGTGAACTCTTAGTTGTAGCATTTGGGATCTAGTTCCTGATCAGGGATCAAACTTGGGCTCCCTGTTGTACTGGGAGCACAGAGTCTTAGCCACTGGACCACCAGGGAAGTTCCTTAACAGATTTTAAAGCATACAAACCAACACTGCTAACAACAAGCATGGTTTTGACAATGGACCATTCTTCTGCCCTTCCTCTTCCTGAACAAAATGTTTTACACTCAGTACTTTCTGCCCTCAGGCTCACCTCCTCTTTGAGCTACAGCCCAGAGAGTCAGCTTCCTCCCCCAAAACCACTGAAACTTTTTAAAATCACTTCTGCCTTTTACCAAAGTCATGAACCCAAGTCCAGAGGGCGTGGTCTGCTTGCTCAAAACCTGCCTTATTTCTAGAGGATTCATTAATCTGAATATCATTGCTCATATCTATTGGTTGAAGAATACAAAGAAATCAAGCTTTTAGAGTAGCTCTTTTTCCCCTCATCTTCTCATTACTAGCCTTTACTTCTGGGTGTCATCTTTCAAATCCAAATTGTAAATGCTCTCCTCCCTGCCACTGTAATCCAACACAGGCATTCCTTTGCATTCTGTCAATTCAACATCCCAAAACTATAAGCTCTCAACACCAGCACCACTGTAAGGATTAATGTATCCAAACCTCGTTGCCTTTTGTTCAACTTCATGAGGATTCCCCGTAGTTCACCTGGAACTCATGGAGAGGGAAGTGTGTGTGTGTGTGTGTGTGTGTGTGTGTGTGTGTGTGTCACAGTTAACACTGGTCCATTAGGCATTTGAAATACTGAAAGACAATCGAAGTTTAAAATCCTTCTGGACTTCTGTTGGTGCTGTATGGAGAACCTATAAGTACGGAGTTGCCCATACCACCTTGTGGAAAGGGCTGCCTGAGAGTGAAGCCAACACAGAAGGTCCAGAACTCACAGAGGAAGATGAAGATAGAAAGGAAGACAGAAAGAGAAGGATGAGCCTAGAGGATATAATACCAACACCTGGGACTTCCCAGGTGGTCCAGTGGTTAGGAATCCACCTTCCAATGCAGGGGGTGAGGGTTCAATCCCTGGTTAAGGAACTAAGGTCCCACATGAGTGTGGCAAAAAAATAAAATAAAAATAAATCGTTAAAAAAAATAATAATAATAATACCAACACCTAGACACAGCCATGCCTGAAGCCATGCTATACCTGAAGCCATACTATCTATTCACTTAGAGAAATGAATAAAACTTCCTCTTTTTTTGCTTAAAAAATCCTCCTGAATTAGTTGTTCTTTCTGATGCCACTGGCATAAGTTATGGAAAATAGTGACATTCAAAGGCCGAGAGGCTTTTTGAAACTGCCTTTTATCCCATCCAAGTCTAGTAGAGGAGCCAGTCACCCCCAGTCAAGGCCCAAATTCTTCTCCCCTTCAGTGCTTGGCTCTGGAATAAAGGCCTCTTGCCTTCTTTTTCACCAAGCATTACCACCATCTGTGTGTATTCTTAGACTGCAAAGCCAGTTCCCTTCCCCCTCTATCTCCCCACCCTCCGCAGCCCACAAGAGCTGTCCCAGCAAAGGTGAGCTCACTCAGTGAGCATTTTCCAGGACACAAACATGTGGAGACCTTCGGGACCCCGTAAAACGCATGTCCTGCCCCCAGTGGTGGAAACGTTAGCTGCGTGTAGGGTTTAGGAGACCAGAAGGATCGAATTCCTCAGTGGAAACTGGGCTAATCCCAGAGGACCGTTGCAGGAGTGTCTGATGAGTACAGTCAGTTTTTAAAAATAAGCTTTTCCAGAGAGAACCAGGACTTCTGCGGCCGTGGCTGTCACGTGGGATGTCCAGTGGAGCCCCGGGATGGGAGGCTGGGGATACACTGGGGACCAGGGAGTAACCCTTCAGTCTAGAGCAAAGAGGGTTTGCAAAATGAACCCTGTTACTGTGGAAAATGTAAAAAAGAAAGGGAACAATTGCAAAAGGACTGTAGAGGAAAAGCCAGGATTGGACTTCTGTGGGAGCCTGTGTTCCCTCTAGGCCTAGCATAGTAAGAGAGGAGAGAGAGAGAGGATAATTGAAAACACAGCACCGTGGTCACACGGTTCAACTTAGCTTTGGTAATTGTGCTCAGGACATTGGAACCAGCTTCTGCTCCCTAATGGAACCAAATGAGAGTGGAGCTGGTGGGCAAGCCCATGCCATTGCCCAATTCCAGTCTTCAAAAGGTCAGAAGTAATGAGCTTTCTCTGATTTTACCCCAGGGCTGTAGGAGCATTTGCCAAGCTCTTGTCAGCCTTGCTCTAACCCCGTGGGTCCTCCACCAGGCTGTCTTTCAGGTCTCTTCCAAGGCTGCCCAAGGATGCACAGCTAAGGCTTCCAATGTGGCTGTGCTAAAAAGGACCAGCTGTTCCCCTTACCCAACAGAAAACTCCGAAGGATCCACTTCACCCCGGGAATCAGCTCTCCTACTCCTTGGAGGCCTTTCCTCCCAAACCATGATTGTATTCACTTTAGTTAGAGCTTCCATAGAATGCTCGGGCTGGAAGGGTCTCCATATGACCCACAGGAGGAGATCCTGTGGCCAAAAGAGACACGAACTGACCCACCATCATAGTTTCAGTGTGCTTTAGACCCACCTTGGCTAAGCCGTCATCTGTATAGCAAATGCAGAACTGGGACTTCCCTGGTGGTCCAGTGGTTAAGCATCTGCTGCGCATTGCATAGATCATGGGTTTGATTCCTGGTTGGGGAACTACATGCCACAGAGCAACTAAGCCCGAGAGCCACAACTACTGAGTCCCGGTGCTCCAACTAGAGAATCCACACACAATGAAAGATCTCGTATGCCACAATTAAGACCTGGACAGCCAAATAAATAATTTTTTTTTAAAGAAAGAAAATGCAGTGTCAAAAGTATAAAGTTGAAGGGCAAAAAAACAGACGGTTCTTCCTTTAAAGGGACTTGAAGAATTTCCAGACTGGGGGCCGGGGAGCTGCATCAGTTAAGTCCTCAAGGAGGACTCTCTTCTTTCCTTTCTTTCTTCTTTCCTTCCTTCCTTTTCACTTGTTGACTTTGCAAGCACTTGCTGAGAAAAACTCTTACGTGCTTGCCTCTCTGCTGGGCACAGCTAACCCACTAGAGAAGAAACCATGGTATTTCCATCTGGTTAAAATACACTTATTTCACTGGAGAACTTTGCAAGGGTGCATAACCATATGGAGAGAGGGGAACTAGCTGATAAAATGTGTTTCAAATTTCTGAGTTCTCCGACAGTGTTCTATATCAAAGGCAATTTTTAAAGTTTGGTCACTCCAGCCCGGGGGTAATTTTTTTGTTTTCAGCTGAGAAGTGACTCAGAGATAAGAAATGAAGGGAGGAAACTGATGGCTCCTTTTCTTTCTAAAAGAGTGTCTTTAATAGGACTCCAGGGACATGCGGCTGGAATCAGTGGGGTGTGTGTCTGTATACATCGGTCACGGGACAAGACGAACGGCACAGCGCCTCTCAGCCTCTTTCCCAACTGGTAAAGTGAGCAGGCTGTGTTGAAGTGAGTTTTATACACTTGATCTTTCTTCCTCTGTGCTGTTACTTCCCAGAGGGAAGGGACCATATCTCATCATTTTATGTCCCCAGAGCTCTGTCAAGGCTTGCCACACACAGAGTAGGGGCATCTGCATGTCCAGTGAATGAATGAATAGTGGGTAAGCATCTCAAAGGTTCCTTTGCCCTCAATGGACCTTTCCCACATCAATATGAGGTGAAATGATCCTAGATGGTTAATTTTATGTGTCAACTCCACTGGGCTAAGGGGTGCCCATATAGTTGCTGGGCTTCCCAGGTGGCTCAAGTGGTAAAGAATCCGCCTGCCACTGCTGGAGATGTGGGCTTGATCCCTGGGTCGGGAAGATCCCCTGGAGGAGGAAATGGCAACCCACTCCAGTATTCTTACCTGGAGAATTCCACGGACAGAGGAGCCTGGCGGGCTACAGTCCACGGGGTCACAAAGAGTCAGACACGACTGAACCACTGAGCATGCAAACACACACGCACAGTCACTGGAAAGCCATTTGAAGTCTGCTCTCAGGAAAATTCTAAAGGCATGTGTGAGATCTCAAGAGGAGGCCCTCACAGGGGACGCCGCACTTTCAAGCACCCTGGCAGGTGATCGAATCCATCAACAGGCAGGCACAAGTGGCGTCACCAGGATGCCCTCCAAAAAGCACAGGCCTCTGAGACAGAAGATGAAGATGGACAGGACTATTACCTCATCGGCATGTATTCCCTCCAAGAGAGAAAAGGGTGAAAATATAATTAACCTCAAGAAAAATCTAGATAAATTCAAGAAAGGCATCTCCACCCACCACTGTTCTGAAGGGATTGGCTAAGATGGATTCCTCATTAAATCCCAGAGCTTGGGGACTTCCCTGGCGGTCTGGTGGTTAAGAATCCGACTTGCAATGACAGGGATATGGGTTCGATCCCTAGTTGAGGAACTAAGATCCCACATGATGCAGAGCAGCTAAGCCCCCACTCTGCAACTAGAGAGAAGCCACAGTCACAACCACTGGATACACGGGCCACAACTGGACAGTCTGTGGCTACAACTAAAGATTTGTGTGGAGCAACGAAGACCCCACGTGCTGCAACTGAGACCCAACGCAGCCAAATATATAATAAATGATGAATATTTTTAGAGATCCCAGTGCTTGGAAGAAGGCTTCACAGGTAGGAGATACTGAATAAAGACTGTTGCCAAGAAAACAGCAGTCAGCTGCCTAGCACTGGCCACAAGAATGCTTGTAGCTGGGAGAAATGACAAGCAGGTGCAGAAATGACCTGGCCAAGAGCTTAGACTCTGGAGGTGGCCTTAGTTTGCATGCCAGGTTTCCCCCTTATCTGTGCAACCTCAAACCAAGTATTGAACTCCTTTATGACTTAGCTGATCACCCATAAAATGGAGATGACAATGCTAACCATGTGGGAACGAGAGCAGATAGTCCTGAGAAGGTCTTGGCTGAGTACCTGACACATACATGGACTAAAACAGAAAGAGAAAATAGTAGAATAGTGGGAATAACCTAAATGTAGATCAAGGAGAGGTTTTTATTAAAAATATTATGATACACTCACACACGGAACATTATGTGACCAATCTCAAGAATAAAATATATGGATATGGAAAGAAGTTCACAGTATGTTGTAAAGCTAAGAAACACCATAAAATAGTCATATCGGCTAGTTTGGGTCATAAAAATGTACTTGCCTGAAGAGACATCAAACTGTGAACAGTGTTTTTTGGCAGGTGAAGATGTTGGGGGGTGAAATTTTCAAGGAGTTTTTCCTTTTTACTTATTAATTTCTTGTTTCTGGTTCCTTATGACAGTTACAAGAAATTTTAGTTTTAAATTAAATTTTAATTATAGTTTCCATCACAATTATAACCAGAAAAATAAAAAGTTTTTATTTTGAAAAATAAAATAGAAATTTATGGCTAATTTCTATTAGCTAGTAGTTCTGATTAACTTGAATAATAATCTTCTCAGATTTGAAAATATCTGATTGACATTTTTACTGAGATTTATAGATGAATCTGGGTAGAAAATCTTCCCATCCAGGAACATTTTTTAAACTTTTGCTTTGTTTATATAGTTGCTCAGCTTTTTTCTCAGACCTTCAGTCAAATTTTATGTTCTTCATCATACATAGTTTAAATCTCTCTAATAACATTTATCCATCTGCACTTTACTTTCTACTTTGAATAGACCATTATTAAAATATTTTTCTAGTTGTTCATAACTTATCTATAAGTTATGACTTTTGCACATTTATTTCATAACCAGCAATCTTACAGATCTCTCCTATCCAGAAGCTATTCAACAGTTCCCCTGTGTTTCCAATTGTCTGATATCTACTAACAAATCGGCTTCATCTTATAATATTTTTACCACTTATTTCATTTTATTTCCTAAGTCTACTACTGACTAAAGTTTCCAGGACTTTAATAAATAATGCTAACAATAAAGGAGTTCCATGTCTTTTTCTAGATGTTAATGGAAATTCTCTAGCCTTTCACAGTTGAGTAGAATATTGATAGCTATACTGAGATAAAATTATTTTTATTATATTAAAGAAATCGTCCAAATTACTAATTGCAATTTGGGAAGTATTTTCTCCAAGAATGGTGTTGCCTGTTAAATGCTTTTTCAGCTCCTCAGCCATGTTGTGTATCATTCTTTTGAGTTCTCAGTGTGAAGAAACATATCATTGGCTTTTTTAAGATTGAGCCCCTAATATTGTGATCTTTCTGGACCCCAATTCTTCTCATAGAAAACTGAATTTAGTTTGCTAATATTTTGTTTAGGATCGTTATATCTATGCTCACAAAAAGAAATGGTGGACTTCCCTAGTGGCACAGTGAATAAGAATTTGCCTGCCAATGCAGGGAACACAGGTTTGATCGCTGGTCTGGGAAGATCCCATGTGCCTCAGAGCAACTAAGCCCATGTGCCACAACTACTGAGCCCTAGTGTTGCAACTACTGAGGCCAGTGCCTAGAGTCCATGCTCTGAAACGAGAGGCCGCAGCAATGAGAAGCTGGTGCACAGCCTGAAGGGCAGTCCCTGCTCACTGCAACTTGAGACAGCCTTCGAGCAGCAATGAAGACCCAGCACAGCCCAAAATTAATTAATTAAAAACTCTTTTTAAAAAAAGCAAACAAAGCGAAAAGAAATGACCCTTCATCTCACTTTCTGCTATCTTAGGTTATTATTAAAAAAGGAACTGGGGGAATTCCCTGGAGGTCCAGTTGTTAGGACTTTGTGCTTTCACTGCTGAAGGCCCGGGTCTGAAATAGTTTACTAATTTAAAATAGGGCTTCTCTTGTAGCTCAGAGGGTGAAGAAACCGCCTGCTAAGCAGGAGACCCAGGCTTGATCTCTGGGTCAGGAAGATCCCCTGCAGAAGGGACTGGCAACCCACTCTAGTATTCTTGCTTGGAGAATCCCATGGACAGAGGAGCCTGGTGGGCTACAGTTCATGGAGTTGCAAAGAGATGGACATGACTGAGCAACTAACACACACACACAACACAATTTAAAATATACTCAGTAAAAGTTTGAAGTAGTTTTCCAGAAAATCTCTTTGTCCTGTCATCATGTTTGAGGTGGTTCTTTGAAACTTTCCATTGTTTCCTTGGTTGTTGTCTATTTACTTTTTTTTTTTAAGAAACTTATTTTTATTTTATGTTTTAGGCCAGATGCAGCATGTGAGATCTTTGTTCCCTGACAAGGGATGGAACCTGTGTCCCCTGCATCATTAGCGCAGAGTCTTCATCACCGAACCACCCTGGAAGTCCCCTGATCTATTCAGTTTTTAAAAAATATTTTCCTTTGACAGTTTTGTTCACTTACATTGTTGATTAAGATGGATGACTTTTCATCAAGATTTTCAAATTTATTAGTATAGAGATGTCTTTTACAATTTCACAATTTACTTTTTTTCTCTGAACTATATAGAGACCACTGATGTGCATTTCAGTTGGTCCTCTGGTCCTTCTTCCTATTTTACTCACCTGATTGAAGTGAGCTATTCTACTGGTCCTCTCAAAGGACTCAGAATTAGTAAAAAAAAAAAAAAAAATCTACTCTTTTCAGTTTACTTTCTAATGTATTTACTTCTGCTTTGGTTTTATTCCTTTTTCCTTCTTGATTTTCTGATATTTATTTTGTGCTTGTGTCCATCTTCTAGAGTGTAATATTTAGTTCCCTCAAATCCATTCTTTCTGTTTTAGAAATAACAGCATATCATGCCGTGGTTACCTGCTTAGCTTTGAGCCTGACTAGATCTGAGTTTAAACCGCTGTCCGATTATTTACTAAATGTCTGACTTGGAAAATCTACCGAACTTTTCTGTGACTCCAGTCTCATTATCTGAAAGACGGGGATGACTGTAGGAGTCATCTTGCAGCAGTTTTGGGACAGACAATAAACTGAAACACCAGATGTGAATCCCTTAGCACGGTTGGTTGGCTAGTACAGTTACTATAGCCACCACTGTCAGCGTCACCATTATTATAAAAAGCTAGAAATTTTCCTCTGAATGACCCTTTGGCCACAACCCATGGATTTTAAAACATGATGATCTAATTGTTGTTATTTTAGAAATGGCCTGTAACTGCAGCTTTGATTTCCAATTTAAACCCAGATTTTTAGAAGATTGCTGTTGTTATTGTTAGTGTCTTGTGGTTAAACTTCCAAGATTTAACCTTGTTGTTCTTATAATTTTTTTATTAGAAAATTCCAGTTTCATTGCATCGTGGCCACAGGATGTGTCCTGGACACTTTTTATTTGTTGAAATTTATTGAGGCTTATTTTGTGAGCCAGAATGTGATGTAGCTAAATGTTTTAAATGTTCAGTGCCCATTTGAAAGGAATGATTATTCTGTTTAGAGTTTCAGATATGGATATACTCAAATGTGATATTAAAATATGTATATATTCCATCTTATAAGTCATAAACGAATTATATTTTGGTCTAATCTGTAAAAGCTTAGAGTGGTGTTCATTGAAATCTGGTACCATATCTGTAAGACATTTCCAAAAATTTTGCTTTACATATTTAAATGTCTTTATTAGAAGAAATTTTTACAAAATGATAGAAGAGTACACCATAAAGTTCTCAATTTTCATATCTCCATGGTGCACACTTCTTTTATCATTTTGTGAAAATTTCTTGTAATAGTTTCCTCAGCTTTTGTCTGACAGAATTAGCATTGTTACCCCCACTTTTAATCTGCATTTACATGGTTTTTACCCATCACTTTATTTTTAACCTCATATGATTTCATTTTCAATGTATCTCTTACAAGTGGGGTATAATTTGGAGTGAGAGAGAGCATTTCTTTCTTTTTTTTTTAATGCAAGGTTTTAATATTTCTGTTTATTTATTTTTGACTGCACTGGGTCTTCATTGCTGCACTTCGGCTTTTTCTAATTGGAGCGATCGGGGGCTACTCTCTGGTTGCGGTGGCTTCTCTTGTGTGGAGTACAGGTTCTAGGCCATACGGGACACATGGGCTCCGTGGGTGTAGTTCTCAGGCTCTAGAGCACAGGCTCAGTAGTTGCTCTGTGCAACAAAGACTAGGGATTGAACCCATGTCCCTTGCACTGCAAGTTGTATTCTTAATCACTGGACTGCCAGGGAAGCCCTCTTTCAATACTTTAATTTCCCTTTTTCAAGCTGAATCTGGGAGACTTCCTTTTTAAATATAAACCTTGTATTTGATACTATGTTTTATGTATCTTATACACATTTAATGAACAACTTTGTATCTTATATCTTAATTGCGACATCTTCCTTCTCTGATCTGTTTTGGTTTGGTCTTTCTGTAGCTTCTTATTGTCTCCTTTTCTTGCTTTTCAGGCAACCCATTCACTCTTTCCTGTCCTTAATGACTCAGAGGCTTTACGTTTTATTTTTGTATTATTGACGGCTCTGTAAAGAATTTTTCAAAGTGATGCTTGAGCACAGATGTTCCTTCTTCATCCATTCCAAGAAAGACACTATCTTATGCCTCTTCCTACACGTTCAGGGAAACCTCTCACTTCCTCCTGATACCAACCTCTCCATTTAGAGGTTTGGAGGACATTATGTATTATCTCTTTCAAAATTATTTTTATCACTTGTATTGATATTATTTCAAAATCCTGTTGAGAACAGTCAATGATTGAGATTAACTTAGCCTCCTTTTGTGGCCCAAATATGTATGTATACAGCGATTGGTTGGGGTTTGGGTTTTGCTAAGAGATTATGTATCATCTCTTTCATATCATTCTCTATTTCTCTCAACACACACACATGCCTTTACTGTTTGCTTTTTTTTTAAACTTTTATTTTATATTGGGGTTTAGCTGATTAACAATGATGTGATACACTGCTATAATTAAATGGATAACTAACAAGGACCTACTGTATAGCACAGGGAACTCCGCTCAAAGTTATGTGGCGGCCTGGATGGAAGGGGAGTTTGGGGGAGAATGGATACATGTATATGTATGACTGAGTCCCTCTGCTATGCACCTGGGCTTCCCAGGTGATGCTAGTGGTAAAGAACCTGCCTGCCAATGCAGGAGACATAAGAGATGTGAGTTCAATCCCTGGGTCGGGAAGATACCCTGGAGGAGGACACGGCAACTTGCTCCAGTATTCTTGCCTGGAGAATCCCATGGACAGAGGAGCCTGGTGGGCTACAGTTCATGGGGTCACAAAGAGTCAGATGTGACTGAGCGACTAACACTTTCAGATACTGAAATTTCTGCTCAGATTGCTCAGATCTTTCGCATGCAGATGGGAGCCTGAGGAAGGGGCTCAGGCTGACTCTCATCAGAAGAGAGCTGCTAGGATCAGCAGGTAGGAGACCTTGTGCATCATCTGGAGAACGTGTCGGGGCATGATGGTGGAGGCACCTCCCATCCACCAGGCAGGGCAGCCGTGTCCTCACTGCAGAAGCATTTCTAGCCCAGATGTGCATGCCTAGTCTCAGCCAGAAGCAGGAGCGGTGGGATCCCCCCTGGGTGGTCCCCAGTGTCTGGGGCACTGCACAGAGCCACCAGCAGCCTTATCAGTTGCTCCTACCCAATGCACACACTCTCCTTCAGCATCTCCAAGTGTGGCCAACACAGCAGCTCCCAATGGGCTCCGCCTTCCCACCCAAGCACCCTGCTCCCTCCCCCATAAGCCACCCCAACACCCTGTCTGTTCTAAGTCTTTCATGCAGACCTCTCCATCTTTCTGCCACAACTTGCTGAGCTTACAACACCAACATAGATTTGTTCTTATTTAAACTGGGATCCAAAAGAAGAACTTGAAGTAAATTCTTATGCTGCCTTCCTAACCAAACTCCAAGCTATTAGTTTATCTTTCCACATGGGGTATTTTCCTCCCTGCATGTATTAGTATGTTGTTATTCACACTGATTTGGGTCTTAGTATCAAAAAAATCTTCTATATTAAAACGGGTTGCCAGCCCAAACAGACAATGCACATAATAAGGTGCTACTGTCAGAGTTAAGGTTGTTGTTATGTTGATAATGTTCATTCAGTTTTTAAGATTTTTTTTTATTGGGATATGGTTGCCTTACAATGTTGTGTTAGTTTCTGCTGTACAGCATATTGAATCAGTCATATGTATACACACACACCCCTCCCTGTGCTATACAGCAGCTTCCCACTAGCTATCTATTTTACACATGGTAATGTATCGGAGAAGGCAATGGCAACCCACTCCAGTACTCTTGCCTGGAAAATCCCATGGATGGAGGAGCCTGGAAGGCTGCAGTCCATGGGGTCTCGAAGAATCAGGCACGACTAAGCGACTTCCCTTTCACTTTTCACTTTCATGCATTGGAGAAGGAAATGGCAACCCGCTCCAGTGTTCTTGCCTGGAGAATCCCAGGGACGGGGGAGCCTCGTGGGCTGCTGTCTATGGGGTTGCACAGAGTCGGACACGACTGAAGTGATTTAGCAGCAGTGTATACATGTCAAACTCAATCTCCCAATTCATCCTACCCGCACCGCCACCCCCTCCGCCCCTGTGTCCACACATTCGCTTTCTACAGGAATGAAATTGGGTCATTTGTAGAGATATGGGTACTTCACTCGGTCAGAAAGAGAGAAACAGATATCGTATATTAGTGCATATATGTAGAAGCTAGAAAAATAGGTGAACCTAGTTCCAGGGAAGGAATAAAGATGAAGGTGCAAAGAACAGACATGTGGATATTGTTCATTCATTTCTGCAACAACTATTTCCTGAGATTCATCATGTGCCAGGCAATGATGATATAAAGGATGAAGACATGGTACTTTCTAGCCAGCTGGAGAAGACAGATGTGTATCTGGGTAATATTCTTGGTGCAGGAAGTTTGATAATAAAGGTTTGAATCAAGTGCTACAATCTGAAGTAACTATGTGTTGTATCACCAAGGAATCAGCCCATGAGCTGAGGCTTGAAAGCTGAATGAGGGTTTTCCATGTGTGGAAAGAAAGGAGATTTGGGAGTGAGCATCTCCAGCAGATGGAACAACATGCAGACTCACAGAGCTGTAAAAGACCCTCCTTATTCAGATCAGAGCAGATTTCTGGGCGACATCTAAGTCTGGGGTTGTGAGCAGTGGGGAAGGTCCAGATGGCCAGTTCAGAGAGGTGTGCAGCCATGGTCAAGGAATGAAGATCTGATCCTGCTGGTGAGAGGATTTCATTTCAAAGTGCACCCGCTCCTCTTCACCTCCAAACCCTGAGGGCCCCCCAGTGGGGCCCAGAAAGAGGAATGGGGAGTTCGGCAAGAAGGCAGGTCTCAAACTTCTGGCCTGCCTTCAGTCTGAATGATTCTGCTTCTGCTGCTGCTAAGTCGCTTCAGTTGTGTCTGACTCTGTGCGACCCCAGAGACGGCAGCCCAACAGGCTCCCCCGTCCCTGGGATGCTCCAGGCAAGAACACTGGAGTGGGTTGCCATTTCCTTCTCCAATGCATGAAAGTGAAAAGTCAAAGTGAAGCCACTCAGTCGTGTCTGACTCTTAGCGACCCCATGGACTGCAGCCCACCAGGCTCCTCCGTCCATGGGATTTTCCAGGCAAGAGTACTGGAGTGGGGTGCCATTGCCTTCTCTGATTCTGCTTTTAGCTGCTTACAAATGAATTTTAATGGGGGTGATTTAGTTGCTAAGTCATGTTCGACTCTTTGCGATCCCATGGACTGTAGCCTGCCAGGCTCCTCTGTCCATGGGATTTTCCAGGAAAGAATACTGGAGTAGGTTGCCATTTCCTTCTCCAGGGAATCTTCCCGATCCAGGGATTGAAGCACTGTCTCCTGCATTGGCAGCCAGATTCTTTACCTGCCGAGCCACCTGGGAAGCCATTGGCAGTGCGTGGAGGCTCCCTAAGCTTCCTCAACCTGGACTATGATGCAGGCCCCAGGGACAGGGAGGGGGCCTCAGCCAGACTCACTTGTCAGGGATGGTCACCATGTAATTGAAGAGCTGCCAAGGGATGCCCTGCAGGATGGTGTTCCTGAAGCTGGTGTGGTTCAGCACCTGCCTGGGCCTCCCGTCAATCACCACCACCTGGATGCCATTTTCCGAGCCCGGGTACTTCTTTCCGTCCACTGGAAACCATAATAAACACCAGCGGGCTTCGAGGAGGGGGCTGGCCCACCCTGATAGCTCATGCCCTCATCATGTTTGGAATACAGGAGGTGCCCTCAACTGTGGTCATACAAGTTGACTGCCACTTAACTTGGGGACATAAAAGAGAACAGAAGGGACTTCCCTGGTGGTCAAATGGTTAAGAATCTGCCTGCCAATGCAGGGGACAAGGGTTCATTCCCTGGTCCCGGGAGATTCCACATGCCATGGGGTAACTAAAGCAGTGCACCACAACTACTGAGCCTGAGCCCCAGAGCCGTGCTCGGCAACAAGAGAAGTCATCGCAAGGAGAAGCCTGCGCATCACTACTAGAGAAAGCCTGCGCACAGCAACGAAGACCCAGTCCAACCGAAAATAAATAAATCACTGTGAAAAGGAGAGCAAATGGAAGAGAGGAAAGGAATGGAGCCATCCTGTCCTCCTCAGCAACCTGGACCAAGGGCTGCTTGGGGAAATGGGGAAGGCTTGGCCCTGGGCTCTTGAGACAAAGGTGCAGCCTTCAAGGAGCTCAGCCAGAAATGGGAGGATTGCACCTGGCATGAGAAGGAAGTGGATGTTTCCTTGCATCCATAGGGAGCAAGAAATCTGCTGACTCCTCTGACAACAGAGAGCAAGCACATTTATCAACCAACAAGCACCAACCCAACTGTGTGAGTGAAACCACATGGAATTAGTCCAAAGCAAGTGGACCCTCATCTAGAGCAAGTGCAGTGACTGACAGCCTTCCCAAGGCCAGTGTCAGAGCTGTCCATGCACCGTGCCCACCTGGGGAGAGGAAGCTTGGCAGGCAGCAGGGGAAGTCTCCTTTGGGCTGCCTCCACCCACTCCTCTCCACCCTTCCTCCTGCTTCCTTGCACATCTCCAGCCCCAAGATGAGGTCTTGGCTGTTAAGGTAGAAATCCCTGAACCAGTAGCTCCTGGGGCTGCAAAGTGAGGACTAACGACTGCCCGCAACACATCTGACCTCCCAGATGGCTTCCTCCTCCCCTCACTCTGCAAAGGTGGCCCACAAGTCCCACCCCAGTGACCAGCTTCTGCTCCTGCCCAACCCCAGCACAGCTGCCAAATAGGAAACCAAGATCCAGCAACCGTGCTCTGCCCCCATGCAGGTCAGAGAAGCCAGCCTCCTGACTCTGTGAACCGCCTCCTGGTCAGAACTGCTGCTCAAGGGACATTTTCTCTCCCGGGCCCACCTACCTCTCTGCTCACAGCCCCTGGGGCTGTGCCCTCCTTGGCTTCCCTCTCCAACTGCTCAGCCAGGACCACGGCATCATTTATCCCGGGAAAGCCAGGGCCCAGGCTGGGGTCAGAGGCGGCAAGAAACGAGAAATGGACGCTCCTTTTCACCCAGAGGCTGCTCTCTGAATCAGATCCTGAGATCTGACACTGTTCTCAGCACCTGCTCTGGACAGGTGACTCTGGGCAAATGTGGCCAACCTGTCATTGGCCAGCTCGAAGACTCCCGACCTGAGCCATCTGACTTCTCCGTGGGAAGTGGCTTGGTCCAAAAGGGCCAGGCTGCCAGCGCTGGGAAGCTCGGACTCAGGACAAAGTCCACCATCTGCTGGGCTGGCAGAGAACACGCAGGAGGCCAGTGCCGCCCAGAACCCAGAACCCGGCAAGGCTCCTCCTTGTGGTCCCAGGCAACCCCTGCCTTCCCTGGATAACCCAGAAGTGGCTGGGAGGTCAGGAAGGTCATGACCCAGTGTCTCAGAGAGCCTGGCATAAGGTCAGCTCACACCATCCTGCCATGAATCTTTTAATATCACTACATTCATTTTACAGGTGAAAAGTCACTGCATAGAAATTCATTGAGCACCTACTAAGTGCCAGACCTGGGCACCCAGGGTCATAGCCCATTTCTGGTTCAGCAAAAATCTAGTGACTTTCCAGAGGCCACGTAGCTAGCAAGATGTCAAGCCAGGTGTCTAATCAAGATCCACCCAACCCCAAAGCCCTGGCTCTCTTCATGACATCGTATTGGGACTTCCCTGGTAGTCCATGCTCCCACTGCAGGGGGCCTAGATTCAATCCCTGGTTGGGGAACTAGATCCCACATGCCACACCTAAGAGTTTGCACGGCACAACGAAGATGTGGTGCGTGCATGTGTGCTAAGTCGCTTCAGTTGTGTCTGTTTGCGATTCCATGGACTGTAGACTGCCAGGTTCCTCTGTCCATGGAATTCTTCCCAAGGATCAAACCCATGTCTCTTGTGTCTCCTGCATTAGCAGGCAGGTTCTTTACCACTAGCACTGCCTGGGAAGCCCTAAGATGTGGTATAGCCAAATACATGTTTTTAAAAAAGGGAGAGAGAGAAAGAAACTGGCTTTTGGGAGCCTGTCTGTCCCAAGCCTGATGTCCCCAAGCCAGTTGTCAGCATCAATAGGGATGCCCCAGGGAAAACAATGGAAAAAATAAGTTGTGTAACAAGTTTGAACCCATGGAAGATTCTTCTAGAAATACCAATTCTTAAGCTGCACCTAGTCCTCCAGAATCAGAATCTCTGAGTATGGGGCCTGGCCTGGCACTCCATTTTATAAGCCCTCCAGGATTATCTGGTGGTTGCTCAAGTTCAAGGGAGTTTCCCAGATGGCTCAGCGGTAAAGAATCCATCTGCCAATGCAGGAGACACAAGCTGAATCCCTGGATTGGGAAGATCCCCTGGAGAAGGAAGTGGCAAACCACCCCAGTATTCTTGCCTGGAGAATCCCATAGACAGAGGAGCCTGGTGGGCTACAGTCCATGGGGCTGCAATCATTCGGACATGACTGAGCACACAGGCACAAGTTCAAGAACCAAGGACTTCACTTATGTAGAGCAAGTTGAGAACCACAGCATCAGGGGACAAGGCACTTCTATGTGTCCTACTGGGACTCTCATCACATGGGCAGAGTGTTTTTCCCCCGCATGTCCCCCTGGAGAGCCTGATCTAAGGGTGACATTTAACCCGTCTGCCCCTTAAAGACCATCCCACACTTTTGTCCTAAGCACAGCCTCTGTGAGCTGTTTGTATGGACCAGGCTGGGACTTTTGTGTGACCCTCTCTTCTAACAAACGGAATGCTTTCTGACGCTCACCACCAAATGTTTCAGGGCTGGCTGGGGGCTTTAATGAGGGTGTAGGTGCAATCCGTGGGAAGCCATGCAAGGCTTTGGAAATCTGGCCATCGCTGGGACAGGGGCCCATGGTCACAAGGGAGGCGCTTTGGGGATAAAGCTGCCTTTGTCAACGGGTGTGGGGGGCAGTTCCACATGGCAGGGCTGAGTCTGGGGTGCAGTGTAGTAACTTCTCAAGTGCAGGGCTTCCCCAGTGGTTCAGTGGTAAAGAATCTGCCTGCAATGCAGGAGACGCTGGTTTTATCCCTGGGTTGGGAAGATCTCCTATGCCATGGAGCAGCTAAGCTCTACAACTGCTGAGCCTGTGCTCTAGAGTCTGGGAGCAGCAACTACTGAAGCCCGTGTGCCCTAGAGCCTGTGCTCCACAGCAAGAGAAGCCACCGCAATAAGAAGACTGTGCACCACAACTAGAGAGGAGCCCCTGCTCGTCACAACTGGAGAAAGCCTGTGCAGCAATGAAGACCCAGCACAGCCAAAAATAAATAAAACTGTATAAAGTGCAGGGAACCTTGGTCAGTGTCGCCTGCTCTGCTCACACCTGTGATGCAGTCAGGGCTTAAGCCCAGGGGTAGACCACCAAGGCTGTTTCACTGGCAGAGAAAGGCTGGGGGCGATCTGGCAGCCCAGGAGGCCAGCCTGGCCCTTCCAGACCCCACAGCCTCTGCGGGCCCTACAGCCCCCTTCCAAACCTTGTCCTTGTGTCTGAATCCAGGTCCTGCTTCTCCATCTTCAGATGACACCCACCTGCTCACTCTCAGCAGGTGAATTCATTCCGGCCCAGACCTTCACTGAGTGCGGTTTCTCTCCTGGTGGAGACATCCGTGCCACCTGGGACTCTTCCAGGAAAAGGAGACCCTCCCCTCTGCTTCCGACACTCCCAAAAGGTGAGCTCGTGCCTGAAGAAAGCTGGGAGGATGCATCTGGAGAGCCCCACGTGGGTGAGAAGTGGGGGCCCCTGAACCACACACCAAGCTTGGCCAGCTCCTACTGTGGGATGTCGGTCATGTCTCAGCCTTGGTTCACTCAGCTGCCAAATGGAATTAAAAACTCCCACCGCCGAGGGCCAACAAACACATGAAGAGATGCTCAACATCACTAATTATTACGGAAACACAATCAAAACTGCAATGAGCTATCACCTCACTCCCATCAGAATGGCCATCATTAAAAAAAAAAATCTACAAACAATAAATGCTGGAGAGGGTGTGGAGAAAAGGGAACTCTCCTACATTGTTGGTGAGAATGTAAGATGGTACAGCCACTATGGAGAACAGCGCAGAGATTTCTTAAAAAACTAAAAACAGAGCTACCATATGACCTAGCAATCCCACTTGTGGGCATAAACCCAGAGAAAACCATAATTCAGAAAAGACACTTGCACCTCAATGTTCATTGCTGCACTGTTTACAATAGCCAGGACATGGAAGCAACCTAGATGTTCATTGACAGAGGAATGGATAAAAAAGATGTGGTATATCTCCTTTACTTTCTTCATAGAACTCGTCACCATCTGAAGATGTCCTGTAGTCTATTTGGTCTGTGGTTTGTATTTCTACGTCCCATTTAGAGTGCAAACACCCCAGACAGGAGGAATTCATCAGATTTGTTCACTGTGGGGTCTGCAGCCCTAGGGCACGGCTGGTCCAGAAGAGCTCAGTAAACACTTGCTGAATGAATCAACCCCAAACTGAATGAATAAATAAATGACTAATGCCATGTAATGAGCATCTACATTTGTTTGTATTTTAGAGTCTACAGGGAGTTCTGGAAGACATTTTCTTAATCTAATATAGGTGATTATGCTCAGGTTTAGATGGAACTTAACCTATTTGACCCTCTCTCCTAGTTTCTCAAGGCCACAGATAAGAAAAGAGTGAGCAAGTTCTCTCTGAGAGAAGAGAGTTTACTTCTGAGAGCATCAGTGGCCCTTTGGATTGGACAAGCAGAATCACTTGGTTTAATTCACAGCTACAGGATGGAACATTTGGAGGTACAGAAGCTTGACTGGTTAATAACAGTAACAACTGGGACTTCCCTAGCAGTCCAGTGGTTATGATTCTGAGCTTCTACTGCAGGGGCACAAGTTCAATCCCTGTACAGGGAACTAAGATCCTACATGCTGTGTGGTGCGGCCAAAAATAACAGCAACAGCGGTCATTCGCGAAGCACTTGCTCTGAGCCACCCTACTAAGTACTGTCGACACAGCATCCATCTCCACAGTTAACTTATAGGGTTGGTGCTATTCATTATTCCTATTTTCTGGATGAGGAAGGGAGAAAGAGGAGGCACCAGCTGGTAACAGGCTTTCCCAAGGCACGGAGCCAGCATTTGAGCCCAAGGTTATCTAACAACAAAGTCCAGGCCATTCTGGCCCTTGGAATAAACACTGAATAAACAAACCAGGCGGAGTTGAGCAATCTGGAAATTCCTACCCCACCCGGCAGCCCAGGCACAGGGGCTGGAGGTTGAGAAAGGGTTAAGCACCAAAGAGAGAGGGAAAGGTTGGTGTTTGGGTGGCGCTTTTTCCAGGCCCTGATTAGGAAGGTTTGCACACGGTGTGCTTGCTTGCCCTCCACCCGGCCACAAGAAAAGGCCAGGTTTTCATGCATGACTGACACACCCAGGACAGGATGGAGGTGGGGGCTGTTTCCATTCCACAAGATTTAGGCAGGAACCATGTGTTCAGTCTGGGGTCTTGCCTCTTATAAGGGTGTAGACATAGTTGAGTCCCTCATCTTTTCTGGCTCTTACAGGATGCTGGAGCTTTCTGAGCCAGGGGCCCGGCTCTGTTCAGTATGTGTTCAGACAGGACGAGGGGTGAGCCAGGGTTGGGAGGGAACAGCCAGGCCCCCTCCTGCAGTCCTCCTGCCCACACAGTTATCGCAGGAAAGCCGCTTCCTGACTTGCTTCAGAAAGCAACGTTTTTAAAGATGAAGAAATCCCTGCTTTCTTTTCTTAATTTGTTATTGTCATGATATGACTGACTCAATAAGTAAAAATGTTCAATTCCAGCCCGAGGTCACAGGCTCATCTCCCCCAGGCTGGAAACTCCTCCGGAGGCTTCGTGCCTTCTCCCACTTCCTCACCTCAGCACATGCACATGCTGCCCTTTTCTAACTCACAAAGCCCCTGCTTCTCAGCCGGCTCTCATGTTTGGCTCAGAGCCACCTCCTCCAGGAAGTCTTCCATGATACCTCCATCCCAATTCACCGATGGAATTAGGGGCTGTTCTGCTGTCATCTCAAAGCTCTCTCATCAGGGTCTTATCCATTTACTGTGAGATCCCTGATGCCAGGGACTGTGTCTTGTCTCTCTCTGTAGCCCTGCACAGTCCCTGGATGTTAAATAGCTATTGGAGGAAGGAATGAGAAGAGAAAAAAAAAAAAACAGGAAAAAAAGGCAGGAGGAAGGAGGGAGAGAGGTCAGATGTCTCTGTGGTCAGATGCATAGAGAGATATATGCATAGGTCAGATATAATAGAGACAGAGACAGGCAAATATAACTAACTGCATGCCCAGGTATGCGTATGTACCCTCCAGTCACAGGAAGGGTATGGCGGGAAAAGCCCACCATGGTCCAGGAGTTCAGAGGCCTGAACTCTTACTCTCAGGTTGTTGCTGACTGGCTGTGCGGCCTGGGATAAGCCATGCCCCCTTCTGAGCTTCAGCTATCTCCTTTGTGACATGTGTTATTATCAGCCTTTTAAGGGTTTCCCTGGTGGCTCAGTGGTAAAGAATCCACGTGCTGGCAGCAGTGGGACACAGACATAGAGAACAGACTTAGGGACACGAGGTGGGGCAGGAGCGGGTGGAAGGGGAGAGTGGGATGTACGGAGAGTAAAATGGAAACACACACTCAGTTCAATCCATTTCAGTCCCTCAGCCGTGTCCGACTCTTTGCAACCCCATGGACTGCAGCACGCCAGGCTTCCCTGTCCATCACCAACTCCTGGAGCCTACTCAAACTCATGTTCATTGAGTCGGTGATGCCATCCAACCATCTCATCCTCCGTTGTCCCCTTCTCCTCCTGCCTTCAATCTTTCCCAGCATGAGGGTCTTTTCAGATGAGTCAGTTCTTCGCATCAGGTGGCCAAAGTATTGGAGTTTCAGCTTCAGCATCAGTCCTTCCAATGAATACTCAGGAAGATCTCCTTTAGGATGGACTGGTTGGATCTCCTTGCTGTCCAAGGGACTCTCGTGGAAACATACATTACCATATGTAAAATAGAGAGCCAGTGTGAATTTGCTGTATGACTCGAAGAACTCAAATGGGGGTTCTGTAACAACCTAGAGGGGTGGGATGGGGAGGGAGGTGGGAGGGTGGTTCAAGAGGGATGGGACATACGAATACCTGTGGCTGATTCATGTTGATATTTGGCAGAAACCAACATAATACTGTAAAGCAATTATCCTTCCATTAAAAATAAATAATTAAAAAAAAAAACTAAAAAAATAAAAATAAAAAACCCACCTCCAATGCAGGAGACACGGGTTCAATCCTTGGTCCAAGAGGATCCCACATGCCATGGAGCAACTAAGCCCATGTACCACAACTACTGAGCCCAGACACTGCAACTATTGAAACTGTGTATCTAGAGCCTATGAATCTAGAGCCTGTGCATCTAGAGCCCATGCTCCACAAGAGAAGCCACCACAATGAGAAGCCCTCGCACTGCGATGACTAGAGGCCGCTGCTCACTGCAACTAGAGGAAAGCCTACATAGCAATGAATACCCAGCACAGCTTTAATAAATAAAAATCAATTTTCAAAAAAGATTTCAATAAGAAGGTTCTCACTGCCTGATGCATGGTGCTGTTTCAAGAAGCATCAGTGTTGCCTTCCTCCAGCAGCACTCCGCCTATGGTACCCTAGATGCCATCCTCGACCAGGACAGAAGGCAGGGTGCAGGAGCCAGAAGTCCGTTTTCATCTCATACCATCTCAGCCATTCAGACGTTAAAATGCATACACCCTACACTGCGTGATACCCATTCTGGCTGCTTCCGTGTTCATCTTCCCAGGGACAGATGCTCACTCTGGCTCCAATTCCTGGACCAGCCTGGTCTGCAGCAGGACATACAGGGCATCTCCTGTGAAAAAAGCCTGGGGAGGGGACCCTCCAAGGGGACCCCACGTGAGGCCCTGGGACACGTGAGTATATACAGAGCCTTGACATGGTTCTCTTTGCCACCCAAGCGTCCAGTTCCCATGAAGGGCACCTGCTCTGTCTCCTCCGTCCTGGCCTATTCCTAACCTTGCTGTCAGAGCCCGGAGCCCCATTCCAACCCTATGCCCAGCCCGCACCATTATCTGTACCTGCTTCTCCTCTGCCCCCCAAAACCATCTGCTTGATGCTGCTCCCTTCTCCCCAAACCCCAGCCAAAATCTAAACTTGAACTCACTGTGAGGTCTACCCAGCAGAGCTGGGCACTTTTGCCACCAAGGGCTCTGCCCATGAGACCAGCATAGGATGAAGCAGTGCTGTACTTTATTGCTGTTGTTTAGTCTCTCAGTCGTGTCTGACTCTGCCACTCCATGGACAGCAGTGCACCAGGCTTCCCTGCCCTTCACTATCTCCTGGAGCTTGCTCAAACTCATGTCCATTGAGTTGGTGATGCCATCCAACCATCTCATCCTTTGTCGTCCCCTTCTCCTCCCACCCCCAATCTTTCCCAGCATCAGGGTCTTTTCTAATGAGTCAGCTCGTCGCATCAGGTGGCCAAAGTATTCGAGCTTCAGCTTCAGCATCAGTGCTTCCAAGGAATATTTAGGGTTGATTTCTTTTAGGATGGACTGGTCTGCTCTCTTTGAAGTCCAAGGGACTCTTGAGAGTCTTCTCAGCAACACAATTCGAAAGCATCAGTTCTTCGGCTCTCAGCCTTCTTTATGGTCCAACTCTCACTGTATTTTATTAAATTAGGTCTTTGCATCTAGTGGCACATAACATATTATTAATATTAGTAAAAACTGAAAGCAACTGAGGAAGGACATCGGAGAGCCTTCTGGGGTGAGAGTAATGTTCCTAATAAGGTAAGTTTCTCAGGTGTATCTGTTTTTCAAGATTAATCGAATGGTACATACATTTCACTGTGTGTAAACTTTACCTGAAAGAAGAACAGTCACCAAATACTGAGCTTGTTTTCATTATATACATGCTGAAGTGTTTAGAAGTGAAGTGTAGGGGTGCCTGAAACTTATTTGGAAATGTATTAAAAATATAAGATGGGAACTTCCCTGCTGGTCCAGTGCTTAAGAATCCACCTTGCAAGACGGGGGACATGAGTTCCATCCCTGGTCTGGAAGATCCCACGTACTGAGGGGCAACTAAGCCCATGCACCGCGATGAGCCCATGTGCCCCAGAGTCTGTGCTCTGCAACAAGAGAAGCCACTGCAAGAAGAAGCCTGTGCATAGCTAGAGCGTAGCCCCCACTCACCACAACTACTGAAGGCCTGTGCACAGCAACAATGACCCAGTGCAGTCAAAATAAATGAATATATTTTTAAAAATTAAAAAAAATAAGATGGATGCATGGGTGGTGGATAGAGGGTTGGTGGGATGGATAGTCACGTAACAAGGCAAAGAAACATTGCTTGTAGAATCAAATAGTAGGTATATGCTTGTTGACTACAATTCTTTCCACTTCCCTATATGTTTGAACATTTTTGATAATAATATTTTGGAAAGAACACAATTGAAAGCAAGCTAAGTTGATAACTGGGGGAGGTATGAAATCAATTGTGTCCCTGATGTGGTTTTCTGAGGCCATAATGGTGATGGTTCTGATGACTTCACAGGAACTGAGAAGCCTAACGCCAAGTAGAAACATCAGCATGGCAATTGGTCTGTTATGTGTCTAAGGATCGCTGTAGTTATTTTTCAGCCACATGCTAAGAATTCACGCTTTAGCATGAAACAGAGCTGCCTGGGTTCAAACCTCAGTCCTGCTGCTCACCGTTTGGATAAGCTCCCCAGGCCCCATTTCTGCTCACCTTATAATAAAGACAAGGCTTTCCCCAGTGGCTCGCTCAGACTGTAAAGAATCGGCCTGCAATATGGGAGACCTGGGTTCAATCCCTGGGTTGGGAAGATCCTCTGAAGAAGGGCATGGAAACCCATTCCAGTATTCTTGCCTGGAGAATTCCATGGACAGAGTAATCTGGTGGGCTACAGTCCATGGGGTCGCAGAGAGTCAGACATGATTGAGTGACTAGTGCACATATTGCCTCATAGGGATGCAGGGGAAGATCCAGTGAGTCCATGCCCATCAGGGTCCTAAATCAGCACCTGTGCTGAAAACCCCCCAGGTGGAGGGAGGTGCTGGTATTTACGGAGAGATTTCTAAGAGGCACCCTCCAGGGTTGGCCAGCAGATGTGGGGAAGAGAGATAACGGGCTGACACATGGAGAGAAGGGCTCTTGAGGCCTGGCTCCACCAGCAAAACCTCTTTTTTCCCTGCGCTGACAAGTCACCAGGATGCTTTAAAAAATTTTTCTTTAAATTTTATTTGACTGCCTCGGTCTTAGTTGCAGCATGCAGGATCTTTTGTTGTGGCTCGAGGGCTTAGTTGCCCCAAGGAATGTGGGATCTTCCCAGACCAGGCATTGAACCCGTTTGCCCGCATTGCAAGGTGGATACTCAGGCACTGGACCACCAGCGAAGTCCAACCAGGATGATTTTTTGAAAGATGCTGTGAGGAAAACAGACTGATGGACAGATGTTTACGAAGCACACAGAGGCGATGTTAAGCTCATAAGATCTGAGACAGTTCATTTCTCATTGCTTCTCTACCTCTGCACCCAACCTAACTCCCGAAGCTCCACACACAACTCAACTGGCGCCTTCTTAGGGAGGCCCACCCTGACCACCAGACTAGGCCAGTTCCCCAGTGAGAGCCTCTCATAGTGACGAATCCTCTTGTCATCATATTGATGCGTATGTGTGCTTTTTATCTCCAGTTTCCCAGTATATCCTCAGAGCCCAGCACAGTGCCTGAAGCAGAGACTGCGCTAAATAATCTGTTGAGAATGAATTCCAAGTGTCTGAGAAAGCAACTGCACTCTCTGTAGATTGACAAATAGAAAATTGGTGGTGGGGTGAAGTGTTATTCACTCAGTCATGTCTGACTCTTTGCAACCCTATGGACTGTAGCCCACCAGGCTCCTCTGTCCATGGGATTCTCCAGTCAAGAATACTGGAGTGGGTAGTCATGACCTCCTCCAGGGGATCTTCCCAAACCAGGGAGATTGAACCCATGTCTCCTGTACTGGCAAGCAGATTCTTTACCACTGAGCCAATAGGAAAGCCCCGAGAGGTTAATTACCTTTCCCCAAACCAAGTAGCCCATTCATCTTAGAGCTAAGGTTCCATCTCAGTAGCCAGACCCTGCAGCCCTGGGGTCTTGGTCCCTATGCTCCACTGCCTTTCTTCTGAAGTCGGAGACACTTTAATGGAACCTAACCAAATGGATCTCAGGGTTCCAGCCTCTCGGCCGTATCTTCCTCCTGGAGCTAGAAAAGTCAGAAATGTGCCTTTGACTTGCTTCTCTTTCTTTTTTAAAAGAAAACCACGTGTTTATTCTCTTCTGCCAAAGTTACAACAGAGCTGAAGCTTTGCCAGTGTTGACTTAAAAAGCTGGGCTGAGGGGTTAAAATCCTTTCCCCCGATGCCTGTTTGTTTATGTTTCCGGAGTGAAAGAAGGAGGTTGTTATAAGAAACCATCTGATCCATTGCAGAGGCTGTACCTGCGGCAAGGCAGGGAGTCTGGCCCGAGTACCTGGCGCCCCTCTCAGCACTTAGATCCGAGAAGGCTCTGAGGGGGTCCCTGCTCCAGAGACTTGTTCTCCTGTCTCCCCCAGACGCTGAGCAGCATCCCCTCCTGTTCTGCATCCTGTTAGAAGCGGAGCACAGCCGTGCGGACTCTGACAACTCTGGACATTTGACATCGATGCCCTTGCCCCTGAAAGTTGCCAGGACCCCTCACAGAGGAAGGAAGGGCAGGTACAAACCGGCTGCCCTAGCCAGGGCTTTCTCTCATCCCCTTTGGGTGGTCCTGCAATAAAGCCCACCCTTCACCCTTCTGACAAGCAGCCTAATGAGCACTCAGCCAGCCTCCGTGAGGACAACGCAGACAGACAGGGAGGGACTGCACCACACACACACACACACACACACACACACACACACAAACACAACACAGTATAACCCCAACGATGCTTTTCCATGCTTCCACTCCTCTGGGAGAACGTCAAAAAGAAAAAGTCAAACTCTCCATCTCCACCTCCCCGTGATTCAGCCCCACTCACCATTCTCCTTTCGTGGGAAGACTCTCTTCTGCAAACTCATGTCGGGGGGCTCTGAGGATGTGGGAGAGCAGTGACTGGTCCCTCTGGGTTCGGATCAAGAAGTCTTGGGGGATCAACAGCAGCTTCTAGGGCTGGGAGTATTTGAATGGGAGTTAAAATTACAAAGTAACTCCTCGTTAGAACTGTTTCTCCCCCCGCCGGCAGGGAGGGAAGAAAAAAAAATCCCTTTCCCTCTGCCAGCAAATCTTTAACGTCTCAAAACAGTTGCTTCCAACTCCTGCCCTCCTTGCGAAGCGAATGTGTAGAAGGCGATGTAATTTCACTGAATCAAGCCCTCAGATCACAAGCCTTTTCCTGTACCACAAACAGAAATGTAAAACCTCAAACTTTCCCTTGGACTGGGAGTCCGTTGCGAGCGGGCAGAACACGATGCTCTCTGAGGTCTAATGTATGGAAAACGTGCTGAACTTTTCAGATCATCCCAAGGGCTGGAGTCCGTTCCCCCACAACTTCCCACCCTCAATCTTTTTTTTTTCTTCTTAATGAGTTCTGGTGTGTTTATGTCATTGCAAGGGACAAACACAACACCTCCAGTCCTTGCCCAAAGTCGAAGTGATTCATTTTCTCCTTCACACACGCCACACACACACAGCGCCTGTTGAATCCCAGTGAAAACGGCTTTCATAAAATCCGCGCGAGGCTGGGGTGGAGTGAGGCGGGGTGAATGCAGTCTGTGTCCTGCGAAGGGCAGTTGGGCTCGGGGGAAGGTGGAGGCTGACTTGAATCAAGACAAACAGAAGGCGCCCTGACTCCCGCCCTTGTCAAGAGGAGGAGGGATGAAAGAAAAGTGGACACAGCCCTGGGGAACTGGGCTCCGAAACTTTCGCAGTGTTCTCTGCCCAACTTCCCCTTGTTAGCCTTCCCATACCCTGAAGGATCTATTTTTAGACTTGGACAAGGCATACTATTATTTTAAATGACCAATTTGATTGCTGGGTTAAAGAAATCTTTGGATTCCCCCCACCAGAAAGACCAAAAGAATATACCGTAAGTGGGCAAAGAGTCGGGGCCGAAAGCTGGGGAAGAATGTGATGGTTTTCAGGACATGGCAATGTGACAGCAGACTCAAGTAAAAGCCTGCTATGTTTGATAGAGAAAAAGCCACCAGGGAAGCAGGAGTGACAGACCCTGAGCAGGAGTGTCAGCTCCTGGGTTACCTGTCGCCTGCCAAGTGGCCCAGGTCTTCTAGGGGTGAGCCCCTGCCATGGACGCCTCTGGCCTCCTGACCGATGTCACTCCCCCCACTTCATAGCCTTTTAAAAAATACTTATTTGGCTGCACCGGATCTTAGTTGCATGAGGGATCTAGTTCCCTGACCAGGGATCAAATCTGGGCCCCCTGCCTTGGGAGCGCAGAGTCTTAGCCACTGGACCACCAAGAAAGTCCCCGTTCATAGTCTTTTTTAAATAAAACTTTTTAAATTTTTTATTGGGGTGTAGCCAATTAACAATGCTGTGATAGTTTCAGGTGAACAGCAAAGGGACTCACTCAGCCATACATACACATGTATCCATTCTCCCCCAAACTCGCCTCCCATCCAGGCTGCTGTATAACATTGAGCAGAGTTCCCTGTGCTATACAGTGGGTCCTTGTTGGTTATCCACTTTAAATATAGCAGTATGCACAGGTCCATCCCAAACTCCATAACTATCCCTCCCCCATATCCTTCCCTCTGGCAGCCATAAGATCCTTCTCTAAGTCTGTGAGTCTGTTTTGTAAATAAATTCATTCTTATCACCTCTTTTTAAAGATTCTGCCCATAAGGGATGTCAAATAACGTCCCTCCTTCTCTGTCTAACTTCACTCAGCCCCACTGTTCAGAGTCTTGAATCACCATCACTCAATTAAACCACCTCCAGGTCACTGTGACCACTCCGCCTCCCCACCTCCCTCAAATAATCATTTCTCTGGGCAGTGCTCCAGGGTGCCAGGGGGAAAAAAATGAAAAAAAAAAAACAACTCTGCTGTCAGCACCTGGAGTCAGAAAAGTTCCCTGAGGGTCATCCTTCTCCCAGGATGAGGGTTTGGATCCAGAGCTGGCACTTCCTGCTGCCTGCTCTACCTTGCTCGTAGTAACCAACTGACTGCCCAGGCCATGGACCTGCAGCATGCTGCAGGAACTCTATGCACAAAGAACCACGAGGGCCAGACACTGGCCTTGCATTCTAGTGGTTCCCAGGAGCGTCAGCAATGGGAAGCCAGCTAGACAGGGGAATAGTCTGCAGAAACTAAAATGATGTAATAAAGATTTATTGTCATAGAAGGGCTTTCCTGGTGGCTCAGGGGTAATGAACCCACTTGCTAGTGGCAGGAGAGTTGGGTTTGATCCCTGGGTCAGGAAGATCCCCTGGAGAAGAAAATGGCATCCCGCTCCAGTATTCTTGCCTGAAGAATTTCATGGACAGAGGAGCCTGGGGCTATAGTCCATGGACTCGCAAAAGAATCAGACACAACTGAGCGACTGAACAACAACATTGTCAGAAATGTATTACATCACTAAGCGAATTAAATCAGGTAACAAACACAGAGTGTGTAGTGTGATCCATATTTATGAAGCAAAATTAAATTTGGAGAACTAAAATTGAGGGATGTGGGGGTGGGGGGAGTACTTCCCTGGTGGTTCAGTGGTTAAGACTCTCCACTCCCACTGCAGGGGCCACAGATTCCATCCTGGTGGAAGAACTAAGTTCACACACGTCAAAGCATAGCCAGAAAAAAAAAAAGAAAGAGGGATTTTTCTTTTTCTTCATGGGCTTCCCAGTATCCATTAAGTTTTCCAATATCCATTAGGTTATTCTCAAAGTCAGAGAATAGCAATAGCTTTCAATTCATAACACTTATAGGATGGTAGAAACATTTTTAAATTAAAAAAAAAAATTTTTAAGTTAAATCACTGGCTTTGGGACTCCAAAGTAAACTTTGTTAAATCAATAACAAAGACTATACTTCTGAGGTCATAGCTTTTGATCATATGAATTAAGCCTTTGACAAAGGAATTATTACTTGATTAGTAGGCAGAAGAGTGGCCCCTCCAAAGATGTCCACATGCTATTTTTAGGGACCTGCGAACATGCTATATTACATGCAAGAGGGGATTAAGGTTGCTAATCAGCTGACTTTAAAATAGTGGGACAAACTGAGACAGTAGAATTGACCTTTACACACTACCATGTGTAAAATAGATAGCTAGGGGGAAGCTGCTGTATAGCACAGGGAGCTCAGCTCAGTGCTCTGTGATGACCTAGAGGGGTGGGATGGACAGTGTGGGAGGCAGGCTCAAGAGAGACGGTATATATATATATAGCTGATTCACTTTGTGGTACAGCAGAAACTAACACAACAATGTAAAGCAACTATATTCCAATTAAAATAAAATAAAGGGATTATCCTAGATGGCCCAGGTGGGCCCAATAAAGTCAGAAGTGTCCTTAAAAGTGGGACAGGGAGGCAGAAGAGGAGGTCAGAGTTAGACAGAGTCTTGAAGAAGCGACACTGCTGTCTTTGATGATGCAGATGGGGGCCATAAGCCAAGGATGGAGATGGCCTCCAGGAGCCAGCAAAAGCAAGGGAAAGGATTCTCCCCTCCAGTGCCCAGATAAGAATGCTAACTCCGCCAACACTTTTCATTCTACCCCATGGAGACCCAATTTGGACTTTTGACTTCCAGCACTTTAAGATAGTTTGTGTTTGTGTCTTTTAATCAATTTATTTATTTATGGCTGTGCTGGGTCTTCACTGCTGCGCTGAGCTTTCTCTAGTTGCAATGAGCAAGGGCTACTCTCTAGTTGCGGTGCTCAGGCTTTTCACTGCAGTGGCTTCTCTTATTGTACAGCATGGACTCTAGGGCATGCAGGCTTCAGTAGTTACAGCTCACAGATTCTAGAGCAAGTGCTCAGTAGCTGTGGCGCTCGGGCTTAGTTACCCTGTGGCACATGGGATCTTCCTGGAGCAGGGATCGAACCCATGTCCCCTGCATTGGCAGGCAGAGTCTCAACCACTGGACCACCAGGGAAGTCCCTCTATGTATTGTTTTAAGCTACTCATTTTGTGGCAATTTGTTACCCCAGCAATAGGACACTGACACATTTGAATTTGTGTGTATTTTGTTTGTTTCTTCAATGATGAAAGCTTGGCCTGGAGTACAAAGAGCAAAGTCTGGAGGATACAGAGCACAAAATTTATACCATAAACCCACAGATTTGGGAAAAACACTTGATGATATAAGAGAGGCTATTTTCTTATTTGAAAGAAGATAAAAGTCTGCCCAACTGAAGGGAAAATGAGTTTCAAAGAACACATGGCTGCAGAGGAACTCCTCACTTCTGCCCCTTTGTGGTTGGCACCAAGACACTTAGATAGTACATATTAGGGATAAGACATAACACAGAGACCTGGGTCCCACTTTCTGCCTGAAATGCTAGGAGAAAAGAGCCTCATTTGAGTGTCCTGAGCCAACTCGGATTGGAAATGTTCACGTGGGATGGTTAGACCAAGATCCTGGAACAGTCCCCTGAGTTCCCATGGGAGGATAGAGGTAGGGTGGGAGAGAGGAGCTGAAAGTTCCCTGAAGAGGTGAACTTGGAAGAGATGCCCAGAATACCTGAAGGCCCCAGCTGACCCAGGAGCCCCGGGCGGCTGGATGTGGACAAAGCAGGGGGACCTTTGTGGTGAGAGAATAAGATCCCTGGATGGCCAACATGGAGGGGATGGAACCTCTCAGACAAAGGAGAAGCTGGCAGCTTCCTCTACAGAGAATGCCTCAAAGAGGGGACCACAGGCTCTGTACACGTTCCCCAGTGCCACCATCTCACATAATAACCAGGCAGGGAGACCCTCAACTGGCTGAGCAGGAACCCAGAGGAGACCTGACTAAAATCGGGAGTAAACCAGGAATGATTAAATTTACTTTGGATTAGCAAAATCCATTTTCCATCTTCAGGATTTGCCTGGTGGTCCAGTGTCGAAGACTCCACACTCCCAATGCCAGGGGCCTGGGTTCAATCCCTGGTTGGGGAACTAGATCCCACATGCCACAGCTAAAAGTCCCAAGTGCTGCAACTAAGACCCAGTGCAGTCAGGTAAATAAATATTTTTAAAAACCCACTGTCCAGAAAAATGGGGGTTAAAGAGTTAAGTTCAATAACAGAGAAATATGGAAAATTGCATTTTTTTCTGAAAATAGATTATTATTGATAGTATATCAATAAACATAAGTATATAAACATAAACAGAGATTATCTCTGGCTAGTGAGAGAGATTATAAATGCTTTTCATTTCTTTTTCTCTGCATTTCCTACTTTTCCAAAAGGAACACATTTATATATGTACAGATGTTAGAGCTGAACAATAAAGAAGGCAGAGTGCTGAAGAAGTGATGCTTTCAAACTACGGTGCTGGAGAAGACTCTTGAGAGTCCCTTGGAAGGCAAGGAGATCAAAACAGTCAATCCTAAAGGAAACCAAACCTGAATATTCTTTGGAAGGACTGATGCTGAAGCTCCAATGCTTTGGCCACCTGATGTGAACAGCGGACTCATTGGAAAAGACCCTGATGCTGGGAAAGATTGAAGGCAAGAGGAGAAGGGGATGACAGAGGAGGAGATGGTTGGATGGCATCATCGATTCACTGGACATGAACTTGGGCAAACTCTGGGAGATGGTGATGGACAGGGAGGCCTGGTGTGCTGCAGTCCATGGGGTCACAAAGAGTCAGACATGACTCAGCGACTGAACAACGACAGTCCTCTCTGAAGACACCCCTAACCCAAGTGAATGGAGATGGGGTCAGATGACACAGTCTCAATTATAAACACAGAATATAAGAGAATATGAGGTTTCCCAGGTATCTCAGTGGTAAAGAACACTCCTGCCAATGCAGGAGACACACTCAGTCCTTAACTCAGCAAGATACCCTGGAGGAAGAAAAGAGCAGCCCATTCCAGCATTCCTGCCTGGGAATTCCCATGGACAGAGGAGACTGGTGGGCTACAGTCCATGGGGTCACAAAGAGTCGGGCACGACTTAGTAACTAAACTACCACATAGCTGATTCACTTTGCAGTATAGCAGAAACTAATACAACACTGTGAAGCAACTACATTCCAATAAAATTAAAAAAAAAAAAAAAAGCCTGGTTACCTCCTCCAAACTAGACAAGAAGGTAGGGAAGGAACTAACAAGTTGTCCACAGATTCTAGAGGCCACCCTCTGGCTGGCTGGCTGACCATGAGCTTCAGCCAGGCTGTGTGCTGCAGCTCAGGGAGCAAGAAGGACAGAAATAGCAGCACCAGCCCAGGCAGGGATGCAGGAAGCATCAGGGGACCCAGTGGGGCACAGAGATGACTTAGGAACCAGAACAAACTCGAAAATCTCATGGTAATCCCTGGGGTGTCCTGTCTTTGCTCTCCCTGGAGGTGATGGATAGGTAATAACCCCACTATTTGGAAGGTCATGTGAGTTCAGTCTTGCAGTGGAGAGATTACTCAGTGGTCCAGCTGAGGAGACCTGGGAGAGGCTCAGCAGGGATGCTGAAATAGACACTGACCGAGTCCTAAGCCAGGGAGACAAAGGACCACTGTCTGAATCCCACCTCTCCAGGGGGAACTAGATGTGCCTGGATAGATGCCAACTCAACAGAGGCCCAGGGTCTACGCAAGGCCAGGCATCCTCTCCAAGGCAGTCTGAAGTACAGGGAGGCAGCACCAAAGGCCAGAGCTTATTCTCAAGGGAAGTCCAAGAGCCAAGTTGTGAAGCCTAGATCCAGTCCAGTGTCCACAAGGCAGAGTGGGAGGACACTGGGGAGCTGAGGACGCAGAGTGGGGGAGGACTGGACTGGCTTAAGGGTCTGGAGCATGCTCAAGGAGGGACAGGAACCCCAGTGATGAGAACACACAGTGGTCCCCAACCTTTTGGGCACTAGGGATGGATTTTGTGGAAGATAGTTCTTCCACAGACTGAAAATGCCAGGGATGGTTTGGGGCTGATTCAAGCACATTATATATTTTTAATTAATTAATTTTTTATTGGAGGATAACTGCTTTACAATACTGTGTTGGTTTCTGCCATCCATCAACATGAATCAGCCATAGGTATATATAGGTCCCCTCCTTCCTGAACCTCCTTCCCACCTCCCTCCCCATCCCACCCCTCTAAGTTGTCACAGAGCACCGGTTTGAGCGCCCTGTGTCATATAGCAACTTCCCACTGGCTGTCTATTTTATATGTGGTAGTGTACAGGTTTCTCTGCTGCTCTCTCCATCCATCCCTCCCTCTCCTTTCCCCCGTCAACCTGTGTCCACAAATTTGTTCTCTATGTCTGTGTCTTCACTGCTATGAAGACAGCAGTCTTCAGTACCATCTTTCTGGATTCCATATATATGCATTAACAAACAAGATTTGTATTTCTGGCTTACTTCACTCTGGATAATAGGCTCTAGCTTCATCTACCTTATTCGAACTGAGTCAAATGCATTCCTTTTTATGGCTGAGTAATATTCCATTGCATGTATGTACCACAGATTCCTTATTCAGTCATCTGTCAATGGACATCTAGGTTGCTTCCATGTCCTGGCTGTTGTAAATAGTGCTACGTGAATATTGGGGTACATGGACCACATTACATTTGTTGTGCACTTTATTTCTAATATAATGCCGCCGCTGATCTGACAGGAGATACCCACCAGTCCATGACCTGGAGGTTGAGGACCCCTGCTGTAGACTAGACTTCATGGAGGAGATGGCATTAAGTTTGATCTTGAAGGCAGTCTCACTCCCAGGCCACTTCACACCTCCTTCCCCTGACACTGGCCCCAGAGTCAGGAGAAACATCAGGGAGCCGTCAGCCTCCCTGCCGGCCTGGAGCTCTCTTGGTGGTTGTCTCTGAGTCTGTGCTGTCTGTGGGGGACACAGCAGCTGTTCCTCTAGGGCCATGGGTCCCCTTTCCTCTTCCTTCTGCTGTTCTAGTCTCTGATCCTCCCTAACCCCTGTCCTCCAAACCTTAATCAGCTGCTGTCCTTGTTCTCTGCAGGATTCCATTTGCAGTTAAGCAACTGGGGCTTCCCAGGTGGCACTAGTGGTAAGAACATACCTGCCAATGCAGGAGACACAAGAGATGTGGGTTCAATCTCTGGGTCAGGAAGATCCTCTGGAAGGGGGCATGGCAACCCACTCCAGCATTCTTGCAGGGAAAATCCCATGGACAGAGGAGCCTGGTGTGCTACAGTCCTTGAGACTGCACAGAGTTGGACACGTCTGAGCACGCACAAAATACAATAAGGACAATGGGCTCAGGAGGGAGCCTCAGGAAATTCCAACATTTAAGGGATCAGCACTGGAAGAGACATGCAACATCAAGGCAGAGAAGAAACTAAAGAGAGAAATGAAAATTAAGAAAGTTCCAATACAGAAGCCAAGGGGAAGGGAGGGTCCGTTTTGTATTTTGTTTAGTCGTCGTTGGCTTTGGGACAAAAGAAATAAACTTCAGGAACCTCTGGCAAATCAAGTTGGCCTCCCGTCTTTCTTGGAGAAGAGACTAGCTTTTAGCATCCCCTGGAACGAAACAGCTGTCATTTCCAGGGTGCTAAGGAGGGGGATTGGGGCGGGAGGAGGGGTGGGGAGAGCAGATGGATATAACTAAACTGAGGATCTGGTCAGAGTTTCAACCAATTTCCCAAACCTAGTGCTAATTCGTGCAGCCCACAGTCCATTTCCCATAAATTGAAATCCCTGTGTATTTGAACGGAAATATAATCCACGTGTTCATGATTCATTTGCACTTTATGTAACCAAATGTTGGGCTGTCGCTGTTTGATGTCCAAGACACCATCTGAAGAATCTTTGCAGCCAGAAGTCATGAGTTGCCAGAGAAATGAAAAGGAGACAAGCCTTGGCCAGCCACATCCCTAATCGTAAAGCAGTCAGCAGGGAATGAAGAGGTACAGTGTGAAGGGGGCGCATCCGATATGTACTTATAGATCAGATATATGTTCCGTGCCTCAAGATGCAAGCATCTGATGCTAAACAAGCCACATCAACAAACAGGCAGCGCCCGCAGAGATGCTGTCGGTGATGTAACTGTTTTGGTTCCTGCTGAACATTTTAGATGATTTCCAACTCTGATATTATAAAGCTAAAACAAAAATCTTGTGTATCCGTTTTTGTCCACACCTCTTATTATTGCCTGATGATAAGTTTCCAGATATAGAATTACTGGATCACAGGAAAGACACACAGTGTTAAATTGTATTTCAGGAAAATTGCAAAGTTACTCTTTTATACCGGGCTTCCCAGGTGGCGCTAGTGGTAAAGAACCCACCTGCCAATGCAGGAGACATAAGAGACACGGGTTTGATCCCTAGGTCGGGAAGATCCACTGGAGGAGGGCATGGCAACACATTCCATTATTCTTAACCTGGAGAATCCCAGGGACAGGGAAGCCTGGAAGGCTATGGTCCATGGGGTCACAGAGAGTTGGACACCACTGAAGCAACTTAGCGCATATGTATGCACCCTTTTACACACAATGGATGAACTTGTCTTTCTAACCATGCTTTTTTAAGCTCTGTGCATTATCAAAGAAATAATGACATATTAGAAAGTTATTAAACGTTGTGTTTCAAAGACTATTTTACATGGCATGCAAAGCTATTAATTATATAAATACAAAATTGCATAACTGAATAATAACTATATACAAGTATAAACTCAATTTTGTTTAAATTATTCCATAGTGTGATGTATATTCTATCACACAGAACAAAGTTTCAGTATATGAAAAGGTGCTCAACACCACTAATCATGAGACAAATGCAAATCAAAACCACAATAGTATGTCATCTCACACCTGTTAGAATGGCTGGTACCAAAAAGATAAGAAGCAGCAGGTGTTGGTGAGGATATGGAGAGAAGGGAGCCCTTGTGCACTATGTGTGGGAATGGAAGTTGGTGCAGCCAGCGTGGAAAACAGTATGGAGGTTCCTCAAGAAATCAAAAATAGAACTACCACATGATCCAACAATTCCACTTCTGATATTTACCCAAAGAAAACAGAAACACTAGTTTGAAAAGATATATACACCCCTATGTTCACTGCAGTATTTTTCACAATAGTCAAGACATGGCAACCAGTTAGGTGTCCATCAATGGATGAATGAATAAAGACAAAAAACTTTATATATATATATACATACATACATACATACATATATAACACATATATATTTTGTTTATTTAGGGGCTTCCCTGGTGGCTCAGATGGTAAAGAATCAGCCTGCGGTGCAGGAGACCTCGGTTCCATCCCTGGGTTGGAAAGATCCCCTGGTGAAGGGAACTGCTACCCACTCAAGTATTCTTGCCTGGAAAATTCCATGGATAGAGGAGCCTGTTGGGCTATAATCCATGGTGTCGTGAAGAGTTGGACTCGAATGAGCAACTTTCACCCATTCACTTATTGCTATGTACACACACACAGTAGAATATTATTTACCCATAAAAAGAATGAAATCTTGCTATTTGTGACAACATGGATGGTCCTTGAGAGCAGGATGCTAAGTGAAAGAAGTCAGACAGAGAAAAATAGAGTATGATTTCTCTTATGTGTGGAACCTGAAAAAACAACACAAAAGAACCCCCAAGCTCATAGATACAGACAACAGATTAGTGGTTGCTGGAGGTTGGCAGCCAGGGTGGGGTGGTGGAAGGGGCGTGAGCAAAATGAGTGAAGGGAGTTAAGAGATATAAACTTCCAGTTATAAATAAGTTATGCGTATGAGGTGCTTAGTCGTGTCCGACACCTTTTGATTTCATGGATGGTAGCCTGCCAGGTTCCTCTGTCCATGGAATTTCCCAGGCAAAAATACTGGAGTGGGTTGCCATTTCCTTCTCCAGGGGATTTTCCCAACCGAGGGATCAAACTCGTGTCTCCTGCATTGGCAGGCAGATTCTTTACCTCTGAGCCACCAGGGAAGCCCAAGGTTAATAATACTGCCTTGCATATTTGAAAGTTACTAAGAATAGATTTTAAAAATTCTCAACACAAGAAAAACAATTCTGTAACTATGCCTGATGATGAATGTTAACTAGACTTAGTGTGGTGATCATATCACAATATATCCAAATACTGAATCACTGTGTACACCTGAAATTAATGTTGTATGTCAGCTGTAATTCAATAAAAAAATTTTTTTCTTAAAGAATATCAGCTTCAGCTGCAATAACAAAATCAATCCTCAACTCTCAGCACTTTAATCCCAACAGAAGTTTATTTCTCATCAGCACAAAATCTGATGCAACCCAGGCCACTCTCCAAGGCAGCCCTTTCCAGGTGGTGACTCAGGAACCCAGGCTGTCTCCTTCCTGTGTCTCCACCATCTCAACACTAGTTGAATTCAGAGTTCCAGAACAGAGGACAAGAGAGCATAGAGACTTGGGCTTTTCAAGGCCTCAGGCCAGACCTGACACATGTAATTTTCATTCATGATCAACTGTCTAGAACTTTTCCTCTGACCATGCCCAACTGGTGGGCAGCTAGAAAGAGCACAAGGATGTTCAGTGAGCACTCAATGTCTCAGCTACAGTCTGGTCACCAAATATTCCTTTTCTCCCTTCTTGCAGAAAGAAAACACTTCCAGGACCCATCGCCCCATCAATTTATAGCCCCCAGCTCAAAAGATCAGAATCTCCAGCAGACACATGGGTCCTTGTATCAAGTCAGAAGCAGCTGCTCTCGGTTCTGAGAAGCATCTTTCTAGAGCAGGCGTCGGCAAACTTCTTCAGGGCCAGAAAGTAACTATGTTAGGCTTGCGGGCCATGAGGTCTCTGCTACAGCTATTCAACCCTGCCATTGTAATACAAAAACAGTCACTGACACTCTGTAAATGAACGGGCATGGCAGAGAATGAGACGGTTGGAATGGCATCCCCGACTCAATGGACATGAGTTTGAGAAACTGCGGGAGATAATGAAGGACAGGAAAGGCTGGTGTGCTGCAGTCCATGGGGTCATGAAGAGTTGGACACAACTGAGTGGCTGAACAACAACAACTGCTCTCAGAGGGCACTGCAATTATTTACTGCTTGTCAAGGACACCTTTTAGAAAGTTCTCCATTTTCCATTGCCTCCTTGGCCACCTGTGCAGTAGATGTTGGAAAGCCTATGTCCCTTGGGGGCTGCTTTCCTCAGCCTTTTTGATGCCTGTGCATGGTTGGAGTTTCAGGGTTCTTAGAGGGTTAAAAGTCTCAAATAATCACAGGCTTTCTAAGGCCAGGGTTCTTTTTTTTTTTTTTTTTTGGCAGTCTGACTCTCAGACCACTCAGTAGTCACTTTCCAGTTCCATCTTCCAGGAACCACACCCACTGTTCTTTCAAGACTTGGTTCCTAGAGCTGCTGTATTTGTTTATTTCATGTTCCCAAGCCTCTTTCACGCATTACAACAGTGGCTGCCTTCAGGCCACCTACAGCCACAAGCATGAAGTTCCTACCCTTCCTCTGTTTGCTCTGAGACGTAAAAATCAGAGGGAAATTTTAATTATAGGTGTCAGGCCCACACCTTTCATTTGATTTTTGCCCTGCTTCCAACTGGACACGGCACTGGGTACCACACCCTGAATCTGAATTTGCCTTTGGCCACTCTGAAGTCTTTCTCAATCCCATTTCTGACGCTATCATCTCAAGGCGGTTCATTTTTCCAACTTTCATTTCTGGCCTTTCTCCATTCCCTGTTATTACTCTTGGAAATGAGTCGATTCTTTTCTCTGTGCATCTTTTCCTTGTAACACCTTGTTAAACATAGCCAGCAACAACTAATGCAATTACCACCATTCTGATTTTCCAACCACTTTCCCCAGAGCTACAAGTTCATTAAGAACCAAATGTGCCTTCCAGGTGATCACAGGAGACTAATCATAAATATTTCACCACTGCATAAGAGGGGCTGAGTGTTCCTCCAGCCCCATTTCCTTACTGCCATTTACCTAACCGATACATCGATACACACTGCAGGTTTTTGTTACAGCAGCATTTTACTTTTACTGTCAACTTCTAAATTAGCCCGAATAAGCTAGGGTGTATTATGGGCATCCCCTAATTCAGTGGTTTAACACTTGCTTGCTCACATAAAGTCACAGATAAATCTGGCTGCATTCTGTGGTGTATACAATATACATTAAGGTTTCCACCCAAGTGGGTAATGGAAGCCCCACTGGACCCTGCTATGGAGGGGTCCAGCGAGCCACAGCTAGATGCTAAGGCCACAGTCACCAGCCGGCCCAGAGATTTTCAGTGGAAGCTGGGGATGGCTGTGAGCTCAGACAGTTGCAGATTACTTAAGTGTCCTTATGTTTCAAAGTGGCAGATCATTGAGGTCAAGTAAAGAACAAGTTTTTCTGAAATGACAATTCCACATTTTCCGAATTTCTACAGACTGTTCAAGGAAGTTGCTGTAATTATTGAAACTATGTGAAAACTGATTACTTGGTTGGTGAATTGCTACCATCGTTCTAAAATCATGGACTTCATGGGACTTCCCTGGTGGTTCAGTTAGGACTTCTCCTTTCAATGCAGGAGGTGTGGGTTTGATCCCTGGTCAGGGAGCTAGGACCCTACATGCCTTGTGGCCAAAAAAGAAACAAAGCATAAAACAGAAGCAATATTGTAAAAAAATCAATAAAGACTTTAAAAATGGTCCACATCCAAAAAAAATTGTTTTTTAATTAAAAAAACTACCACTAACTAAAAAAAAAAAAATGGACTTCACTTTCTGCAACAAAAACGGCCTAAGGATCAAATGATAAGTACTGAATGAAAATTACACCTTGGGTTTTCCGTTTTTTAAATAATAATAAAAAAGAATCAAGCAGGAAAAAATATAAAAATAAGATATATGTTAAGGAAACACACCAAAAATTAGGGAAACATTTTCTTTTCCTCAGTCATCCGCATTGAGTATTTATTACTTTGTAATCAGAATATGGACTTCCCATGTGACTCAGAGTTAAAGGATCTGCCTGCCAATGCAGGAGACACAGGTTTGATCCCTGGATTGGGAAGACCCTTGGAGAAGGAAATGGCAACCTATTCCAGTATCCTCGCCTAGCAAATCCCATGGATAGAGGAGCCTGGTGGGGTACAGTCCATGGGGTCACAGAGAGTCAGACACAACTGAGCAACTAAACAACAACAATCAGAAGAAGATTACGAATACTTAAATCATCAGGTTATTCAGCTACTTGGGAGATACACTTCTTAACAGTCCAGCTGACTTGATCCTTTGAAAACTGCATTCTCTATATGGGCCTTTCAAGAATCTCTTTCAAGATGATACACTATCCCTGAAATTATCACAATATTGTTAATCAGCTATATTCCAAAACAAAATAAAAAGTTAAAAAAAAAAAGATTATAGAAAGAAACAACCCACCAGTTAAAAGACCAAAATATATACTTAAGTTTACCTTTACTCTTCATGGCACAAGGGATGAAGAACTGTGTCTTGGTGTTGAATGGTGGGCCTTTTATGCCTGTATATGTTTGTTCAGTGTAAAACACTCCATGAACCAAGTTCAAGGACATTAGAGCAAAAGGGCTATTTGTGGCAGCATGTTTTCAGATGGATTCTGAAAAACAGGAAAGAATAATTTCATACAGCTTTGTCATTGACCTGTTTTATTTTTCTAATGTTGTATAGACGAATTCTTTAGTTATCTACTTTTGCTAGCCTTATCCTATATGTTCTGGATATACTCCATAAATTAATGAGCATTATAATTTTGTTAATCATACAAATATCTGTCTTATTTGGTTTTGAAAACCACATCCAGATAACCAAGTAAAAATAAAGTGATTTAAATAAAAGAAAAAAAAAATGATGCTCTGGTGTATAGGCCCTTCCTTCTCCTGGGATGGCCTTTCCTATGAGAAGTCTTTATGTTTTTATTATTATTCTTTTTATTGGAGATAATTGCTTTACAATGTTGTGTTAGCTCCTGTTATACAACAATGAATCAGCTATATGAGTACATATATCCCCTCCCTCCTAAGCCTCCCTCCCAACCCCCATCCCACCCCTCTAGGTCATCACAGAGCACCGAGCTGAGCTCCCTGTATTACACAGCAGCTTCCCTGTATTATATTATACTAGCTATCTATTTTACACATGGCCCTGCATATATGTCACTGTGACACTCTCAGTTCATCCCACCCTCCCCTTTCCCTGGTTCATCTGTACCTATTTTTCTAGATTCCATATAGATGGGTTAGTATATAATACTTGTTTTATGAGAAGTGTTTCTAATCTCCAAAGCATCCTGGAGTCTGTTCTCCCAATAGTCCTATGTATTTAATGGTCACATTGGGATATGGTAGTAATACTTTAAATTTGCCTGCATGCTAAGTCACTTCAGTCATGTCCAACTCTCTGCAACCCCATGGACTGTAGTCCACCAGGCTCCTCTGTCCATGGGATTCTCCAGGCAAGGATACTGGAGTGGGTTTGGGGGCCCTCCTTCGGGGCTCTTCCTAACCCTGGGATCAAATCTGCATCTCTTACATCTACCTGCATTGGTAGACAGGTTCTTTACCACGAGCACCTCCAGGGAAGACCATCTGCTGTGCTAGGGGGAGAGCAAAGGGACTACCTCTGCCTAGAAGGCCAAGGGAAGCTGTCATGACCACTAAACATAGGTGGCTGCACTGGGACAGGTCTGTGTGCCTAGAATTTGCTGGGACTCGAAGAATCCATGACTGATCCTGTGAACTAGAAGCCAATCACATCAGAGAAAGAACGTGGGCATCTTAGTCCTGTCCAGAAAAGGTGTCTTGGAAGAGTAAACAGACCTCAGCAGGACAGACTCAGAAACATGGGGGATTCCCAGGGACTGAGAGCATTTGCCTTCCATGGAAAACTCTAGAAAAGATCCCAGGAGTGGGAGATATGCCCGGAGATAACATCCTCAAGATAGATGCTCACTGGGACTTCCCTAGCGGTCCAGGGTTAAAACTCCACCCTTTCACCGCAGTGGGCATGGGTTCCATCCCTGGAACTAAGATTCCAGGTGCTTCTTGGTGTGGTCAGAAAAAAAAAAAAAAAGAAAGAAAAAAGAAAAACACTCATCATGGCCACTGGCCAAGATGGGAGAACAAAGAAGCTGGGTCTCTTAGCACTTACTATCAGGAAAGAAGTTTTCTCATGTTCTGATCTCTTTTTCTCCCCCCATGCTCTTACTCCAAAAGGGTCAGAAAGTGCAGCGGGTAAGATGGGAGAGAAGACCTAGCGAGGGACCTCCTGCCAGCAAGGGGCCAAGCTGGGAGAAGAAGGCGGGCTCAATTTTCCATCAAGTCCAGAATTTGATTATTATCTGTGAAAAATGACTTTTTAACTGCTAACTGGAGTCCATATTTAAGTGTTCAGCAACACAAAGTAGCTAAAGGACACTTTAGAACTGAAGAGACTCGAGTATTCATCCAGGGGACAGGGAGGAAATACTTAGTCCCCTAGAACAGGAAGAAGGGCCCGCCCTTGAGAGACAGGATGAAGTCCCTTTATGATCCCATCCCTTCTCTGTTCAGGATTCAGTTTAGTTCAGTCGCTCAGTTGTGTCCGACTCTTTTCGACCCCATGAATTGCAGCATGCCAGGCCTCCCTGTCCATCACCAACTCCTGGAGTTCACTCAAACTCTTGTCCGTCAAGTTGGTAATGCCATCCAGCCATCTCATCCTCTGTTGTCCCCTTCTCCTCCTGCCCCCAATCCCTCCCAGCATCAGAGTCTTTTCCAATGAGTCAACTCTTCGCATGAGGTGGCCAAAGTACTGGAGTTTCAGCTTTAGCATCATTCCTTCCAAAGAAATCCCAGGGCTGATCTCCTTCAGAATGGACTGGTTGGATCTCCTTGCAGTCCAAGGGACTCTCAAGAGTCTTCTCCAACACCACAGTTCAAAAGCATCAATTCTTCAGCCCTCAGCTTTCTTTACAGTCCAACTCTCACGTCCATACATGACTACTGGAAAAACCATAGCCTTGACTAGACGGACCTTTGTTGGCAAAGTAATGTCTCTGCTTTTGAATATGCTATCTAGGTTGGTCATAACTTTCCTTCCAAGGAGTAAGTGTCTTTTAATTTCATGGCTGCAATCACCATCTGCAGTGATTTTGGAGCTCCCAAAAATAAAGTCTGACACTGTTTCCACTGTTTCCCCATCTATTTCCCATGAAGTGATGGGACCAGGGCCATGATCTTCATTTTCTGAAAGTTGAGCTTTAAGCCAACTTTTTCACGCTCCTCTTTCACTTTCATCAAGAGGCTTTTTAGTTCCTCTTCACTTTTTGCCATAAGGGTGGTGTCATCTGCATATCTGAGGTGATTGATATTTCTCCCGGCAATCTTGATTCCAGCTTGTGCTTCTTCCAGCCCAGCGTTTCTCATGATGTGCTCTGCATATAAGTTAAATAAGCAGGGTGACAATATACAGCCTTGACGTACTCCTTTTCCTATTTGGAACCAGTCTGTTGTTCCATGTCCAGTTCTAACTGTAGCTTCCTGACCTGCATACAATCAACTCACTGGCAAAGACCTTGATGCTTCGAAAGATTGAAGGCAGAAGGAGAAGAGGGCGGCAGAGGATGACATGGTTAGATAGCATCACCAAGTCAATGGATATGAACTTGGGCCGACTTTGGGAGATAGTGAGGGACAAGGGAGGCCTGCTGTGCTGCAGTCCATGGGGTCGCAAAGAAGCGGACATGACTTAGCGACTGAATAATAAACAACAAGTAAAACCGAGGATAGGTGGATACAAACAGAAAGGTGAGAGTCAGAGAGATGACAGAGAGAGGGAGAGGGAAGGGGATGACAAGAGAGAGAGGGGAGAAGCAGGGAGGGAGGAGATGGGCAGCTCACAGTGACAGCGGCAGAGAGAATGAGAAAGAAAAAGAGGTGGGGGACTCTTCCTTGGTGGTCCGGTGGTTAAGACTTGTCCTTTCAACGCAGGGAGTGTGGGTTCAAACCCTGGTCAGGGAGCTGAGATCCCACATGCCTCACGACCAAAAAAACCAAAACATAAAACAGAAGCAATACTGTAACAAATTCTATAAAGACTTTTAAAATGGTCCACATTAAAAAAAAAAAAAAAAAACTTAGAAAAAGAGAGGAGAGGAAAGAGGAACCACTGCTACGTCAATGCCCAGCTAGCCTCATCCTTGACCTTCCTTCTGCCCTAGTGGCAGGGACCATCTGCGTCCTGCCCACCCCCTTGGTGGCTTCCCACTGACAGCACTGAAGCCCCTGCACCTGCAGCTTGCTCCCAGCCCACTCCCTGCTGCAGGCAGAAAAGTCAGGAAGCTGATGGCCTCGGGGCAGCCCTCAACAATGGCCGAGGGGAGGTGAAAAAGAAATCTCCCCCTGTGCTCACCTCCCACAGAGGAGATGAGGCTGCCTTTCTGGCTCCTCTGTGGAAGGTGTTTCAGGTGCCCCAAGGACACCTGCTTAATAAAGCACTTTCTATTGACTTCCTTGTTTCCCATCATCTCAAAGAGATTCCCATCAAATAAACTACCTGCACTCACATCTTTCTCTCAAGGTCTATTTCCTGGAGCACTGAGAAAGCCATTCTTCTTCCCACACCCATCCCAGGAGTAGAAGCCTGTTTGTTTTGTCTTTGCCTCCCCAGGATGGCGGAGACAGTTTCTAACATATCTGCCCTCTCCTCCCCTCTCTTCTATTGACTGACCAGAGTACTGTCCCTTCTGGGGAAAAGGGGAAGAATGCAGATCCCCGAATTCTCCCATCATCTGGCCAGCCCCCAGAGACCCCAGGGGTCCCACCAGCCCCAGGCAGGCCAGGCAGCGTCCCAGAGAGGCTCACACGTCGCCCCTGGCACCTTGGTCTAGGGCAGCGCCGCTTCCTGCCCGTCTGTTGGGAGCACTCACAGGAGACGTGAGCAGATGTCTGGCAGATGTTCAGCCTTGTTCGCACCAGCCAACAATAACAGAGCTGAGAGACGACGCTGCAGGGGGAGGAAGGGAGGCAGCTCTGGCCCCACAGCTGGGGACACGGCCATGGAGAGACACTGTCTCCCCTTCCTCTGGGGGAGGAGATGGGGTGGGGAGTGGGGGTCTGTGTGTGACCTGGCTGCAGTGAATTAAGAGTTTGGAGACCTTGGTATCAGTGTTCGGGGCAGAATCCTGGGTAGATCAGCCTATTGCACTCAGTGCCCCCGACAGAACCCCCAAACCAATGACAGGCAGCCTGGCTGCTCTGGGAGGCCTGGAGAAGATGCAGGAATTCTGATCTATCAGACGGCATGTTTGCCCAGCATGGCCCACAGTCCCCTCCTATACAGACTGGGATATCTGTAGGGCTCTCTCTACTGAGACTGGACACATCCCCCATCCTGCTCAGCACAGGGCTCCAGAGAGACTTGACGCATCCCCAGAGCTGGTACTCAAGATGAAGCCCACATACTACCCCTCCAGGCTTGCAAAATGCAGCTGGGGGCTGAACCCCCAAGTATGCCAAGGCAGACTGAGGTGCCCAGGAAACTGAGCACTGCCCTCTGCTGAGAAAAGTCCCCTGTAGTGCCATCACGCCTCATGACAGCTCCCAGTCTTTTCCACACCCCGCCACTGCTTCCTGCTGCCAGGACTGAACAGCTCTGGAGCGGCGAGCTCCGCCTTACGTTCACCCTCTCCCTCATTCAATCGTGCCCTGCAGCCTTGGTCCTCCTGGCCCCCTTCAGAGGACACCTTTAAAGCAGCTCTGAATGCAGAACTGGAAGGCAGAGGGAATGCCAATTTGTGTGCAATACTGGGCAGCTCTAGAGGAGGAAATGGCAACCTACTCCAGTATTCTTGCCTGGGAAATACCATGGGCAGAGGAGCCTGATGGGCTACAGTTCAGGGGGTCACAAAGAGCCAGACATAATCTAGTGACTGATGACTGAGCACGCACACCAGGCAATTCAGTTTACCTCTCCAAGTTTTCACCCATTTACCTGTCAACTGGGGAGAAGTGAGGGGGGAAGATCTTAGTAGCATGAACACTGAGGATACAGAGATGAAAATTACGTATGCATACGTGCAGTTTCTGTATTTGAAGAGTTCACAGTCATGTGGAGGAGACAAATATTTAAAAATGAGGATGCAGCAATGACAGGCAGCACACAAAGAGCACAGAGATGCAGGAGAGGCACAAGTCACCATGATAATTGATATGATGACTGACATGGTGCTGGATGGGACACTGGATGCTCAGGATATACAATCACACAGCAAGCCTATGAGATGGGGGACATTTTAGTCATTCTTTCACCTATGAGTGAATGGAGCCTCAAAGAAGTACAGAGACTTCCAAGGTCACACACCTAGGAAGTGACCAATGCATGCATGTGTGCTCAGTCGTGGCTGACTCTTTGTGACCGCATGGACTGTAGCCCGCCAAGCTCCTCTGTCCATGGGATTCCCCAGGCAAGAACACTGGAGTGGACTGCCATTTCCTTTTCCAGAGGATCTTTCTTGCCCAGTTGTTGACCCTGTGTCTCCGGCACCGGCAGGCAGATTCTTCATCACTGAGCCACCTGGGAAGTCTGAAGTGACTAGTCTCCTCACTAAGTTCTCTGACCCCAGCGCGAGTCTTATAACTTATTATCCTCCTGCCATTCATAAGAATACATTATGTCAATTCATTTAATCTTATAAACAAGTCTGAGAGGAAGTCAGGAGTCCAGCAGAGAACACTGAGGCTTGGCAAGGAGGAAGACCAGAGAGAAGCATAAAGGGCTTTGAATGACTGGACATCACACTGCTGTCACTCAGGGAAGCTTCAGACCCCAGGGTCCCAGGCCTGGGTGCTTAGCACAGTTTCCTGGGGAGAAGTCCAGATTTCAGACAGAATGTCTATATACAGTCCCAGAGGGGCCATATTCAAACCTGGACGTCCCCTGGCACAACCCCTTGGAATGCTGTTTTTTAAAAGAAGACTTTACATTCACCTAGTATTCCGTTTCTTTTACAAGGGAAAAAAATGAACTGATACCCTAACTGCAGTGCTTTTATGGTTTTTCCCCTCTTTAAATCTACATTTTTGAAAACTGGAAACTCCCTTATATTTTGAAATTAAGCTCAACTGCTGAGCCAGGGCAGCTGACTTGTTAGTGTTTTTAACACTGACATCTTGTGGCCGCTTTGGAAAACTGCAAGACTAAATATGCAGGTGAGACCGATCCCTTTCTCTGTCTCTTTCTCTGTCTCTCTTTTCTTCCTTCCTTCCTTTCTTTCTCTTCCTTCCTTTTAATTGAAATATAGTTGATGTGCAATATTATGTTAGTTTCAGGTATACTATATCACAATTTAACATTTGTAGGCATTATGTAATGATCACCACCTGTCCCTATACAAAGTTATTACAATATTCTTGACCTTAATGCTGTACATGACATCCTTGTGGCTTGTTTATTTCATAACAGGAGGTTTGTACCTTTTACTCCCCAAAACCTATTTCACCCAGTTCCTTATTCCCCTCCCATTCTGGCAACCACCCATTTTTCTCTGTATCTATGAATCTGTTTTCATTTTGTTTTTTAGATTCTACATGTAAGTGGATCTGAGGTTATTGATATTTCTCCCGGCAATCTTGATTCCAGCTTGTGTTTCTTCCAGTCCAGCGTCTCTCATGATGTACTCTGCATATAAGTTAAATAAAGAGGGTGACAATATACAGCCTCGACGAACTCCTTTTCCTATTTGCAACCAGTCTGTTGTTCCATGTCCAGTTCTAACTGTTGCTTCCTGACCTGCATACAAATTTCTCAAGAGGCAGATCAGGTGGTCTGGTATTCCCATCTCTTTCAGAATTTTCCACAGTTTATTGTGATCCACACAGTCAAAGGCTTTGGCATAGTCAATAAAGCAGAAATAGATGTTTTTCTGGAACTCTCTTGCTTTTTTCCATGATCCAGCAGATGTTGGCAATTTGATCTCTGGTTCCTCTGCCTTTTCTAAAACCAGCTTGAACATCAAGAAGTTCACGGTTCACATATTTCTGAAGCCTGGCTTGGAGAATTTTGAGCATTACTTTACTAGCATGTGAGATGCGTGCAATTGTGCGGTAGTTTGAGCATTCTTTGGCATTGCCTTTCTTTGGGATTGGAATGAAAACTGACCTTTTCCAGTCCTGTGGCCACTGCTGAGTTTTCCAAATTTGCTGGCATATTGAGTGCAGCACTTTCACAGCATCATCTTTCAGGATTTGGAATAGCTCAACTGGAATTCCATCACCTCCACTAGCTTTGTTCATAGTGATGCTTTCTAAGGCCCACTTGACTTCACATTCCAGGATGTCTGGCTCTAGGTCAGTGATCACACCATCGTGATTATCTGGGTCGTGAAGATATTTTTTGTACAGTTCTTCTGTGTATTCTTGACATCTCTTCTTAATATCTTCTGCTTCTGTTAGGTCCATACCATTTCTGTCCTTTATCGAGCTCATCTTTGCATGAAATGTTCCTTTGGTATCTCTGATTTTCTTGAAGAGATCCCTAGTCTTTCCCATTCTGTTGTTTTAGAAGGCTGAGCACTGAAGAATTGATGCTTTTGAACTGTGGTGTTGGAGAAGACTCTTGAGAGTCCCTTGGACTGCAAGGAGATCCAACCAGTCCATTCTGAAGGAGATCAGCCCTGGGATTTCTTTGGAAGGAATGATGCTAAAGCTGAAACTCCAGTACTTTGGCCACCTCATTCAAAGAGTTGACTCATTGGAAAAGACTCTGATGCTGGGAGGGATTGGGGGCAAGAGGAGAAGGGGACGACAGAGGATGAGATGGCTGGATGGCATCACTGACTCAATGGACGTGAGTCTGAGTGAACTCCGGGAGTTGGTGATGGACAGGGAGGCCTGGCGTGCTGTGATTCATGGGGTTGCAAAGAGTTGGACACGACTGAGCGACTGATCTGATCTGATCTGATCTGTAAGTGGATCATACTGCATTTGTCTTTGTCTGACTGATTTCACTTAGCATAAGGCCATCTAGATCCATCCAGGAGATTTCAGCATCTGTATGAATCTTACCCCAGTTACTTCCATTCTCCAAAGGACTTAACTGATGGTGAGACTAATCAGCTTTGGTCCCTGTAGGCTCTGACACTCTAATTCTATCACTGCTTTTCTTCAGGAGAAGACAAAAAAAAAAAGGCATCTCATTATCTTCATTGGAACTTACTTTGAAATGTTTATTGAAGGCTTAAATTATTTCTCATATAATTTCCAGTTAACGCCTTTTGCCTTGTTTTTCTAATGGCATGATTGTGGTTTCCTCTTTCACTTATAAGAGTTCTTTACATTTTTTTTTTTTTGCCATGCGGCGGGTGGGGATCTTAATTCCCCAACCAGGGATTGAACCCACAATCTCTGCACTGGAAGCACAGAGTCTTCCACTGCACTCAAGCATTTGTTGTGCACTTTATTGCTATTACATCAGCTCCACCTCAGATCCTCAGGCATTAGATCCTGGAAGTTGGGGATCCCTGCTCCAACCCATCCCCTTCTCTCCACCTTCCCTGACACTGCCTCAGTTCAGAGCCTCATCTCTCCCCAGGGACCCCTTCACTCCCTGCTGCTTCCTTAATAATCTTTCTAAAGCAAAACGCTGGCCATTACCTTCCAAATAAAATTCAAATAACTTGATACATGCAGCCACGAATGACAGACAAATGATTAAACAACCTGCAGTTTTTTCTGCACATCACTGGGCACCAACCAAACAAAACACACTCCAGCACTCGGGTCGGTGCTCCAGGCTCCCTGCTGGGTCAGACATTCACTCTGAACTTCTGGGCGAGGGCCAGGCATCATTCATTACTAAAGTTCTACAGGTGAATTCAGTGCACAGCCAAGGGCAGAAACACCTCCTGCTGCTGCTGCTCAGTCGCTTCAGTCTTGTCCGACTCTATGCGACCCCATAGACGGCAGCCCACCAGGCTCTGCCGTCCCTGGGATTCTCCAGGCAAGAGTACTGGAGTGGGGTGCCATCGCCACATCTCCTATTGTATTGCAATAGACAGGGTAATGCCTGACTCCTGGAAAACAGTCAAGCCCTTTGGCTTGAAGCTGCATTTATTTAAAATGCATTTATATAACCTGTGACTTACTTTCTGCCTCTGGGCACACAGTCGTCACTCGGTATCCTTGAGGACTGGTTCCAGGGCCCCCACGGACACCAAAATCCTAGGACAGTCAAGTTCCTTAAGCCAGATTCCCTATATGCGGGTTCTGCATCCACAGGTTCAACCACCCGCGTATCATAAACATAGTATCAATGCTACACGTTGGGCGGTTGGTTGAATTTGCGGATGCGAAACTGCAGATAGTGAGGGCTGACGGGATTTTTAGGCTAACCAGCCATAACTCTCATCTTAACCTCCTGTGTCGGGCATCTCTTCAACCCATTATAATACCTTACACATTACAGGTACTCGGTACTCCACAAAGAATGAATAGTAGATGGACAAACACATAGAAAGATACATATTTATTTTGTCTGATGACGTGAATGCCACAACTAATGTGCTGGTTTCAAAGACAATGCAGAAATAAGGAGATTCTGCAATATGAAAATCACTACAAAATAAAGGACTGGTCAGAGGTCTTGATTCCCCCATGCTAAAAGAAGACACAGAAATACAAGAGGGAAATGTTTAATGTAATGCCACAGTAGTCCACAGCTACCCATTTTTTATTTCTTACTACACTGTGCAGGGCTAGGATAAAGAGAGTGGAGCCAGAAATTCAGTAAAGTTCTGATAACTTTATTGCAAAGACATAGCTTTAAAAAGTAACACAGCCCTCGTAGAAGCTGCTGCTACAGAGGATCTAAATATAGGAAGCTGAGTCTTCAGAATTTGCTCATCAACAAAGGAATGTCATCCGGTAACCTTCAAATGCAATTTCTGAGCTATTGCCCAGGGCAATTTTTTTCCTGTGTCCTAGACCTCCACTGTTAATTCAATAGTCTGAATAGAGTCTTTGTTTAATACAATGTTCGGAGAGCTCTTTGCCTTTCTTAAGAATAGCCTGAGGCATACAAGGTTGATTTCCCACACAGCTACATTGGAAGTGTGCACTGAGGCACACAGCCACGTGCATCGGGTGTGCTTCTGGCCCCTGGGTCCGAAACCTGCTCTCTCTCTTGCTCCAGGGCTCGGGTGTCCTCTGCCGGAGGCTTGGGCAGGTCCAACATGGTGGACAAGTCCTTCCTGGGAGCCCCAGTCACCAACATCCAGTGGTTCTTTGGCTTTTCAACTCTGTGTGAATCCAGATAGGTGTGAGCAGCGACCTCTGCTTCCTGTCCAAAATAGGTTCTGGGGCAGGAAAGAATTAACACAGATTGGAAATGGAATTACAACCCTCAGTAAGCTGTTAAATTCATCTCAAAACACCCAGTTCAGCAGAGTGCTACATAAAGCCCTTGCAGGAAAGAAGTTTCTCTAAAACAGGACGTGTTTGCCAGCAAGACTCACCAGATATGGGCAAGGACAAGGTGTATAGGACCCCATGATAGCTAAAAATCCTCTGTGGGGAAGGACTTGCATAATAGAAGGGGTTCTAAGGGAAGTTTTCACACCATCAAAGTTCTAGGTGGTAATATTTTTTCGTCATCCAAGGACTTGTGTGCATGGCCATCTTCTTTAAATTGACTTCCTTGCCTATATTCACAGCCTCCACCCTCCAGCATGACATTTTGCTGTACCCTGCTATACAGTACCTTAGGAAAAGATGCCGGTGGGCCACCAGCCCGCGATTCGTGTGGCAGTGAGTGATAAGAATCTTGGTGTTTGCCTTTAAAGATAAAGAAAGTGTGTTACTTGAATTATGAATCAAGGCTTTCAGTTTCCTAAAGGCAAGACTTTGGAAATATTGTGTATATATATGTAATATATATATAATACATTTATATAAAGTATTTATATATGCTAATGCTAAGTCGCTTCAGTCGTGTCCGACTCTGTGTGACCCCATAGATGGCAGCCCACCAGGCTTCCCCGTCCCTGGGACTCTCCAGGCAAGAACACTGAAGTGGGTTGCCATTTCCTTCTCCAATGCATGAAAGTGAAAAGTGAAAGTGAAGTCGCTCAGTCGTGTCCGACTCTTAGCGATCCCATGGACTACAGCCCACCAGGCTCCTCCGTCCATGGGATTTTCCAGTTAAGAGTACTGGAGTGGGGTGCCATTGCCTTCTCTGATCTATATATAGTGTATATGAAAATCACTACCAAATAATGGAATAAATAATATAAACAATGGAATAAGTAAAATAACATGAAGATTACAAGTAGTTATTTATATATTATATACATATATAATACTGTATACTATATATAGTATATATGCTATATATATATATATATATATATATATATAGCAATGGCACCCCACTCCAGTACTCTTGCCTGGAAAATCCCATGGACGGAGGAGCCTGGTAGGCTCCAGTCCATGGGGTCACTAAGAGTCGGGCATGACTGAGCGACTTCACTTTCACTTTTCACTTTCATGCATTGGAGAAGGAAACGGCAACCCACTTCAGTGTTCTTGCCTGGAGAGTCCCAGGGACGGGGGAGCCTGGTGGGCTGCTGTCTATGGGGTCGCACAGAGTCAGACACGACTGAATCGAGTTAGCAGCAGCAGCAGCATATAGTAGTTATATGCCAGTGCACATGCTAAGTCCCTTCAGTCATATCCGACTCTTTGTGACACTATGGACTGTAGCCCTCTGTCCATGCGATTCTCCAGGCAAGAATACTGGAGTGGGCTGCCCTCCTTTCCAAGGTGTCTTCCTGGCCCAGGGATCAAACCTGCGTTTCCTGTGTGTCCTGCATTTAAGGCGGATACATTACCACTGAGCCATCAAGGAAGCCCAGTAGTCTTATAGATATATATATCAACTGATAGTCTTCATATTATTTTTGTACTTTTCTTACTTTTCATAAATGAACATATATTGTTTTTAATATATAAACAATAAACAAAAAGATATATTATTTCAATAAAAGACATATAATTTCAAAATCATATATATATATATATATATATATATATATATATATATATTAGTAGGTAGAATAGGAAAAAGGAGTCCAGAATGGCAGTGGCTAAAAGACAGAGGGAAAAGCCCACAAAAATAGAACAAAGGAAGGTCCGAGGACCGGAGTGAGGACCTCAGGTAAAACAAACAGCCCTCCTGGCTAGCTCAATTTACATAGGGCAGGCCTGGTGGAGGAGAAAAAAACATATAAAAAGAGGAGCCAGACATGACAGGGGGACTTTTCTCTTCAAGTCTTTTGGATCAACCCACCCTCACACCTCAAGGATGTACTTCCCTTTGCTTTCTAAATAAAACTGAGCTGTAACACGGAGCTGTAACACTGGTCTGTCTGTCGCTTCAAATTTTTGCTGCAGCGAGACAGAACCAAGGGAATTACACACTCCCCCGACATAGATGGTGCCGTGACTTGGATTTAACCTGGCTCAAACAATTTCAGCTTGACCCCCATGAGGCAGAAGCTAAGCACAGCAGAAGCCCAACTCGACAAAAGCTCCTGCGTTGGAAGCTGAGCGTGAAGAAAACCCAGTGCAGGGAAGTGACAAGAAGCCCAACATGCTGGAAACCAGGACAGCAAAAACAAACTCAGCAGAAAGCTCAAGCGGCTCAGTCTCAGATTCCAGGAGACCTTCGGTTGGGGTAGGAAGTCCTCGCCCCTATGGCTGGAAGGACATTTGGCTAACAAAATCTTAATTCCTTTACAATCTCTCATTTCTTGTTTCCTCAACCTCCCCCCCACCCCCCCTGAACAGGTGAGTGGCAGTGGGTGCCCCAGGGTGTCCCAAAGGGTCTACTATATGCTGTGCCTTAGTAGCTGTTGCCCAAGTGGGTGGGGGTTCTTCTGTCCTTAATCTTCTTTGTGCCAAGGATCAGGCCAATGAAAATTGTGAGCACAGGTCAGGTGTTTAGCAGATTTTCTGGCAGGTTATGAAGGGGTTTCCTCGGCACATTTTTCCCACTGCTTTTCCCTCCCATCCTTCAGCTTCTCTCTCCATCTATGCCACTGCTTACAAAGTATTGGGCAGGTCATCATCTTTCCATTTCTGAAAGTTGTGTTTGAAACCATTTACCTAAGATTGGGACTCAAACCCATGTGGCAGGGACTCTGTGCTATGCTTAGTCACTCTGTTATATCCGACTGGGACTTGAGTCTGACCAAAATCCATGGTGCCTGGTTTTATGACCTAATGAAGCTCAGGCTCTTGATGTCTCATTGCAAAAAATTCAGTGAGAGACACAGTGATAGGTAAGAGGTGGATTTGTGTGGATTTAGAGAGAAGCACACTCCACAGGGTGTGGCCCATTGCAGAGTGCAAGTGCAGAGGCCATGGAATGTGGCGTGGCTAGTTTTCTCAAGCTGGGTGATTTCATATGCTAATGAGTGGGGCGATCATCCCAACAGTTGTGGAAACACCCACTCCTCCGTCTTTTGACAGTGCCTTGGAACTGTCCTGGCACCTCTGGGTGTGTCATTTAGCTTACAGACTGAGGATCAAGGTTTAGTTGAATTTGACTTGTCATCTTTGATCCATTTTATTTTAATCGGTTTATGTTATGCCCTTGGCTATGTCATTTTTTCAAAAGTTGTACCCTACCCCCTTCCTTCCTGTTTCATGTTCTTTTCCTGAGTCCCGTCCAGGCCCACAATGTTGCCTCTACAATCTTCTGGAGGGACAACCATAAAACAGCTGGCCTTTGGGAGAGGAATGCTGTATCATATCCAATCTCTCTAGATATTGAGGCCTTCATCTTCCATGTTTCCTACAACATGCCCAACAACATGCAATTCAGGTTCTAAACTTTTTGGCAGAGAGGGGATATAATGCTAAGGCACAGATGGTCAAGACAAAGGTCACTTACCTGGGAGTTCAGATTACACACAAGTCCAGGAGGCTGTCCTCTGATTGAATACAAGGAATCCTTCAGTTGCCCTCCCCTACGACTCAAAAACAACTGCAAGTTTTCCTGGGGCTAATTGAGTATTATAGAATCTGGATTCCCAACTATGGTCTAATTGCCCAGCCCTTATACGAAATCTTGAAGGGACGGGATGATTCAATCCCACTGATGTAGGGAACTCCTTAAAAGAAGGCAGAGGCTACACTAAAACAAGCCTTAACTCAAGCACCTGCCTTGAGGTTGCCAGACCCAGAAAAAGCATTCCAATTTTATGTCCACAAAAATGAAGGAATAGCCTTGGGAGTGTTAACTCAAAGGTTGGGACCTCAGCCCTAGCCTATAGCTTACTCATCGAAGAGGCTCAACCCAACCACCTGAGGCTGGCCTCCCTGCCTTTGAAAGTTTGCAGCTATTGCAATCCTGATAGAAGATACTTTAAAACTCTCTTATGGGGGCAAATTAACTATTTTTACCAGTCACCAAGTGAAACAACTCCTAAATGGGAGAGGCCATTTATGGATGCCTGATCAAAGAATCCTCAGATATCAAGTAATGCTGATGGAAAATCCAGGCCTGACTATATCCCCTTGTGAGGTTCTTAACCCGGCCACCCTCCTGCCTGCCCCCGAGGGCTATCTCCCCTTTCAGTCTGGCCTAGAAACCTTGGACCACTGGACAAAACCCCAAGAGGGATTGTCAGAAGATCCACTGACCAATCCTGAGGAAATCTGGTACACTGATGGAAGCAGCTTTGTCTTGGATGGAAAAAGAAGAGCAGGATATGCAGGTAAGTCTCCATTTTTGAGACCACAGAGGCTAAACCTTTGCCACCAGGTACTTCAGCACAATTAGCTGAGCTCATAGCCCTGACTCGAGCTTTAGAGCTAGGAAAAGGAAAAAGAGTAGCCATTTACACTGACTCCAAGTATGCCTTTCTGGTGCTACATGCACATGCTGCTATTTGGAAAGAAAGAGGCCACTTGACCACCCGAGGATCCCCTATCAAATATGGTGATCAAATCCTTAGGCTCTTAGAGGCAGTTCATCTGCCCACTGAATTTTCAGTCTCCCATTTTAAAGCACACCAAAAAGGGAGGACGGAAGTGGCATGAGGGAACCAAGCAGTGGATCAGGCTTGACCTAATAGGGGTTGCCACCTTAGTTCCTCAGACTAATTTGCCAGAAACTCCTTCATATACTGAAGGTGAGACTCTTAAAGCTAAGAGTGAGGGCTTTCAAGATCATATGGGGTGGTGGTTCCAAAAGGAGGGACTCCTTTTTCTCCCTGGGAACTGCCAATGGAAGTTGGTTAACTCCTTACATGCCATCACTCATTTAAGGGAGAAGACCCTCCAAAGATTACTAGAAAGGTTCTTCAGAGGAACAGGCCTCCAAATGAACATAAGGCAAGTAGTTTCCTCTTTTCCCACTTGCCAATTAAACAACTCCCAAGGAGCTCAAAGACCCCAGCTGGCCCAGTCCGTCCAATGACAAGGGACCTACTCAGGAGAGAGCTGACTGATGGACTTCACCCAGATGCCAGTTTCTCAAAGGTATAAATACCTATTAGTCATGATATATACATTCACAGGATGGATTGAAGGCTTTCCCACCCGGACTGAGAAGGCTGATGACGTGGTAGAAAAACTGCTCCATGAAATCATTCTGAGATTTGGTCTGCCCAGGTCATTACAAAGTGACAATGGGATATCATTTACTTCTAAGGTCACCCAAGGGGTCTTTAAAGCATTGGGCATTACTTATTATCTCCATTGTGCCTGGAGGCCTCAGTCTTCAGGAAAAGTAGAAAGAGCCAACCAATTCTTAAAATCAGCGATAAAAAAGATAACCCAGGAGACCTCCCTGGGATGGAAGGAGGTTTTACCAATAGCTCTCCTCTGCACCCGTATTGCCCATAAGGAACAGGTTGGTCTTAGTCCTTATGGGATGCTATATGGGAGACCTTTGCTTATGTCAATGACTTCTTCCTCAATCCAGAGGCTCAGTCCCTCCAGTTTTATACCATGGCCATTGGGCAATTCCAACAGGATATACGCTTGTGGGGTGTCAGATCAGATCAGATCAGATCAGTCGCTCAGTCGAGTCCGACTCTTTGCGACCCCACAAATCGCAGCACGCCAGGCCTCCCTGTCCATCACCAACTCCCGGAGTTCACTCAGACTCACATCCATCGAGTCAGTGATGCCATCCAGCCATCTCATCCTCTGTCATCCCCTTCTCCTCTTGCCCCCAATCCCTCCCAGCATCAGAGTCTTTTCCAATGAGTCAACTCTTCGCATGAGGTGGCCAAAGTACTGGAGTTTCAGCTTTAGCATCATTCCTTCCAAAGAGATCCCAGGGCTGATCTTCAGAATGGACTGGTTGGATCTCCTTGCAGTCCAAGGAACTCTCAAGAGTCTTCTCCAACACCACAGTTCAAAAGCATCAATTCTTCGGCGCTCAGCCTTCTTCACAGTCCAATTCTCACATCCATACATGACCACAGGAAAAACCATAGCCTTGACTAGACGGACCTTTGTTGGCAAAGTAATGTCTCTGCTTTTGAATATGCTATCTAAGGAGTCACCACTATATGCTCCAGGGACTCAAGTCCTAATTAAAGTCTGGCAGATGGGTCACCAAAGGCTCAACTCCAGCCCACATGGAAGGGCCTCCACCCTGTAACACTTTCTATCCCCACAGCAGTCAAGGTACCATGACTCCTGGATTCACTACTCACAAGTCAAGCCGTGGAAGAAAACAGAAGAGGACACTCGATACACCTGTGAGTTCCTGGGAGATCTCAGATACCTATTCAGAAATGCAAACGAGTGCCATTCTAATGAACACCCCCAAAATTAAGTTTCTGGGGATAAGATTTCTCAGGATAGTGCTAAAGAGCCAACACAGCTTGGCAGGGGTTGTATTCCAAAGCAGACAGGAGATAGATCTCCTGATCCCTGAACAAGGAGGGACTTGAGCCATCTTGAATGAGACATGTTGTTTCTGGGTAAATACCTCCAGCTAAGTTAAAAGAAAGTCTCACAGTCCTCAAGAAAAACATTCAGATCCTACAGGATCTCAAAGAACAAGCTAAAGAGTTAGGGTCACTACAATCTCTCTTTGGGGGATCCTTCTGGCGATGGGGAATTTGAAGTTGGCTAATGCCTTTACTAATCCCTGTCATCACCATACTGATGCTGCTTATGATTGCTCCATGTATTATCAATTGTCTAACCCGTTTTGTCTCTGCCCAAGTCAACACACTATAACATGCAGTGCCAGTTCAACAAGGATATATAAAACTACAGCTGACCATAGAAAATATCATTCACCCTTAGATGGACACTACTATAAGGACTCTGAGGCTTGAGACTAGAAAGAGGGGGAGGCCCAATGCCCCTTGCAATCCCAATTCAGCAGGAAGTAGCCAGAGAGACCTCAACGCCCCTATTCCCAAAGAATTGGGCCTCCCATCTCTTGAGGGGGCAATGTTAGGTAGTTAGAATAGGAAAAAAAGAGTCCAGAATGGCAGTGGCTGAAAGACAAACAAGGGAAAAGCTCGCAAAAATAGAACAAAGGAAGGTCCAGGACTTGAGTGAGGACCTCAAGTAAAACAAACAGCTCTCCTGGCTAGCTCAATTTACATAGGGCAGGCCCAGGGGGAGGAGAAAGAAACATGTAAAAAGAGGAGCCAAACTTGACGGGGGGGGACTTCTCTTCTCTTTGAGTCTTTTGGGTCAATCCGCCCTCATGCCTCAAGGATGTATTTTCCTTTGCTTTCTAAATAAAACTAAGCTGTAACACTGGTCTTTCCATCACTTCAAAGTTTTGCTACAGCAAGGCAGAACTAAGTAAATTACAACTCCCCCAAGATATAGATACAGATATAGATAGAGACAGCGAGCAAGAGAGAGAGATGGAATAACCTAGAAGTCAAACCTTTATAGATTAGTAAATATATTATTATAAATACATATATGATGGAACATTATATAATCATTTAAAGTCAATTTGGAGAAGATCCCTGACAATTGGAAATAGGGTCAGTGGTGTTTTTAAGTGGAAAAAATAAGAATATTCCTGATGTCCTAATTTTTTAAAAACATTAAAATTAAATTTTCAGAAAACATAGACATGGAAAAAGAAAAGATAACAGTGGCTTTCTCTGGTAGGTGGAACAACTGGTAATTTTCTTATTATTTTTTGTCCTTTTCTGACTTCCCGTAAGTGAGCATACATTGTTTATAATTAGAAAATAAAAGACTTATTATTTCAAAATCCTGACTCATGTAAGCTTAAGGCAGTGTGAGATGTGAGAAAGCAGCTCTGACACCCAGGAGCTGGGCTGGCACCCCCAGCTATGTCTTAGTGTTCCCTTGTGGAATATAATTAATTTCACACAATGCCCACATCAGACAAGGCCATGCTGTGACCACGATGGGTCAAGACAGAAAGAAGACCACTGTGTAACTGTGTTTGAACACAGCAAAACCATGAGCACTGTCCAAACCACAAAATACCAAATGTCCTCCTCTCTCAGAGAACAGGAGTGACCGCAGCTTCCTTACTCAGGACAGCTTTGTCCATGCACTGGCCTGCCCTCTATAGATAAGATGCATTGAGACACACCTGCTTCCTGACGGCACCCAACCCCACTTCCTGAGACCCTCCCTAAACTCTCCCACCACAGCCCCAGTTCTGTAGCTTGTCCTTCCTGACAGTCTTTTACTGAGACGCCCCACCGTTTCCTGTGGTGCGTGTTCTCCATCACTGAGACAAGAAATAAAGCTGACTCATTCAACCCCAGGTGCTCCTGACTGAAGGGCATTGATATGTGGGTGGAAGTTGGACAGGTGTGAAGTGTTCCATTTTGCAGAGGTGTCTGAGTGAGGCTCGAAGACCTGCCTCGGGCTGTGGCTTGAGTTAGCGATGGAGAAACAAACTCCTGGTGCCTGACAACCTATCTAACCTAACAACAGCAACAGAACCACCACCACCATTAAATTAACAACAGTGAACGCTTGGGAGTGCCCTCTGAGCCAGGCACTTTTCTTTTTTCAAATTTTTATTGGAGTATAAACTCCAGGAGGTAGTGAAGGACAAGAAAGCCTGGCATGCTGCAATCCATGGGCTGGCAAAGAGTCAGACGTGACTTAGAGACTGAACAACAACATAGTCGATTTACATATAATATTGCACTACATTCAGGTGCAAGCAAAGCGAATCAGTTTTATCCACTCTTTTCTCGCACTTTAAAAAAAAATGTGTCCATGCTACACAACATGTGGGGTCTTAGTTTGTCGACCAGGGAAGTCTCTTTCTTTCTACTTTTCTAATAAGCATGGTAAATGTACTAACTGTTTAATCCTCATAAAACCTCATAAGTTGGACATCATCATATGTCCTCATTTTATAGATATTGAAGCTGAGATACTGACAGTTTAAACTGTGGAGATGAGAGGCAATTTCAAGGAGAACAAAGCTTGGCAAAGGCCAGTAGAAATCTGTCAAGCATGCATCACTGTGGACCACGTGGATATTCTCCATGCTGGGAGAAACACCCTTGCAGGGACTTCTCTGGTGGCCCACTGGCTAAGACTCTGCACTCTCATCCAGGGGGTTCCAGTTCAATCCCTGGTCGGGGAACTAGATCCCACATTTCACAGCTAAGATCTGGTGCAGGGAAATAAATATTAAAAAAAAAAAAAGACCCTTGCAAACCTGGGTCCGGCTGTGGAGCTTGAGAGAGAAGCCCACTGCATTGGGTAGATCCAGAGTGGCTGGTAACTGGAAATCCCTGGATGGCCAGCTCTTTAAGTCCTTCCTGGCTATAAGTCTGCACTCTCCCAATAACTTCTAATGACCCCTCGGTCTTCATCTGCCTGATGTCTCATAAGCAAAAAGCACAGCCTCTGGTACTTGAAAAGCTCTGCACCTCTGCACCTGCCTCCCCATCCAGAACTCTGCTGCCATCCGCAGGGCCCAGACTCCTGAGAAAACAGCCAGCCTTGTGCTCACCTGGTGGCTGCCCTGCCCTGTCCTTCACTCCTCCAGATTACCCAGGCTCTTTAGAAGTGAGGACTTAGGGAGCTCCCTGGTTGCCTAGTGGTTAGGATTCCAGGCTTTCACTGCCATGACCCAAGTTCAGTCCCTGTTCAGGGAACTATGATCCTACAAGCCATGCACCCAAGAAAAAAACAAAAAGATTTTTTATCTACAACACCAAATGCATAATCCATTAAGAATAAAATGGATAAATCTATCTGACTTAGTAGAAATGAGGACTTAACAGAGGCCTGAAAGAAAGCAGCAGCAGCATCTTTACAGTGTCAGGGGAGTGGTTCTCAGCCTCATCTCAGGGGCAGGGCCTGGGCCTCCGCATTTTTATGAAGCTGTGTGGGTGACTGTATGTGCAGTCAGCATGGAGAAGCACTGAGGCAGGATGCTGCCACCGGGGAAAACAGTACTTCCCAAACTTGAGTTAGGAATGAAAACAAGGGACTGCCCTGGTGGTCCAGTGGCTAAGACTCTGTGCTTCCCATTTGAGTCAGCTCTAATGAGGTGGATGAACCTAGAGCCTGTTATACAGTGTGAAGTAAGTCAGAAAGAGAAAGACAAATATCAGATATTAACACACATATATGGAATCTAGAAAGATGACACTGGTGATCCTACTTGTAGGGCAGCAAAGGACACACAGACAAAGAGAACAGACTTGTGGACACAGTGGGGGAAGGAGAAGGTGGGATGATGTGAGAGAGTAGTATTGAAACATATACATTACCATATGTAAAATAGAGAGCTAATGGAAAGTTGCTGTATGACACAGGGAGCTCAAACCCAGTGCTCTGTGACAACCTAGAGGGGTGGGATGGGGTGGGAGGTGGGAGGGAGGTTTAAGAGGGAGGGGACATATGTATACCTATGGCTGATGGCTGATTCATGCTGATGTATGCCAGAAATCGTCATAATATTATAAAGAAATTATACTCTAATTTAAATTTAAAAAAAAAAAAAAAAAAAGACCGTGCTTCCACTGAAGGGAGCACAGGTTCAATCTCTGGTCAGGGAACTATTTATAAGATCCTACATGCCATGCAGTGCAGCAAAAAAAAAAAAAAATTTATAATAAAAATAAATAAATAATATATTTTTTAAAAGAAATGAAAAAGAGACAGAGTGAAAGTCCATAAGGCACGGGAGCCATCAGAGCCCTGACAAGCCTCCATCTTACACACAGGAATGCTTCGCAGCCACTTCACAGCATCGGCACATACAGCTGTGCTCACCGGGACGGGGGAGCCCTCGTACTCCAGGCGAAGCTGGGGATGAGGGAAGGCAGCCTGCCAGCAGTTCAGGTAGGAATCCTCATGCGTCAGGAACACCTCCTGGAGCCAGGATCTCTTGGATGACTTCAGAAGGGTCCTGTGGTCACTTGATAAATATAACTGAAAAGGACAGCAAGCAGATGTTTTCTATCATATCTATGCAAGCAACAGTTCACTAGCTGCACAGCCAGTGTGTTCAAAAAATGAAAGTGTTAGTCGCTCAGTCATGTCCGACTCTGTGCTACTCCATGGGCTGTAGCCTGCCAGGCTCCTCTGCCCATGGGATTCTCCAGGCAAAAATACTGGAATGGGTTGCCATTCCCTTCTCCAGGGATCTTCCCAACCCAGGGATTGAACCTGGGTCTCTTATACTGGCAGGCAAATTCTTTACCGTCTGAGCCACCAGGGAAGCCCAGTGTGTTCAAAAGCAGTTTTCAAAAGCCCTGCTCTTACTGATCGTATGAGGACACTCAACTTTATCTCAAAAAGGCTGTCTCAGAGGCTGAGACCACTCACCCTCGAATCACCTCTAACTGCTTTCCCTTTCTTTGAATACCAAACCTAGCCTCCTTCTCCTTCTTCTGCACTCCTCCTCTTGCTCAGGGCATCGGGTTTGGATCGGTATTTTATTCATTACGAATAATGCTGCATGAAATGTACTGTGTGAAGTGAATGCGCTTAAAACCAGCACCAGCACAGCTGATATTCATATGTAAGCCTCCAAGGGGGCCTCAGCCCCTCTGGAATTGATGTCCACACTTGAGACTTCTGTCAGCTCTCTGGCTGACTTTTTAACGTTGCAGCACCCCATTTTGCTAAAAAGTCCATAACGTTAGTTCCTGGTCAGCTGTTTACCAATACACCTTCCACCCTGCCCCTGGCAGTTATTTCTGCATATTTTGATCACTGTTCACTAAACATCTTTTCTATGCAAAGCTGTGGCATGAAGCACTCTGGGGAAGGTGGAAATGAATTCCTGCCCTCTAGAAGTTTCCTGACTAACAGGAGAGAGGATTGAAATGGAAGCATCTGTAAGGTATGGTGTCCAGCAGGGATGCCAAGAGCTACAAGAGGGGACAGGTGGGAACACTTGCTCTCCCAGGGGCTCAGGAAAGACCCCAAATAGGAGGTGATATTTTGCCAGGGAGCCAGAGGGGATGAGCATGGGTCAGGACGGAGGGGATATATTGTTGTTCAGTTGCTCAGTTGTGTCTGACTCTTTTATGACCCCATAGGCTGCAGCAAGCCAGGCTTCTCTGTCCATGGGATTTCCCAGACAAGAATACTGGAGTGGGTGGCCATTTCCATCTCCAAGGGATCTTCCCAACCCAGGGATGGAACCCTCGTCCCCTACATTGGCAGACAGGTTCTTTACCACTGAGCCACCACTGAAGCCCCAGGGACATATTACAGAGGGCTTTAAATGCCAGTCACCAGCAGCACTTAATGCAGAGGGCAATTAGGAGGTGGGAAGAGGGAGCACTACTGACTTTTCACTGCAGATGGGAGGTGAGAAGAGCTGACCTTTTAAAGGGTCAATCTGAGAGCATCATGCCAGTATGGGATAAAGTCAGGATAGACTGAAGGGATCAAGCTATGGGAAGTGGCATCGGGAATGCAAAGATGGACCAGACTGCATTATGAAGGAAGAGCCATAGGACCTAGCAACTGGAGCTGTATGCGGGTGGGAAAGAAAGATAAGTCCAAGATGTACTGTGGCTTCAGCCTGGCTGATGGGGAGAATGGCCATGCCATTCTGAGATAATCGAAAATAATATACATCTCAAGCCACAAATGTTGCTTTTTTCATATAAAGAAAAATATTAAGACAATCAGGAACAAATCTAGATGGCCACCATCACCAGATTTTTCATAAATATCTTGAAAGGGCTTGCTAATTAAAAGATGAGAAATAGAAACAAGAGGTATGAGAACTTGGGATGAGATAAAATTGTCATAATTTGACCATGAGATGACTGCATACCTAGAAGTCACAAGAGAAGCAACTAGAATTCATGAGTAAGTGGTTTCATCAAAGATGAGAAGAAAAAAATCAATGATTTTCTTCTATTTTTTACTGCAACTGTCAAAAGGACCTGCCTTAATAGCTTCCAAAATAGAAGATATCAAATAATAACCTTGATGAGATCAGTGTCAGATCTACGGGAAGGAGAGCACAAAACTTTACTGAGATGTAGAAAGGAATGATTGGATAGGGACTTCCCTGTTGCTCCAGTGGTTAAGAGCCTCTGCTCCCACTGCAGCGGGTGCAGGTTCAATTCCAGTTTGGGGGAGATTCCCACATGCCTCACAATGTGGCCAACGAAAAAAAGACAAAGAAACAAAGAAAGAAAAGTATAATCGAAGAAACAGACATCTCAGAAGACAAATACTGTAAAGCTACTAAATAGGTGAATGTACTTAATTTTACAGTGTCAGTCAAAACACCAAGTGATATTCCCCCCTACAGGGGCAGAGGGACTTGAAAAAATTATTACTATATTTAACTGAAAGATTAATTCCTAACATAATTCAAAGAAGGAATTAGCCCTACAAGTCCTCAAATTTGTATTATAAAGCTACACTCGGGGAATAAAAAAATAGACAACTTCAGTTCAACAGTCCCAAATAAGAAGCTCAGAAACAGCCATATGTAATAATGTACGGAGCACATTTCAGTGAAGAAAGGGATAATTACTCAAGAAATAACACAGATACAACCAACAAGTCATTTGGGGGAAATTTAGATGTTCACATTAAGCCCTTGATCAAAATAAATCCCAAGTGGATCAAAGAATAAACTTAAGCAATACTTTAAGTTCAGACATCTAAAAATTAATACAAGTTACTCTTTTTATCACATCTTTGGAGCAGACTTCAAAGGCTCTGAGCCATGGAAGGAATTACAAAGAAAAGCACTGATAGGTTTGACTCAAACAGAGATTAGAACAGATACAATTTAAAAGCCAAGCAACAAAAGAGAGGAAATACTAGCAACACACATGGCACATTTTTATCATCTGTGAAAGAGCAGATATTAAAGCCTAAGGCAATGAACAGGCAAAGAATAGATGATTTACAGGAAAGAGAGAGAGAGATGAGATGGAAGGGGGAGGTAGGAAAAGAAGGAGCAGGAAAACAAAGAGAAAGGGAAAAGAAAAGAAAAAAATTATATCCAAATGTTGTAGTGCTTGTGATCTTCCCTACATTTTAAGATTTTCCCTTTATAAAATAAGCCAAAATGTTAGTAGGGTTCCTCTCTCGATAAAACAGTGATGATTTACTGTCCTCTCTCTGATGAGATATTTCCTCTAATTTTCACATTTAAAATCAGGCTGCACACGGGGAAGTTTATGAAAAAGGAAGCTTGAGAAAAGAATTTTATGTGTGGTCAGGATTGATTAAGATTAGATTGAATTTAATTACATCAATGAATTTTATTATTAAAAGTAAACTAATACCAAAAAAATTCAGCTGCACATTGTGGGTAGACTTGTATATTGTATACTGAGTAAAGTCAGACAGAGAAGGAGAAATATCACATATCACTCATAGGCAGAATCTAAAAAGAAACGATACAAATGAACTTATTTACAAAACAGACTCACAGACTTAGACAATGAACTTCTGGTTGCTGGGGGAGGTGAGGTGGGGGAAAGGATGGGGGAAAGGGATAATTAAGAGAGTTTGGGATGGACATGTACCCGCTGCCATATTTAAAATGGATAACCAATAAGGACCTACTGTATAGCACAGGGAGCTCCACTCAATGTTATGTAGCAACCCAGATGGGAGGGGAGTTTAGGGGAGAGAGGATACATATTTATGTATGTCTGAGTCCCTCTGACCATCACCTGATGCTATCACAGCATTGTTAATCGGCTATACTCAATATGAAACAAAAACTTAAAATAAAATCAGGCTGCAGCTTACCATCTATGATGTTTCAGAGTGTAACTGCCAGCATTAATTTCTTAGTGGTACAAAAATAAAAATGATGCTGATGATGCCACATCAAACAATAAAGGAATCTTTGATTCAATGAAAAATGTTACATTAACACCAGCTCTGCCATTTAGTAGACATGTGACTTGGAACAAAATCAATTAATTTGCCGTGCTTCAGTTTTCCCATCAGTAAAACTGTGGTAAATAGTCCTTATTTTTAAAGACTTGTTGGGAGGAATAAATGAGTTAATGTATGTGAAGCACTACACATATAGTAAGGTATAATTGGAAAAGACTTTGATGCTGGCAAAGATTGAAGGCAGGAGGAGAAGGGAGCGGCGGAGGATGAGATGGTTGGATGGCATCACGAACTCAACGGAAATGAACTTGAGCAAACTCCGGGAGATAGTGAAAGACAGGGAAGGTTGGTGTGCTACAGTTCATGAGGTCACAAAGAGTCGGACACGACTTAGTGACTAAACAACAACAACATGGTATAATAACCTCCATTTTTATAGACAAGATGCAAAAAGGTTAAATAACTTAACCCAAAGTCCCATCCCATAGGTATGCATCAAAGCTGGAATTCATATTTGTCTGAATCCCCAGGGTGGAGGTAAGGATCAAAGACTTATGCTCCCTGATTTATGCAAATACATTACATGGGTGACATTAAACAGCTGTCAGGGCCTCTCACCTTCTGAGATGGCCTACATTCTGCCTATGGAGTGTGTATCTCCCTGAATAAACCTTTTTTCACTTAAAAAAGAAGCTGTCAGATTATTATTATATAACCTGATCATTTAACTTACAAGTGGAGGTGGTATGAATTTTTGCTTTTTACCAGATGTATTGCAAAAAGGGTTTTTTCCCTCTTACTCTTTAGCTTTTAAGGATGTATTTTTGTAATCCATGAGGTTGGAAGCAAAGAATTGGCCCAAAACTGCCTTGGAAAAGCTGCAGTCTGATACTATAATGAGACCAGAGATGGAGCCCATACCTGTAGAGTTCTCTGTCCACTTCAGTAAGTAGCCAGTAGCCCACTCGGAAACAAAAGTGACTGGTCCCAGTAGACATGCAACATGATGACTCACCATTCTGTCATCAAATCCTCCTGTTATCCCAAGGCGGAAGTTCTGCCCGTATCTAAGGACTTGACCGATGACCTCTCCAGCTGCACTGTCGGTGGAGAATGAATATAATGTCAATTCTCTGTATTAGGATCATTCTACAGCTTTATTTTTGTGTGTATGCAGTTTTGTTTATAATTTTCCTGGTGGTTTAGTCCCTAAGTCATGTCCAACTCTTACAACCCCATGGACTCTATATACCATGTTGTTGTTCAGTCGCTAAGTCGTGCGATCCCATAGACAGCAGAGACCAGGCTCTGCTATCTGTGGAATTTTCCAGGCATACAGAATACTGAGTGGGTTGCCATTTCCTTTTCCAGGGGATCTTCCCAACCCAGAGACCGAACCAGGTGGTGCCAGTGGTAAAGAATCTGCCTGCAGTGCAGGAGATGCAAGAGACTTGGGTTCAATCCCTAGGTCACAAAAGAGTCCCTGGAATAGGAAAATTGCAACCTGCTCCAGTATTGCCTGAGAAATTCCATGGACCAAGAAGCCTGGCAGGCTACAGCCTATGGGGTCCCAAAGAGTTGAACAGGACTGAGATGATGCCTACTTGTATACAGTAACTGAAAGATCTTTTCTTTTGACCTTCGAATCTTGCTGGCACCTTATTCACCACCTTCCAACACAGTCAGGACACAGAACGTTCCCACTCTGTGAGCCTAGGATGGACTGAGCACATCATATTGTCCTACACTAATGAATTGGCCCAAGTTCACTGACATTTTTTTTAACTGAAGTACAATTGATATATAATGTTACATTTAGTTTTAAGTATATACAACATAATTCAACATTTATATACATCATGAGATGATCACCACAATAAATCTAGTTACCACCTGATGACATTTAAAATTATTATATTACTGACTATATTCCCTAGTCTATACATGACGTTTCCAAACACTGACATCTTTAGAGAGAAGCAAGGTAACAAACTTGCAGACATTTGGTATACTCTTCCCTCTTAATCGTCCAGGAAACAGAAATTGTGATCAATTTTTACTTGTTTTAACATAGTCTGCGTTAAAAAAAAAATCTAAAAACTTAAAGGACTGACTATATGCCTGTCATATAAACTTGTTATCATTAGTAACAAACTGTAAACAATAACTTTTAATTGTTATTACATATCTATTCTCCAAGGACTTAAACGCTCATCTACAAAAACTCAAGCACATTTTAAGTGGATAATTAATTTTAAAAGAGCAAATCTCAAAAAAAAAAAAAAAGAGCAAATCTCTGTGTACTATCTTACATTCAATTATATATTTCTGATGCAGAAATAGCATAGCAACATTAAAAATAATGAAAGCACTTGGATGAGCTCAAAGCATTAGGAAATGATATCAGGAAAACCCCACTTGGCTTCTCAGGCAGAATCTGAATTTTATTCCCTGGATCAATACTTTCAAATGATGCGTCTGGAATTGAGCTCAAGTTACCCACTATCCTGATGTTTATGGAAAAGGGATTGTAAAGACCCCTTGACAATCATTCTCAAGATAAGAAAATAGGATGAGAATCACAGAGAATGTTCATATAACCTCTGACTCCAACCACTAGTGCTCTCATTCCAGGGGATCCTTAAGAAGCAAGTGAAAAGAGATTTGTGATGCAAAGGAGCCTATTATACAATTCAAGTTTCTTTACCACAAAATAGTAAAAGTGTTTCTGCCAACTGGGATCTTGGCTTGAGCTGCACTCAGGCCACAGGGCATCTCTAATTCATTGCTCAGATGGGCTTTAATCTCATCTGGAGTCATACACAGGCTGAGGTCCCCGGGCAGAAACAGATCAGCCTCTGTCTCAGGATGGTCGGGACTCACAAGCATCACTTTGTCGCCATAGTGAATGTATCCGTCTTCAGATACGGAAAGCTGCATCTGCAATTGAAATAGGAGTTTTTCAAATAAACCATGCAATTCCTTCTGCCACCGCAGATGTACCCCCATTTTATTTTAACTTTTGGCTGCACCCCGTGGCATGTGGGATATAGCTCCCAGACCACGGATGGAACCCACGCCCCCTGCATTGGAAGGCAGAGTCTTAACCATTGGACCACTGGGGATGTCCCTACCCTATTTTAATAAGGAATGGACTTGAATTTTCTCGGATCCTTATTCTTTCTTTTCGTGCCACCAATCTGCTCCCAATTTGCCAAACTGAAATACCTGATAATCCCAAATGAAGTAAAATAAAGTTTATGAGAAATCACATGGATTGATTCCATTACTATTCCAGGAGAATTACTATTCCATTACATGCCTTGAAACTTTCTTGAGCACCAACAAACAGGAATTTTACTTATGAATGCATCAACCTATTCATTTCTTAATTTGGAGAGGCTTCCCTGGTAGCACAGTTGGTAAAGAATCTGCCTGCAATGCAGGAGACCCAGGTTTGATCCCTGGGTTGAAAAGACCCCCTGGAGAAGGAAATGACCACCCATTCCAGTATTCTTACCTGGAAAATCCTATGGACGGAGGAGCCTGGCAAGCCACAGTCCATGGGGTCAAAAGAGTCTGACATGACCGATTTGGAAAATATAGATAAACATAATTAATAGTAAACATCTCACATTTCTGAAATCTTGTTTCTGTTGTTTAATCGCTCAGTCATAGCTGACTCTTTTGCCATCGCATGGACTGTAGCCCTCCAGGCTCCTCTTTTCATGGGATTTCTCAAGCAAGAATACTGAAGTGGGTTGCCATTTCCTTCTCCAGGAGATTTTCCTGACCGAGGGATCAAACCCAGGTCTCCTGCATTGGCAGGTGAATTCTTAACTGCTGAGCCACCAAGGAAGCTCTTCTAAAATCTTAGGGAATTTTAAACATTGTGATTATTTAAAGAGAAAAATAGGAATTTTCCAAATGACCACTCACTTATGCAATATTTGCTTGCTTAACATATTCTCACACTTAATTTGATAAAGTTTTGAAAACATTGTTTGAATTTATAATTACCGGTCTCAAAAGATTCTCTTTTAGTCTTCTGTTTCTCTGTATGAGAAGTTGTCCCTTATCTCTCTTTGCTAAGAAGTCTTTCATGATCTCCTGGTTAAAGAAAAAAATGAATGAAATCCAAACAGTCAACAAGAGTCCTGACTAATACACACAGAGCTTTTAGGTCAAAAGAACATCAAGTTGAAAAAGCAAAATTTTAGAATGAAAAAAGAAATGTGAGGATAAAGGAAGTGGTAGGCTTTTCAGCATTACATTTTAGCATTACTTTTTAAATTTCATTTGGACTGTTTAGAAAGACATGAAAAAGAATAATCACCTGTAATTACTTCAACCAGTGACAAACATGAGTAACATTTGAAGGTCATATGCTCCCCCTCCTGAGGTCTCTGCTAGTTCTCTGATGATGAACACTAGAAGTCCTCCCTGATGGCCCAGGGTCTAGTTAAGACCACCACAGGAGAAGTTCAGGGCAATGAGTATAAGATCAGTAAAAGGGATGCTACTGGGACCCTTAGGAGGTGATATGTGACGGGGATGGGGGCAGTAATTTTGCTTAGGGCCTGCCTTCTCACCTGGACTGAAGCTTCGAGTCTGTAAGTCTCTAAGGAACAGAGGGAATTTAGTGGGGCTCTGGACTAGAGACACAGAGAGGGATGTTGAGAGTTTCGGAGGCCTAAAGATGCAGTGAACCTAGAGTCTGTCATACAGAGTGAAGTAAGTCAGAAAGAGAAAGAAAAATATCATATATTAACATACACATATGGAATCTAGAAAAATGGTACTGATAGACCTATTTGCAGGACAGGAATAGAGATGCAGACATAGAAAGTGGACTTGTGAACACAGTGGGGGTGTGGAAGGGAATGGTGGGACGAATCGAGAAAGTAGCGTTGACGTATATACACTATCACGTGTAAAATAGCTAGTGGGAAGTTGCTGTACAGCACAGGGAGCTCAGCTGGTGCTCTGTGATGACCTGGAGGCGGGGCAGAATGGGGAGATGGGAGGGAAATCCAAGAAGGAGGGGACATATATATACATACATATAGCTGGTTCACTTTGTTGTACAGCAGAAACTGTACCTGGACCTTACAGACTGTAGCAGGAGGCTGCAGAGTCTGACACGACAGTGACTGACCACCACCACCAACACAATTGCCTTACAATGTTGTGTTAGTTTCTGCTGTACAACAATGTGAATCAGCTATAAGTACATATATGTCCCCTCCCTCTTGGACCTCCCTCCCTCCCCACGCCCATCCCAACCCTCTAGGTCATTATAGAGCACCCAGCTGAGCTCCCTGTGCTATACAGAAGCTTCCCACTAGCTTTCTGTTTTACACGTGGAAGTTAGACTCCAATAAAAACAAATAAATGTTAAAAAACTAAAAAGAGAAAGAGTGGAAGGGTGTGAACTTGTGGGACAGCCTGTGAGATTCTCAGGGAGTTCATAGGGAGATGGGGTTTTAGGGACATTGAATGTGAGCTGGGTTAGAAAGGAGGCTTGGGATGCTCAAAGAAGGGGCCGGAACTTGGGCCAGGGGTGGGAGTCCCCGGGCCATGGGTGGGCAGTGCCGGGCCACAGCCTTCGTACCTCCTCCAGGTAGACGTCCTCATTCCAGTTGCCAATCCGGACTCGTGGACCGTACAGGTTCTGCGCCATCGTCCCCAGCTCTCCCACCACCAAGCTTGGGGCACAGCGCCCGTGTTAGATTCCTCGTCGCCATGACGACCCAGCGCCCAGGGATTGGCCAAGGGCCGGGACCGGCTAGCCAATAAGTGACCACACGCGAGTCGCGCTAGGCTGAGCGCTGCCGCACCCCAGGGGCTGTCACCCACCCCCACCTCCAACCTCATTCCATCTCACTTCCATCCTTAGGTTTTTCTTGAGTTTAATGGCTAAGCAGGAGAGAGATAAAACTCGAGCTTACAGACCCCGTTTTGTCCTAAATGCTCGCAAACTTTTTTTTTTTTTTTTTTTTTTTTAGAATCTAAAAGAAACTGCTTTTAAGGAGGGTTTCGCTTGCTTCGGGGTGGGGGACAGCAAAGAGGAGCTTTGAAATGGAAGCCGAGCTTGCTTGCACTCTGTTTTTATAATCAGCAAGCAACCATTTTATCATAATCATAAAACAAAACAGACTTGATGTAGAAATTTGGAAACCAAAATAACATAGAAAAAAGGAGGAAGGGAAAATTACTCACAATTTTCACCTCCTCCAGAGTAAGAAATATATCATGTTAGCCTATTTGTGGATTTGTTTCTGAGGTGGCTCTTATTTTCACAGGCTTTACAGCATTCCTCCTTCCCCCAGATACCAAGTGCAAGAAGAAGCCGATGATTTGCAATAACTCTTGATAAAACCAAAATATACTAGAGCCAGTATTTTTACACAAAATATAATTTTTGTAAGCAGGAGGGGGAAACAATTGTTGCCGGACTCCTTGGGACCTGATGCTGATCGAATGCATTCAGTAATTCACCTTTATTTACTGTCTACTAAGACAGGACAAAAGACAGGAATCTTTCTTCTCTTCAGCAACCCCAGACTAAAAAAGAAAAGAATTCATGGGGAAAAAAATGACTTCTGAGGAATGGAATGAATGCAGTTAAAGATGTGCCAGTGGTCAGAAAGAGAAAAACAAATATTGTATATTAATGCATATATGTGGAATCTAGAAAAATTATATAGATGAACCTATTTGCAGGGCAGGAATAGAGATGCAGACATAAAGAACAGACATGTGGACAAGGTGGGATGGGGGGAGGAGTGGGTGGGACGAATTGGGAGATTAGCTTTGACATATATACACACTACCGTATATAAAATAGATAGCTAGTGGAAAGCTGCTGTATTGCACAGAGAGTTCAGCTCAGTACTCTGTGAAGTACTGAGTACTGTGAGTACTGTGAGTACCTGTGAAGGCCTAGAGGGGTGGGATGGGGATGGAAGGGAGGTCCAAGAGGGAGGGGATATATGTATACGTATAGCTGATTCACTTTGTTGTACAGCAGAAACTAATACAACATTGTGAAGCAATTATACTCTGATATGTTTTTTTTAAAGATATAACATGAAGGGCCGTAGTAGCCTAAAGAAAGATTTATTTCTGCCTTGGGAGATGGTGAGAATGAGAGTCAGGCTCTATGGGTGGTGACTGAAGGAAGGGGGACTTTGGAGATGAACTTGGATTTGAGCTGGCAGGTTGCAGCCTGGGATACAAATGGGAATCCACGAGCTTTGTGAATACAGCATCACATGCTAGGATCCTTTGAAAGGACAAATGGGACAAAGAAGGTAGGTCAGACATCATACCACTAACTGCACTTGATAAATCAAGGAACTGAGACTCGAAAATGCTATAGCTCATCCAAGTTTAAACTGCTAACAGTTCCTCAAAGCAAGGACTTAACTCAGATTTTCTGAATCCAAGTCCATGTTTTCTCTTTGTCTACAAATTTCTTGTAAAATTGGGAGTATGATAAGGCTAGTTAATAAATCCATATGACTTAAGTTTCTAATGTTTCAGTTATTTGCTTAACTCGACAGCTTTCACCTGTTTTCTTTGAGCTATTATGATCAAATACAGTATACTTCTCTATTTTACAGGCTCAGCAGTACAGTTACATACATGTTGCTTTATGCAATTGCTTCTTAAATCAGTCAGGATTTAAAATGTTCAGTTATACTCTTTTGTAAATTACACGCATAATTATCTTTGTGTGTCTGACTCTTTGAGAACCCATGGATTGTAGCCCACCAAGTTCCTCTGTCCATGGAATTTTCCAGACAAGAATACTGGAGCAGGTTGCCATTTCCTCCTCCAGGGGATCTTCCTGACCCAGGGATTGAACCTGTGTCTCTTGCATCTCCTCCTGTATTGACAGGCAGATTCTTTGCCACTGTGCCACCTGGGAAGCCCATGATTATCTTTACTGGTGCTCTTTATTTTTTCAAGTGTATACCAATTACAGCCTGGTATTACCCGATTTCAACCTGAAGAATTTCTATTGGGATTTTTTTATAAAGCAGAATTTCTTTTCTCTAAGGCTGTATTCACTTCTCTTCCTTCTTTTTTCTCTCTGTTCTTCAAACTGCATAGAATTTCTATTGATTTATCTTCAAGTTTATTCTTGCCTGGAGAATTCCATGGACAGAGCCTGGCAGGCCACAGTCCATGGGGTCGCAAAGAGTGGACATCACTGAGCAACTAACACTTTCACTTTGGGCTTCCCTGGTGGCTCAGACAGTAAATAAAGGAGACCCAAGTTTGATCCCTGGGTTGGGAAGATCCCTTGGAGAAGGGAATGGCAACCCATGCCAGTAATCTTGCATGGAGAATTCCATGGACAGAGGAGCCTGGCGGGCTAGGGTCCATGGGGTCATAGAGAGTCAGACACAACTGAGCGACTAACACGCACACACTTGCTTATTTCTTCTTCTGCCAGCTCAAATCTACTCTTCCATCTGGTGAGTTTTTCATTTTGGTTATGATACTTAGCTCCAGAATTTCCTTGGGCTTCCCTAGTGGCTCAGTTGGTAAAGAATCTGTCTGCAGTGCAGGAGACCTGGGTTTGATCCCTGGGTCAGGAAGATCCCCTGGAGAAGGAAAACAGCAACCCACTCCAATACTCTTGCCTGGAGAATTCCAAGGACAGAGGAGCCAGGCAAGCTACAGTCCATGGGATCACAAAGAGTCAGACACGACTGTGTGACTTTCACTTTCACTTTCATGATACTTAGCTCCAGAATCTCCACTTGGCTCTTTTTTTAATCATTTCTTTTTTGATATTCTATATCTGAGGAGGCATTGTCATCAGACTGTCCTTAAATTCTTTAACTTTGGTTTCTCTTAGTTCTTTGCGCATATATATAACTGCTTTGAAGTCTTTGTTTATTAAGTCCAACGTTTGGGCCCTCTCAAAACCTGTTATTTTCCCTGTATCTGGATCACATGTTCCTGCTTATTTGCAGGTCTCATAATTTGTTGTGAAATCTGAACATTTTAGGTAACATATTGTAGGAACTCTGTATTCTGGTTCCCCACCCCCAGTGCCTGTGGTTGCTGTTTGCTTATCCACTTGTGTATCTATTTAGTGACTCTGGCTAGACTAGTTAGTGAGGTCTACTCCCCAGCTGTGTGGAGCCCTCTGATGTCACTCTTTAGGGTACAGTCCTGAACATACGCAAGTTCCCCTGATCCCCTAAATAAATCTTAAAATGATAAAGTAACATAAAGAAGCATCTCATAACTGAGGATTTAACAGGTGGATTTAAAAGTCAGGTGATGGGACTTCCCTAGCCCCAGTGGTAAAGAATCCGCCTTATGATCCAGGGGGTGAGGGTTCAATCCCCCATTGGGGAACTAGGATGCCACCGGACTCAGACAACTAAGCCCACACTCCACAACTAGAGAGTCTGTGTGCTGCATTAAAAAGATCCCACGTGGAGGCTTCCCTGGTGGTCCAGTGATAAAGAATCCACCTTTCAATGCAGGGGACACTAGTTTGATCCCTGTTCCAGGAAGATCTTACATGCCATGGAGCAACTAAGCCTGTGTGCCACAACTACTGAAGCCCGAACGCCTAGAGTCCATGCTCTGCAACAACAGAAGCCCCCGCAATGAGAAGCCCACGCACCGCAACAAAGAGCAGCCCCTGCTCACCGTAACTCCGCAACTGGAGAAAGCCTGGGTGCAGCAACGAAGACCCACCACAGCCAAAAAATAAATAAATAAATCTTAAAAAAAAAAAAAAAGAGCTCACATGACACAACGCAGATCCCTTGTGCTGCAACTAAGACCCAATGTAGTCAAATAAATAAATAACATTTTCAAAAGAAACAAATAAAAGCCAGGTGACAGTAACAAAACTATAAACAAACATACAAGGAGTTTTTGGAAAGAGCTTTTGACTAATTTTCACTTTTAATTTGGAAAATTTATAAAATCTTTATTTTATGGCAATTACAGAGCACTTTAAATTTACATTCTTCAAAACCCCTCAAAGCTACAATGAGAACAGGATTGTGCACATACATTGCTAGTCTCTGAGTCATTTACTCAGTTCATTATGTAGCCATAAGTATTTGTTTAAATTAGGCCACCATTCCCTCCCTTTTAGAAGTATTATAATTTTGACATAAACCAGGTATATATTGGAAAACTCATTTGCTATTTTTTTTTTCATGATTTGATGAGGCTCTTGGAAAAATTTAATTGGAGCCTTTTGTTACTTGCTTATGAGACATCTGGCAGGATGAGAAAAGCCAAAGAAATCCTTGGACAGGACCATTTTTAGAAAGGAAAAGTAGGATAAAGTTCAGATACTGAGAAAGAGAAATGAGAGTTATCGTCTTAGAAACAAGTAACTTCCAGGCGGCTGAAAGTAAGTTTTCAAGTCCTCATTGGACAAGACACATTGTAAGTCATCATAGTGTCCTAAATTTAAAAATGGAGTTGACACTTCTTTCACTCAGTTTATGCAACTATTTTCATCTCTGGGCCTTAGCATCTTCATCAATAAAAACAAGTGAAGGATAATTTTGCAGATAATTCTTTAAGAAGCATTTCCAAAATATGCTATGTGTGTTAACAGATATGGAGAGGGAAAGAGCTCTCTTGTAGATCAGTTTGAGAAATGGTGGGTTAAACAGGCACCTTACTGCAGTCCTTGTCAGAGCCTTGAATGTAATGATGCTCATTATAAACCCACATTCCTCAAGCTAAGCTCACCGTGGAATACATTTTTTAAAGAATCATTGTACTTCCCTGGTGGTCCAGTGGTTAAACATCCTCCTGTGAATGTAGGGGACACAGGTTTCATCCCTGATCCAGGAAGATCCCATATGCTTCAGAGCAACTAAACCTGGGCACCACAACTACCGAGCCTGAGTGCCCTACAGCCCGTGCTCTGAAACAAAAGAAGCTACCAAAATGAGAAACCCACGCACCTGCACCGCAACTGGAGTGTAGCCCTCACTGGCCACAAGTAGAGAAAGTCTGGGTTTAGCAACAAAGACCCAGTGCAGCCAAAGATAAATAAACAACAGTTTAAAAAATAAATAATAAAATAAAAAGAATCATCTTGCAAGAATACTTTTTACGAGATTTTGTGTGGCTCAAATGACATAATACTGTGTAAAATGGGCAGGATTTGGACATGTAGATAAAAGAATCAAGATACGCACTTGCCAGAGGAAGAAAACAGGATGCAGTAGGGCAAAGAAGCTGGAGTCTCTCGGGCCAGGAAGGAGCAACAAGGTAATGAATGTGAGTGGGGAGAAGACAGAGGGGGCGGGGAGACCTGAGGTTCCAAGGCAAGGGCTGTGAATTTCCTTCTTTAAGTCAAAGAGAGCCATGAAAGTTTCCAATGTGAGGATGTGGACAGAGAGCAGAGTGGAACTTTGGAAGTTTGCTGGGGCTATAGGTTGTGAATCGCAGGCAGCCGGGCCAAGTAGAGAGCAGGGAGCCCAGTTAGGAGACGCCCTGATGAGAGGGGATGGGTGCGCTTAAGTAGAGGGAGAGGAATGATAATAACGGCTCAGGTCAGGAGCTCTTCGAAAATGACTGTGCAGTGGGGGAACCCATCCTTCACCCATGCAAGAGCCACTGAGTGCCAAGCACTATGGAAATCATGGGCCCTGACTTTGTGCGGTCAAAAGGGAGACACAGTGCTGAACAAGTACGTATACACGAGAAGCCTCGTGCCAGAGGGTCAAGGTGGGAAAGTCTTCTCTGAAAGGATGTTGGCTAATAATCGTCCTTTGACAAGTAGGTGGGCTTTCGGGCTTCCCTGGTGGCTCAGATGATAAAGAATTCACCTGCAATGCAGAAGACCTGGGAAGATCCCCTGGAGAAGGGAATGGCAACCTACTCCAGTATTCTTGCCTGGGAAATCCCGTGGATAGAGGAATCTGGAAGGCTACAGTTCATGGGGTCGCAAAGAGTCAGATATGACTGAGTGACTAACACTTTCACTTTGATGAGTAGGCAGGCTAATGAAAGTCCTGATCCATCTACATCATCATTTTGGGCTCCATTGTGGGTAGTGACTGCAGCCACAAAATTAAAAGATGCTTTCCCCTTGGAAGGAAAGCTATGACAAACCTAGACAGCGTATTAAAAAGCAGAGACATCAGTCTGCTGTCAAAGATCCATATAGTCAAAGCTATGGTTTTTCCAGTGGTCATGTACAGATGTGACAGTTGGATCATAAAGAAGGCTGAGCACCAAAGAAATGATGCTTTCGAACCGTGGTGCTGAAAAAGACTCTTGAGAGTCCCTTGGACAGCAAGGAGATCAAACTAGTCAATCCTAAAGGAAATCAACCCTGAATATTCATTAGAAGGACTTTTCTGAAGCTGAAGCTCCAACACTTTGGCCACCTGATGTGAAGAGCTGACTCACTGGAAAAGACCTTGATACTGAGAAAGATTAAAGGTGAAAGGAGAAGGGGGCAGCAGAGGATGAGATGGTTGGATGGCATCACTGACTCAGTGGACATGAGTGTGAGCAAACTCCGGGAGATAGTGAAGGACACGGTAGCCTGGCATGCTGCAGTCCATGGGGTCACAAAGAGTCGGACACGACTGAGCAACTGAACAACAGCAAGGACCTACTGTGTGGCACAGGGAACTCTGCTCAATGTTACCCGGCAGCCTGGATGAGAGGGGAGTTTGGGGAAGAATGGATACATGTATGTGTATGGCTGAGTCACTTTGCTGTTCACCTGAAACTATCACATTGTTAATCTGCTAAACTCCAATATAAAATAAAAACTTTTTTAAACAAAGAAAAGAAAGTGCTGGGCTTCATTGCCCCAGAAAGATATAAATAGAAGCATTTTACACATTGAGGGCAAGATTTAGAATGTAACAAGAATAAATCCATTTGGGTCCATCTCTCCTATTCTTTTGCAGTATGAAAGTTGGTAAATTACAAACGGGCTCTGAAAGCAAAGCAACCACGCGAACACTTACAGAGCACTAGAATGTGATGGAGAAATCGACCAGTTCCAGGAACTCCTGGAGAGTGTCAATGCAAAGACGCATTTCCCCCAAACGTCAGCATTTCCAGTTCCTTTAATCTGATGGGAAAAGAGAGAATGTCCCTTCAATTCACAAATGAGGAAACGGAAGCACAGAAAGGTTACGGGAAATAGTCAAGTTAGCATAGGAGCCAGAAATGAAAGCCACCACGAGAATGCAGGAAGAGAGGAGGAAGAAAGAAAGGAGAGAAACCAGAGAAAAATAGGGCCTTGTATTGTATTTTTATAGCATCCCCAGGTGTCACATCACTTTACACACATCATTTCACTTGAAAATTACCATTACAGGAGGTTGGAAAATAAATCTGTGCCCTGTAGCCAGCTCTGTGAATTAAAACACAAGCTCTGGAGCCGAACATTCCTAGTGCAGATCCCCAGAACTAACCACTGGCAGCCTGTGGGACCCTTAAGCAAGGTCATGACCTCTTTGTGACTCAGTTTCTCCATCTGTAAAATGAGGAAATAATAATACCCACTTCCTATGGTTATTGAGAGGCATAAATGGGAGCCCACATGTAACACCCTTGGCACAGTGTACAGGACAGGTAAGCACTCACTAGATATTGCTGCTCATTGAATTGCAAATATTGATATCAGGCATGGCTTGATCAAGGACTTCTCTGTTTGCAAGATTCACAAGTTTGAAGTCCAAGGGATATTTCATTTAATAAAAGAGAAAACAAAGACCCAGCCAGGGGAAGAGAAGTGGCTAAGGACAGAGAGCTAGTGATCCCAGGATTTCTACTAATTCCTTCTCTTCAACTCTAAGGTTCTGAGTATGAGACTGGGAGATGAAGCATTTTTTCTGTACATAATCCCAATGTAGACAGCAACAGTGGTAATGTTTAATATTAGGGCTCTGTGTGGTAGAAAAATTCCATATAGAGAGTTAATTACCTCTGAAGGTGTCATTCTGCCTTCTCTTGGGGCGAACTCTGTGGGCCAATAGGTGGCCTGAACTGCCCAAAAGCACAGAGCCAATGCCCATGCATGGCCTGGGTAGAATCCTGGACCCACTGACTCAAAATTCAGCACTCCATGAATCATACAGCTCTCACACCCTCCAAGAAATAGGGAGAGAAATTACACGCACCACAGTCCTTGAGTGGTTGAATTTCTCCTTCAGTGTCTTTAAGGAACTTCTGTGAACTACACTAAACTATGGCTTCAACTAGGGTAGGGATATTGTTTATTCAAATTTGATAAATACCCTGAGAATATCCGAGAAGGTATTTGGGAGATGTTCATAGGATAGTAAACTAAAATGAGACTATAAAAGAGCTTATAATGTAAGATGTCCATTTTATGATTCAAATGTATATTTTTTTAACATATATTTTTACTTTTTTTTTTTTTTTTTTTTAGCCATGCTGCAAGGCATGCAGGATCTCAGTTCTCCAATCAGGGACTGAACCTGTGTCCCTTACCTTGGAAGCAAGGAATCCTAACCACTAGACCTCCAGGGAATTCCCTAAAATGTGTATTTTTAAATGGACATTTTAAAATGTGTATTCATAGGAAAAATGATATAATTTATAAACGTGTGATGATCCATTCATAAATGTATATGTAACATATGCATATATGCTAAATATAATACAATATATGCGGCTAAGTCGCTTCAGTCGTGTCCGACTCTGTGTGACCCCATAGACAGCAGCCCATCAGGCTCCCCCGTCCCTGGGATTCTCCAGGCAAGAACACTGGAGTGGGTTGCCATTTCCTTCTCCAAAGCATGAAAGTGAAAAGTGAAAGTGAGGTCGCTCAGTCGTGTCTGACTCTTAGCGACCCCATGGACTGCAGCCCACCAGGCTCCTCCGTCCATGGGATTTTCCAGGCAAGAGTACTGGTGTGGGGTGCCATTGCCTTCTCCGAATACAATATATAGTACTGTGTATAATCATTCATGTGTGTGCTAAGTCACTTCAGTCGTGTCTGACTCTGCGACCCTATGGACCATAGCCCACCAGTCTCCTCAGTCCATGGGATTCTCCAGGCAAGAATACAGGAGTGGATTGCCATGCCCCTCTCTATGGGATCTTTCTGATCTGCATCTCTTGTGTCTCCTGCATTTGCAGGTGAGTTCTTTACCACTAGCACCACCTGGGAGCCCATCATATATAATCATACACATGTCTAGCCTACATAATCTATACATATATCAACTATACACATATTTAACCCACATATACACGGCTGATATGGAGGGGGTATCAGGCTTTCCATAGGAAAATGCTTTTTTTTTCCTATAATGACCATGCAATTTTTTATAATAGCAAAAAAAAGAAAATCTTCTGAAGGCATTCTGGCCCAGTGGTATTCCATACCTAAACGAAAACTCTGAATTGTGTCCCAACAGCAGGACTAGTGATAAAATGTCTCAGTGGTTCGAGAAGTTAGGATCAAGAATGGGAGTCAACTCTCTGCTCACACTGCCCCAAGCACCTCACTCAGCAGATGTCTGCAGCTTTTATATAACCACTTTGGACCGTTTCTCATCGTCTGTCAACCAGAAAAGCTTGTGAGGACAAGGTCTTTTCTGACCTTTCTCTAGAGGCGAGTTCAATTCCATAACTAGGCAACTGCGCCCTCGTGTGGCACCTCCCAGGTACAGTTCTTTGTCCGTAAGGAGGAAATCACACAGGGATAAGATGGTCTATGGACTCAGACAGGAGACCCCAATTTACAAGTGGGTCTCTGTTCCCAAAGGGATTTGGTGAGCTGGGTTTCTAGACATTACAATGTATCTTCTTAGAAGTGATAAACATGGAAGTTAAGAACCAGAAAATGTCAAAAGCCTATTAAACCATTGTCTACTTTTAATAGTATCACCTCCTATAAATGACACTGTTTTACATTATGTTCTAAGAATATCAAAATAGTTGAGGTTTCCCAGAAGGATGCTTGTATTGCCCTTGATGTTTCCTCTATTTGAATCTCCTTACTCAAGACACTTACTTCCCCAAGTAATCTACTCATTCATCAAGACAATCCCAAAAGTCATCTCCCTCAACAACATCCTGAGACTGGAGCCATTTGCCTCTCCCTTGGCTCTCAACTCACTTTGTGTTTTCCCTGCAAATTGCTGTGATTAGAAGTTTTTATTGGACCTGAGCAATTTGAACCAGTGTAAGCTCCTTGAGGTCAAGGACTTTGTGTTTCATTAGTACATCCTTAGTGCTTAGCACACAGCCTCATATATAGGTGCTCAAAAGAACATGTTGACTGTATCTTCCCTGGTGGTCCAGAGGTTAAGACTTTGCCTTCCAATGCAGGAGGTTAGGGTTCGATCGCTGTTTGGAGAACTAATATCTAGCATGCCAGGTGGCCAAAAATTAAAAGAGATTGTAAAATAAAAATGTTAAAAAAAAAAAAAGATGAGAGAGATAGCAAGATAAAAATGTAAAAAAGAAAGAGAGAGAGATGGCAAAATAATAAAAACACATGCCCTTTGGATTATCAACCCAATTTATGGTACTTCTCTAAGAAAAATAATGACACAAGTATAAAATCTATGTACAAGGGTGTATATCAAACAGATGCTGAAAACAGCCAAAACGAAAAATAAAATTACCTAGATGTCAATCCTTAGGAGATAGGTTTAAGTAAGTAGTGATACATATCTCTGGTAAAATACTATGCTGTCTTCAAAAATAATAATGAGTATCTGTTGTTGTTCAGTCACTAAGTCATGTGTGACTCTTTGCGACCTCATGGATTGCAGCTCCTTGTCCTCCAATATCCTCCTGAGCTTGCTCAAATTCATGGCCATTGAGTTGGTGATGCCATCTGACCATCTCATCCTCTGCTGTCCCCTTCTACTTTTGCCTTCAATCTTTCTTAGCCTCAGGGTCTGAGTATCTATACTTATTTGTTTACATGAAGAGATGCCCATGTGTACCAGGTTGAATGACATCTCTCTGCTGTTTGGGTTTCCCTGGTACCTATGAGCATGACATTAAACATAGGGTCTACACAGATGTAAGCAAGTTTAAAAGAGGTCACAATAGATTATGGAGGGTCCTAATCTAATGACTTCTGTTTTTTTGTTTGTGGGGTTTTTTTGAGGTCAAAAAGTGAGTTTATTGGGGTCCAGATCAGGGGGCACCAGTTCAACCCCTATTCAGGGAACTAAGATCCCACGTGCCATGCTGCATGGCGACAAAAAAATTTCTTTAGTAAATAAATAAATAATAATTTTTTAAAAATCGACTTGTCACTAGCCCATGATGTGGGGGTGGGGGGTGGGGGGAGTATTTTTATGAGGGAGAATTCTTTTAACTTTTCCACTTCCAGACTGGAAAAAAATAAGACTTTGATATAGGGCATTTGGACAGAATCCTTTTATATGATTCCTCAGTGTGTGAACTCTAAAAATAATAATTCTAGAACAGTCCATAGACGGTCAGAAGTGTGCCTTGCAACTCATGGGAGCTGTATTCCTGTGGTCCAGAGTAAGGCCCCCCTGTGGGAGGAAACCCCTTCTCTGGAGCTCCCAGTCCCCCTGTGTGTGTCTCCTTCCAGCCCTTGAGACTTTCCACGGCTCAGGCTGGGGCTATCTCAACCCATTTCCTCACCCTACTCCCAGGGCACAGAAGGAACCAGTTCCCATTGTCCTCAGCTCCTATCTGACCTCACACCCCAGCTGGCACACAAGCAGAGCTGGCAACAGGGCTGAACCCAACTCCACAGCCTGTTGGCAACAACAGCGAGTCTGGCTTTCCCAGAGAAGTATGCTCAGCTGCACCCACCAAGCCTGTATAACAACCTGCCCACTGTTTCTCTCACTCTCACAACTTGTCCAGAAATTCTAGATTCACTAACATGCCCCTTTCCTGTAAGTTCGTCTCGGGGAACACGACCAATGACCTCCTACAGAATGAAGTGGTAATGATCTACGGTCCGGCTCTACCTGGCAAGTGTCTCCAGTTCTTTTGTTCTTGGGTCATTGCCCATGACTTTGCCAATCCTGGTGGGAAAGGCTTGGGTTTCCAGGGCGGCTGCCTTGTGGGAAGAATCTGGAGCAGCTGGGCAGAGCTGTACCTACTGGGCTAGGACTCCAGCTGGCCAGAGTCCATGATCCAAAACTCTTTCCTAAAAGGCACAACTCGTCAACACCGAGGAGAGACTCTCTGAGAGCTTTCAGTCTGCACCCATGTCCATTGCTGCCACGCTGGTAACAAAATATGGGTCTACCTCATGTGGGTGACCTTGAACTTCATTTCAATCCTAGCTCCTCCCCTAAAGGGGTTCCGAATGCCCTGTCTTGAAAGTAGCTGTTGGACTTCCCTGGTGGTCCAGTGGTTAAGAATCCATCTGCCAATGCAGGGGGCATGGGTTAGATCCCTGGTCTGGGAAGATCCCACAATGCCTTGAGGCAACTAAGCTCATGTGCCACATCTACTGAGCCCAGGCTCTAGAGCCTGTGTTCTGCAACAGGAGTGGCCACCACAATGAGAAGCCCACACACCACAAGTAAAGAATAGCCCCCACTCATCACAATTTGAGAAAGCCTGAGCGCAGCAACGAAGACCCAGAGCAGCCAAAAATTTCAAAAAGTAAAAATAAAAAGGAAAGAAAAAAAGTAGCTGCCAGCACTCCAGCTTGCCTCTGGTGAGTTGTCAAAAAGACTGGATTAAAGTCTTTGAAGCCATGTCCACTGCCCCGTGCCCCTGTCACAGCTTTCTAGCCACTCAGATGTGTTGTGTTCTTGAGAGAATGAAAAATTGAGAGGAAGTTGGCTAAAACTCCTGTTTCTGGGTGTCCCCTGGCAGTATTTGGTTGAGCCAACCCCTGGTTTTTCATGCTGATTTCTACTGCTATTTTCTCTGCTGTACAGAAAAATTCTTGATTTTTAGTACTTGACGAGGAGTCAGCTTGCCCATTCTTCACCAGGAGAAAAAAACCTGACAACCAACTTCATCACGTATTCAAGCGGTGACTTTGAGCAAGTTTTTGCCCCTCTCTGTGCCTCTGTTTTCTCACCTGTAAAATGGGGATAGTACACCACCGTCTGGGCTTCCCAGGTGGCCCTAGTGGTAAAGAACCCACCTGTCAATGCAGGAAACATAAGAGACATGGGTTTGATCCCTGGGTCAGGAAGATCCCCCGGAGGAGGGCATGGCAACCCAGTCCAGTATTCTTGCCTGGAGAATCCCATGGACAGAGGAGCCTAGTGAGCTACAGTCCATAGGGTCACAAAGAGTCAGATGCGACTTAGCAACTAAACAACAACAACAACAAAATTAATACCCAATTTAAGAACCCCAAACCAATGGCATCCCTTGCTCCATCACCTCTCCTAGCCTATCAGCCTGGGTGTTGGGGTGTCCGGCGTCCTTTGGGTTCACCTGTCACAGACAGCAGTCCTCACTCTCCAGAAGCAATCCAGATGTCTACAGAATTTCTGGCAGTCAATTCCATATTAGGTTTATGTAATGGCAACCCACTCCAGTGTTCTTGCTGGGGAAATCCATGGACAGAGGAGCCTGGCAGGCTGCAGTCCATGGGGTGCAAAGAGTTAGACATGACTGAGTGAGTGAGGATAATATTCTTCAGAGACCATATCCTCCCATGTTTCCTGCACGAGGTCTTGTGCAGCACCTGACCTAGACAACTTGGCCATGGCCCAAGTCCCCACACCTTCTCAGACACAGAGCTCAGGTGCTAAGACCTCAGCCACTATTTTCTGCTCCTCTCTCTGGATGAGGATGTATTTTTGCCAAATAAATCTGTAAATCCTGGCACCATTCTCCTAATGGTTTGGCTGCAAAGATAGAGTCCGTCTCTGGCTCAGCTCTAGGGGAGGACGAGCTTCAACAGAGATAAATGCCTATCTCTGTTCAAAATCCAGATGGTAGGACTTCCCTAGTGGTCCAAGTGGTTAAGAATCCACCTACCAATGCAGGGGACACGAGTTCCATCCCTGGTCCAGGAAGATTCCACATGTCATGGAGCAACTAAGTCTCAGGGCTGCAACTACTGAGGCCCATATGCCATAGAGCCTGTGCTCCACAATAAGAGAAGCCACCGAAAGGAGAAGCCCATACACTGCAACTGGAGAGTAGTCCCCACTCGCCACAACTGGAGAAAGCCCGAGTGCAGCAACAAAGACCCAGTGCAGCAAAAAGAAAAAAGACTCAAAAAAATACAGATGGTACTTGCCATCCCCCAAATATCCTCAGAGCAATATCTTCTACTACAGAAGAGAGCAGGAGTACAGCTTGCAATGTGAGGTGGTCAGTTCAGGCACATGCTTAGATTCCTGGAGAATGTCCAGTCATTGTCTGTCCTTACTCTGAGCTTTGGAGGATGTCACTGGTATTCAAGCAGAGTTGCAAAACATCTCTGCCAGAAGGACCCCAAGCAAGCAGCAGATAGAGAACCTGGAGGGACAGGCCAAAGGAGTTATCCTTGACACTCAGGGTCACGCATGCGCTGGCATCACCATTCCAGTTGTAACACTGCCTGGCTTCCATTCTGTTTGGCAAATAGCTGTTAACGCCAAACTGCTTACCTGTCCCTCTGCTGCAGTAGCTTTCCCAGACTGAGGCCCCAGGCCACCCAAACATCACCTCCACCACCATTATTCAACAATTAAGGATAAATATTTGACACAAGAGGAAGTCCCTACACCTCTGTCCCTGTACTACCTGTTTCTTTCTGATTGGTCAGGGTGGGCTGTGAAATATATTGCCTAGGACTTCGCTGGTGGTCCAGTGGTTAAGAATCTGCCTGCCAATGCAGGGAACAAGGGTTCAATCTCTGGTCCGGGAAGATTCCAGATGGTGCAGGGCATCTAAGCCCATGCACCACAACTACTGAGCCCTTGCTCTGGAGTCTGTGGGCTGCAACAAGAGAAGCCACTGCAATGAGAAGCCCTCGCACCACAACGAGAGTAGCCCCCTGCTCACTGTAATCAGAGAAAGCACAAGTGCAGCTATGAAGACCCGCACAGCCAAAAATAAATAAATGCAAAATAGAAGTAGCTGTCTCCAACCTTTAGGGGGGAAAAGAAAATATATATATATATATATATATATGATAGGCTACCAGCCCAGGCTGGACCCTTTCACAAAAGGAAAACTGAACTGATCAGAAATTTGATATGGAAACTTTGCTCCAGTAAAGTAGCATTATGAAAAATGAAACGTACCAATCTAAGGATTTCCTAAACTCTGACCTTGAGCCAACCAAGCTGGTGGCCAAATCCTTGAATTGTAACACAGACTTGATGAGCCAATCCTCCACCACTCCTCCACCACAGAAAACAAGAGTCATCCCCATTCAGGACAGATCAAGTGGGGGCCTGCTGGGAGGTGGTGGGGGAGGGTGTCACAAAAGCATATTTGGGGAGAAAATACCTGGCTAACTTAAACCTCTTTTTGGTAAGAATGAGAATTCCTAAGAGAGAAAAAGACTTTTTTTTTTTTTGTAATCCAAGGATAAAGGAAGATGCCTGTAATGATCTAGGCATATAAAACTTTTTGGCAAAGGAATAAAAATGGAGCTGGTCCCAAACTCCTTGCTGACTGGATCAAAAAAACTCTGAGTGGAGGAAAGTGTGGAAAGCAAGATTTCAAAACCCAGCAAGTTGTTGTCCATGATTTAAAGCAATAAAAAGACATTCCAAGGTATGTATCAGTTCAGAATACGCCTGTTAGGTACCTTTCCTGAAAAATATTATGCAATTGAGCTATAAATCAAGTTAAAGAACTCAATAATAAGGAGGCTGTTTTATAAAAGGACTCATTATATAAACACTGAAAAGTGTGTATTAATATAAGCATAAAATAATTTAGGCATAGAACTAAGGTGAAATAATTATAGTGAATAGAGTGACAAAATAATACACTGTTATGTCATTCTCAAAGAAAAAGTACTTAATAATAATGAACATTCAATTTGAATTTTTTTTCGTAGTCAAAAATCCCAGACTATACCAAAAACCTAAGAGGCAGGCAGAAGTGGAAGAAAATAAAAATTGAAAATTTCTCCCTACAATAACTTCTATAGCATGTTCAGAAACCATTTTTAACACTTTATATGTGTGTATTGTCTTATTTGGGACTTCCAAATAAGCAGGCGAAGTGATAAAGAATTCACCTGCCAATGCAGGAGACCCCAGTTTGATCCCTTCATCAGGAAGATCCCCTGGAGCAGGAAATGGCAACCCACTCCTGTATTCTTGTCTGGGAAATCCCATGACAGAGGAGCCTAGAGGGCTACAGTCCACGGGGTTGAAAAGAGTCAGACATGACTGAGCATGCACATCATTGTCTTACTTACTTTAATCTCACAGATCTATGAGATAAAGGTCACCCCCATTTCATAGATGACAACATGGGTGCAGAGAAGTAATTCCTTGTATAAATAAAAGGAAAAAAAAAAAGAAATATGACAGACATGAAGAAGACCTTCATGTCTACTAAAATAGTTTTAAAAACAAGGATTTGGAAGCACTTCCCTGGTGGCCCAGTGGCTAAGACTTCGTGCTTCCAATTCAGGGGGCCAGGGTTCAATCCCTGGTCAGGGAATTAGATCCCACATGCTGCAACTAAAGATCCTACATGCCATAACTAAAGGTTTGCATGGTACAACTAAGACCAGGAGCAGTCAAATAAACAAATTTAAAAAAATAAGGATTTCTGAAATGGTATTGTTAATAAGTTTGACTTAACATACTTTTTGCCCCTCTGTCTTTTGGTTTCCTTCTTTGTCACGAGGGAGATGGGACTTCCTTCCCATTGATATGTTCTAAGTGTGCAGAGTGGACACTTCATCTCAGCAACCAGGAAGGTCAGGCTATTTGTGGAGCTTTCAGAATCACCAGGGCTTCCCTGGTGGCTCAGATGGTAAAGAATCCGTCTGCAATGTGGGAAACATGGGTTTGATCCCTGGGTCGGGAAGATCCCCTGGAGGAGGAAATGGCAAACCACTCCAGTGTTTTTGCCTGGAGAATCCCATGGACAGAGGAGCCTGGGGGGTTATATAGTCCATGGGGTCGCAAAGAGTCAACACGACTGAGTGAATAACACTTTCAGAATCTCTGGCCCATGATTTCTAAGGCCTGAGATGATCATCCCAGAATTCGGGACTCAATGGGAAGAAAGGACCAGCATTCCCCTTTGTTCTCAACTTCAGAAGCAACCTTCACTCCTCTAGTTCCAATGTCATCAAGGGTCCTGAGAGGGGCTGCTGAGATCCTGCTGAGGGTCCTGGAAGGGTCCGGCAGGAAGAATTCCTCTTGAACACACCAATGACAGTGGAGGTCTCCGTGTCACTGGTCCTCAGCTGATGACCCTCGCCCTGCCTCCTCTGGCTAACTCATTCCCTCTGGGATAAACAGTTGGGCAGGGCTCCTCTCTGGTCATCTGCTTCTGGTGATAAGTCCTTGATGACTCTCTGCAGCCTCCCGTTGGGGAGATAAATATCCTATTTGGGAGGAAATCACACCCCCTCTTCCCCACCCAAGTGGCCGCATCTCCTCCGCCTTCAGCAACGGTGGGAAGTGACTACACCCACTCTTCCCAACCCTGGGGGATTCCAGCATTTGAAATTGCAGAGCTGGAAAGATAAACATCACCGCCGATCCCTCACTCCCTCTTTGTTCCTCTTCAGCAGCAGAAAAGGAACTGAGAACCACGAGGCACGGAAACTCTGCCCATCTGCCGGCGTTGTTAAGGGAACCAGTGCTTTAATTTACACTCGCAGCCTCCTCCCTTTCTTCCTCATCAACACCCCCAACCATCCCTTAAGGAAAAAAAAAAAAAACTTCAATTCTTCTGTCCAAGGTAAGCCTCATGAGCCTGGCCCTTCAAACCCCTCTTGCTGTAATTCCAGAAATGAAACTTAAAAAAAAAAAAAAAAAAAGGATATATTGATATATTGGAGCCAAATTGTGTTTATCAATTGCAAAGCGAAAGTGAAAGTTGCTCAACTGTGTCTGACTCTTTGTGACCCAATGGACTATACAGTCCATGGAATTCTCCAGGCCAGAATACTGGGGTGGGTAGAGCCATTCCCTTCTCCAGGGAATCTTCCCAACTCAGGGATTGAACCCTCATTGCAGGAGGATTCTTTACCAGCTGAGCCACCAAGGAAGCCCAAGAACACTGGAGGGGTAGCCTATCCCTTCTCCAGTGAATCTTCCTGACCCAGGAATTGAACCAGGGTCTCCTGCATTGTAGGCAGATTCTTTACCAGCTGAGCTACCAGGGAAGACATCAATTGCAAAGTACATGCTAAGTTGCTTCAGTTGTGCCCGACTCTTTGCCATCCTTTGGACTATAGCCTGCCAGGCTCCTCTGTCCATGGGATTCTCCAGGCAAGAATACTGGGGTGGGATGCCATGCCCTTCTCCAGGGGATCTTCCCAACCGGGGATCAAACCTGGGTTTCTTCAGTTTCTTGCTTTGGCAGGCGGGTTCTTTGCCACTGCTGCTGCTAAGTCACTACAGTCGTGTCTGACTCTGTGTGACCCCATAGATGGCAGCCCACCAGGCTCCCCCGTCTCTGGGATTCTCCAGGCAAGAACACTGGAGTGGGTTGCCATTTCCTTCTCCAATGCATGAAAGTGAAAAGTGAAAGTGAAGTCGCTCAGTGCTGTCTGACTCTTAGCGACCTCATGGACTGCAGCCTACCAGGATCCTCCATCCATGGGATTTTCCAGGCAAGAGTACTGGAGTGAGGTGCCATTTCCTTCTCCAGAGGATCCTCCCGACCCAGGGATCGAACCTGGGTCTCCAACATTGTAGGAAGACGCTTTACCGTCTGAGCCACCTAGGGCCACCTGGGAAACCCCATATTGAAAAGTACACATCCCCGTATGATGATCCCTCCCTCCCACTGCCTCCTTCGTGGGTCTTACCTACCAACTGAACTAGATTCCTCATGTTTTTGCCAAATATGGGGGGAGAGGACAGTCTATCTTTTTGCAATACCAGTCTTTATTCAAACTGTTCCTTTGATCAGAAATGTCCTTCCTTCTCCATCTTTCTTTGAAATCCTTTTCATCATTCCCAGTTCAGTTGCTATATCCTGCCTCCAAAAGCCTTCTCCCATCTTGCTGTCTTTTTCCAGAGTCATGTGGCACGCTCTGTCTTTCAGAACTCCTCCAACATTTTCTTTGTCCCTTAATGTCAGTGCTAACCCTGCGCTGCCTTGAATGTACTTCTTTGTCCATATGCTTATCTTCCCAACAGACCAACGGTAAGCAATCCACAGGCAGAGCCATGTCATCATTGCACTCCCAGGGCCTGGCATGGAGCCTGGACGGGGGCCATGGCAGTGGTGATGCTGAAAAAGGGGAGGGGTGAGAAGGGGGGTAACTGGGTCATGTATATATGTGTGCATGCATGGTATTTATCTAGGGGACATTTACTTCTCACTCTTTCCTGAAAGACTCTAAGAAACTTTAGAAACCGAACACAACTCCAAGAAAAAGCCAGAGTAAAAGAGAACAATGTGCTTCAAAGCACCTGGGAAGAGTTGTTTACTACAGTAGATGGCTGGATTTATCTCTCAGTTTCCTGGATGAAAAGGGGAAACGCACTGGCTTGTGTATTTTGCATTGTACAAAAAAAACCTCTGGAATCAGATTGGAAAGAGAAATTTTTCCTGGCACCGAGTTCAAGGAGAAATTTATCAAGCGAGTGCTTATATAACAGACATGAGGTAACCCAAGGAGCAGCATCTCCAACTGGCTTTCTACAAAAGGACACAGATGTCCTCAGAAGAGCAATTCTCCTGCTCCATGCAGCTCGGAGACAGAAGGGATTTCTGCGAGAAAACGAGACAGCGTGGCCTGCATCCAGGGCCTTCCCTATGTCTGTAGAAGTTCTGAGAACCCAGAAAGAAAGAAAAGTCGATATGAGTCCATTTAATATAAGATCTCAAAGACCCCATCTAGATTGATCTTAAAGATCTTAGTGGCTTGGGCTTCCCTGGTGGTCCTGTGGTTGGGAATCTGCCTGCCAGTGCAGGAGACATCAGTTTGATCCCTGATCTGGGAAGATTCCATGTGCCGAAGGCAACTAAGCCCATGCGCCACAACCAATGAAGGCCACACACCCTGGAGCGAGTGCTGCAGAGCAAAAGAAGCCACGGCAATGAGAAGTCCAAGTAACGCAACTACAGAGTAGCCCCCACTCGCTGCAACTATGCAGCCATGAAGGCCTAGACCAGCTAAAAAAAAAAAACCTGGTGGCCAGATTGCACAAAGTGTCGTCTAGCTCAAAGTGGGCAGAAGCAGAGAGTGAGCCAGAAGTTTAGGTAAGAAACTGCCCCCTCTCAAGGGGCAAACTCCAGAAGGGCTGGTGTACAGGACTCTGTGCTCAAGGACATAGTGTGTGTCCCTCCACAGATGAAGTCAAGGGTCCCATCATTCACCGGGAGGGCATGCCTCAAAGGAGATTTGAGAGAAATATGAGAGCCACACAGATGTCCTGAAAGGCAACAAGACACTTGGGCAAAGATGCCATTCAGGACAGTAACACCAGACCCCAAGCAAGACCACCAACATGGCAGACAAGGATGCCTACATCCTGGGTCAGGTGGGGCCAGGAGCATTGGGGTGCCCATCTGTGAGTGTCACAGGCCGGAAAGATAGGTGACAGTTGGTCATTTTAACCAACCTCCTTATTTGTATGGGAGGAACTGTTATTCAGCCATTAAGTTGTGTCCAACTCTCAGCAACGCTCTGACTGTAGCACACCAGGATCCTCTGTCCTTCACCATCTTCAGGAGTTTGCTCAACTCATGTCCATTGAGTCAGTGATGCCATCCAATCATGTCATCCTCTATCTCCCCCTTCTCTTCCTGGCCTCAGTCTTTCCCAGCATCAGGGTCTTTTCCAATAAGTCGGCTCTTCACGTCAGGTGGCTACAGTATTGGAGCTTCAGTTTCAGCATCTGTCCTTCAAATGAATATTCAGGGTTGGTTTCCTTTAGGATTGACTGGTTTGGTCTCCTTCCTGCCCAAGGGACCCTCAAGAGTCTTCTCCAGTGCCACAATTTGAAAGCATCAATTCTTTAGCTCTTAGCAGTCTCTAGGGTCCAATTCTCACATCTGTACATGACTACTGGAAAAACCATAGCTTTGACAGAGAAATGAAAACCTAAGTGCTCCCATCTCTGGCCACCACAGAGAAAACTCTGACCATCTTCAATCCTAAGCTGGCTGCTTTGTCTCCACATAAAAATGGGAGGGTTTGCTTTCTGGGGCCTCCTATGTACCTGAGGAACATTGGCTTCTCACCACAAGCCCACGGCTGAGATATCTCTGGGGTTTTCAGCTTGAGATCTGTGTGTCTGGAAGGAACTCATTCTACAGCTAGAGCACCTCCTGAAAGTTTTATTCCCTCTTACTCATGTGACTCCAAAAGCCTGAACCCTTCTCTCTGAAGGCATTTCCAGATGAGAAGAAGGGCTGGTCTCTCAGTATGTCTGCCTCCAATGAAACCTCAGAATCGAGATCCCATCATCACCTCAGGCCACCACTGACATCATGGGAAAGATAGGCTTCCTGTTGTCCTTATTAGTAGGTGCCATGGAAGAGGAGAGTTTAGAGTTGGAACCTCAAAAAGCCCGAGGAGGGGACCACCAGGATACCCAGAAGGAAAAGTACTCCTGTATTCCCTTTCCTGGGAGGTGCTTTGGCTTTTTCCTGGGCAGCCCCAATGTGGGCATTTTGCAGCTACGCCAGGGCAGTTCTTCCTCTGCATTTACTCAACAGTGTCCAGTTGATAGGGGCTTCCCAGGTGGCACTAATGGTAAAGAATCTGCCTGCTAATGCAGATGACAAAAGAGACTCAAGTTCGATCCCTGGGTCAGGAAGATCCCCTGGAGGATAGCATGGCAACCCACTCCAGTGTTCTTACCTGAAAAATCCTATGGACAGAGGAGCCTGGGGGGCTGAAGTCAGTGGGGTTGCATAGAATCGGACATGACTGAAGCAACTTAGCATGCGTGCGTGTCCAGTTGATAAGACTGAAGATGGACTTCCACTTAAGCCTGAAGTGAGGGCATCAAAACCAGTGTGCCGGTGAGGGTCACCAGGTGGCTGGCACAGTGAGGATGCAAGTCCTGTCCTGCTCCAGGGGAAGTTGACACTAGAACCCAGTGCAGACCTCAACCTCTCACTCTTCTCATTGCCATTGTCATTACCACTCCTAATGGTAGCAATGGTAAGAGTGGTGTTATAGGTCAGAACAGCTAGGCAGTCAAGTACAAAACTGCAACATGGACATCCCTGACAATCCAGTAGTTACGACTCCTCTGCGGGGGATGTGGGTTCCATCCCTGGTCGGGGAATTTCTACCTGCATTGTGGTATGGCCAAAAAAAAAAGTGAAACATCAGACTTACCTGGTGGTTCAGTGGCTAAGACTCTGCACTCCCCAGGTAGGGGGCCCAGGTTCAATCCCTGGTGGGGGAACAAGATTTCACATGGCAACTAAAAGTTCACATGTTGCCACTAAAAGATCCCACTTGATGCAACTAAGATCTGATACAGCCAAGTAAATAAATACATAAAAGATTTTTTAAGATGGCAACACATGTTTTCCCAAAAGAAATTATATTATGCTTTCATTCTGCTGAACAGCTCAGAGCATCAAATTAATGAACCGATTAAATGTTTCCTTAAAAAAAAAATCCTTAATAACTCATCCTATTAAATGACTATTGTCTTAAGCATCCTCTCTGTGTCCATCACTCTCTTAGGCACTTTCTATGGAGACTGCATCTGATCTCCATGACAACTCTGCAGGCAGATCTACCCACTCTCATTGTAGAGGAAATGGCACTGAGATCTTGGGTACCATGGGACCAAGGGAAGTTAGGCAGCTCTTAAGAAGCTACTTAGGGGCTTCCCCAGTGGCTCAGCAGTAAAGAATCTGCCTGCGATGCAGGAGACTTGCAGGAGATGCAGATTCAACCCCTGGGTCAGGAAGATCCCCTGGAGAAGCAAACTGCAACCCATTCCAGTATTCTTGCCTGGGAAGTCCCATGAACAGAGAAGCCTGGTGGGCTGCACTCCATGGGGTCAAAAGAGTTGGACACAACCGAGAGACTGAACAACAACAACAAAGAAACTACTTATCAGGACTGCTCTGGTGGTCCAGTGGTTAAGACTCCAAACTTCCATGCAGGGGGCGCTGGTTTGATCCTTGGTCTGGGAATTAAGATCCCACATGACACTTGGCCAAAAACTAAAATTCAAAAAGAAGCTACTTGTTACCACTCATGGTCAGAGTACCCTCGGAACTGCTCTCTTCATGAAAACCTAGAAGGGGACTGGGAAAATATGGAATAAAGAAATAACCCTCAGAGCAGCTTCCAATGTAGTAAGATCTCCTGAGGCTGAATCTAAGACCAGCCAGAACAGAAAATCACCCACAAATGTTTCCAACTAGACCTGGGTTCAGTCACTCTACCCGAGCACCTTCTGGGTGCTCTCGTATACTTCACTTCGTTCCCTATCCCCGAATAACCTTTGAGTTGAATTTCTCTGTGTTGCTTGTAATGAAACAGAGGTCCAGCCAATTAGGGAAGTTGCTCAAGATCCTGGTTCATCTGCAACAAAGCTGAGACTCAGATCTACTCTGCTTACAGATAGAGGCAAGCTACTAAAATCCCTGATCAGGAAAGATCATAAATGCTTTTTTTTTGAGATTTTTTTTTGAGTGTTTTCTTTATCTTTGGGGAAGCCCATGGGTACACACTGCACAGGAGCAAAGAGTTAAGCATGGCTTTTGTCTTCTTTCCCTCTTTTTTTGTTCTCTTTCTACCTACTCCTCACCTTGTCTAAAAGGGACAGGGTTGGGACTTCCCTGGCAGTTCAGTGGTTAAGATTCCCCACTTTCAATGCAGGGGGCATGGGTTCAATCCCTGGTGGGGGAACTTAGAACATGTATGCCTTGAGTGTGTGGCAAAAAAAAAAAAAAAAAGGTTAAATAAGATACTAAAAATAACAAGGAGAGGGGCTCTGTCTCTTTGCAGGGCTAGAGCTCCCTTGCTGTTTGCTGTCTCCCGGGCACAAGGTCATCTGGCACCCACGTGACGGCTGCTATAATTATGAGCGCATTTGTGTGGCTCAGGGTGGAGAGAGAAGCGTGAGCTCACCGAGGGGCTGGGAAAGGAATGGCCTTGATCTGAGCTGCAGCCTGGTTCTAATTTTAGCAACGACGGAGCCCAGGACTTCCTGGACAGATCGCATTGCCCCGTGCTCTCCGCTCCCTGTGCTGGGCTGACACCAGACATGTGGAAAAGATTCGAATCACAAGAACCACCAAATTGGGTCACACCCATGGCTCATCCGGCCCAGCCGCTGTCTCAGAAAGTGGGGACGGGACGTCTCAGATGGCCAGAGTTTAGCCACCTCCTTGTAAAATCCCCTTACTTTATCAAGAAGGACAGAGGTAAACAGCTGTCCACAGTGAACAGCCAGCAGAGCCGGATCTCCAATCCCCAGTCTCCAGCATCTGGGCTTGTATGTTACCTGTCTTGTCACTCTCTCAAGGTTGGGGTTGCAGTCTGAGGTTTGTCTTTCCCTTTTGAAGTATGAGCCATGAGGCATATTTTAAAATAATTTTCCCTCCTAATGCTACATATCTTTAATAAGGTAAAGTTTACATACAGTGAAATGCCCATCTCTTGTGTATATGATGGGATGAATTTGAAAAACATGTATGTCTCCCTGGAGACAAAGAATACAACCAGGGGACTTCCCTGGTGGTCCAGTGGCTAAAACTCTGCTCCCAATGCAGGGAGCCCAGGTTTGATCCCTGTTCAGAGAACTAGACCCCACAGGACGTAACTAAGACCCAGCACAGCCAAATAAATAAAAAAATATATAAGTTTAAAAAGAAATAGTCTATCAGCCCCCCAGAATTCCATCATGCCCCCTTTCCAATCAATTCTTAAGTCCAGGGACTTCCCTGATGTCCCAGTGGTTAAGACTTTACCTTCCAATGCTGAGGGTACAGGTTCAATCCGTGGTCAGGGAGCTAAGAGCCCACATGTGTCATGGCCAAAAAAAACAAAACATAAAACAGAAACAATATTGTGACAAATTCAATAAAGATTTCAAAAATTGTCCATGTAGAAAAAAAAAATCTTAGAAGAAATATTCCCTGAGTCCTCAACAAAGGCGAGCTTCCCTGATGGCTCAGATGGTAAAGAATCTGCCTGCAATGCAGGAGACCTGGGTTCGATCCCTGGGTTGGGAAGATCCCCTGGAGAAGGAAATGGCAATCCACTCCAGTATTCTTCCCTGGAGAATTCCATGGACAGAGGAGCCTGGCAGGCTACAGTCCATGCGGTCACAAAGAGTGGGACACAACTGAGCAACTAACACTTTCACTTTCAACAAAGGCAATTGCAGTTCTGATTTCCACTGTCATAATTAGCTTTCTGGTTCTTCACTTTAAACAGAGGGCATCTTGGTGTCTGGGAGACAGAGAAGATTCTAACCAACCCTCAGCTTCTTGCAGGTCTTTCACTGGGTGGTTTCCATTGCATGGCTCTTATCCAAGCCTCTTCTTTTGGGGCTCAGTGGAAAAGACCCTTAACTCTTGAGTCCCTACCCCCTGAGCCCCCAGTGAGAAAAGGAATTCAAACAAGGCCCTGTGATCTCTGTTACATAGTCAAGTGAGAAGTCATTCGTCTAGTTTCCAGCCACAAGAGAGGCTGGTTCCCCCTTTTTGCTCCCTCCTTCCAGACCTCCTGGAACAAAGTCTGCAAACCTTCTCGTTACTTAAGAATGAGTGTTCATCCCACAATTAACCTGAATGTTTTTCTCATTAGAACACAAGCCCATTTCTTCATGCTCTCTCTCCCCAGCAAAGCTGTTGAACATTTGGTCAATAGAGCAAGTAACTCAATGTGAAAGCTCCTTATATTTAATTTCATGATCTCATTGGGCAGAGATTTTCTATATCCACTCTGAAAATAATTTAGCATTGAAATGTTGTGTGTCATAGCTGCTCCATCCTCACTTGGGTTTGAACTTTCATTCTACCAGTGACTGGTCCTGTTCTTGAGTCGTCATGTGTGTGTCCCCGGCAAGTCTCTTGTTGCCAGGGGAAAGCATGTGTGCATCAGCAAGTGCTACCTCCCTGGGGACATTACTCACTTGGGCTCACCTATGGTGTCTCTCCTCTCAGTAACAATGAGTCTTGCCTTGTCTTCTTGTATTTATATTACCTCAAAGAACTCTCCAAGAGTTCTCAAGAGCTTCTGAAAGGACACTTCATTTCTATATTCCCAGCGTTCAGAATAAGGAAGCCCTAGCTCAATAAAAGCTAATCAATCAATCAATTAATCAATGAATTACATTGTGAGAGTTGGACCATAAAGAAGGCTGATCACTGAAGAATTGATGCTTTTGAACTGTGATGTTGGAGAAGTCTCTTGAGAGTCCCCTGGACTGCAAGGAGATCAAACCAATCAATCCTAAAGGAAATCAACCCTGAATATTCATTTGAAGGACGGATGCTGAAGCTCCCTGTGGCCACCTGATGTGAAAAGCTCACTCATTGGAAAAGATCCTGATGCTTGGAAAGATTGTGGGCAGGAGAAGAAGGGGGCGACAGAGGAGGAGATGGTTGGATGGCATCACTGACTCAATGGACATGAATTTGAGCAAGCTCTGGAAGATAGTGGAGGACAGAGGAGCCTGGTGTGCTGCAGTCCATGGGGTCACAAAGAGTAGGACATGACTGAGTGACTGAACAACAAATAAACTACATTGACTCCATCTGGGGAAGAAGGAGAGATAGGTTCTCCTAAGCATTGTCTCCTCCCTTCCCATGAACTGGAGTACTGAGGTTGCCCAATGTCACTGAACTGTTGGCCATCCCAGACTCCCCCTCAACTCTCCCCATCACCTGGGTGCCCATCTTTCAGGAAATCACAAATGTGCCCCTCTCATCACCTTTTCCTTTGTCTCTGTCAAAGGCTTATCTTGGGTACCCAGTTCAATGGACTGTACCAATCACAAAATAAGGAGTAACCAGTTCCTTAAAGCAAGTCTTCCAGGGGCTTCCCTGGCGGTCCAGTAGTTGAGCTTCTGCCTTGCAATGCAGGGGATACAGGTTTGATCCCTAATCAGGGAACTAAGATCTCACATGTCTCAGAACAAGTGAGCCCTTGAGCCACAACTACTGAGTTATCGCACTACAACTAGAGTCCATGCACTGCAATGAAAGATCCTGCACGATGCAACTAAGACTGGACACAGCCAAATTAATTAGTCTTTTTTAAAGACTTCTGTTTTCTTAATGTCATTTCCAGAACCATAATCCCATTAGCAAAGGGTACCATTTCATCAGTGGTGAGTTCCACCGAGTCCTCATCTTTCCCAGTATCCCTAACAGTGTCCCCTTAGGCTCCTTGAATTCGTGCTTATGGTTCTATTCAATGCTCCTATAAGAGAAAGAGGAGTCTCCTTTCCTCGTCTCACCAGCCTTACCTCCATCCTGAAGTCTGGCCCTACATCACAAGAGTCCTGAGTTGTTCCATGAAGCATGTAATCTTTAGCCAGAAGCAGAACTCTAGCTCTGTTGGGTCTGTTCTGCACTGCAGAGACAAAATGAATAATAACTCCTTGTGCAGAAAATGGCTAACCTTGAGCCACGCACTTTATGAGGCAGGAACGCACACTCCCCCTGCTCTGCCCTGAACTGCTGTCCCAACAGCATCTGAAACCTTCCCCAGGGTCATCTGTCATCACATGGCACAGTGTGTCAGCCAAGCCCTGATGGGGGAGCTAAGAGCCCACATGCCTTGGGGCCAAAAATCCAAAACATAAAACAAAAGCAAGTTGTAATAGATTCAATAAAGACTTTAAAAAATGGTTCACATAAAAAAAAAATCTTAAAAAAAAAGAATGGGGTGTGGGTATGGGTGGGTGTGTGCACGCGGGCATGTGCGTGTGTTCCTGTAGGAACACACATAGGTTGGGGAGATCAGACTGTGCAGAGGAAAGAAAAAAGTCAAATGGGAAGAGCCCAGACAGCAGCACCAAGGCATCTGGATGCCCCTCCTTTGGAAACAAACATAAAAGCAGCATGGCTGCACTGAAGAAAACACAGAGAAGACAAAAGCCCCCACAATCCTACATTGCTGTAACAACCACTCCCCATTCGCTTCCAATCACCATCCGAACAGACAGTTTCACACACTGCTGTCAGTGCGCAGGGCATTTTGTAACGTCTGTTAATTCAATATGGTATACAGTCAGTCCTCTGCATCCACGGGTTCCGAATCTACAGATTCAACCAACTCAGGATCAAAAACATTTGAAATGAGGGGCTTCCCTGGTGTCTCAGTGGTAAAGAATCTACCTGCCAATTCAGGAGACACAGGTTCGATCCCTGGTCCAGGAAGATCCCACATGCTACGGAGCAACTAAACCCATGTGCCACAACTCCTGAGCCTGTGCCCTAGAGCCTGTGCTCTGCAACAAGAGAAGCCACTACAATCAGAGGCCCATGCACAGCAATGAAGACAAACCCCCACTGACTGCAACCAGAGAAAAGCCTGCGTGCAGCCCACCATAGCCAAAAAATAAAATAAATAAAAAAAAATATACTTGAAAAACGCCACAAAGTTCCAAAAAGCAAAACTTGATTTTTGCCCTGCACTGGCAACTATTCACATAGCATTTGCATTGCTGTTTACTATTATCTACCTAGCATTTATATTGTATTAACTATTATAAGGAATGCAGAGTTTATTTAATGTATGTGGGAGAATGTGCTCTAGGACATCTTATATAAGGGATTTGGGCATTGCTGGATTTTGGTATCCATAGGGGTCTTGGAGCCAACCCCTTGAGGATATATTATGGGACAACTGTATACATATTTTTCCCAAGTTGATGGCCCAGTTGGGAAGAGAAGATGTGTGTGAAGGCACCATTATTTTCTAAATAATTCCCTGGGGGTTGGATATTTAAGATGCCTTACAGATTTTACATAGTAAAATTGAAAAGGTGAAGAACCCTATGGTCCTTGTGCCCCACGTCCTCTGCCTGCCTTTTGTCTATGGTTAAACTTTAGCCAAAGAATAAGTTAAATCAGAGAAGTGAGAACATGCGGAAATAAAGGAAAACAGTCAGAGGAAACCAAATAATAATAATGTAGTCATTAAGCAAAATCAAAGACCTTTATTTATTATTTCCTTCTCAAGGGCTATAGATAATATTCTGAGCCATATCCTGTGAGATGTCTTATAGATACTAAAACTGTCACCATGTAGAAGAAGTTAACTACATAATGTTAACTACATAACCAGACTGTAGCCATGACATAAGCTGCCAGAATTCCGAGAACTAGCCTTAAGGAAATGGGAAAAAATTGACCCCAGAACTGATGATTAACTGTACTTAAAACAGTCAAGATGATGCTGGTCAGACCACTGATGACCAGTTTCAAGATGATTGTCGTATCTGATTGTGCTATTTCTTCATGGAGCCCACTCACTCAGCCTATAAGAGCTATTGTCCCCTGGTTGTCAGTCAGGGGAGTCAGCCGTTGGACAGCAGTCTGTTCCACTTCTCCCCACCAAAATAAAATATTTTCCTTTCCACCAACCTGGTTTCTTTAATGGCTTTTGAGAAGCAAGCAGCCAGACCCCACTTTGGGTTACAAAATGGACAATGACAATGAAGGTGGAGCTTTTTCTCCTTTCAAATTATTTGTTTGGGATAATTTCCAGGAGTGTAGGCCAAAAATGATGCAGTGTTTCAAGTCAAACCCAAAAGAGTTCCAAACAAGGATACTCTTACCTGTAGCAAGGAGGAGACTCCATTTCACCAGAACAGTCCTCAGAGATGGAAGATGACTATTTTAGCAAGACTGTAAAACCCTCATGTGCAAGGACCAAGTCTGCCAGCTCCAGTGATGTATAACACGGAACACAGAATGGATGACCAAGGCTGATCCAGGCTCGTGACACCTGAAGCTTAAACAAATTAAGGAACCATCTTTAAGAGGAAGAATATGAAATCACCAAAACAAAACTAGGTATGAGAATGGCCTTTTCAAAAATGGTGGGGGTGGGGTGGGGTGGGTAGGTGTGTGCTAAGTCGAATCCGACTCTTTGCAACCCCTTGGACTCTTTGCAACCCGTCAGGCTCCTCTGTCCATGGGATCTCAGGCAATTAATTCTGGAGTGGCTTGCCATTTCCTTCTCCAGTGGATCTTCCCGACCCAGGGAATGAGGAACCTGTGTCTCTTGTGTCTCCTGCATTGGCAGGCAGATTTTTTACCACTTCACCACCTGGGAAGCGTTGGGAGCAGGGAGTGGGAATCAAAATAAATTACCATTGTTTAAAGAGCCAAAAATGCAACAAGTTCACAAAATTTTAAAAAAAAAGACCACAAATTCACAAAATTGAAAAAAAAATTTTTTTCACACAAAAAAAACCCTGCTTGCCTGACACCCCACTGTAATACTTTTCCCCCCACATCTTTAGCTGCATGCTTTTTGGTATCTTTTCCATATGATGACAGTTTTCAGTATCCTTTTCTGTAGCAAGAATAAAAAATAAATTCAGTCTTCTCTCTGGCATGGCTGATCAAAATTGTTTATTACTATCATTGTTGTTCAGTTGCTAAGTTGTGTCCAACTCTTTGTGACCCCATGGACTGCAGCACGCCAAGCTTTGCTGTCCTTCACCGTCTCCTTGAGTTTGCTCAAACTCATGTCCACTGAGTTAATGATGCCATTCAACCATCTCATCCTCTGTTGCCCTCTTCTCCTCCTGCCCTCAATCTTCTCAGAATCACGGTCTTTTAGATTGAGCCAGCTATTCATATCAGGTGGCCAAAGTACTGGAGCTTCAGCTTCAGCATCAGTCCTTTCAATGAATATTCAGGACTAATTTCCTTTAGGATTGACATGGGTTGTAAAAGTTTTTTTCAGCATCACAACTCATTATTAGCAATATCACATACAGTTTTAGAATGGTAAAATTGAGGAAAACCTGTTGGTCAAGTTTTTTTCATATATGAGAGAAATTTATCTCCATTCATTGGTCATAAGTTTAAACCAGAATTTGTTTTCCTGATTTGGGCAGATCTCTTGGAATGGACTTTATGTTACAGTTGCATGTGGAAAACAAGCTCAGCCGAGTTTGAGTCTATTTCAAACTTTGTTTCTCCCCCAGTATCCACGTACATCCTGTGCTGGTGGCTGCAGGGTATATTCACACAGGGTACAACGCCTGTCCCTACCCTTGGTGGCCACATGGTCCTGACAAATCAGACAATGAGTGTTCCTGAAAACCATCCCTATATGGAGGATGGGGAGCGAGGATGTCACTCTACTTGCAAAGGACTGTGAATCACAAAAATGTTTCCCACCAAACCCAAGCTAGGTGCATCGCCAAGTCCATTCCAGATCCCAAATAGACCTGAGTCACTCCAACGCCAAGTGACACAAAGGGAAATGAATAGAGAGGAAGTCAGAGTGGAAAGAGATAGCAATCCTAACCAGAGGTGGTTAAAAATATCATGTCTGTTCAGATTGTGCAAACACACACAGCCATGTACACACATTCCCAGGGCTCCTCCTAGGGCCCTGGAAGGGATTCATATGAGGAAGAGCATCTGAGGCTGAAAATGACTTTGCTTCACCTGTGCATTACTCTGAATTAATTCATCTATGTGTTTGATATACCAGGAATGTTTCATTACCTTCATTGTACTAGGGTGTTCTGTGAATTTTTTTTTTAACTGCAGTGAAAAATTCTGCTGAGAAAAACACAGTTTACATTTCAGGTGGTGTTAGTGGTAAAGAATCTGCTTGCCAGTGCAGGAGACATAAGAGATGCAGGGTGGGAAGATCAGTCACTGGGTTGAGAAGATCCCCTGGAGAAGGGCATGGCAACCCACTTCACAATTCTTGCCTGGAGAATCCCATGGACAGAGGAACCTGGCAGACTACAGTCCATAGGGTCACAAAAAGTTAGACATGACTGAGGGACTAAGCACAGCACAAACCCTCCCCCCTGCAGAGATGACTAAGAGGAAACTGAGTTCCATCCTCCTCCTCCTCCCACTCTACCTATTTAGCAGACAGTCATAGGGGACTGGGAAGGAAAACTGGAAAACTGGTTGGGATCAGAAGCCTCTGAACTATTTAGAAAGTTTGGGGAGGAGGGAGGGTTTACAGCCCCAAAGCCAAATAATGGGTGGTCTGAGCTGTTGTTGTTTAGTTGCTAAGTCATGTCCGACTCTTCAGGATCCCATGGACTGCAGGCCGCCAGGCTCCTCTGTCCATGGAATTCTCCAGGCCAGAATACTGGAGTGGGTTGCCATTTCCTTCTCTGGAGGATCTTCTTGACCGGAGCACCATGCATAGTGCTTGGGGGGCTTGACATAAGAGGAAATCAACATCTTCTTCCAGTTGAAGTGTTGCTTAGTCACAGTCGGGTTGAAGTGCTTCCATGCCTTCCATTGGAATGGGAGGGGAAGAGAACTGGAGAGGAATGGCAGGTGGAAGGAGGGGTGGCAAGTGGCCATTTGAATTCCCACAATTTGGAGAAGCAAGAATACATGAATTTCCTGGACCTAGAGACTACCATACAGAGTTAAGGGAGTCAACGAGAAAACAAATACCGAATATTTATCCATATATGTGGAATCTAGAAAAATGGTATAGATGACCTTATGCAAAACAGACACAGGCGTAGAGAACAAACGTACGGATACCAAGGGGGGAAGGGTAATGGGAAGAACTGGGAGACTGGGCTTGACATATATATACACGCTACTGATACTATGTAAAAAATAGATAAGTAATGAAAGCCTCCTGTACAGCACAGGGAACTCTGCTCAGTGCTCTGTAGTAGTCTAAATGGGAAGGATATCCATAAAAGAGGAGATATATGTATACGTATAGCTCAGCTGGTAAAGAATCCGCCTGCAATGCAGGAAACCCCATTTCAATTCCTGGATCAGGAAGATTCCCTGGAGAAGGGATAAACTACCCACTCCAGTATTCTTGGGCTTCCCTGGTGGCTCAGCTGGTAAAGAAATCTGCCTGCAATGCGGGAGACCTGGGTTCAAGACCTGGGTTCAATCCCTGTGTTGGCATGATCCCATGGAGAAGGGAATGGCTACCCACTCCAGTATTCTGGCCTGGATAATTCCATGGACTGTATAGTCCATTGGGTCACAAAGAGTTGGACACAACTGAGCAACTTTCAATTTCACTTTCATAGCTGATTCACTTTGCTGTACAGCAGAAAATAACACAACATTGTAAAGCAACTATACTCCAATGAAAATTAATTAACTGACTAGATGGACATGAGTTTGAGTGAACTCCAGGAGTTGGTGATGGACAGGGAAGCCTGGCGTGCTGCGATTCATGGGGTTGCAAAGAGTTGGACACAACTGAGCGACTGAACTGAACTGAACTGATGATAGAAGCATGCTTGAAATGAGAAGCATGATTTGTTTATCCTCCCTACCTAATATTCAAGAAAGTAGATATGGAAAGTTCTTAGTACAATGTTTAGCACGTCATGAATTTTTGAAAAGCATTCATTGTTGTATCATTGTTATCATTTTATTATTAATCTTTTAGAAATAAAATCCTAACCACAGAGCCAGGATAAATGAAGAGCATGCAAAAAAAAATTAATTAATAAAAAAGAAATTTTTTTAAAAAGGATACATGGATTTCTCTTAGAATGGCAGGGACAACAGAAACAGCCAAGACTGTCTTCTTGCTGGTATGTCATTCAAAAGGGATGGTCAGCAGATTGAAAAAAACTCACTAGTGGGAATCTCTAGATAGGTCATCAAAGTGGGAGCTTAGGGGAATCAAAAGAGGTCAGGCCAGGTCAGAATGGGTCTCCTATATCAGGGAGCTGTGAAGGTCAGTTGCTGTTCAGTCACTCAGTCATGTCTGACTCCTTGAACCCCATGGACTGCAGCATGTCAGGCTTCCCTGCCCTTCACTATCTCCTGGAGTTTGCTCAAACTCATGTCCATTGAGTTGGTGATGATATTTAACCATCTCATTCTCTGTCACTGCCTTCTCCTGCCCTCAATCTTTCCTAGCATCAGGGTCTTTTCCAACGAGTTGGCTCTTTGCATCAAGTGGCCAAAGTATTGGAGCCTCAGCTTCAGAAACAGCCTTCTAATGAATATTCAGGGTTGATTTCCTTTAGGATTGACTGATTTGATCTCCTTGTAGTTCAAGGGGCTCTCAACAGTCTTCTCCAGCATCATACTTTGAAAGCATCAGTTCTTCAGCACTCAGCCTTCTTTATGGTCCAACTCTCACATCCATACATGACTACTGGAAAAACTATAGCTTTGACTTCTAAAAGGACTTTCCACTAGATTCACACATGGGACCCTCAAGAGCTGTTATCTGAGCACCTGCTACCCAGACAGCCATGACGGGAAAGCAGCAACACCCACAGAGACAGGCTCCTAGAAGCATCAACCCCTAGTGCACTGCAGTAAAAGGTGACTCCACAGAGGGAGAGGAGGGCTGTGTACAAGAGAAGCCCAATTCCATCCACTCCAGGCCCCTTATGCTGAAGCCAAGCTGGGCAAGGAGAGAAGCAGGAATTCAACTCAATGTGCTCATGACCTTTTATACCAAAACTTCAAATCCGCCTGATCCACCACTAAGGAAAAGGAATGAGCAATCTGTCATAGAACAATTAAAGGCAAAGAGCTGAGGTGTTTTTTTTAAAGAATTGTCTCTGCCACAAGTTCAGACTGTTCGATGAATTATTCATAAGTGTGAAGAATTAAGGAAAATGGATTAGGAAATCTGCTGTGGGGCAAGAAACATCTTTCAAACAGGCTTCTCTGTTCTCTCACATCCCACAGATGTGCTGGCACAAAGCTGTCACTGTCAGCTTTGGTCTAATGAGCACCCCAGTTTAGCAGAAGAAACATTCTCTAACACATCTCTGGTTTCTTCATCAGAGTGATAAGGCATGAAAAAATAATGGTTAAGAAAAATGGGTGCTTTTATTCATACGTTTTATCGTACATAAGTCTTCCACACATAGTGGGAAGTTCAGACATGCAATGACCTTTTTCTCCTTTGGGATTTCTCATGACCGTCCAAGCAGTGAGGCCACAGGGATGAAAGGGACGGTCTCTGGTACACCTGGGTTCCAGGTCCTACTCTGTCGGCTGTCAAGGGGAAATGTTTGCCTCTCTGGCAGAGACTTTCCCCTGTCTCAAAGGAGGTGTGCGACTTCTCTGGGGTTTCCAGATTGCCAAGGAGCAAACCTACATCTCAGAACCAGGTCTCCTGACTCCAGAGTATCTGTGTGTACCTCTGTTTTAGCAGTCATTCTTATATGGCCTGTGTCCATTCCATATGCTCTGAAGGATGGTGATGACATCTTTTCATAATCATATCCAGCAGCTGTCAATGTCCCTGGTGTTGAGTGGGAACTCACAAAATGTTAAAAGAATGACTGTAAAAACCATGCAACTGTGTGCAAACAGAAACCGCGCATCAGCATTCACTTAAGTAGCTCCCATGATAAACAATGATGAGCCCACCCTTAACCTTCAAAGTAAAAAAATGGAACTAGTAAAAAGCAGAAAGTGAAGGATGATGCCTGTCATGATGTGGTGGACCAGGGATTTCAACAGTATCATTGATAAAATGTGCCCATCACCCAGCAATATGCCACTTGTATCAGTGAAGGGAAAATATGCCTTCAAAGCTGGCTGTGGGGGCTTCCCTGGTGGTCTAGTGGTTAAGACTCGGCGCTCCCAATGCCAGGGGCCTGGGTTTGATCCCTGGTCAGGGAACCAGAGCCCGCATGCTACAACTAAGACCCAGTACAGCCAAATAAATAAATAAAACAAATATTTTAAATAAATTTGGTGGAATGTAAGTGTGTGAATGTTTCCATACAAGTGCCCTTTAAGTGCCGCAATACATATCTCATTCCACCTGCAAACAACCTTAAGTATTCTTTCTTGCTGTGTGAAACATCTGCTCCTCTTCTTTAAAAAAAAAAAAAATCCACTAAAGGAAGCCAGATGGAGTCCATGATATTTTTATTCGTGACAGTTTGATGACTGGCCAGAAGGTCTGGAGAACAAGAATCACCCAGCTTGTCTGTATCTGTTCCCTGAGCACTTGATTTTAAGAGCCTCTGGAGGGAATTCTCTGGCGGTGCAGTGGTTAAGACTGTGCTTCCATTGCACGGGGTGCAGGTTTGATCCCTAGTTGGGGAACTAGATCCCAGGTGCCAACCAGAAAAAGAAAGAGTCTCTGGAGGCTCCTCCATGGTCATTTCTGTCGATACAAACAGTGGTCCCCACAGGAAGGCTAGACATGGTGGGGGTACAAGGAAAATGGCTTGGCTGCCCCACGCATGAGAAGCTCCCACAAAAGGACCCTGCTGGGACTTCCCTGGTGGTCTAGAGGCTAAGACTCCACGCTCCCAATGCAGGGGGCCTATGTTTGATCCCTGGTCGGGGAATTAGATCTCACATACCACAACTGAAGATCCTGTGTGCTGCAACTAAGACCTGGTGCAGTCAAATAAATAAACAAAAGTAATTAAAAAAAAATTTTTTTTAAATGGGACCCTGTTGCCATCTTGTTCCAGCTTCTCTGATCTTCTAACCAGTTATTCTCTACACCTCCCTCAGGCTACCTAAGGGTATGGGAAGAGGTGCTGAAATGCACTGTTGGTTGGATGCACAGCGGATCTGAACAGTGGCCAGTGCCTGACTGGGTGCTCCCACAGGACTGCTGGGCCATCCTGTCATCTGGGCGCATCCACCATGGGGTTTCACATGGCAGCGTCCCAACTTTCTCTGGCTTCCAGTTCAGAATTCCTCACTCTCTGGGTGGTCTCCCCAACCTTCCCACCTGCCTCAAAGAAGAGTCCCCCTTCTCCAGCATCCACCCTTCAATTGCTCCCTTTTCCCAACTTTGTCTCTTTTCTCTCAGGTTAAATCAAAACCACTCTCTCCTTCCTCTTCAGCTCTGCGCGTTGTCCACCAGGTCTCACACCAAGACCTCAGGGCCCAGGGAGCCTCCACGTGGCATCACTTCCTTCCTGAGCCTGCTGGAGCTCTGTCCTCAGCCACACAGCCAGCTCGCACATCAGGAAATTCTGAGCCCCAAATCAGTACCAGTCCAAGTGTCTGCCACCTCTGCTCCTTCACCCAGCAAGAACCCAGCCAGGGGCAAACAAGAGAACCGCACAAATCTGCATCTTTACTTTCTATTCCTTGCAGCTTCTAGGCCATGACTCTGAGCAAACTTCCTAATCACAACCAACTTTCACTCCTCTCATTTTTTATCCACCCCAGTGAATGTCCTTTTTGAGAAACATGTTGGTTCCTTTCTCCTGGGAGGACACGTCCCTGAGATCTGGCTGAATCACTTACGAGGCATGAAAATAACACCTATTATTCACTAACAGCCACTGAGACTGAGACTATTAGTGAGAGAAATGAACCATAACCAGGAGTGGGTGTGGATCTATATTCCATGCCAAGAGTCCCCTTGAAATAGATCATTGGGCAATCCATGTCCACTTGACTTTATTGATGCCTTACTCCCTTCTAAAACGTTCAGTTCTCTTGGAGAACAAAAGCCTTCACAGTAGTTTGGTAAATAGTCACTTTGGAACCTACTGCATGATTCCATTTCCTTTTGCACTTCAATAAAGTGAGACTACGGAGAAGGCAATGGCACCCCACTCCAGTACTCTTGCCTGGAAAATCCCATGGATGGAGGAGCCTGGTGGGCCGCAGTCCATGGGGTCGCTAGGAGTCAGACACGACTGAGCAACTTCACTTTCACTTTTCACTTTCAAGCATTGGGGAAGGAAATGGCAACCCACTCCAGTATTCTTGCCTGGAGAATCCCAGGGACGGAGGAGCCTGTTGGGCTGCCGTCTATGGGGTCGCACAGAGTCGGACACGACTGAAGCGACTTAGCAGCAGCAGCAGCAAAGTGAGACTATGGCCCCAAAAGCAGGGGTTAGATCTTCTATTGTTCATGCTGTTCTCATGACAGGACTGAGCAACTGAACTGAACTGAACTGAGACCTTCTACATCATTAGTAGGAATATAAACTGGCGCACTCACTACGGAAAACAATACAGAGGGTCCTCAAAAAACTAAAAATAGAGTTGCCATATGCTTAATTGTTCAGCCATGTCTGACTCTTTGAAACCCTATGGACTATAGCCCACCAGGCTCCTCTGTCCATAGGATTCTCCAGGCAAGAATACTGGAGTGGGTTGCTATGCCCTCCTCCAGGGGATCTTCCCAATCCAGGAATAGAACCCAGGTCTCCCGCATTGCAGGCAGATTCTTTACCACCTGAGCCACCAGGGAAGCCCAGGAATACTGGAGTGGGTAGCCTTTCCTCTCTCCAAGGGATCTTCCCCACCCAGGAATTGAATCGGGGTCTCCTGCATTGCAGGTGGATTCTTTACCAGCTGAGCTACCAGGGAAACCTTGCCATAAGACCCAGAAATTCAACTCCTGGACATACATCTCAACAAAACTATCATTCAAAAAGATACACACACCCCAATGTACATAACAACACTATTTATAATAGCCAAGACATAGAAGCAACCTAAATGTCCATTGACAGATAAATAGATAAAGAAGATATGGTATATATATATATATGCCATAGAAAAGAATGAAATAATGCCATTTGCAGCTATAAGGATGGACCTAGAGATTATCATACTAAGTGAAGTAAGTTAGAAAGAGAAAGACAAATACATAATATCATTTATCTGTGGAATCTAAAATACAACACAAATGAACATATCTATGAAAACAGAAACAGATAAACAAACATAGAGAACAGACTTGTGGTTGCCAAGGTGGATGAGGGTTGGGGGACAGATGGATTGGGAGTTTGGGATTAGCAGATAGAAACTATTATATGTAGGATGAATAAACAACACAGTCCTACTCTATAACATAGGAAAATACATTCCATATCTATAATAAACCATGCCATTGTTCAGTCACTAAGGTGTATAGAGTCTGTGACCCCATGGACTGTAGCCTGCCAGGCTCCTCTGTCCATGGGATTTCCCAGGCAAGGATACTGGAGTGGGTTGCTATTTCCTTCTCCAGGGGATCTTCCCAATCCAGGGATTGAAATTGCATCTCCTGCATTAGTAGGTGGGTTCTTTATCACTGAGCTACCTGGGCAGCCTGTAATAAACCATAAAGTAAAAGAAAAAAAGAAGTAGTTAGAGCCTAGGAATGGACAGACAAAATGTTACAAAAGTAACAGATAATCAAGACAAAACTCAGAGCAGGATGATTTGAATCAAGCCCTAATGCTCCTACTCAAATTTCATAATAACGTGAGGCAGATCATTTAACTTCTCTGAGCTTAGCTTTTATAACTATAAAATGAATGTAAGCCAAAGGTTTCCAGTTCCAATCTTTTCCAACTTTTCTGGATCCCTCATTCCTCTGATGTTCAAGTTGAATGGCTTGAGCTCCTAGATCCTAAATTATGAGAAATCAAACAAAACTCTCCCCCAAGAGTTCCTCACATTCCCCTTGCTTTCCATTGAGTTGGCAAACATTTATTGAGCATGTACTATGTGCCAAGTTCATTCGAGCAGAGAACAAGATGAAGGAAACCTGCAGGCATAGCATATATATGTAAGTCCCCCTGGTCTTCTCTCATTCTGGGGATACGTTGGGAAATCCCAATTCTCCCACATGATCAGGCAGTGCAAATGAGTGCTTCCTTCAACTCCTCTCTGGCACCTAGGCTGTGCTCAGGGGGTTTTATCTTTCTCAACCTCATCGAGATGTTTCTTCAAAAGAAATCATCATTTTGTATAAAACATACTACTCACTCTCCAAGAAGGCAAAATTGAATGCAGGCTATGTTTGTTGTAAATAGAAACCAGTATTTCCTAATGTTAGATAGGTAGAATAGGGAAAAGGAGTCCAAAATGGTGGTGGCTAAAAGACAAAGAAGGGAAAAGCCCGCAAAAATAGAACAAAAGAAGGTCCGAGGGCTGGAGTGAGGACCTCAGGTAAAACAAACAACACTCCTGGCTGGCCCAATTTACATAGGACAGGCCCAGAGAGAGATAAACATATAAAAAGAGGAGCCAAAGCTAGCTGTCTCTCTCTCCCGCGTGCTGGGGCGATCTTCTCCATGTGTCTTTGGATTGACATGCCCTCACGCCTCAAAGATAGATTTTCCTGCTATTTTCTAAATAAAATAGAGCTGTAACACTGAGCTGTAACACTGATTTGTCTAAGAGCTATAACATGGTCCATTTGAGACCTGAGAGCTATAACACGGTCTATCCAAGACCTGTGATACACCGAGGGGGCTTTAATGTCCGCCACTCCAATCTTTGTTGTGACAAGACAAAAAACCGAAGAACATAGACTCGCGTGACACTAATCTACTTGGGATTTGAGCAGCTCAAGAAGAGCACTGGTGAGCTTTACAAAAATATAAACTAACTGATGTGTACACAGAGGCTTTCGTTTTACTTTCTCAATGTCTAAGGTTATCATTTCCCTATGTTCTAATGCTCTGTTTTTCCCCTTTCTTAACCCGCGAGGGAACAATGGAGTTTGACCAGACAGAATACATTGAACCTTATGGGAACACTTCTTTAAGAAGAAGTCTTATAGGAGTGGTGATTTGGAGAAACATGACTCCTGGCTCCAGACGTATGATGAGTTATGCTAATTATGGCTTCCAAACAAGAGACCAACTCTTCCAAATATTTCAGGGGCTGATGTTCACATCTGACAAGACCCAGGGGAGACCCTGACTCCTATATGACAGAAGCTAATCAACGTCCTAAAGAAACACAGTGGCTCCCTTCTGTTCTCTGTTTCTCTCTATACAGAATAATGGTTTTGAGCATAATTTGAAAAGGCAGAGACCAAAGGGGATTCCAGGGATTGTCTTGGCTTTGAACCTCATTAAACAGCTTTAATTTCTTTCTCCTTTGTTTAAGTAGATAACAATATTGCCAATAAATACAGTCCGTGAATCCTCTGCCAAAAACTGAATCAGACAGTATTTTAATAAAGTAAAAAATGATCAGGAATAGGAAATTTTACATTCCACAGACAATGAGAGTCCAGATAGTACAGGGAAACTGGCCTCTGGCCATAAGAGATGTGAAGACAAGGACAACAGAGTTATTGAGCACAGGTAATTCAACATTCAAAAAACTAAGATCATAGCATCTGGCATCATCATTTCAAGGCAAATAGAAGGGTAAAAAGTGGAAGCAATGACAGATTTTATTTTCTTGGGCTCCCAAATCACTGTGGATGGTGACTGCAACCATGAAATCAAAAGACGCTTGCTCCTTGGAAGGAAAGCTATGACAAACCTAGACAGCATATTAAAAAGCAGAGGCATCTCTTTGCTGACAAAGATTCATATAGTCAAAGCCATGGTTTTTCCAGTAGTCATGTACAGATGTGAAAGCTGTACCATGAAGAAGGCTGAGTGCTAGAGAACTGATGCTTTCAAATCGTGCTGGAGAAAATTCTTGAGAGTCCCTTGGACTGCAAGGAGATCAAATCAGGCAATCCTAAAGGAAATAAACCCTGAATATTCATTGGAAGGACTGATGCTGAAGCTCCAATACTTTGGCTACCTGATGCGAAGAGCTGACTCATTGGAAAAGACCCTGATGCTAGGAAAGATTGAAGACAAAAGGAGAAGAGGGAGGCAGAAGATAAGGTGGTTGAATAGCATCACTGACTCAATGAACATGAGTTTGAGCAAACCCTGGGAGATAGTGAAAGACAAAGGAGCCTGGCTTTCTGTGGTCCATGGCGTCAAAAAGAGTCAGACACAACTTAGCAACTGAACAACAACAAAGTTCTTAGCAGAAGAAAATGGCCACACCATGAACAAGCATAACCAGAAGGATGAAGGAATGGTAGAGTTTGTCAACATTCCAGATGGAAAGGCAGGTATTGCTGTGGAAGGGAATAGCCTTGAAACTGGTATGTAGAATCCTTAGAAGGGTCTGAAGAAAAGAAGAAAAGCCTAATACATTGACCTCCTTCTTCAATATAAATAATTCAATTCATTTCAATCTTACTTAACCATTCCAATCAATACCAAGATTTGATTGTGGTTGCCAAGGGAAGGCAGGTGGGAGAAAGACAGATTGGGAGTTTGGGGTTAGCAGATGCAAACTATTATATATAGGATGGATAAACAACAAGGTCCTACTGTAGAGCACAAGGAACTACATTCAATATCCTGTAATAAGCCATAATGGAAAAGGATATGAAAAAGAATATATATATACGTATGTATACATATATACATACATGTTATATGTATATCATACATAACATAAATAACAAAATATGTATATCATACATACAAAATCTGTACAATAAAAATAACATTGTAAATCTACTATGCATATGTGCTAAGTCCCCTCAGTAATGTCCATCTCTTTTGGAACTTATGGACTGTAGCCCACCAGGCTTATCTGTCCATGGATTCTCCAGGCAAGGATGCTGGAATGGGTTGCCATGCCCTACTCCAGGGGATCTTCCCGACCCAGGGAACGAACCTGTATTTCTTATATCACCTACCTTGGCAGACGGGTTCTTTACCACTAGCACCACCTGGGAAATAAACTATACTTCAAAAAAAAAGAAAGACCAAGATTTGAATTTATGTATTTAATCTTCCTATTCCCCCAAATTTTAATGAAATGACCAAAAAATTTTGCTTTAACCTGGGAAACACCATATGGGCAGTAGCACCTTGGGAAAGTGGTGCTCTTAGCAGCAGTCCATCCAGTGAATCAAGCCTCTGCATGCTGGAGAGCTGTAGGGCTCAGCCTGACCTCTTCTCCATCAATACTCTCCAGCAGAAGCCGTGAAGTGTGGGGCTCTGTGTGTGATGCATTTACTGTCCCAGGTGGGTCTCGTGTCTTCCTGGACTGTCATTCTTGCCTCCATTCTGGCCCCCCTCCTTCCCACTCTTCACATAGCTGCTAGAGTGCTCCTTCTAAAATCCAAGTTAGGGGACTTCCCTAGCAGTCCAGTGGTTAAGACTCCAAGCTTCCACTGCAAGAGGATCCCTGGTCGGGAAACTATTCATAAGATCCCACATGCCTCCCAGCTGGCGCTAGTGGTAAAGAACCCACCTGCCAATGCAGGAGACATAAGAGATGTGGGTTCAATCCCTGGGTTGGGAAGATCCCCTGGAGGAGGAAATAGCAACGCACTCCAGTATTCTTGCCTGGAGAATCCCATGGACAGAGGAGCCTGGCCGGCTACAGTCAAGGGTCACAAAGAGTCAATCATGACTGAAGTGACTTAGCACGCATGCATGCACATGCTGTGAGGCGCTGCCAAAAATAAGCACAAAATAAAAGAAAATTTTAAAAGGACGATTTAAAAAAAATAACAGAAACAAAACCCAAGTCAGATCATCTCAGTGTCTCCTCAAACTCAACCATGGCTCACATCCTGCTCAAGGGAAAAGACAAAACTTACAAGAATCTGTGGGGCCCCATCTGATCTGACCGTGGCTACCTCTGTGCCCTAATCCCCCAGTGTTTCCCTCCCTCGCTCCCCACTCCACTCCAGCCACACTGATCTCTCTCTAGTTCCTTGAACATGCCAAGCTCTTAGGACCTTTGCCCCTGCTGTGTCCTCTGCCTAGAACACACTTGTCTCAGAAGCTCATTTTATTCTGCCCCCTTTTACTTCTGGTCTTTGCTCAAATGTCATTTTGTCAGAAAAGCCTTTCAAGGTCTCTGTTTAAAATTATATTCCTGGGACTTCCCTGGTGGTCCAGTGGCTAAGACTCCATGCTCCAAATGCAGGGGGGCATGGGTTTGATTCCTGGTCAGGGAACTAGATCCCACATGCTGCAAGTAAGAGTTTGCATGCCACAACTAAGACCTGGCGCAACCAATAAAAAAATATAAAATCTTAAGAAATAAAGTAAGAGTCCCTTACTTCCTTCATTCCCTATCTCTTTAACCTAATTCTATTTTTTTTCCACTTAACGTAGCATTATCTACCACTTTTTATTTATTTAGTGAAGAGGAACTAAAAAGCCTCTTGATGAAAGTGAAAGAGGAGAGTGAAAAAGTTAAAGCTCAACATTCAGAAAATGAAGATCATGGCATCTGGTCCCATCACTTCATGGGAAATCGATGGGGAAACAGTGGAAACAGTGTCAGACTTTATTTTGGGGGGCTCCAAAATCACTGCAGATGGTGATTGCAGCCATGAAATTAAAAGACGCTTACTCCTTGGAAGGAAAGTTATGACCAACCTAGATAGCATATGGAAAAGCAGAGATTACTTTGCCAACAAAGGTCCGTCTAGCCAAGGCTATGGTTTTTCCTGTGGTCATGTATGGATGTGAGAGTTGGACTGTGAAGAAAGCTGAGTGCCAAAGACTTGATGCTTTTGAACTATGGTGTTGGAGAAGACTCTTGAGAGTCCCTTGGACTGCAAGGAGATCCAACCAGTCCATTCTAAAGGAGATCAGCCCTAGGTGTTCTTTGAAAGGAATGATGCTAAAGCTGAAACTCCAGTACTTTGGCCACCTCATGCGAAGAGTTGACTCATTGGAAAAGACTCTGATGCTGGGAGGGATTGGGGTCAGGAGGAAAAGGGGATGACAGAGGATGAGATGGTTGGATGGCATCACTGACTCGATAGACGTGAGTCTGAGTGAACTCCGGGAGTTGGTGATGGACAGGGAGGCCTGGCATGCTGCGATTCATGGGGTCGCAAAGAGTCAGACACGACTGAGCGACTGAACTGAACTGATATACCACTATATTATATATTTGTGTGTTATTTTGCTGTCTACCTTCCCTTTTGTTGTTGTTTAGTTGCTAAGTCGTGTCCAACTCTTACGACTCATGGACTGTAGCCCACCAGGCTCCTTTGTCCATGGAATTCTCCAGGCAACAGTACTGGAACGGGTTGCCATTTCCTTCTCCAGGGCATTTTCCCAACCCAGGGATTGAACTCATCTGCATTTGTAAGTAGGTTCTTTACCATAACAAGTAAAGTAAAAATAACAAGATAAGCAGTGAACCCTGAGATGGGCAGCCCAGATCCCTCTTCAGGACAGATGGCCAGTGTCCCCTAGTGGCTGGATTTGCTGCCAGTGGTCAGCCCTCTTCTGAGAGAGGCTGGACTGATGAGAGTTGTCTTATCCAAGGCCATACTCCCTTCTTTGGGCTTCTCACACCCCGTGACTGTTAGATGCACAGGTATGTTACTAATCCCAACTCACAGCTCCAGAGGGTCCTCCTAGTGTTAGAGCCTTCTTAAGACTGACTCAGCCCAGTTCTTCCCTCTGCCCGTCCTGCCAAGACACGGAAACAACCTAAGTGTCCATCAGTGGATGAATAAGGAAGCTGTGCTCTTTGTATATAATGGAATGCCACTCAGCCCTGAGAAGGAAGGAAATTTTTCCATTTGCAACAAAATGAACGACCCCTGAGGGCATTATGCTAAGCAAGATGAGTCAGAAAGAGAAAGACAAATACTGTAGGATCTTATTTATATGTGGAAACTATAAAAGCTGAACTCTCTAGTGTAGAATAGTAGTTACAAGGGTCTGGGAAGTGGTGTGGAGGTGGGGGTGGGGGTGGGAGTAGGTTGGGGGCTGGAGAGGGGGAAATTGGTGAGATGGTGCTTATGTTGTAGCCCTGCGTTCTGGGAAACAACCTCACTTAGAAGGATAATGCAGATAGTGAAGTACAGTTTATTACACTGGCTGGCCCAAGACAGCGTCTCCTCTTAGCCAAGGACCCAGACCAGTTTTTGTGAAAACCTTATATACCCTAAGTGTATGTGCCCAAACCCACCTCCCCAAATTCCTGAAACTAGTCTGAACAAAGGAAAAGAAAGATACAATCAAAGTTCACCCGTGATTCATATGCCTTAAGCCCAGGTAGTTAACAGGGGACAATTACCAATAGGCCTGTGGTCATACCCCAATAAACATAATAGAATGTATAATTGCATTCCGTTACACAGATAATTAGGGTATTCTTTTAGGCATGGAGAGTCTAGATACTAGCCCTGGGGCTCTTCCTTCCGGGGGGCCTGATTTTTCAGTTGGTATGTCATTTCCATAGATACTGGGCATATAGCTCAAAGTCCACAGTCAGGCACAAGATGGAGTCCTGCTTTCAAGACAGAGCCTGTTCTGTCTGTTTCCTCCTTCATTTAGGAGGGAAACTTTCAACTAATAGATAAACAAGTCCCAGAGATCTAATGCACAACATACAATTTACAGCCAGCAAGACTGTATTATAAATTTCAAAGTTGCTAAGAGACTAGATCTTAATTGTTCTTACCACAAAAATGAAACGATAATTATATGAAGCAATGGAGGGGATGAAGAGAAACAGACTACTAGTCTCTCATGGCCCCTGCTAGTCACAGCATCCTGACACCACCAGCTCTTCCTACATGTTGAGATCCTCTCTACAAGGGAACTCTGAATGAATCCTTTCTTTATCTGCTCCCTTGTTCTCTCAAACATCCAACTTAATTACCATTTTTTAAAATTCAGACACCAAAAATAAAAACCATGCTCACTAAAGCAAGAAAAGTCACACTGAAATTCTAACTCCAAGAAGCTGCTCTAAAATCTTCCATGACCAAGCAATGACTTAAATCCTTGAGGAATCAGAGGTGCAGAGCCAATGCAAAATCTGTGATTACATGCAACCTCTCATAACTGTCCCCGAGGAGTAGTAGTCCATTAGTCAGGACTCTTCAGACTCTCCAAACCTGATTCAAATGAGCTTAGCAAAGTTGGAACCTATCAACCCAATTGTCAAATCATAGGAAAAGCTGGGTGGAGCTGGCTACAGAAATTAGTGGAACCCTGAACTCTTTTTTTTTTTCCCCCCTCTCATGGCTCCTTCTGCTGGTCTCATTCCCTTATGATTCACTTTTCACATTGACCACAGGACTCTGACGTTAAGAAAATCGAGCTTCTCTCTTCCAGATCCCATTTGAAAAATCCCATAAGAGGACTTTGTTTTCCCTGGCTTGGATCATACGTCCATCATTTTGGCCAGGAGGTCAAGCTCTGTTACCATATGACAAAGAAAAGGGCTGAGCAGACAAAAGCAGGAGATGTCCACTCCAATTTACCGCAGTTGCATCCCATGTTTATATAGACATTGGTCTCTGAAAATCTGGTCTCAGAACTGTACTTTCTGGCTATTGTGGCCACAGAACATAAGATCTAGATCTAGTCATTGTAAATATCCAAGATTCCTTCATCTCTGCTCCATCCTCAGAGCCTCATGAGTCCTTTCTTAACCAGGCAGGACTCTATACCATTGAGTTATTTCTTACAAAAGACTTTGTCTAGAATGCTGAAAGTTTATCTAAGCAGATTTTTTCAGGTTGGTTATAGCAGGATAAAAGTCATTGTTACAGATTCCGAGTGGACTTTCCTTCACTGATTCCAGACCAATGCAAGGAGCATCTCTACCATGAAATGCATTTATGATCATTTGTTGCTTTTTACACTGACTTCCACAAATTTGGGTTTCCTTAACTTTGGAAACCACAAACTTCCAGAAATGCTGACAAAGGGGGGGAAATGGAAGATGCTAGAGCAGTGAAGCATAAATCCCAGCTTCTCTCCTCTGCCTTCCACACTGGTCAGAAAGAGGGAAAGCTGGGTGGGCTGGAGAGAAGCTTGGGAACTATCACTAATATCCTCCAACTTGGAGTGACATTGACCTAAGCCAGCGATCGAATAGCTGGGGAAAATGTGCAAAACCCTTGCCAGTAGGAGGCCTGACTTGCCACCTGGGCAGCCAGTGGAGCTGGAAAGATGTCCAAGGGCTGCCAAAACAGTCTTCAGGCACAGAGCTGAGTTGGGAAAATGACATGAAGGTCAAAGATGGGTCTCTCACAGCCAGGAAACAGATGCACGCCCTCCTGCTTGTGGAGTGAGCCTTGGAAGGGTCCAGAAAACATTTCAGATCAAAGTCGAGTGCAGGCCTTGGGGCTAGGCTGCCCACAAACTGACATCTCCCCACCCTCAGGCCACAGGAAGGCGGACACAGTGAGCTATTCTCAGACTGTAGCTATGACGGGAAGGCAAGCAGGCTCCAACAATTTGGGAAGGGGAAAACTTCTGGAAAAAAAATAAAAGAGGCCTAATAATAAGTACCAAGGCCCAATATCTGCATAGGTAAATTCTTTCTTTCACCCTTCCAAAAAACAGAGCATTCCATTCTTGAGCCCAGAATACCTGAAAAGGACCAAACAGAAAAGAAAACAAAGGAGTCACAAATTCAAATGACTTCACAGACCAGATAAGAGACACAAATGCGTGACTCTGACCAACTGAAAATATGGGCTTCACACTTGTGAGTGCTGGGTCCTGGGGGTACTGGAGAGCCTGTCCAGTTTAAAGATGGGCCACCTGGGGCGAAGAGCTGACTCATTGGAAAAGACCCTGGTGCTAGGAAAGATTGAGGGCAGGAAGAGAAGAGGGCAGCAGAGGATGAGATGGTTAGATAGCATCACAAACTCAATGGACATGAATTTGAGCAAACTCTGGGAGACAGTGGAGGACAGAGGAGCCTGGTGTGCTGCAGTCCATGGAGTCAAAAAGAGTCAGACATGACTGAGGGACTGAAGAACAACAACGACAACCTATCCAATCCTCAGACCGTCTTTTCCATACAGAGACTCAGGCTCACTGAATCTACCTAGTTTTTCAAGAACAGCTGGATCTTTAACCCTCCAATTTTTAAAATATCAATAGGACAAATAAGTGGTGGGCTGCCATCTATGAGATCGCAGAGAATCGGACATGACTGAAGCGACTTAGCAGCAGCAGGACAAAAAATATCAATAGGACAAACAAAATTTATCAGCTGCTGGATATGAATCATGAACCATCAGTTTTCTGATACCCTTTGACAAGTCATACTTACAAATATTGACCTAAAATACTATTTTTAAAGCAAATATGTTTTAGCAGTACATTAGAAGAATAATTTTAGATGACCAATCTAACCCATCCTTGGAATATATCTAGTCAATATTGCTGCTGCTGCTGCTGTGCCACTTTAGTCGTGTCCGACTCTGTGCGACCCCATAGATGGCAGCCCACCAGGCTCCACCATCCCTGGGATTCTCCAGGCAAGAACACTGGAGTGGGTTGCCATTTCCTTCCCCAATGCATGAAAGTGAAAAGTGAAAGTGAAGTTGCTCAGTCGTGTCCATCTCTAGCGACCCCATGGACTGCAGCCCACCAGGCTCCTCCATCCATGGGATTTTCCAGGCAAGAGTACTGGAGTGGGGTGCCATTGCCTTCTCCTCTAGTCAATATTAGGAAATCTATTAATATAAGACATTATATTCACAGAAAGGGGGAGACAGCATAAGAATATACCAGTAAGCACTTGACAAGCTCCAATATGCATTTTTTATTTTTTTTTTTCATTTTTTTTTTAAACATTCTTGATTTTTTTTCTGTTACTGAAACAGAAATGCTTAGATTTCCTAGACTGCTCCAGACTTTTTTTTTAATTTCCCTGTGCTATACAGTAAATCCTTGTTGCTTATCTATTTTATATTTTTATTTATTTTTAAAATTTTTGGCCATGCCACATGGCATGTGGGATCCTAGTTCCCCAGTCAGGGATCAAACCGGTGCCCTCTGCAGTGGAGGCGCAGAAGTCTTAACTACTGGACTGCCAGGGAATTCCCTGCTTGGGACTTTTGATTGCAAGAGATAAAACCCAGCTCATGTCATCTGCAAATAGTTAGAGTTTTACTTCTTCTTTTCCAATCTGGATTCCTTTTATTTCTTTTTCTTCTCTGATTGCTGTGGCTAAAACTTCCAAAACTATGTTGAATAGTAGTGGTGAGAGTGGGCACCCTTGTCTTGTTCCTGAAATAAAAGGAATCCAGATTGGAAAAAAAGAAGTAAAACTCTCACTGTTTGCAGATGACATGATCCTCTACCTGGAAAACCCTAGAGACTCCATCAGAAAATTACTAGAGCTAATCAATGAATATAGTAAAGTTGCAGGATATAAAATCAACACACAGAAATCCTTTGCATTCCTATACACTAACAATGAGAAAACACAAAGAGAAATTAAGGAAACAATTCCATTCACCATTACAATGAAAAGAATAAAATACTTAGGAATAAATCTACCTAAGGAAACAAAAGACCTATATACAGAAAACTATAAAACACTGATGAAAGAAATCAAAGATGACACAAATAGATGGAGAAATATACCATGTTCACGGATCAGAAGAATCAATATAGTGAAAATGAGTATACTATCCAAAGCAATCTATAGATTTAATGCAATCCCTATCAAGCTACCAACAGTATTTTTCACAGAACTAGAACAAATAGTTTCACAGTTTGTATGGAAATACAAAAAACCTCAAATAGCCAAAGCAATCTTGAGAAAGAAGATGGAACTGGAGGAATCAACTTGCCTGACTTCAGAGTATACTACAAAGCTATCCTCATCAAGACACTTTGGTACTGGCACAGAGATGGAAATATAGATCAATGGAACAAAATAGAAAGCCCAGAGATAAATCCATGAACCTATGGACACCTTAAATTTGACAAAGGAGGCAAGAATATACAATGGAGAAAAGACAATCTCTTTAACAAGTGGTGCTGGGAAAACTGGTCAACCACTTGTAAAAGAATGAAACTAGAACACTTTCTAACACCAAACACAAAAATAAACTCAAAATGGATTAAATATCTAAATGTAATACCAGAAACTATAAAACTCCTAGAGGAAAACATAGGCAAAACACTCTCTGACATAAATCACAGCAGGATCCTCTATGACCCACCTCCCAGAGTACTGGAAATAAAAGCAAAAATAAACAAATGGGACCTAATTAAACTTAAAAGCTTTTGCACAACGAAGGAAACTACAAGCAAGGTGAAAAGACAGCCTTCAGAATGGGAGAAAATAATAGAAAATGAAGCAACTGACAAATAATTAATATCAAAAATATACAAATAGCTCCTGCAGCTCAATGCCAGAAAAAGAGACAACCCAATCAAAAAATGGGCCAAAGAACTAAACAGACATTTCTCCAAAGAAGACATACAGACGGCTAACAAACACATGAAAAGATGCCCAACATCACTCATTATCAGAAAAATGCAAATCAAAACCACAATGAGGTACCATCTCACGCCAGTCAGGATGGCTGCTATCAAAAAGTCTACAAACAATAAATGCTAGAGAGGGTGCAGAGAAAAAGGAACCCTCTTACACTGTTGGTGGGAATGCAAACCACTACAGCCACTATGGAGAACAGTGTGAAGATCCCTTAAAAACTGGAAATAGAACTGCCATACAACACAGCAACCCCACTTCTGGGCATACACACTGAGAAAACCAGAATTGAAAGAGACACGTGTACCCCAATGTTCATCGCAGCACTGTTTACAATAGCCAGGACATGGAAGCAACCTAGATGTCCATCGGCAGATGAATGGATAAGAAAGCTGTGGTACATATGCACAATTGAATATTACTCAGCTATTAAAAAGAATGCATTTGAATCAGTTCTAATGAGGTAGATGAAACTGGAGCCTATTATACAGAATGAAGTAAGTCAGAAAGAAAAACACCAATACAGTATATTAACACATATATATGGAATTTAGAAAGAGGACAATGATGACCCTATATATTCGAGACAGCAAAATAGACACAGATGTAAAGAACAAACTTTTGGACTCTGTGGGAGAAGGCAAGGGTGGGATGATTCGAGAGAATAGCACTGAAACATGTATATTATCATATGTGAAATAGATCAGTCCAAGTTCGATGCATGAGACAGGGTGCTCAGGGCTGGTGCACTGGGATGACTCTAAGGGATGGGATGAGGAGGGAGGTGAGGGGGGTGGTTCTGGATTGGGAACACAGCCCGTGGCTGATTCATGTCAATGTATGGCAAAAACCACTACAATATTGTAAAGTGATTAGCCTCCAACTAAAATAAATTAATTAAAAATAATTACAAGAGAAAAAAATAACAGCTCAGTATCTTAAGGAGAAACATAGAATAAAAATTTTTAATTGACTCAAATAGGTGAAAAGTCCAGCGGTATCTTTGCTTTAGGCCTGGCTAAAGTGAGCGAAAGTCGCTCAGTCGTGTCGAACTTTGTGCGGCCCCATGGACTAAACAGTCCATGGAATTTTCCAGGCCAGAATACTGGAGTGGGTATAGCCTTTCCCTTCTCCAGGGGATCTTCCCAATCCACGGATCAAACCCAGGTCTCCTGTACTGCTGGCAGATTCTTTATCAGCTGAAACACAAGGAAAGCCCAAGAATACTGGAGTGGTTAGTCTATCCCTTTTCCAGGGGATCTTCCAACCCAGGAAATGAACCAGGGTCTCCTGCATTGCAGGCGGATTCTTTACCAACTGAGCTATGAGGGAAGCCCTAGGCCTGGTTGGAAACCACAGCTTAAATAGGTCAGAACTGACTAGTTGGCTATGACTTACCTCTACTCTCTTCATGTTGGCTTCATTCTCTTCAACTGTCAGTGGGTTTTTCCTTTCATCTAGAAAAAGATGACTACAAGAAACTCTTGTTTAATTCCTATTTAAAGTTGGTGAGAGGGAATTCCTTGGAGGGCCAGTGGTTAGGACTTCATGCTTTCACTGTCAAGGGCCCAGATTCTATCCCTGGTCAGGGAACTAAGATCCTATAAGCCAAGGCATAGCAAAATTAATTAATAATTTAGTTGGTGAGTATAGAGGGAAAAAAAAGAATGTCTCTCCCCACAGTTTTAGTAGGAAAGGTCAATTCTAATTGGCTTAGCTTGGGACACAAATACATACTGTAAATTAAGTATCTAGTTAGGGACTTGTATCTAGAACATATAAAGAACTCCTAAACTCAATAATAAAATGACAAATAACCCAATTAAAAGCTGGCAAAGGATCTGAGTAGACACTTCTACAAACAGCAAAAAGGTACATGGAAAGATTGTCAACATTATTAGTCATTAGAGAATTGAGAATCAAAACCCACAATGAGATGCCATTTCACGTTGACTGTAGTCAAAAAGACAGATAATACAAAGTTTTGGCAAGGGACTTCCCTGATGGTCCAGTGGCTAAGACTCTGCATTCTCAGTGCAGGGGACTGGGTTTGATGCCCCGTCAGGGAACTAGAACCTGCCTGCTGTAACTAAGACCCAGTGCAGCCAAATAAATATATAATTTTTAAAGTGTTGGCAAAAATGTGAAGAAATTGATACCTTCATACACTGCTGGTGGGAATGTAAAATGGTGCAGCCACTTTGGAAATCAGCTTGGCAGTTTTTCAGAAAGCCAAACTCAAAGTTACTATGGGACCCAACAATTTCACCCCTAGGTATCCACTCAAGATAAATGAAAACATGTTCACACAAAAACCTGGACACAAATCTTCATAGCAGCATCATTCCTAATAGCAAAAAAGTGAGGGAACAATCCGAGTTCCCTCAACAGATGAGTGGATAAGCAAATAGTGCAACAGACTATTATCCAGTCATAAAAAAGGAATGAAGTACTGATTTATGTCACAACACGGGTGAACCTCAAAAACATTATGCTCAGTGAAAAAAGCCAGACACAGAAGGTTACATGTTTTTATGATTCCATTATGTCCAGAGCAGACACAGAGACAGAAAGTAGATTAGTATTGCCAGGGGTTGGAGTACACAGTGATAGCTATGAGAATGTTCTGGAATTAGACAGTGGTGACCATTGCACAACTTTGTGAATACGAAAGTTATTGAATTAATTGCATAACTTTTGTAGTATGCAAACCATATCTTAATAAGCAAATTAATTTTTAAAAAATTTGTTAGAGTGACTAATTACACAATTGATATATAAAAATGAATAGGTTTTCTGTAGAAATAATAATCAAGAATAAACCACACTGGGAGAAAATTTCCCATGGACTATACCAACTAAAAAGATAAAATACCTAGTAATAAACTAGGCAAGAACTGTGCAAAACCTATACAAAGAAATCTTTTTAAAATGCAAGTAAATGGAAAGACACATTTTGCTCTTTGATCGAAAACTTCTATTTTTCTTAGAGTTATAGCTGAGCTTCCAAAAACAATATCAAAAAGATTATTTTGAAACTCAGTAAGAAGTTAAATGTATCTGGAAAAATACTCCTGCAAGATAATGTTGGTAAGAGGGAATTACCCAAGCAATTTCTGAAAAAAAAAAGACTGGTGGAGGGACTGGAAAGAACTATCTCTAAGACATACTGATTAAAAAAGGATACTAAATATATGTGTGTGTGTGTGTGTGTGTGTATATATATATATATAGTTTTACTAAAGACCAGAACAGAATAAAGGGCTCATGTGTGTGCTCAGTTATGTCCAATTCTTTATGACCCCATGGACTGTGTAGCCCACTCGGCTCCTCTGTCCGTGGGACTTTCCAGGCAAGAACACTGGAGTAGGTTGCCATTTCCTTCTCCAGGGGATCTTCCAGACCCAGGGATCGAACCCACGTTTCCTGCACTGGCAGATTGAACCACTCTGTCACCTGGGAAGTCCAAAGTGAAAGTGAAAGTCACTCAGTCATGTCTGACTCTTTGCGACCCCTGGACTAAACAGTCCATGGAATTCTCTAGGCCAGAATACTGGAGAGGGTAGCCTTTCCCTTCTCCAGGGATCTTCCTAACCTGGGGATCAAACCCAGGTCTCCCACATTGCTGGTGGATTCCTTACCAGCTGAGCCACAAGAGGAGCCCAACAATACTGGAGTGGGTAGCCTTTCCCTTCTCCAGGGAATCTTCCCAACCTAGGGATCAAACCCAGGTCCCCACATTGCCATCGGATTCTTTACCACCTGAGCCATCAGGGAACCCTAAGAATACTGGAATGGGTAATCTATCCCTTCTACAGTGGATCTTCCCAACCCATGAGTCAAACTGGGGTCTCCTGCATTATAGGCTGATTCTTTACCAACTGAGCTATCAGAGAAGCCCAAAGGATTCATAAATACACTTAATTACATATATAATTTAATTTACAATAAAAATGGCATTTCAAATTAATGTGGAAATTAGAAATTATTCAAAAATGATTTAGAGATAACTAAGTCTTTAGAGAAAATTAAGTTCAATCCCTGTTTTACTCTTTCTACCAAAATAAATAATAGAACAGATCAAAGCTTTAAACAAAAAGTAAACCATAAGACTTAAAATTAAGTATTGGAAAACCCATGGACAGAGAAGCCTGGTGGGCTGTATAGTCCATGGGGTCGAAAGGAGTCGGACACAACTGAGTGACTGAGCATACAATGTATTCTTATATTCTCAAAGTGATGAACACCCATGAAGTCCAGAGCCACAAAAAACAATAAAAACAAAAAAATTGGTTTGTATCATTATGCAAAAATGTGTGCCTTCTGTATAGAAAAAATTTATCCAATAAAACAAAATACATGACAAGTTGGGTGAAATATTTGGAGCACATATGAAATAGAGATAATTGTTTTCATTTATGAAGCATGAATGCAAACTTTTTGAAAGCTCATCAATCTGATTGAAAAGGCAAAAGATGTGAAGAGATGTCACAGAAAAATAGACACAAATGATGAAATTAGCACAAACAAGTGTTCAACCTCATTTATGATTTTTTAAAAAAGGAAAAATTTTTTAAAGAGATGCTATTTCTCATCCTTCAGATTGGTGAAAATACAAATGCTAGCGGGGGTGTGAGCACCTTGGCATTCTTATCATGAGTGCATGAACGGATGCAACATTTTGGAATGGCACTATTGCAATAGCTACCACATTTTACTTCTTTGTGAAATACATGCACGTCCCATGGCCAGGTATTTGCTCTACAATTACACAGACCAAAGATTACCAAGCTCTGTGTGTAAGTATGCCCATTGCAGTGCTGCCAGTCATAACAGAAAATAAGGCAAAAGCAGGACAAAAATCAATGGAAACAATGAAGGAATCCACCTGCAAAGAACAGATTAAATAATTAGCACTGTGTCTTCCTGAGTCAGACCAGTCTTACCTCTGTCTAGGATTTTTCAGGAACCTCTATATGATTCTTCTTTTTAGAGTTGGCTGGGGGAGCATGCCATATGGGGATCTTAGTTCCCAGACCAGGGCCTGAACCAGTGCACCACTTCACCCCACAGTGGAAGCACAGAGTTGTAACCCCTGGACCGCCAGGGGAGTCCCTCTAAATGGTTCTTCCTGTGTCTTCTTCCCACCCCACTCCAATCTCAAATCCATTCCCCATTCTGCAGTCAGAGACATCTTTTAGAAATGCAAATTGTGAAAGTTCTGATTATTTTACACCCACACACATCCCGCTTGGCAGAGCTTCAAAGGCTTCCCATTGCTCCAAGATAAAACTCTGGCTTCTCAACACAGTGTATAAAGTGCTGCCACAGTCTGGTCTGCCTGCTCCCCCAGCCTTATCTTGAGCCACAGTCTAACCTCAGTCTCACTCCTTCAAACTTACAATGCTACCTTCACCCCTGGGCCTTTGAACCCACTCTTCCATCTGCTCCGAGGTTTCTATTTGTATGTAGGGGTGTATGTCTATATTATACTTTTTACTTTACGTGCTGTGCTAACTTGCTTCAGTTCAGTTCAGTCGCTCAGTCATGTCTGACTCTTTGCGACCCCACGAATCATAGCACGCCAGGCCTCCCTGTCCATCACCAACTCCTGGAGTTCACTCAAACTCACATCCATCAAGTCGGTGATGCCATCCAACCATCTCATCCTCTGTCGTCATCTTTTCCTCCTGCCCCCAATCCCTCCCAGCATCAGAGTCTTTTCAAATGAGTCAGCTCTTCACATGAGGTGGCCAAAGTACTGGAGTTTCAGCTTTAGCATCATTCCTTCCAAAGAAATCCCAGGGCTGATCTCCTTTAGAATGGACTGGTTGGATCTCCTTGCAGTCCAAGGGACTCTCAAGAGTCTTCTCCAACACCACAGTTCAAAAGCATCAATTCTTTAGCGCTCAGCTTTCTTCACAGTCCAACTCTCACATCCATACATGACCACAGGAAAAACCATAGCCTTGACTAGACGGACCTTTGTTGGCAAAGTAATGTCTCTGCTTTTGAATATGCTATCTAGGTTGGTCATAACTTTCCTTCCAAGAAGTAAGTGTTTTTTAATTTCATGGCTGCAATCACCATCTGCAGTGATTTTGGAGCCCCCCAAAATAAAGTCTGACACTGTTTCCACTGTTTCCCCACCTATTTCCCATGAAGTGATGGGACCAGATGCCATGATCTTCATTTTCTGAATTCTGAGTTTTAAGCCAACTTTTTCACTCTCCTCTTTCACTTTCATCAAGAGGCTTTTTAGTTCCTCTTAACTTTCTTCCATAATGGTGGTGTCATCTGCATATCTGAGGTTATTGATATTTCTCCCGGCAATCTGGATTCCAGCTTGTGCTTCTTCCAGCCCAGCATTTCTCCTCACATACTCTGCATACAAGTTAAATAAGCAGGGTGACAATATACAGCCTTGATGTACTCCTTTTTCTATTTGGAACCAGTCTGTTGTTCCATGTCCAGTTCCAACTGTTGCTTCCTGACCTGCATATAGGTTTCTCAAGAGTCAGGTCAGGTGGTCTGGTATTCCCATCTCTCGAAGAACTTTCCATAGTTTATTGTGATCCACACAGTCAAAGGCTTTGGCATAGTCAATAAAGCAGAAATAGATGTTTTTCTGGAACTCTCTTGCTTTTTTGATGATTCAGCGGATGTTGGCAATTTGATCTCTGGTTCCTCTGCCTTTTCTAAAACCAGCTTGAACATCAGGAAGTTCACAGTTCACGTATTGTTGAATCCTGGCTTGGAGAATTTTGAGCATTACTTTCCAGGCATGTGAGATGAGTCAATTGTGTGGTAGTTTGAGCATTCTTTGGCATTGCCTTTCTTTGGGATTGGAATGAAAACTGACCTTTTCCAGTCCTGTGGCCACTGCTGAGTTTTCCAGATTTGCTGGCATATTGAGTGCAGCACTTTCACAGCATCATCTTTCAGGATTTGAAATAGCTCAACTGTAATTCCATCACCTCCACTAGCTTTGTTCGTTGTTCAGTCACGTCTAAGTTGCTTCAGTCATGTCTAATTCTTTGCGACACCATGGACTGTAGCCTGTCAGACTCCTCTGTCCATGGGATTCCCCAGGCAAGAATACTGGAGTGGGTTGCCATTTTCTCCTCCAGGGGGTCTTCCCAACCCAGGGATGGAACCCACGTCTCCTGCAGCTCCTGCATTGCTGGTGGATTCTTTACCTCTGAGCCACTGGGGAAGCCCTTTTATTTTATACCTTCCTGTAATTAAAACAAAAAACTAAGGACTTTACTGGTGATCCAGTGGTTGAGAATCCACCTGCCAATGCAGGGACATGGGTTCAATCCCTGGTCCAGCTAAGCCCATGAGCCACAACTACTGAGCCTGCATGCTCTGGAGCCAGTGCTCTGCAAAAAGAAGAGCCTGAGAACCATGACTACAGAAAGCCTGTGCACAGCAATGAAGACACAGCGCAGCCAAAAATAAATTAATTAATTAAATTTTTAAAAAACTAAGAAATGTTATAAACAGTATTAAAGCAACAACATCATTCCTGTTATTTGCTTGTGTGCACGTGTGCTTAGTCACTTCAGTCATGTCTGACTCTTTGTGCCAGGCCCTTCTGTCCATGGGATTCTCCAGACAAGAATATTGGAGTGGGTTGCCATTTCCTTCTCCAGGGGATCTTCCCAACCCAGGGATCAAGTCCAGGTCTCCTGTATTGTAGGTACATTCTTGCATTGCAAGTGGATTCTTCACTGACTGAGCTATGAGGGAAGCTTCTAATTTAAAAAATCCTATTGAATAATTTGGCCCATCTTTTAAAAATCATCTATTTAAAGAAAAATCATAACCAGTCATCAAATTCCAATACCTGTTGAAATGGAAAATAAGGCATCTGGGAATCTATGAGTCAGGGGCTGGATTCATAGGGAAAGACAGAGGATCGCCCTGGCAGCTAAGTCTCGGTGCTGCCAATGCAGGGGGCACAGGTTCAATCCCTGGTGAGGGAACTAATGTCTCACAAGCCACATGGCTCAGACAAAATATGAGAAAAGAAAAGTCATAACTAATACATTTCAAAAGCAAACTTTAAAAATTTACTAAAACAAAAATGCTAAAAAGAAAAAAAAAACAACATGCAATAGAGCATGCATAACACGATTTTACCCATGTTTAAAAACTTTTTTAATCATCTATAAAGTTACAGAAGAAGATACAAGAACCTAGTGCATGTGTGCTCAGTCCTGCTCAACTCTTTGCGACACCATAGACTGTAGACCAGTCTCCTCTGTCCATGGAATTCTTCAGGTAAGAATACAGGAGTGGATTGTCATGCCCTCTGTCAGGGGATCTTCCTGACCCAGGGATCAAACCCACATCTCTTGCATTGGTAGGTGGATTCTTTACCACTGAGCCATCCTGGAAGCTGCAAAAACCTAGGACAGTTTTAAACTTTAAGAAATGAGAATGGTGAGCTTGGGGTAGGAGGATGGGGCAGCAAGAGTATTTTATTTTTTGTTTTGTTCCATTGTGTATTTTTTTTTCCATTGTGTATTTTTAACGTTGAAATTTTTACTATAAGCATGTATGATTTTTAAAATTTATACAATTAGCTCAATCTTCTCTTTTAAACTTTCTGTAATGACATGGTCTTTCTCTTGTACTTTCCATGCTGCAGAACTTGGCTCTGGTATATCTGGAGTATGACAGGCCTGGGGCTGCCTCCCACCTGGGAGAGCCCCACCCAGGAAAGGACAGCAGTGGGCGGCTTGGGCCAGCTGTGTCAAACTTTATTTTCTTTATTTTTCTTTTTTTTTTAGTTCTACCAGTTTATTGCCACCAACCCATCTCCCTCCACCCTCATGCACACATGCTCAGTCATGTAACCCCATGGACTTTTGCAGGCAATAATACTGCAGGCTCCTCTGTCCATGGACTTTTCCAGGCAATAATACTGCAGTGGGTTGCCATGTGCCAAACTTTAGGAAGAAATGAAACATGCTCTTCCCCTTAAGGAGACTCTCCTCCTTGTCCCACCTTGCCTCTTCTCACCATTGAAGGTCAAGGGCCAAGACAAGGGTGTGGACTTCAGGGAAGGGGCCAAGGAGGCCGCTTAGCCTTTAATTCTGGCTTTGACCAGAGGAGCCAGGAGAGTTCTGTGGCTCACATGTGGGCCTGGGTAGCTCGCCAGGGCCACTGGGTCCACAGAGGAATTTGGGCCCAAGGACCTCACTGCAAATAAGGGAAACACGTCTGGCCTGATTCATTTTGCACAAATTTCCATACAAAACATGTAGGCATGGTTGATGTCATAGCTAACAGCCAGTGTCAGCTACAGAGTGTCCAGTCCAAATGACTCTGCCAGATGCCTCTTGCCAGCCCTTCTGATCTTCCCCACCGCCACCACCCAGACAACCCTTCCCCACCTAGGAAGCTGACAGTATGCACTGTGTCAATATGCACCACCCCCCTCCCCCCCCACACACACAGCCCTCTGGTTTCCTGTTGGGTCTGGCCAATGGAGATCCCAGAACAAGGGAAGAAGGAGAATGAGCTCAGGGTATTTGTATTCTAGGTTTGGATTTTCCAGGCAAGAATACTGGAATGGGTTGCCATGCCCTCCTCCAGGGGATCTTCCCAACCCAGGCATCGAACCCAGGTCTCCTGCATTGCAGGTGGATTCTTTACCATCTGAGCCACCAGGGAAGCTTTTCTCCCTTTGAACTTACCTGCAATTAACTGTCTCTCTCTCTCTTTTTTAAGATTAAAGATTTTTTCTTTTTTCTCGTCCCACTATGTGGCACGTGGGATCTTAGTTCCCCGACCTGGGATCAAACCTGTGCCCCCTGCAGTGGAAGCACAGAGTCCTAACCACTGGACCACCAGGGAAGTTTGTTGATTGTGTCTCTCTCAAAGCACCTTCTGTGAGAGACTCTCTCCCTTCAGATTCCTGTGACTGGTCCCTTCTCTTGTCTCTTTGAGCTTACAAATTCCAGATTACTGCACTACTGCCTTAATCTCCACTCCTGTATAATCACCCTGTTTATCAAATCTTCCTCAAATTATCCAAATTTGAGTGTGCCATTCATTTTCTTTTGGGACCCTGCTGGATAAAATATTTATCTATAAAAATACCCGGGTGGGAGTTTACCTCTGGAAGTCATGTAAAGGCAAAAGCACGGGTTGAAAATGGTGAAGCCCACTGCAGGGGGAACAGGTTGATTCCTGGTTGGGGAACTAAGATCTTGCATGCCATGTGGTGAAAGAAAAAAGGGAGGGAGGCAGAGAGGGAAGAAGTGAGGGAGAGAGGGAGTGAGGGAGGGAGGGAGGGGAGGAAAGGAGGAAGGAAGAAAGAAAAGAAAGAAGGAACAAAGAAAGGAAGAAAAGAGGGAGAGAGGAAGGAAAGAAAGAAGGAAAGAAAGAAAGTGGTAAAGACCACTCCATGAATTGAAAACTATAGAAAATGTATGTACATGCCCATATCCAACCATCCACAAGCTCCTTCCTCTTAGGGGACTGGAAAGAACCCATAATCAGTGTGAGAAGACTGGTTCTCATCCAGTCCACATGATCGCCTGTGCGTCCTACACCGTCCCTGTCTGTCCAGGTGTAGGACATCCCCCTTTAGCTTCAGGGAACTTCTTATAGCCTTGGCTTTTGCACTGTCCAATGTGCATCTTGAAGTCACTTGATTTCTGCAGGTTTTGCATCCTTGCCACTGGTGCTGAGTGTTTCCAATGCTGGTTTTACCACAAAGAAATGGACTGCTTGATGCTTCTGCTCTGTCTTTCCAACTTGAGGGTCCATCACTGTGGTGTGGCCACTGCTCTCAGAAGAGTAAAGAAGCCTTCGTGCCTTCTGACAGGCTGACCTGTATAGGAGACAGGGTCTCCTATAGGTAAGCTCACAGATAACCACCCTCCTCATTAGCACTTCCTGTTGTTGCTCAATTGCTAAGTCCTGTCTGATTCTTCATGATCCCATGGACTGTAGCATGCTAGGCTACTCTCTTTCACTGTCTCCCTGGAAACATTAAATATCTCCAGCTAGGGATGGTGAAAAGAAGCCCAGGGCCATACCACTGTCCTTTGCTTCCTGTCTACAATGATGTAGGGAGAAAGAAGTTGGTCCAAATTCTCTAGAAGCTGGAAGTTCCTGCAGCCTTTTTCTTTTAGAAATACGCAGAGTTCTGCTACCTGGTAGGTGAGACCTGGAGTCCACATAAGAAGGTCTGTAAGACAGTATAAGAAGAAAGGGATTCAAATATTCATCTCTGGGGATGCCATGGTCCTGTAAATGAAGAAGCCTGAAATCTAACCTGATTCAGCCACTGATTTGCTCTGTAAATTTTGAGAAGTTATTTTCCTTTTCAGGCCTCCATGTTCCCTTTTGCAAAATGGGAGCAATTGAACAAGAATGTCTAAACTCTTTCAGAGTTACTGTTAAAAGATTTAATGTGGGGATTTCCCTGGTGATCCAGCAGTTAAGACTCCGCACTTTCACTGCAGGGTGTGTGGGTTCGATCCCTGTTTGGGGAACTAAGATCCCACATGATGCACGGTGCAGCCAAAAAAGTAAATAAATAAACAAAATCCTATTATGTAGCACAAGGGCTTCCCTAGTGGCTCAATGGTAAAGAACCCACCTGCAATGCAGGATCTGGAGACACGGGTTCAATCCTTGGGTTGGGAAGATCCTCTGGAGGAGGGCATGGCTCCTCCCCACTTCAGTATTCTTGCGTGGAGAATCCCATGGACAGAGGAGCCTGGCAGGCTACAGTCCATAGGGTTGCAAAGAGTTGGACACACTGAAGCAACTTAGCATTCACCCATGTATAGCACAGTGAACTCTACTCAATACTCTGTAAAGACCTACATGGGAAAAGAATCTAAAAAAAAACAGAGTGGATGCATGTATAACTGATTCACTTTTCTGTCCAGCAGAAAGTAACACAACTTTGTACATCAGCTATACCCTAATAACAATTTAAAGAGAAAGAAAATTGTAAGGCAATATTAAAAATATATATATATATCTAATGTGATCATTAAGGAGGACTAGAATCTTCCTTTTTAGGTGTCTTAGACTATACAATATCACCTGTCCCAGGTGCTCTGTTCCCTGTCCTGAGACAGGGGAACAAACAAAGCTCATTTCTACTCAACATGGTCACTTTCCCCTACAGACCGAAGAAGTAATAAGGGAGCTACCAAGAATCAGTTCCATTGACTTTTCATGGTCCCTGACATCTGTGAACTCCTGGTTGCCAAATTGGGTCTTGACTTTTAGAGAAAGCTATGACTTTATTACACAAGGAGTTTTTACTTCCAAAGCTGCCTGTGTATTCAGACAGCAGTACAAATTAGTCACAGTGACTCTGTTCTGCATCAATGTTGGAAAACCGTCCCAAGTGAGTCTGGTACACAGGATGCTGGACCTAGTGGGCCATCCTCCCAGCACAGAAGGCATTGCATCACTGCAGGGCTGGCAAGTGAGGCTCTACAGGACAGGGGTGGGCGAACTTGCCTCCTCTCACAGGAAATGGGTGAAGCCCGGCTCGAAATTATTACTCAGACGTTTTTGTGCTGCGAAGGAAATGTCTTCTGATAGCACAAAGCAATTGGTTTCCTGTTGTGAACTGTGACTTTCTGGCCAGCCCAAGAATGGACAGGAAGGGAAAGGGTGGTTGTCCCTGGGAAGCCCTTATTTAATGAAAACGCCAGCTCCAGGCTTCCCAGGATACTCCAAAAGGCCAGAAGGAAGGCTGGAGGTTGGGGATAGGTCACATTAGTAGGAGAGGCAGTGTGAAGGGGAACAAGTTAGCTGTAGGACAGTTCAGTTCCACTGACGTTTGTTGAACAATTCTGTGTGCCTTATGCTGTGCTGCGTGTGTTGGGTATACCAGAAAGCTCAGCCAGACCTCTCCCTCCATATGACAGTCTTACTGGTGGAAACTGATACAAAAATAACTTTTGAATAATATGATAAACACAAATACAGAGCTATCCAAGGAACTTCCCTGGTGGTCCAGTGGTTAAGATTTCATGGTCCCAATGGAGACGGCCCAAGTTCCACATCCCTGGTAAGGAAACTAGATCCCAAATGCAGCAATTAAGACCCACTACAGACAAATAAAATAAAAACTAAAATCTTAAAAAAAAAAATACAGAGCTATTCCACAGTACTATGGCAATATATTTTCGTACCTTTACAGCTTTCTCTTTACACCATTTTCACTTGGTTTCCCCTTGTCTGTAATGAGGGTAGGGGTAGGAATACAACTTTTTAGGAAATTTCTAAGATAGCAGTTTTAACTATTGAGCACAAATATATTCTAAGTGTTTCTGGTGCACTTTCTCATTGAATCCTTACAACAAGCCTATACTGAGGTTTAGAAAGGGTGAGGTTTAGAAAGGATGAAAATGTACTGCAGGTCACAATTAATAAGTGGCACAGCTGAATTCCAGCATCCTCTCTACTCTCCATTCTAGAGACTTCCTCCTTCAGCATATTTGGGATGATAGGATTTGCCGTAAGTCCCAAGTATGGTCCTGAGTCATCATTTTGACAGGGTGCACTATTCTGCTTCTGTTGGCCATCACTATCTTCATGGTTGGTCCAGCCCCACAAGTCTAGGAATATCTACGTTCAAGCAGTGTTACTAGGGAATCCTTGGTGACTCAATGGTAAAAAATACACCTGACAATGCAAGAGACTTGGGGTCGATCCCTGGGTTGGGCAGTTTCCCTTGAGGAGGAAATGGCAAGTCACTCTAGTATTCTTGCCTGGAAAATTCTGTGGACAGAGGAGCCTGGCAGGCTACAGTCCATGGAGTCACAAAGAACTGGACATGACTTAAAGACTAAGTCAAATCACTGCAGTGTTACTACTACTGCACTGGTTTCTGAAGGGTGATGTGGGAACCCCAAACTTCACTTAGAGATTCTCCCAGAGGCCCCTAAAACAATACCTCACAGGACTGTATATGTGAGGTTTATTTTACTGAAGAGCTTGGATAACTAAAGGGAATTAAAATGAGGGAAAGAAATTTCCAATGAAATGTTCTACCATCTTAAAAAAAAACCCTCTCACCCAGGAAGTAAAAAACCACCAGGGGGTGATGCCAGCTCCTAGGCTTGCTTCCTGTTTCTGAGCTTACCCTTCTCTTTTCTCCTCCCTGCTTCTAAGTCTCACTGGATACCCCCAAAGTGTTGCTGGCTTTATCCTAGAACCTGCCATCCATTTTGCTCCCACTAGTAAGACACTAGTAACCTGCAGAGAAAGGCAGAGAATGGACCTGAGCTTTTATGCCCTGACTGCTGCTGGTTCTCACCCTTACAGCACAAATCCTTGCTTCTTTGTGCTTCTATACCTGTGTGCTACATTAGATGGCTGGACAGGAAACAACATTCTTTGTCTGACTAAAAAAAAAATGACAAGTCTTATTCATGACAACTTGTTCCTGCTGAGTGAACAGAAACAGACTCACAGACTTAGAGAATGAACTTATGGTTGCCTGTACACACTGCTATATTTAAAATGATAACCAACTGGTGGCTCAGTGGTAAAGAATCTGTCTGCCAATGCAGAAGAAATGGGTTTAGTCCCTGGGATGGGAAGAGCCCCTGGAGAAGGAAATGGCAACCTACTGCAGTATTCTTGGCTGGGAATATCTATGGACAGAGGAGTCTGGAAGGCTACAGTCCGTGGAGTCCCAAAAGAGTCAGACATGACTTGGTGACTAAACAACATCAAACCAACACAGACCTCCTGTATAGCACATAGAACTCTGCTCAGTGTTATGTGGCAGCCTGGATGGGAGGAGAGTTTGGGGGAGAATGGATACATGTATATGTATGGCTGAGTTAGTCATGTCCCACTCTCTGCAACCCCGTGGACTGCAGCACGCCAGGCCTCCCTGTCCATCACCAACTCCTGGAGTTTACCCAAAATCATGTCCTTTAAGTCAGTGATGCCATCCAACCATCTCATCCTCTGTTGTCCCCTTCTCCTCCTGCCTTCAATCCTTCCCAGCATCAGGGTCTTTTCAAATGAGTCAGTTCTTCACATCAGGTGGCCAAAGTATTGGAGTTTCAGCTTCAGCATCAGTCCTTCCAATGAATATTCAGGACTGATTTCCTTTAGGATGGACTAGTTGGATCTCCTTGCAGTCCCAGGGACTCTCAAGAGTCTTCTCCAACACCACAGTTCAAAAGCATCAATACTTTGGCGCTCAGCTTTCTTTATAGTCTAACTCTCACATCCATACATGACTACTGGAAAAACCATAGCTTTGACTAGACTGACCTTTGTTGGCAAAGTAATGTCTCTGCTTTTTAATATGCTGTCTAGGTTGGTCATAATTTTCCTCCCAAGGAGCAAGCGTCTTTTAATTTCATGGCTGCAAGTCACCATCTGGAGTGATTTTGGAGCCCCCAAAAATAAAGTTTCTCACTGTTTTCACTGTCTCTCCATCTATTTGCCATGAAGTGATGGGACCATATGCCATGATCTTCATTTTCTGAATGTTGAGCCTCAAGCCAACTTTTTCACTCTCCTCTTTCACTTTTATCAAGAGGCTCTTTAGTTCTTCTTCGCTTTCTGCCATAAGGGTGGTGTCATCTGCATATCTGAGGTTATTGGTATTTCTCCTGGAAATCTGGATTCCAGCTTGTGCTTTATCCAGCCTGGCATTTTGCATGATGTACTCTGCATATAAGTTAAATAAGCAGGGTGACAATGTACAGCCTTGACATACTCCTTTCCTGATTTGGAACCAGTCTGTTGTTCCATGTCCAGTTCTAACTGTTGCTTCCTGACCTGCATACAGATTTCTCAAGAGGCAGGTCAGGTGGTCTGGTATTCCCATCTCTTTAAGAATTTTCCATAGTTTGTTGTGGTCCACACAGCCAAAGGCTTTGGCATAGTCAATAAAGCAGAAGCAGATGCTTTTCTGAAACTCTCTTGCTTTTTTGATGATCCAACAGATGTTGACAATTTGATCTCTGGTTCCTCTCCTTTTTCTAAATCCACCTTGAACATCTGGAAGTTCATGGCTCATGTACTGTTGAAGCCTGGCTTGGAGAATTTTGAGCATTACTTTCCAGGCATGTGAGATGAGTCAATTGTGTGGTAGTTTGAGCATTCTTTGGCATTGCCTTTCTTTGGGATTGGAATGAAAACTGACCTTTTCCAGTCCTGTGGCCACTGCTGAGTTTTCCAGATTTGCTGGCATATTGAGTGCAGCACTTTGACAGTATAATCTTTTAGGATTTGAAATAGCTCAACTGGAATTCCATCACCTCCACTAGCTTTGTTTGTAGTGATGCTTCCTAAGGCCCACTTGACTTTGCATTCCAGGATGTCTGGCTCTAGGTTGGTGATCACACCATTGTGATTATCTGGGATCTGGGTCGTGAAGATCTTTTACGATCAGTTATATAAAGATGAAGAGAAGTAAAGCTGGTCTCCACAAAGCTAAATGTCAAGCACACCATGGAGTGGTGCTTACACAATTCTGAGGATGAATCAAAGTTCAGATCTAAGGGAAAGACGTAGTTTGAAAAAACTAAGACAGAAGTTTGAAATAATTAGATGTGAGCAATGAAATCATTTAAACATGGAGTTGTCTTCCGAGATAGCCTGCAATTTACTTTTTTTTTCATATATTTTTTATTTGACTGCCCCAGGTCTTATTTGCAGCATGTGGAATCCAGTTCCCTGACCAAGGATTGAACCTGGGTCCTCTGCATTGGGACCACAGAGTCTTAGCCACTGGACCATCAGGGAAGTCCTCCATTTAATTTTAAAACATTTTGCAAGGGTAAAGAGATAATTCTTTAATGACGATGCATGTTGTAAAAATAATCATTATTTATATACATACATACATGCATACATACATACATAAATGTTGGACTATTTTTTCTATTGCTCTTCTTACTCTAACTCCTGGGCCAGCGTAGGCTCCCTTGGGCTGGTGGTCTTTGCACTCCTTTTTAGGAATGAACTTCTCTTTGCTCTAGGAGCAGGTCCGAGGTCACCCTGACTGAGAAGCCTGTGCCTTTGTTGTTGTTCAGTTGCTAAGTCGTGTCCAACTCTTTGCCACCCCATGAACTGCAGTGCGCCAGGCTTCCCTGTCCTTCATCATCTCCCGGAGTTTGCCTCAGATTCATTCAGGACCCAAGTAAGCCCTCCTTTCTGCTTTGTCTGGCAACTTTGCTGGTTTAACCAGTAGACACACTGGCCCTCTGGAACCAAATCTTCTGCTAACCTCACCCCCCCATCCTCTTAATTGCTCTGACCCTCTTTCTGATCTTCCATCACCCCTGACCCTCCACATGGAATGAGCTTCCCTTCAACAAATTGGGAGAAGTGACTTATCCCATCCAGGGATTTCAGATTGCAGGAAAGCCATTTCAGGACAGTTCCCCCGAACTGCATTTTATAAAGTCTGAGTATCCCATGAGATATTAATAGGTGATCTAAAATAAGCTCCACTGCTAAACCAGAGAAGGCAGAGTTAAACTGAGTTCTTATCATTGCAAATCATCTCAGGGTTTTTCTTAGGTTAATATTTATTGTAAATATTATACTCTGAACTAATTTGAGGGTCTGTGTTTGTGGAAATCCTAGTTTCATGACTCCGAATTCTAGACATTTATAGGAGAGTTTGGGGAGAAATACTGCTCCGGGGTGAGGGGTCCCCAAGGAGTCACAGATTTCTTTCTCTGTTTCCCTTCCTTTCCCTGTTGTATTCCCAAAGCCTGGCTGGTGAAGGAAAGATGGCCGTGTTCCAGGATTAAGAGTCAAGCTCCTTCTGTGAAAAAAAGGAGAAGGAAGCCACCCAGTCCTTTGAACGGTTGGCAGTGAGACTGTGAACTTGCAGGGGGGAGGCAGAGGAGGTAGAAAAGGGTGTGGTCTCCCTTTTGTTTTACTGTGATAGAAAACCCTCTGCTTAGAGATGCCTCTAGACTCCCAGGTTGCTAATGTCTCAAAGTCAAGAACAAAGTAGGTGGGAAGTCGAGAAAACTGGAAATGGGGCAGGAGAGGAGCACAGGGATATATATAGTGATCTCATTCTAGACGCTCTTCTATTTCAGTCTCTCTTCCCTTCCTCTCTCCCTCCCTTGCTCTTTCAGTCCCAGTGTCTCTCCCACTCTCCCTCTCTCTCTGCCAATTACCCTAATGCTATTTGATTCTATTTCCCCAGTTGACATTGTCTTCTTAAGCCCAACAAAACTGCACTTATCTAGGGAGGGTGGGATGAATTGGGAGAGTAGCATTGACATATATATACTGCGCACATGTTAAGTCACTTCAGTCGTGTCTGACTCTTTGCGATCACATGGACTATAGCCCACCAGGTTTCTCTGTTTAAGGGGTTCTCCAGGCAAGAATACTGGAGTGGATAGCCTTTCTCTTCTCTGGGGGATCTTCTTGAGCCAGGGATATATACACTCCCATGTGTAAAATAGATAGCTAGTGGGAAGCTGCTGAATAACGCAGGGAGCGCATCTCAGTGCTCTGTGATGACTTAGAGGGATGGTATGGAGTGGGCAGGAGGGAGGTCCAAGAGAGGTCATATGTATACAGATGGCTGATTCACTTCCTTGTGCAGCAGAAACACAACATTATAAAGCAATTACTCTCCAATTTAAAAAAAAACAAAAACAAAAAACTTCACTTATCTCACATTTAGGATTCACTTTGAACACTTTAGCAAAAAACAAACAAAAAAAGGAAAAGTGATCATGGAAATAGAAGTTGGGTGAGAAGACTTCATTGTATTTTTGTATTTTTAAAAGGTTCCATGATAATCAAAACCAAAAGTACCTTCCCCTCACTATGGGAAGAGGCTTACCTAGTATTCAGAGCTCTTATAAAAGGTTACAAAAGAACCCAAAATTTATAAAACAAAAAACCCAGAGAAACAAAAAGCCCAAATATGTTTGAGACTTTGGCATTAATTATACAATTTTAAAGTCAAAGTCCTGGTGGTCATTGATAAGCAACTCATAGCAACTAGTTCTGCAGCTGCCTCCAGACACAGGTTGCAACATAACTCCAGGACCAAAGATGAGAAACCGCCTTCTGACACAGTGTTCCCCAAACTTTAGTGTACTGTTAAGCTTGTGTCGCATCACAAGTGTAAATTCTTTGCAACCTGGATTGTAGCCCACCAGGCTCCTCTGTCCGTGGGACTCACCAGGAAAGAAAACTGGAGTGGGTAGTCATTTCCCTTCTCCAGGGGATTTTCCCAACCCAGAGATTGAACCCTGATCTCCCTCACTGAAGGCAGATTCTTAATGTCTGAGTCCAGAGTGAAGTCCTTAAACCTTTTTAGTTTTGTGAACTTGGAACAACACATTTAAACCTTTTTGTTTCAGTCAGTGCTTACCATCTACGGAAGGGACCAATCTTTTTTTGTCCCCCTAATTTCTAACTTTAAAACTATTGTTCAAAATTCAAAAATTCCTTATGAGTAAACGAAACTTAAAACATTACATCTTTAAAAGACCTCTTCGATACGTCTGTTGAATTTATATTTCTGAAGTTATGAAAGCTTAAAACTACACTGAGGCTTCTGGAACAGTTACCATATATCTTACATATGCATGCATGCTAAGTTGCTCAGTCATGTCCCGATTCTTTTCAACCCCTTAGATCTAGACCTCTAGGCTCCTCTGCCCATGGAATTCTCCAGGCAAGAATACTGGAGTGGGTTGCCCTGCCCTCCTCCATGGGATCTTCCTGACCCAGGGATGGAACCTGCATCTTTTTTGTCTCCTGCATTGGCAGGTGAATTCTTTAATGCTAGCGCCACCTGGGAAGCCCATCTTACCTATGACTGGATGTTAATATGTCACTAGCTTTGGGGAAATGGGGCCAGGTCTTAAAGGGCCTGAGATTTTCCTAGGTCATAGCCTGGGAAGATGCAATCAGCTCTGGGATCCACTCAAACCTGTGTCTACCGCCCCCTCTCTATCACCCCATTCAAGGATTAGATCCTGGTTGTATTATTGAATGGGGAGGCAGGTAGGGGCATGGGGAGGATGCTTACATTTCACCTTTTCACCCATTTTTCTCTCTCTGAGCACCAAAGGGCTTTTAGATTCCATTTCTGTGTGCGCTTAGGCACTCAGTCACATCCAACTCTTTGCAACCTCATGGACTGTAGTATAACCTGCCAGGCTCCTCTGACCATGGGATTTCCCAGGAAAGAATACTAGATTGGGGTAGTCATTTCCTTTCAAAATGGTCAACATCGGAGGAAAAAAAAAAAAAAACTTAAATAAAGAAAACAGGCTGACAAAGACTTATTGTCCTGTTCTGCAGGACTGGACAACGTGGCCTTCTTGTTAAGGAAGCAGGGGAGGAGAAGGTTTCAGGGTCTCACGCCAGCAGGTAAATGCAGCAGCAGGGTATGGTACACGCAATCACTTCCATTCACAAACCAGTGGCCAGAACTTGCCACATGTCTCCATGGAACCACCTAGGGACTGGGAGGTGGGGAACCACGTTCCAAGATGAGAGCAGTTACGGGTGAGAGCAAGAAGTGCATACCGGCGCAGGCTGAGTCACAATCACACGATTAGAATTTCACTGTTCGGGCCCTCCCAGTCCTCAAGCAGTTGGGTCACTTGAGATCCCCTGACCTCAGGACCACACCTACGTCTTGCTGACTCTCCTTTCCTACAAGCTGTGTTCTATGTCCAGTTACCCCCAGATTTTCTCTTCTCACCTCGACCTCCTTGGGGAGAAACTCCAGTTGTTTTGACTTCATTCCTGAACATCCTTTTGGGCAACCTGAGTGAAATTTGATTTGAGCAAGATGGCCCTGTTGGGGACAATTTAGAAGACAAGAAGGTAGGGTCTAGGAAAAAAGTGAAGCAGATGGCCAAGAAGCAGAAGCTTGAAGGATGGTGGAGACAGAAAGCAGACTAAGGAGAGGGAAGTGTCATGCTGGGGCCTTGCCGAGATGTTCCAAGAGTGGTCCTTGCACCAGCTTTGCCTGCATCACCAAGATCTCAGCCCCACCCTGTTCCACTGCTGAGTCAGAATCTGCATTTTCAACAAGATCTTCCAGGAGCTCCATGTGCACAGAACAATTTGAGAAGCCCTGTATCAGAATCAGAACACTTCAGAACAGGTGCTGGGAGGGAAGACCTGGGAAAAATCTTTTTCTTTTTTCTTTCTGGCCCTGCCATCAGCTTGTGAGAACTGAATTCCCCAACCAGGGATTGAACCCATGCCCTCCACAGTGAAAGAACAAAGTCCTAACTGCTGAACCATCAGGGTATTCCCTGGAAAAGATCTTTGTTTGGGGGTGGTTTTTTAAAAAAACTAATTTTTTTAATTTATTTTTGGCTATGTTGGGTCTTTGTTGTTGTGCAGGCTTTGATCCAGTTGCAGTGCCCGGGGCTTCTCATTGCAGAGGCTTCTCTTGTCGCAGAGCACAGGCTCTAAAGCACAGGCTCAGCAGTCACGGTGCATGGTCTTAGTTGCTCAGTGACATGTGGGATCCTCCCAGATCAAGGGTAGAACCTGTGTCTCCTGCATTGAGAGGTGGACTCCTCACCACTGAGCCATCAGGGAAGTCTCTGAAAAAGACCTTTGAAACTCAGTGTGAACTGGCAGACAGAATTCAGCCACCCCATATCTCAAAAACAAAGAAGCATTAAACAGAGGGTATGGAGACTGCCAGTGGTGGTGGCATCATATACATATTTTCAGCAGCAAAACACAATGAAATTACCAGCATCCTGTTAAATCCAAGGAGGAAAGAAATTCTGAAAAGTTTTTACGAAGAGTTAGTCTCTCAGTCATATCAGACTCTTTGCGACCCCATGGACTGCAGCATGTCAGGCTCCTCTGTTCTTGGGATTTTCCAGGCAAGAATACTGGAGTGGGTTGCCATTTCCTTCTCCAGGATGCCATTTCCTTCTCCACTTTTACCAAGTATGCAGAGATGAACTGGAATTACATATGTAACACTTAACATTGCTGATTATGACATGCCATCTCATGTTACTGACATCCTCCTGATTTAGCACTGTGTTGGAGTAAAAGCGCAGAGGATGAGATGGTTGGATGACATCACCGACTCAATGGACATGAGTTTGAGCAGACTCCAAGAGATGGTGAAGCACAGAGAAGCCTGGTGTGCTACATACAGTCCATGGGATCACAAAGAATTGGACATGACTGAGCAACTGAACAGCAAGCACAAGAGTGTAAGTGTTGTCATGACTTCCCAAGGTCCACTTGCATCTTTAGCCCTTATGTTGTCCTCTTTTTCCTTAAGTATAAGCTCCCATTGGAGGTGCCAGGGTCAAATTATTCCTCCCGCCCCCACTGATTGAAGAAGAAGAGGTTACAGCATTCGGTTTTGTCCCTTTCAAACCCCCAACTTTCTTTTTGCCAACTCCCCAGGTTTCCTTTCTCCAGACTGCAAGCACGGGTGGCCCTTGACTCTATACCATTACACTTCTCCATTTTAAGAGATCACAACCCCAAATTGACAAAATAGTCTTCACTTTTTCATTTGGTTGGTTACGTCTAAGTCGTGGGCAACTTGAGAACAGCCCACACGAACAGATGAAAGGCAAACCAATTTCTCTCAAAGGCTGCTCTCTGCACTCCTAATTGCCAGGCTCATTTCAGTCTTTGGTTTGAAGAACCACTTTACATTGTCATAGAGATATAAATATAGATGTAGATGTACACATTTATTCATATGTGGATATATGAATGGGGAAGATTCATATATGGGAAAGATTGAGGGCAGGAGGAGAAGGGGACGACAGAGGGTAAGACGGTTGGGTGGCATCACCAACTCAATGGACATGAGTTGGAGCAAGCTCTGGGAGACAGTAAAGGACAGGGAAGCCTGGCACGCTGCAGTCCATGGAGTTGCAGAGTCAGACACTACTGAGAGACTGAATAACATGGATACAGGACATGTTTCTCACCGTATGGGAAAATCCAGGGCTCAGTGAAAATGACACCAGGACTTCCCTGGAGGTCCAGTGGTTAGAACTTCACACTCTCACTCCTATGGCCCTAGGTTCAATCATGGTTGTGGAACTAAGATCCTGCAAGCCATGTGGTGTGGCCAAAAAATAAAAAATGAAAATAACACCAACGTACCTAAAGATGTGGAGCAGAACAGTGGAGAGAAAATTCCTTCAGCATTCAAGGCTCCAAGACTGGGGCATTCCTGAGGCCTAGTCACACCATCTGGTTTGGGACTCAGCCTTTCTTAGAGACCATGGGCCAACCCTGTTTTGTATGAACTCATTGAAGCTTGGTTTCTGTTGCCTGGAACCAAGAGACCAAAGCCATTCTCTGAGGCCCCACTTCTCCCTTCTCTCTGGATAGGCTCCTAGCCTGTATAACATGTGATGTCACTGGAGCATTTTTATTTTTTTAATTATTTGGCTGTGCCAGGACTTAGCTGTAGCACAAGGGATCTTTGATCTTTGCTGTGGCATTAAGGATGATCTTCAGTTGTGGCATGTGGGATCTAGCTCCCTGACCAGGGATTGAACATGGGCCCCCTGCATTGGGAGGGTGGAGTCTTTGCCACTGGACCGTGAGGGAAGTCCCTGGAAGATTTTAAACAGAGTGGAAATAGAAGCATGACAACTTGCATTCATATTCTGATGCCAGTCTTGGAATTAACCCATACATAGATTAAGGAAAGAAAAGCTTTGTCCCTCCACCAATCTTACAGACCAAAACAAGCTAGCCAGTGGGAGTTGGAGGGGTGGGGGCTGGAACATGTGAGCAGCTCTGCTTGTCTGTCACCATCTGCAGAACAACTTAGATACATGCCCTGCTAAAGTCAGGCAAGAGGGCATCTCTGGGTCACACTCTAAAACATTTCCACTGGAAGCCTTGTGATGTGGGAGAGGGAGGCATGCCTTTGCTTCTGGGGCTGGGTCAGTCTGGGAAGTGGAGAGAATGTTTCTGGAGGATCTCCATGTGCCAGCCTTTGTGCATTGTCTCAACTGGCAATCTTGTGGCTTGCATACGTCGTGGTGTTGAGGGTCGAATCACTGTGTTCCTTCTTTTCCTTCAGGAGGAAATGCAAACTTGGTGACATGGTCAAGGTCACCTAGCAGTAAATGGCAGAGGTAGAATTTGAACCCAGATCTGTTAGACTCCTGGGCTTCCCAGGTGGTGCTAGTGGTAAAGAACCTGCCTGCCAATGCAGGAGACTTAAGAGATACAGATATGGATTCGATCCCTGGGTCAGGAAGATTCCCTGGAGGAGGGCATGGCAACCCACTCCAGTGTTCTCATCTGGAGAATCCCATGGACAGAGGAGCCTGGCAGGCTGTGGTCCCTGGGGTCACAAAAAATAGGACATGACTGAAGCGACTGAGCATGCACATGGATGTGCAGTGAGACTCCAGGCCCCTTCTCTTCCCATACAGCAGTGCTCCTTAAACTGTACCATGCATACAGAGCACCTGGGGACCTTGTGCAAACGTACCTTCTGACCCAGCAGATCGAAGCCTTAGGGCTGGGACTGAGTCCACATTTCTTCTCTTTTCTTAAAAAGGTATTTTATTATTTGTTTTAATTGGAGGATGAGTCCACATTTCCAACAAGCTGTCTGGGGATGTCGATGCTGCCCATCTCCAGATCCACCTTGGATGACAAAACTTTAGAGGACAACCTGGCCCTGAGAACTGCAGGTCCCCTAGCATTAGGAGCAATCCTAGGGAGGGACTTTGACTTTCGTGGATAGTGGAATCCGTTGGTAGAGGTTGGAGCTGATTTTGCAGAGCTCTTGTGGGGTAGGGAGGCCTCCAGCTAACATCTGGGCTACATAAGTATTTAGTTGTACAGAACACAACTCTTTTTTTTTTAAATTTCCTAAGATGCAAAGGAGTTTGAAAATTCCTTTTTTTTTTTTTTTTTGCTACAAGCTAGAGTTTCCCTGGAGAGAGAAGACATCTCCTGCCCAACCCTGAGTCTTTTGGAGCTTGTTTGGACTCCCCGGCTCTCCGTGGTCTGTGGGCACCCAGCTAGCAGCGAGCTGTGGCAGAAACTGTTTGACCTCGTCACATCCCTCCCCCACAGCACGATTTTTGAAATGTTAAAAATTATAGCAGTTATGCAAATGGAGAGATGGAATTGTGAGGGATGGATTAGTACAATGGAGCACATGTCATAAACCCAGGGAATAGTCCAACTTTTCAGAAAAAAAAATTTTTTTTAAACTGGGGGGAGCCACATATTCCAGAAGGGGACTAAGGAGTAGGCAAAGAAATGTGACCCGGGGATACCCCTAGCTTAGAGTCTAGGAACCTAAAAAGACTGTTGGCAGCTCTTTGCTGTGATGGGTGTGGTCCCTCTCCTGACAGCTCCAATATGCTGCTCAAGGACAAAAGTGGCTTTGACTTGCATCTTAAAAAATACCATGTTTCTATGGCTTTCTTTCATGACACGAAATGTAAACTCATCTCTCATCTACAGTTTTAACCCCATCTCCCAACTTGATTCATAGCTGCCACTTAAAATTCAACCTGTCAGAACCCAAGCACGTTTGGCAGCATCTGTGTAAACTGAATGCGTACACGCCCCATGACCCAGCAAGTCCACTGCTCGTCATGTGTTCGTGTGCACGAAAAGACACAAATGAGGCTGCTCCTAGAAGCCATAGTTCTGAAGGCTCCGAATGAGGAGTGACTCAAATGTCTACATGGCAACAGCAGATTAACTAAATGGATTAGGCTAAAATTTTTCACAGCAGGTTATGAACATCTTTCTATGTCCATCTATTTCTACATCTAAAATTTCTTTTAGTTGGAGGATAATTGTTTTTACAATGTTGTGTTAGTTTCTGCTGTACAACTTTGTGAATCAACTATACGTATAAACATATATCCCCTCCCTTCTGGACCTCCCTCCACTACTCCCCCCATCCTACCCCTCTGGGTCATCACAGAGCACCCAGCTGACTTCCCTGTGCTATACAGAACCTTCCCCTAGCTGCTAAATTTATAGAGTGGAATTTTGGGACTGAGCAAACTGTAATTATATGCAACCCTATAAATGGATTTCACAACCATGGAGTGATAGGCAAATGTAATTGAAGGTTTGGGAAGTCAGGATGGTGGTCTCCTCAGCAAACAAAGAGAGGGAAAGGCTGGGGGCACAGAGGGAAGGGTGCTGGGTGCTGGCCATAGTCAGTGACCTGTTCTGGATGCTGGTTGCACAAGTGTGTTCGCTGTGTGGATTCATCCAGGTGTAGACTCTGGAGGTGTGTACTTTTCATGCAGAGATGTTATATTTGCATTGAAAGTTTACTTCGGAAAAGAAAACGCTGCACACACCCCTCTAAATCAAAACCTCCTTTCCTTGAATGATCACAAAGCAGCCCCTAGAAGGTATCTGAGTCCAGCTTCCCCTGCCTGGCCTACAGGCAGACTCTTCCATGGGACTGGCCTCTGTCTCCTCCTCTTCCTGCCTCCCAGCCACTTCCCCAGTGGGGGCCTCAGCTCCTCGGACTTGTTATGAATGAAATCACTAGCCTCCCCGCTTCCTGTCTCTCCCTCCTGCAACTTCCAAAGTGATTGTTCTACATCCCTGCTTTCATCACGACCCTTCCTTTGCAAATCTGCAATGCCCACACCCCCACCATCATGGCCATCAAGTCCAGGATAAAACCCAGTCCCTCTGTAAGGCACTCAAGTACCCCTCTTTATACAATCAGATCACAAGGTCCCTTCCAACTTCACCCATCCCTTGCTCCCTAATGACCCAGTTCACCAGCCAATCTCCTGGTTGTCACTGTGCCTGCCATGTTTGCTGCCTACATTCCAAGCAAGCGAGAGAGCCCAGGTCCCCTCAATCTTGTTCATTCTTTCCAGAAGCACCAAGTCAGATCTCTTTAACCTTTCTGGTGTGAATTTGACCTTAGCCTCATCCTGTCCCTCTCTCCCCTGAGCATCAATCATCTGTACTTACTCGCCCAAACCATTCAGAGGGGAGCTCCTGGAAAGGGGCTGGAGAGGAAAAAAAAAAAACTTTTGACCTTTTTTTCACCCAGACACCCAATCGGATTCTGAAACTTCAAAATACACAAAGAGTAAACTCAGCAGAGAGAAAACTGCGCACTGACGACTGAAGATGACACAGCACGAGCGTTTCCTCCAGCTACACAATGGAGAAGCTGAGTAATATTCAGAATTCACTAAATGACAGGGACTAAGATCACAGGGCTATAAGGTCAGCTGAAGCTCGGTTGCCATATTTTTCCTTCCTCTTGGGTAAAGCCTCTCTGAGAAAACCCCCCTCGCTTTTTCAGAGAACCGAAGCTGGAGTCACTGCCCTGGGAAGTTCCTGGCCTGCCAGGCAGGGCTGAGCACTTCTCACCCCTTCTTCTGGGGTCAGGAGGCAGCAGTACTTGAGACAGAATGAGGCAATGCTGGCAGAGTAGCAGCCAAGGAAGCTGAAGGAAAACCGGAAAACCGTCCCACTAGCAGTCACAGCCCTGAGCTCGAAAGGAAGCTAGTTAAGCACTAATTTGCATGCAAACAATCGGGGGCAGAACGGAATTTCTGAACCTGCCTGGATGCTCCTCCACAGAATGTAATTAACATCCACAAACCAGAAAAAGGCCCTTTTTTTTCTGGACCAGAAGGGGGTCCTTAAGTAGGTAAACACTGGAGTCCAGATAATTCTGACTCTCCTGTTCGTTTGCTGTGTGATCTTGGACAAGTTGCCTCAAGTCTCTGATTGCTCTTCTGAAAGATGGTGATGACAACGTGCCTATTCATAGAGGTGTTGTATAAAATGAGAATGTATATAAAGAGCCCTACATAAGGCAAGAACTTGTATAGTACAAAACCTCTCTCATACTTTTGCTTCCTTTATCCTACATCCTTGCAAACCATGAAGCCTTTGAGAAAATTTGGGAGGTGAAAGTGAAGAGGGTAGCACAAGCAAGACTCTTTCAGCAGAGTTGGCCCTAAGGGGCAGACTCCTGGATGGAACTGACCGTGAGAGTGTTAGTCACTCAGTCGCCTTCGACTCTTTTCAACTCCGTGGGATTTCCCAGGCAAGAATACTGGAGTGGGTTGCCATTTCCTCCTTCAGGGGATCTTCCTGACCCAGGGATGGTACCTGGGTCTCCTGCATTGCAGGCAGGAAAGCCCTAAGACGGATTATTCTATTTCTAAATATCTCTCCCTTTACATTGTCACATTATCTGAAAATCTACCCATTTATTGGGTATCCTTTTAACTTTTTTTATTATTTGTCTGCTCTGTGTCTTAGTTTTGGCACTCGGTGCTCTGTGACAACCTAGAGGGGTGGGATAGGGGTGAGAGATGGGAGGGAGACTCAGGAGGGAGGGGACATGTGTATACCCTACAGAGGATTCATGTTGATGTATGGCAGAAATCAATACATTATAAAACAACAATCCTCCTATTAAAAAGCAATTTAACAACAAAAAGAATGGTGGGCAGCCCAGGGATCCTGAGCAGTAGTTTGTCTACATTTTCCACAGGCAAAATGCACTTGAAACTGCACTTTTTCCAAGGATTTTGTGGTCAAGACCTTATGTGGCTCATCCTGGAGTATCCCCATGAAAACATAAAATTGCAGGAGGGGAAAGATACACACTTGTGACAGAAAAAAAAAAAAAATGTAGTGGAGGGACTTCCCTGGTGGTCCAGAGGTTAAGACTCCGCCTTCCAATGCAGGGAGTGCAGGTTCTATCCCTGGTCGGGAGCTAAGATCCCACATGCGATGATGCCAAAAAATCAGAATATGAACAACAGAAATACTTAACAAATTCAAGAAAGACTTTAAAAATGGTAAATATAAAAAAAATCTTTAAAAAAATGGGAGTTAAGAGAAGGTTGCGGGGTGGAAGGGTGTGGTTGGGGGAAGTAGTTACTTTATAAACACAACACCAAAGGTTAAACTCTTGGAAACAAAGAGATCATTCTGTCTTTTTTGAGATTGCATCCAAGTACAATGGCACCCTGCTCCAGTGCTCTTGCCTGGAAAATCCCATGGACGGAGGAGCCTGGTAGGCTGCAGTCCACAGGGTCGATAAGAGTCGGGCACGACTGAGCGACTTCACTTTCACTTTTCACTTTTCATGCATTGGAGAAGGAAATGGCAACCCACTCCAGTGTTCTTGCCTGGAGAATCCCAGGGATGGCGGAACCTGGTGGGCTGCCGTCTATGGGGTCACACAGAGTCAGACACGACTGAAGTGACTTAGGAGCAGCAGCACTGCATTTTGAACTCTTTTGTTGATTATGATGGCTACTCCATCTCTTCAAAGGGATTCTTGCCCACAGTATAGATATAATGGTCATCTGAGTTAAATTCACCCATTCCAGTCCATTTTAGTTCACTGATTCCTAAAATGTCGATGTTCACTCTTGCCATCTCCTGTTTGACCACTTCCAATTTACCTTGATTCATGGACCTAACATTCCAGGTTCCTATGCATATTGTTCTTTACAGCATCGGACTTTACTTCCATCACCAGTCACATCCACAACTGGGTGTTGTTTTTGCTTTGCCTCCATCTCTTCATTCTTTCTGGAGTTATTTCTCCACTGATCTCCAGTAGCATAATGGGCACTTACCGACCTGGGGAGTTCATCTTTCAGTGAGTGTCCTATCTTTTTCATTCCAATCCCAAAGAAAGGCAATGCCAAAGAATGTTCAAACTACTGCACAATTGCACTCATCTCACACACTTAGGAAAGTAATGCTCAAAATTCTCCAAGCCAGGCTTCAACAGTATGTGAGCCATGAACTTCCAGATGTTAAAGATGGATTTAGAAAAGGCAGAGGAACCAGAGATCAAACTGCCAACATCCGCTGGATCATTGAAAAAGCACAAGAGTTCCAGAAAATCATCTATTTCTGCTTTATTGACTATGCCAAAGCCTTTGACTGTGCAGATCACAACAAACTATGGAAAATTCTTAAAGAGATGGGAATACCAGACCACCTGACCTGCCTCTTGAGAAATCTGTGTGCAGGTCAAGAAGCAACAGTTAGAACTGGACATGGAACAACAGACTGGTTCCAAATAGGAAAAGGAGTACATCAAGGTTGTATATTGTCACCCTGCTTATTTAACTTATATGCAGAGTACATCATGCAAAATGCCAGGCTGGATGAAGCACAAGCTGGAATCAAGATTGCTGGAAGAAATATCAATAACCTCTATGCAGATGACACCATCCTTATGGCAGAAAGCAAAGAACTAAAGAGCCTCTTGATGAAAGTCAAAGAGGAGAGTGAAAAAGTTGGCTTAAAACTCAGAATTCAGAAAACTAAGATCATGGCATCTGGTCCCATCACTTCATGGCAAATAGATGGGGAAATAAAGGGAACAGTGAAAGCCTTTATTTTTTTTTGATTGGGGGGGGGGTGCTCCAAAATCACTGCAGATGGTGATTGCAGCCATGAAATATAAAGATGCTTGCTCCTTGTCAGAAAAGCTATGACCAACCTAGACAGCATATTAAAAAGCAGAGACATTACTTTGCCAACAAAGGTCCATCTAGTCAAAGCTATGGTTTTTCCAGTTGTCATGTACAGATATGAGACTTGGACCATAAAGAAAGCTGAGCGCCAAAGAATTGATGCTTTTGAACTGTGGTGTTGGAGAAGACTCTTGAGAGTCCCTTGGACTGCAAGGAGATCCAAACAGTCAATCCTGGAGGAAACCAGTTCTGAATATTCATTGGAAGGACTGATGCTGAAGCTGAAATTCCAATACTTTGGCCAACTGATTTGAAGAACTGACTCATTTGAAAAGACCCTGATGCTGGGAAAGGTTGAAAGCAGGAGGAGGAGGGGAGGACAGAGGATGAGACAGTTGGATGGCATCACCAACTCAATGGACATGAGTCTGAGCAAGATCTGGGAGCTGGTGATGGACAGGGAAGCCTGGTGTGCTGCAGTCCATGGGGTTGCAAAGAGTTGGACATGACTGAGTGACTGAACTGAACTGAACTGAACTGAAGGTTAAAGTTCTCATTCTCACAAGTATCCTTCTAAAGAAATTTGATAAAACCCCCTTATTAGAACTTGACCTAAGCCTTCAGACTCAAAAAACCAAAATTAGCTTATTTTGCTTTTCTTTGCATTTGACCATGACCTCACTTTTCCTTGGGCAACACCCTAAAGCAGTTCATGTCTCCTCTTTGAGCTTCAAGTTCCTTATCTGTGAAATAGGGCTTAAAAACACTGACCTCCCAGAGCTTTAAAAGGTTTAAATGAAATGATGTAGGTAATGAGTTTGGAGATTCCTTACACACAGCTGGTGGGAGCTATATTGTTTCTATTAATAGCCATTTCCAATGTCAACCAAATGGCTCCTCATTAAAAAGCTCCTCCTTTTAAAAGCTCTTCATTTCTCAATCCTTCTTTGCAAGAAGCGTGGATTCCGGAATTCCCAGGGGTTCAGTGGTTAGGACTCTGTACTTCCATTGCAGGGGGCATAGATTCAATCCCTGGTTGGGGAACTAAGGCCCTGAAAAAGCTAAGCAGTGCAGCAAAAAAAAAAAAGAAAGAAAAGAAAAAGAGGAAGAAGCCTGGACCCTGCTCCTTCATCAGTAATTTGTTTTGTACAAAGCTATCATCCTAGAGTCCAAGGTCAGAAATGGACCCTGGGCAACCACAATGCCTTCCAGTATGTCCCATAGAAACTGTCCCAGATTGCTAGACATAATTAGACACCTAAAAAAGGAAAGTATACACTCATGCTCACCCACACCCTTCAACTATTTAAGGGGCATAGAACAGCACCATTAGAAGGAACCTAATCCAATGACCTCATTTAAAGATGAGAAAACCGAAGCCTAGAACTTACCTAAGATCATGTCATCTTGTGAGGGCAAGCCCTGATTAGAACCCTTGTCTTTGACTCCCAGAGAGCACTGAGTTCATCTTTTAAGTGTTGGTGGGTCCTAAGAAGGAAGATTTTTGGGAAACCACTTTTGGAGATAACTGGAGTAATCTCTCTCTTGAAATTAGAGCTGGTTGCCTCTCTACCTAGACTCAGCTACTTGAAGGCGGGAGCCAAGTTCAATTATTTCTCCACCAATGCCTTGTACTGACTAAGTATGTGTTTCAAAGTGTAGAGACAGTTTCTGTACAACAGATAGTTAAAATAAAGCTGTTCACTTATTTCTAGAAATCTATCCAATGACCAGAATGATGAAGGAAAGTCACTCATAAAGATGTCCGTGCAAGGACTACATTATTGACAAGAAATAACCAAGAGGGGAATTCCCTGGTGGTCCAGTGGTTATGGCTCTGCACTCCCTGCAGGAGACAGAGTTCCCTCTCTGGTTGGGGAGCTAAAATCCTGCATGCTGAGTGGCATGGCCAAAAAATAAAATTAAATTAAAAAAATTTTTAAATAACCAAAATATCTAACTAGGAGGGAATGACCAATTATGTTAGTATACTCATGCTACAGAAAGTGTATTTAAATAATTTTATTTAACTTAATTTTAACAAAATGAGAAAATATTAAGAGAACAGGTTACAAAATAATGTTTTTAAAACAAGTAACCATGTTAAAGAACGTGTATAAAAAATTCTTGGAAAGATACACACCAGAAACAAAGAGTAGTTTGTTTCTAGGTAGTGGGCTATAGGGATTTCTTTTCCTTAGACTTTTTGGTGTCTTCTACACTGTCTACGGTGGGACTTTCCTGGTGGTTCAGTGGTTCAGAATGCGCCTGGCAATACAGGAACACCTGGTTCAATCCCTGGTCCAAGAGAATTCCACATGCCTTGGGGCATCTAAGCCCAGGTCCACAGCTATTGAGCTTGTGCTCTAGAGCCCATGCGACTACGAACTGCAAGGAAGAGTAGCCCCACCTCTCTGCAACCAGAGGAAGCCCAAGCAGTGACAAAGACCCAGCATGGTGATACATAAATAAAAATAGTCTACAGTAAGCATTTTATGACAGAAAAAAGTCACTGTAAAAGGAACAATGGAGAAGCTACTTTTTAGAATATGTGGACCAGATCTCACTGCACCAGGGAACGATCAACACGCCAGAGAAACTTAACTGCTCCCCAAATGACACGTGCTCCTCTGTATTCCTAGGCTTCTCACAGTTAGGGCACATGACTACTTCTGCTCAGCCACTTTGAGTCACTTCTGGCTGAATCACTGAAGAACTAGCTGCCTACTTCTTTCTCTGCTGCAGGAACAGAGATCATTAGTACTTGATGGTGGAGACTACACCAGCCTGGGTGCTTGAGGGACTATGTGGACCGCAACACTTCCCTCTTCTCCACATCCTATTTGAATGCATGTGTGCTCAGTCATGTCCAACTCTTTGTGACCCCATGGACTGTAGCCCGCCAGGCTTCTCTGTCCATGGGATTCTCCACACAAGAATGCTGGAGTAGATTGGCATGCCCTCCTCCAGGAGATATTCTGGACCCAGGGATCAAACCTGCGTCTAGGATGAGGAATTAACTTTTTTTTTTTAAAGATTCACATCTAATTTATTAATTTTGCTATGGACCATTTTTAAAGTTTTTACTGCACTTGTTACAGCATTGCTTTAGTTTTGGCTGAGAGGCCTGTGGGATCTTAGCTCGCTGGCCAGGGATCGAACACCTACCCCCTGCACTGGAAGGGGAAGTTCTAACCACTGGACCACCAGGGAAGTCCCAGGAAATAAACTTTAGTGGTTAAGACATAATGATTTTCAGTTTTAAATTGTGACCTAGTCCAGTATTTCTCAAACACTGCCCCATCACTTGGCCCCTCTTATGAATGCCAATACCCGAGGTATCTCAAACAATCCAATCAGAATCTCCACTGGTAGAACCCAGGCATCAATGTACAGATATTTTTAATTCCTCAAGTGAATCCAATGTGCAGCCAAAGTTGAGAATGGGGGCCTGCTCCAGAGGTTCTCAAAAGTGTGGACCCCAGCACAGCATCAGCATCACTGTGGAACTCCTGTGTGCAAGCATGCCAAGTCCCCTCAGTCATGTCTGACTCTGTGACCCCATGAACTGCAGTCTGCCAGGCTCCTCTGTCCATGAGATTCTCCATGCAAGAATACTGGAGTGGGTTCCCATCTGCATCAGCAGGTGGGTTCTTTATCACCGAACCACCAGGGAAACCCCAACAATGAATTTATTAATAAAACTAAGCAGTGGTTTTGTTATAACAAGGTATGTCATGGCTCTTTAGAAGTGCTTCTTTGCTTGGATTTACCTTTGAAAGAATTTTTACATATACTTTTTCAAAAATGATTGTCCTAACTCAAACACGTTCCTAAAGAAAAACCCTAGAACTCAAAATATTGCATGAGTGGTCAAGGTCAGTGGTTCTGACTTTAGCATCAGAACCAAAGGTTTTGATGTAACCGTTAGCATCAAATTACTACAATTCTCATGTTCTTCTACTTCTTCCCATGGCCCAATTTTATCTAGGCCGCAAGGCTTAGTTATTTCATCTATAGTATAATTCACATATTTCCCCAATCTTCAATAGTGAAGGTCAGAGCATGTTTATAAGAATGTCCGTATACCCGTGGTGGATTCATGTTGATGTATGGCAAAACCAATACAATATTGTAAAGTAATTAGCCTCTAATTAAAATAAATAAATTTAAATTAAAAAAAAAATGTCCATAAGGAAGGCCTATTTATAAAGACAGAGTTATGTTCAGTCTGACTCCCCACCCCAACTCCAGAAGAAGCCACCACGACTTTCAAGGGACACAGTATATGTCTTCTAGAAGACAAGTCACCAAGTACAATCTTAATACAGTTTTAAAATCACCTTCAGTTATGAGTTGGTGGATTGTCAGGGAACTGAGTATGAGATCCTCCCTTCTGGTGGGGGTAGCAGGGGGTAAGGCCTGAAACTGATGCTAATAGATGAGCTTATAAGTATAAAGGGAGGCAGAGAGATGCTTGTTGAGTAATTCAAGGGCTGCTGAGTCCAGATTTGTTTTTTTATTCTCTTTTGGCCAAGCCACACAGCATACAGCATTTTAGTTTCCCAATCAGGGATCAAACACTTGCCCCTGCAATGAAAGTGTAGAGTCTGAACCACTGGACCATCAGGAAAGTCTTTTGAGTCCAGATTTCTGTTCCAATATGTTTTGCCCCCAAACACCACCTCAGGTTTACTCCTCAGCCTTCCAGGATTTGAGGGTTTCAGGGATCACTACCCAAGTGCAAGTTATGTTCTACAAGCATCAATCTTCTTTGAGCCTAGGGAGTGGGTCTTTTGTATCACTGATGCCTGACCCCAGGGTGGGGCTTTGGGAGGGAGCTGCTGGCTGAAATGGCTCAAGCAGATCCAGGCTGGCAGTGGAGAGGAGCCTGGTATACTAGCAGGGCCCACTGGATAGGAAGAGAGGCAGCCATGGGTCAGGCGGTCAGGCAGTGAGCAGAGAAGAACTTCCCTCTGAGAAATCAAGGAAGTTGTTCTGAGAAGGTCAGCAAGCCTGCCTCTGCTGCTAGGGGCTAATCTCTGAGTATCAGGATGCAGGCATCCTGGGATAGGAAAGAGTTGGAGTGTCTGGGGAGAGGGCAGGGCAGCGCAAAGACAGAAAGCACAGCCTTCCACCAGTACAGAATGGTGAATGAGTATGACATCTGTCCAGAATCCAGTCTTTCTTTTTTATTCATTTTCAGAATCCAATCTTAACAAAGCTGTTCTGTTGTCTGTGTATGTGGTATGATGTGATGTTTGTGTGTGTGAGTGTGTGTGTGCTCAGTCATGTCCAACTCTTTTGGGACCCCATGGACTGTAGCCCAGCAGGTCCCTCTGTCCATGGAATTCTCCAGGCAACCATACTGGAGTGGGTTGCCAGACCCAGGGATCAAACCCAGGTGTCCTGCAGTTGGCAGGCGGATTCTTTACCACTGACCCACTGGGGAAGTCCTCATGTATGTGATATAACTCTAGCAAATGAACTAACCACACACACACACAAATAATATAAAAATGAAAGCACAGACTTCAACTGCTCACAGTCACCCTTTCAGACTGAAATGGTGATTCCTCCTTTGCCTGGGGAACCAGACCCTACATCATGTCTGAGCCCTGTGGTGAGTTTTTTACATGCTTAAAGTGAGACCATTGACAACATTATTCTTTTCACTTAGTCTTCTCTGCAGTTTTCAAAATTGACCCCACAGTCTGAGAGAAGCCACGTCACTTGGAGACCATCACACCAAGGCCCCACACCACAGCTGCTCAGTTTGTGACAAAAGGCTTCTGGCCACACCCGTGTTCAGTCACACCCAGTGCTCTTATGATCCATGTCACGTCACCAGAAAGGGGACACGATCAACTCAGTTCAGTGTTTGTCGAAATTGTCATGGCAATTCACCGTGGTCATGGTAACCCTATCTGCTTATTACTCCACTGAAACTGGAATGTCCTTGCTGGAAGGGAAAAGTTAAGTAAATAGATAGAATGCCTTTGTTTTAAACCATTCCTTTAATTTTGATAAGACAGCCATCATTTTATATTTTTAGACAGTGTCAACAATCAAGTGCAAAAAGAAACAAAATTAATGAAGCTACTGCCTGCCAATGCAGATGTGGGTTCAATCCCTGGGTCAGGAAGATCCCCAGGAGGAGGAAATGGCAACTCACTCCAGTATTCTTGCCTGGGAAATCCCATGACAGAGGAGCCTAGCGTGTTACAGTCCATGGGGTCGCAAAGAGTCAGACATGATTTCGTGACTGAGCAACTCAAAGGGTTAGGTATCAAAAGGCAATTCAACCCTGAGGACCATGTGTTTGCTGCTGACATTGCGGCCCCTGAGGTTTTTGGTGGCCCCCATTCCCAGCAGCGTTTTGGGGCAGCACCCCATTTTTCTTCCCTAAAGCTTTAGCTTTTTGCCTCCACTCATAAGAGCCTGGGCAGGAAAGACATAGGCAGAGGATGCTGGTGAGCATCCGCCCACCCCAGAGCTCTGCTTAAGTACACTATTATAGCCCAAACCTGATTATGGCAAGCCGTGAGTAATTTCTGTATCATAACAATTATGGGATTGAAAGCCAGAACTCACTCCCTCGGTCAATTCTCACGCTGGTTTCAAGGGCTCCCTGGGGAATACAGTTCTAAGTCCGTTTGTGGGAAGGAAGAAAAAAAACACCACCTCATTTCGTCAAGTGGTGCCTCATTTCCACATCCCCACTGGGCCAAGTACCACCCTGCAAAGTGAATCCTCACCAGGTCGGCACCACTCCTGCAGCTCACAAACCAAAGCCCAAATTTAGGCTCTGAGGTTAAGACAGAGAAGAGACTGTGGTCCACCCAGGGCCCCTCAAATGTCCCCTTAGAATCCACCCAAATCCCTGGAGGGTCTTCAATGGTCCTGAGTGCCTGGGCCACCCTTATATGGCAGCCAAGAGTCCTGATCCTAGGACCCTGGAAGCAGTGTGCACTCAAGGGGTTAGTAATGATTCAGAAGGATGGGAGAGACAGTTCATGTAGAGGCCAACGAAAGCAAAAGCACAGAGTTAGGGATAAGAGGGCACTGGATTGTCTGAGTTGTTATACTATAACAGTGGCTTGAGTTGGAGGTGGCAGGCGATGGTGGCCACAGCCTGAGTGGAGCCCAGTCCTATCCACAGTGGATCAGTCCTGCGGCACACTGATGGTACTCAAGAAATGTGCTGAGCTACCAATAAAGAACCTGCCTGCCAATGCAAGAGACATAAGGGACGTGGGTTCAGTCCCTGGGTCAGGAAGATCCCCTGGTGGAGGAAATGGCAACTCATTTCCAGTATTCTTGCCTAGAAAATTCCATGGACAGAGGAGCCTGGTGGACTATAGTCCATGGGGTCAGAAAGAGTCGAACATGACTGAGCACACGCGCATACATGTATTGGCTACTTGAAGGTGCACTTTAGGGTTCCAACTTGCTGCAGAAAGGCATGAGTGATGGGCAGGGAAATGAGGAAAGCAGGTCAACCTTGGCTGAGAGGTCCAGGCTGCAGCCGATCTCCAGGGAGATACATTCTGCAGCATCGTCTATATGCAGGTCAGTGAGGCCCTGGACTAGGGTCCTGGCACTGCAGGTGAGGGAAGAAACAGATCTTCAGGGTTCTAGGAAGGAAATTTTGGATGAACTTGGTAACTGACGAAAAGGGACCTAGACAAAGAGAAAAGCTAATGAAGTCTTTTACTTCTGGGCTCTTCTTCTCTAAAAGCTTGATATGACTCACCAATACATCTGTTCATGCAAAAATGTTTATTGGGGCCTACTGTGTGTTGGGCTTCCCAGATGGCTCAGTAGTAAAGAATCTGCCTGCCAATGCAGGAGATGCAGGTTTGATCCCTGGGTCGGGAAGATCCCCTGGAGTAGGAAATGCTAAATTTGTTCCAGCAATCTCATGGAAAGAGAAGCCTGGCGTGCTGCAGTCCATGGGGTTGCAGAGTCGGCTGAGCACTTTGTGTTAGGCAACTCCATTAGTCACTGGAGACAGAAAGATGACTCTACCATCCGACGATACAGACTGGGAACATGGATAAGTAAACAGAGGATTACAAGAACTTGGTAAACCAATAGAAGGGAAGTCAAAGGTACCACAAGGACTCATTGGTGGGGTGCCACCCAGGCTAGAAGAGTCAGAGGCTGGGGGAGAAAGGCAGGGTGCAGGATGAACTGTCCAAGAAGACACAGCTGTGCAAGAGCTCAGGTAAAAAGAGAATGACACGAGAGGGACTCTGCAGGTGCTATCATGGGTGGAATGCAGTCTGCAGGGAGCAAGGAACCAGATCATCTAGAACTCTCTCAATTAGGAGTCTGGCTTTTATCCTAAAGTCAATGGAGAAACCATGGAGTGTTGCAAGTGGTCAATAACTTAAGATATTTGTATTTGAGAAATCCAAGTGGAGGTTACAAGGCAAAGCAGAGGTTGATCTCCGAGCATCCTCCAGGACACCAGGATTGAGCAGCTGGTAGAAAGGCTGAGACTTTATAAGGGAGCCATGGGCAACCAGGGCCCTCTGCAAAAGGGCTCAGACCAAAGGCTCAGGAGGAAACCTACAAAAATTGTCATTGGTAGAGTTTAGGGGTTTGGCGCTTTTTAAATTTTTGGTCATGCCACGAGGCATGCAGGATCTTAGGTCCTTGACCAGGGATGGGACCTGTGCCCACTGCATTGGGAGTCTTAATACAGTGTTTTTCCTTTTCTAATGGAGTTGGTGAGCATTTCAACCTCAATAGGCAGAGGGACTCCATCCTAGAAATTCATTCATTTTCTGTAGCCAAGTGGCTGAGAATGCTAGGCTCCACCAGACAGAACTTGATTGTTACCCTTATTCCACTCTTTTCTAGTTTGTGTCCCTGGGCAAGCGGTTTCACTTCAACATCCTCATCTGTAAAGGAGAACAACTCTTCACACTTCAAAGTGTTAAGGACTGAGAGATGCAATGTAAGGTTCCTCGCATACACAGGGGCTCAAAAGATGTTGGCTCTTGCTTCTTTCATTGAACAAACGTTTATTGAGTATGCTGGCTACCTGCTAAGGATGACAGAAATGAAAAAGTCCCAGTTCTTGCCTGGAAGGCTTCCAATCTGTTAGCCAGCTCCATTCCCAGCCACATGCATCTTCAAGTACCCCAGCCTAGCTCAAAAGTGAAAGTGGTGTTAGTTGCTTCAGTCCTGTCTGACTCTTCACAACCCCATGGACTGTAGCCTACAAGGCTCCCCTGTTTATGGAATTTTTCAGGCAAGAACACTAGAGTGGGTGTTCTTCTCCAGGGGATCTTCCTAACCCAAGGATCAAACTCAGGTCTCCTGCATTGGCAGGTGAGTTCTTTACTGTCTAACCCACCAGGTAAGCTCAGAGCTAGGTGATCTCCAAAGGTGGTGGGCAGCCAGGCCCAGGACTTCTCTGCAGGTAAGGTGATTTCAGCAGCCCCACCTAGGGCTCCTGATCCAAGGCCAGGCCAGCAGTGAATGAAGGGGGGAAAAGCTGTTCTACTTTCAGTAGAGCAAAGATGGTCCAGAACAGCCTTACACCCTACATCAACACTACTCAGAATTAACAAGCAGAAAAGAAAATGACCCTTAAGCCTTGGAATAAAGCCCACTCTTCAAGGCACCTGCAGTCTCTAACTGAAAACTACCCTCCAGCAGCACCAAAAATAAATTTCATGAAGTCCCCACTTAAATTATATGCAGTCACCTGGCACTGAGAGTAGGAAAGACCAGTTCTGATGCCAACCTCCTTCCCTGGTCACGAATTTGTTCAACTCCAGGAACAATAAAGAGTTGGACCATAAGCATGGCTAAGCGCAGAACAATCGATGCTTTCAAACTGTGGTGCTGGAGGAGACACTTGAGAGTCCCTTGGACAGCAAGGAGATCAAACCAGTCAACCCTAAAGGAAATCAACTCTGAATATTTATTGGAAGAACTGATGCTGAAGCTCCAGTACTTTGGCTACCTGAGTTGACTCATTTGAAAAGACCCTGCCTGATGTTGGGAAAGACTGAGGGCAGGAGGAGAAGGGGACGACAGAATGTGATGGCATCAACTCAGTGGACATGAGTTTGAGCAAACTCTAGGAGATAGTGATGGACAGGGAAGCCTGATATGCTACAGTCCATGGGGTCACAAAGAGCTGGACACAACTTACTGAACAATAACAAGAAACTACAAAGATCACAAATAGCCAAAGACCTAAACTAGAGGATTCTCATTGACAGTATTTATGGTGCTTATCTCGAACTCCTGTAATCTGTACTCCCTTTCTATCACTTGTTCTGTATTTTAAGCTTATCTCCATATTCCCAGCTCCCAGGACAGAATCAGTCTTAAGAAATGGCCACTGGAGATGTGTGAAGAGTCCCAGTAATCAACATCCCCTGAGGCATTAATTAATGTCCTATCTTCTCTAAGCAGTATGGGAGCTGTTCTCTTTTCAGCTGGAAAAAAAATGGGCCAGAACAGTGGAGGAGGAACAATTTAGGTTAGGCAATTAGGAAATGCTTCAAAAAACTGAAATGAATTTCCACTGGACACTGCAGAATTCACTTCTCAAAGTGTTAAGAAGGTAGAAACACATCTAGTTTCTCAGCCCTGAGACTTAACAAGGCTCTATTTTGTAACCCACCTTCTGATTATTACCCGTCTACCTACACATCCACCTAAATGTGTTATGCTGTGCTAAGTCACAGGAGTCATGCCCAACTCTTTGTGACTCTATGGACCATAACCCACCAGGCTCCTCTGTCCAGGGGATTTTATAGGCAAGAATACTGGAGTGGGTTGCCGTGCCTTCCTCCAGGGGTCTTCCTGACCCAGGGACCGAACCCGAGTCCCTTGTCCCCTGCATTGGCAGGGAGGTTCTTTATTACTAGCACCACCTGGAAAGCCCCATCTACCTAAATACCTGCTTGCTTATCTTGCTGACATGGATGATGGGTTTTAATGGAAGGACTTTAGCTTACATGGAGAATATTTTATTTAAATTAAATGAGGTACTCTGGAGGTCAAAGATTTGCAAACACAGTAATCTCTTGCATCTGTGGAAGACTGGTTCCAGAACCTGCTGTGGACACCAAATCCTTGGCTGCTCCAGAAAAGGACTTTTATTTTTCATATATATATATATAGTTAAAACTTTTCCCTGGAGCGTTTAAAGTGAATAATCCTCAGATGCCCAGAAAGGAATCAACCCCCATGATACTGAATCCATCTACTTTGTCGAAAAGGGAAGATGCTCTGGTGCATCACAGCAACACCTACATCCTACTCTTCATTCAATGAGTCCTTTGGGAGCCACACTTTTTCAGGTCTGTTTTCTGTAGCCACATAGATGTAACACAAAAGGAAGGTATACTTGGAAAACATCTCTGCTGGAAAACAAACCACATCACAAACTGATTTTATTGAGGATGACAAAGGATGGGGCTTCTGGGTCTGTTGGGAATGCTGTGTGGCTTTGTCATTCCTCTTATATAAGGTGGGCTTCCCGGTGGCTCACTGGTAAAGAATCTGCGTGTAGTGCAGGAGACATGGGTTTGATCCCTAGGTTGGGAAAGTTTCCTCTAGAAGAAAACGGCAACCCACTCCAGTATTCTTGCCTGGACAGAGGAGCCTGGCAGGCTACAACTCATGGGGTCACACAAGAGTTGGACATGACTTAGTGACTAAACAATATGAACAACATGACTCCATCAAGACAGGTGAAATATCAGATGATCTATTTCTGTCAGTTCTATGGACAACTTCTCACAGCATTACTAAAATGCCTACATACCTTAAAATGAAGTTCCAAGTGATAAAACTAGAATCATACGTATGTTTTTAAAAATATTTTTATCATGGAACTTACCGAAAGAACATTTAAGTAAAACCTAGCCTCCAAGCAAACTTTTAGAAAAACTTTTATATCAGAATTCTATCTCAAGGAAGGTACTGGAATGACTTACCCATTCATTTTAGAACAGGAAGCAGATGGCCAAAGTTGAAATGGAAAGGGCCTCAGTAAGCACTAAACTGACCTATGTTTCCTGTAATATCTAACTTCTAGGGGTCTGACATGAAGGCAGGTCTCCTATACCTAAGGCAACCAATGTGTGATTTTTTACTGGATCAGTATCTTTGCCATCTAAAACAGGCAAATTTGGAATTCCCTGGCAGTCCAGTGCTTGGGGCTCCACACTTGAACTGCAGGGGGCACAGGTGGAAAAAAAAAAAAATGGGCAAATTAGAAGGAAGTCAGAAACCACATTAGGTGATATACTGCAATTTTGGCAGAAAAATTTTCAGGGCAATATGCTCATTAACCTTGAATGCATAGAGGCTTCCCTGGTGGCTCAGTGATAAAGAATCCACCTGCAGTGCAAGAGACCCAGGTTCCATCCCTGGCTTGGGAAGATCCCCTAGCGAAGGGAATGCCTACCCACTCCAATTTTTTGCCCAGAAAATTCTATGGACAGAGGAGCCTGGTGGACTACAGTCCATGGGATTACAAAGAGTCAGATACAACTGAGCTACTTACATTTTTTCTTTTCCTAAAAGAGGACTTTTTAAAAAGTCTTCTATGTCCTACTTCAGCAAAAAAAATAAATAAAGTAAGTTATTAGTGAATACTTAGAATAAAGCTTGAAATCAGTAAATATATTTGCTATTAATGAAACTGTACTAACAAACCTAAATAGCATTTAAACACTTCCTGGAAGTTTGACATTTTGAAGAACTTTAGACATCCAACATTTCCGAGAATCTGGATAGGTTTGCCCCAGAGAATAACAGAAGACTTAGAAGACAGGGCTATGCTCTTTATTTGCGCCCTCCTCAAGGACATCACAATGTATTTGCTGTGTCAAGTTACCGGAAGGGTAAAAAAGAAGATCCTTAGGGGAAACCGACTGTAACATAAAGTGTTTCAGATAATATTTTCGATCATCTTGTAAGTGGATAGGACTACTCTGGAGGTCTTGCACTTCATGGGAATTCATCATAAATATTTTTCACAACAGGAAAACCGAAGTACAAATGTTTAGATGACACGTACAGTGAGTAATACCTGCCTACTTCACAAGACTGCTGGAAGGAGCCAGTTACATCACATACATGAACACACATGATAAACAGAAAAGATTGAAATAAACATAGTAAATGCCTAGGTTCCCACAGTCAAGAGCAGAGCAAGGATTTGGCCATGGTGGCTACATATTATCTCCCCAAGCAGTGCTTCTCAAAGTGAGTGTGCCCAGAAATCCATGGAGATCTTGACAAAGCAGATATTACTGGGTAGGTCAAGGGTGGGGCCAAGATTCTGCTATCTGCTGGTGCTGAAGCCAGCTCCCGGGACCACCCTTGTGAATATGAAGGATCTAAAAGATCTTCCTAATTCCTGGTGCATGACTGGGCTTCAAGAACATATTTCCTGAGTATATTGCAAACTTTGGCTTTTCCCTAAAATGAGCTTTGGAATAAGTCTGTATGCTTCATTTGGTTCTGAATAAAGTACTTTACAAACTCAAGAGCAAAGTGTTCTTTCTTGGGCAGCCAAAGAGCTGAAGGGTTGATTTTTAATTAGGTTGTCTGCTAGTTCCAGTTTTCTAGGACAAGAGTCAACAGCATGCAAAAACACAGAAAGCCAAGTTGCCAGTTTACTATTACATGACTTCAGTTCATCTCCAAAGGGAGTTAAGAGAACAAGGACTCTGTACTTGTACACACATATACACACACAAACCCCCAAAAGAAAAACCTGCCAATTCCAAATTGGCAGGAGAGCCTAAATTATCTTAAGTGAAGAAAAGGGCTCGAAATATCCAGGAGGAAAAAAAAAAAAAACCACCTGAGCAAACAAGAAACTTGTAGAAATGCGGCTACCTCCTGATACAGAAGCACTGAGATCTTACAGGGTCCACAGGGAATAAAAAAGAACCGGCAGGCCTTGCAGACTGGGCCTGGGTCAGAAACACCTGGGAAGGCTGGGGGAGACTCAGATTGCTCCACACCCCATGTTGCTGACAGAATAGGCCAGAGGTAGGGCCCAGGATTATGATGGGGATGTTACTGCCAGTCCCTTGATCAAGTCTGGAGCAGCACCCGACTTTCTACAAAAGGAGGAACCATGACCCCCTTAGAGCTGGACCCCAGGGCCTGTGACAGTGGCTGGCACATACTGCTGGTCCCCTGCTCTACAGTTGCTGAACAAAGGCCCATTGTAACTTTCATTTCCAGAAAAAAAAGTGGGCTTCCCTAGTGGCCTGATGGTAAAGAGTCTGCCTGCAATGCAGGTAGACCGGAGTACCATCGCTTGGTCAGGAAGATCCCCTGAAGGAGGAAATGGCAACCTACTCCAGTATTCGTGCCTGGGAAATCCCATGGACAGAGGAGCCTGGCGGGCCCCAGTCCACAGGGGTTGCAAAGAGTCAGACACAACTGAGTGACTAACACTTTCACACTTGGCTATACTTGAGACAGGTATTGACACACATTTACTTAAAAAAAACAAATGCACATATGCCAAGTATGACAATCCCTGACCTGAAGGGGCTTTACAGCTCAATTAAATCAACCCCAATCACAGATACAAGTAACACTTTTCTCCCTGCAGCATCAGATCAATCCAATCTTTAAACCTCTGCCACTGAGTGGAACCAGACAACTCACTGACACAAATGATCCCAAATAAAAACCCTGCTTTCAATAAAAGAAGCCAATTTATTTCACACATACTCATGCAAAAAAAGAAAAAAAAATTTTTTTTTCAATCAAGACAAGAATTTGCCTGTAGGGAACACAGGTACCTGTGTCCACCCTGGAACGCGAGGTGGGTTCCTTCATGGCTCTTCCAGGAGTTAGAATTCTAAGCACCCACGGGCCAGGGGATGGCCTGATGGTGAAAGTACCACTTAGGGCTTCAAAGATTTCTTCTCTAACTCCTCTCTGTTTACTGAGCAAAGCTCAGAAGAGGCTTTGGCAGGCATTTTTCAAATCCTCTGCCTGATCTGCATGTTACCATAGTCACATTCATTCTGGGGAAAAAAAAACAAACAGGTGTTTCTGTTAAAATTAGCTGCTTCAAACTGTCAAATATTTTAGATCCCTATGCCAGCTTTAAAAAAAAAGTATCTGCAAAATAACCAATCAGGTTTAGATGATGCTTCCAGAACTATGAACTCTAGATATTTTTTAGAAACGTGACTAAAAAAAAAAAAACTGGGGTGGAGATGAGGTTGGAGTTCGAAACACATAAACACGTAATTTTTGCATTTCCTAACATCAACCCAGAAAGAGTAACAGAAAAAGGCCAAGCTTAAACAACCATGGAAAGACAGAGCTATGCTTTTTTTCTAGTGAAGTCTTGTGTTTGAAAGCCTTTTGTCCCATTTACTTCGGTTGACTGTCATAAATAATGGCTTCTGTTCCAAGAACAGTGCCATAATCATTTCCTTCTCTTAGGACCATTCAAAGGAAGGTTTCCAACATTCTCAGTCAGGATGGTGCCCATTAAGCCCGTGTTTAAGAAAACTTGCCCTCAGAAGTCAGAAGAGCTCAAGGATAGCTGTCTAAATTAACTTTAGGGTGGTTTAATATGGGGGGAAAAAAAAAAAAAATCAGGCCACTGTGATTTTATTCCTGAAACCAGTATCTCTGCTGCCCTTATTAAACCCAATGAAATAGGTCTGAGATGCTTTCACAAAATCAGGGCTATTTAAAAAACAAGTTTAGCTGCTTGGTACATTGGGAGAAGTGGGCTTCTCAAGTGGCTCAGTGATAAAGAATCTGCTTGCCAAGCGGGAGATTCAGGTTTGATCCCTGGGTCAGGATGATCTCCTAGAGAAGGAAATGGCAACCCACTCCAGTATTCTTGCCTGGGAAATCCCACGGGCAGAGAAGCTCAGCAGGCTTACAGTCCACAGGGTTGGAAGAGAGTTGGACACAACTTAACGACTAAAGAACAGCAGCAATATATCAGGAGAAAGTTAAAATATCAAAGATTTGTGCCCAGCTAACCAAGTGATACAGACACACAGAGATACTGTGCATTCCTCACTCTACTTTCCTGAAGCCTGTTGAAAAAATACAAGTGGAATTCACTTTAAGCCACCTGCTGGATGAAAAATCCTAAACTTTATCTTAGAGATAGAGGGAGAAAAAAAGAGGTCAACACACAACGGAATCTTTGATCAATTTCAGTCGACAGAGATTTCAACTACAAGTCCAAAAATCTTTAATACACAGAAACGTTAAAAGCAATGGTCACTTGGCTAAGAGGAAAAGAAGTTTCAAAATTAATTTGGTGACTAGCTAGTTAACTGCATCCAAGTAGATAGGGAAAGTGTTTTTTTTTTTTTTGGCTTGCACTGTCCTGAAAATTGCTTCTGCAAGGAATGAGTCCAAGGAACAATTGGCAATTCTTTTTTTCCTAATCAGATACCAAATTTGCAGATTTCTGGCTCTGGTTTTATTTTACTATGTTCCATTCAGTTGACTCTTTGTGATCTGCACAGGCTAAAGGAAACATGCAATTATAAATGTCAGCATTACTTGTGGAAATCCAATGAATAAAAGTAAGTAAAAATTCCTATATGTAAGCAGGACTGTCACTGGCACATAGGTTTGGTAGGTTTTCTCCCCTTAAAAGCTTCCTAAACCTGACCAATCCAGACTTAAAGGGCCGGGGGAGAGGAATAAGCATTCAAGGTCATTTTCATCTTTTATAGACTTCAGAAATTTAAATCTACCAGGATCTAAGAGAGAAAAAGAACAGCTCCCTTGACCGCTTTTAAAAATGTATACACTCAACCACTTTACTTCAGAGAAGCTCAAGGAGTGAAATAACCCAACATAGATTTAAAGAGGTTCTACATGCTGAATACAATGTTCTTGTAATAAATACAGTCATTCAAGTAAAAACAACCACTATAACTTTCCTCTCTAACACATCACAGTAGAAAAATCTTTTTCTTTTCAGCTCTGTGGCAACTGCAAAGGTTTAGGCACAACAAATCCCAAGAAAAAAATAAATAAATAAACTGAGCAAATTTAAAGCATGTACTAGTTTTATCCACATAGCTCTCTGAGGATAGGCACAGCAAATACATGTGTTGTTTTTTTCAGTGGGAAAATGTTCAAAAGTTAGCTAGGTTCAGTAAAACCATACACCTCTCCCCCAATATTTTTTTCTTAAAACTGTCTGCAGAAAGGACCCGCTACCTTAAAGTAATTCCAGATTTCACTGAACAAAGCATACAACATACACGCAACCGGGGCGTATCTTAAACCAAGGTCACAAAGATAACCCCTTTGCCTGCCTTCATGCCCTGGGTCTAGAAAGTTATTACCACTCTTTTCAGAATTCTTCCCCCTCCACTGAACACTCTAGAACAGTCTACATTTGTTTGGTTTTCTAAAATCAAGAGCAGTTGGTTCTTGTCTGAACAGACCTGTCTACATACTCTCATTTGATATACAGTACTTTTGCAGGTCCACACACGGATTCCCGTACATGCATTCCACATGGGACTAGCAAGAGCCTTAATCTGAAAAAGACAGGCGGAATACAAATCAGACTGCAGTTAGCCTGAACCCTGTTCATTAGGACAGAAAGATGAGACGGGAACAATGGATGCAAAATTACTTTCCAGGAGAAACTAGAAGACAGAAAAAAAAAACAAAGAAAACCCAAACAGCCAACCTAGCACTATAGGTAATCTAACCATTGTATGTGTCCCCTGCCTTTACAAGGGGACAATTTTCTTTTTTACAAACAGTTCTCTCTTGAATTCTAGGCTGTTCAAATAAGTTAACTCTTCAGGAAAAAGCATAAAGGGGACCCACCTCACTATTAACTGAAGCGAAACCTTTCTAGGGTGCCTTTCCAGGAATGACAGGCAGCCTGCAACATTACACTTATTGAAAAATCAACAATCATTGCAGAAAGTAATCTGAGAAACATAACATTTTAATAGATGAAATAAATACTCCAGTACATGCAAGGTAAAAACTTGACATGGGGCGGGGGGGATCACTCTATAGTGTAAATTAAAAAATAAAACACACACTCACAGTAGCTTTCTCCCCCCATTTGCAAATCACATGGCAAAGTCATACTCTTTCCACACCAAGTATACGCCTAATCCATCACGACTGCTTAAAAAAATAACAACATACAAACAAAAGGTAGCTACATCCATGTCTAAGGAGTGAAAACTGAGGTAACCTTTTAATTAGGGAAGAAAATAAAAGACCAAAAAAGAAATGAACCCATGACCTCCTTCCTGCCCAATTAATAATAAAATTTAGTTGAGGAGTCCCGGAAGGGGAGCTGGGGTAAGGGGCGGGGGTTAACCCCGTAACTAGCAGATGTCACATCTTCCACCTGCTGGTCCCTACTGTGCTTGGGCTGGTGGGGCACAGGGGCCCTCAGAATGCGTGCATAAATGGCATGTATGCATGGCCCTGCCTTCTGGAAGATTCCTCACGAGCATTTAACGGAGCGGGGGGTAGGGGGGAAGCTTCACCGTTGATTTCTTTGGTATAAATGGAAAAGGGCAGAGAATATGTTATCTTCCTTTAGCCTGGGAGTGGGTTGGGGGGATGGAACAGGGAGGGGATGAGGGTGAGGATTGGGGGGCGGGGGGTGCTAATTCACAGAATTGGAATTCACTGGCGGTAAAGTCCTGGGCGAAGACCTCTCCCTTAAAGCCTGAGATAGCAGGGTGCAGCCTTCAGACACGGCGCAGGCCGAGTTCCTCAGCCTCTCCCTGTGGTCCGACATCTTGGCGCCCCCGTCGGGGTGCTGCGCCAGATCCCTGAGGCACTGGGTCAGGAGCACGCAGGCCGACACCACGCTCATGGCGCCTCCCAGGATGGCGGTCTGCACCGCCTTGCCCTCGGCGCTCACGGCCGCCGCGCGACCCAGGAACTGCGGCTCGGTGGCGAAGCCCACCAGGGCGCCAACCGCCTGCACCAGCGGCCCGCTGAAGAGCGCGCAGCGGCTCCGCGCCAGCTCGCTCGGCGCCGCCTTCACCTCGCGCACGCAGGCCAGCAGCGCCGACGCGCTGGTGCTCATGCACTTGACGCCTAGCTTGAACTGCTCACGCGAGAAGCGGTCCCGGGACTTGTCGCTAGCCAGGGCGCACGCGTCCGTCAGGAACTTGAGGTTGCGCGACAGGCCCTGCGACACCTCGAGCAGAAGCTGCGGGGTCATGTCGGCCAGCGGGGTGGCGCGCAGCACGGCGCAGCCTTGCTCCACCTCGTGGCGGCAGCGTGTCACGCGGTAGCGGTCCACCAGGCCCGGCTGCGCGGGCTGCGCGCCCGGCGTGGCCACGGCCGCCAGATAGGCCGCGTGGGCGGAGCACTCGGTCAGGGAAACCACCAAGTCTCCCAGCTCCACCAGGCTGTCCCCTGCCTCCCCGAAGCGGCCCATGTTGAGCTGGCTCTGCACGTCGTGGGTGAGGATGGAGAGCCCCTTGGTGCGCGCGATGATGGTGTCCCGGCACTGCTCAAAGGACTCGGCGCCGGCGCAAGAGGATGCGGGGCCCTCGAAGAGCACGGGCCGCGCCTCACTCGACAGCAGCAGCAAGTCGGCCACCAGCTGCATCTTGCCTTTGCAGTGGTCACAGACGGACACCAGCCTCTTCCGCGGCTGCGACGAGGCCCCACCGACGGCGCTCGCTGGAGCCGGAGAAGCCGCCTCGACACTGGGCTTCCCAGCGCTGCCGCTAGCCATCGCGCCCGGGGGGCACTGGCATGCCGCTGGGGAGCCCGCTACCACCGCCGCTGCCGATGCCGCCGCCCCCGCGGCCGTCGCGACTCAGCTGGCCAAGGCCGCGGTGCCTTCCCCGCACCATCATGCCATCCACCGCCGCGGGCAGAGGGCACTGGGCTGCGGCGGCCGGAGCCCCGGCGGCGCGGAGCGGGCCCGGGGGCCACAGAACGCAGGAGACTCTTCGAGGCGCGGCGAGGGGCTGCAGCTTTCGGCCTCTTGGAGGGCTTGCAGGAACCATGAACAAGGGCAGAGCAAACTCACAGTCTGCGCTCCTCGTCGCCGGAGTGCCAGGAAAGTCCCTTCTGCTGGGCTGCTGCTGCCGCCGCCGCCGCCGCCGCCTTCCTGGGCATGGCCCGGTCCGACTGCCGGGGCAGGGGCGGGCGGGAGAGGGAAGCTGGGAGTTGTCCTTCCTTCCTTTCTTTGAAATAAAAATCCTTTCCTCGGGGAGGAGCGCCGGCGGCGGCTCCAGCAGGCTCTGCTGTCAGCCACCTCGGGCTCGGCGGCGCACGTGGGCTTCAGGCGGCCAGACCCCGCCGGGCGGCACTTCCCCGCGACGGCGGCCGGGGCTGGCCCTCGGGGACGCACGGCCGCCCCGTGGGCATCTCCTGCCTCCCGCTCTCGGGAAGCGGCGGCAGCAGAGCCGAGGGTGTGGCCGGTGCTGGCGCGGCCGAGTCAGTCGGGCGGGAGCCTGCACTGATTGCGCACAGCGGCCGCCCCGCTCGCGCTCTCGCCCGCCCGCCACGCCCGGGCGTGCCGGGCGCCGCGGCGGCCCCTTCCCGCCTCGCCGGTTCACAGAGCGCGGCCCGGAGCCGAGGCGGCACGCCCTCCCGGACCGCGCGCCCCACGGCCCGCCGCAGGCTGTCGGCGCGAGTCCATCCCCGTCGCCTCCTCCTCGCCTCGGGCCCGCAGCGGCTGAGCTCTCCCGGGACCACGGGCCCTGAGCATCGGACGCCGCCGCGCGCGTCTCCCCGGCGGCCCGGTCAACTCAGAAGGTCCCCGCGGCGCTGCAGAGACCCGCCCGGGCCCCGGCTCCTGCCATTTTTGTCAACCTCCAACTTCCGAGCGAGCCGGGAGAAACTGAAAGGAAGGGCGGGGGCCGAAAGGCAGAGGGGAAAACACCCGCTTCCTCTCCCCGCGCGGCTTCACCTCGGAGCACGGCCGTGGGTGCGCCGCCACCCGCTCGCCCGCCGGGGCCGCTGGAAGCTTTTCCTCTTCCCGTCCGCGCCTCGCCCCCGGGCTCGCCACCGCCGCCTCGGCCGTAACCTCCCTGGAGCCTATAGAAATCTTTTGTGTGGCGTCACCGCCTTTCGTTTAAATCCCGCTTCCTCCTCTCGCCCTTCCTCCCGCCCCCTCCGCCGCTCCCGGATGCTTGCGCGATGCGCTGCTCCTCCCCCGGGAAGCTGGGTGGCTGCGGGAGGACGCCCCCGCCCAGCGCGGACGCCGCGGGCGCCGGGCCGGTGGTCCCCGGCTGAGACGCAGGGGAGAGGGCCGGAGGGAGGCCCGTCCGGGCCGGGGGCTCAGCGCCCACCCTTGGGAGACCCGGGCGCAGCCGCCGGTTGGGCTTACGTAAGCTCTCAGCCCGACCCGGGGGCTCCGCGCTTCCTCCCCGCCCAGGGAGCAAGTCTCAAAGGTGGCCTGTTTTCTGGACCGAAGGGAGGACGCTTGGCACCATCGCCGAGTGGTGTGCTGGGGTCCTGTCATCGCGTTTTGTGGGATGTCGATCGGTCGGCCAGGCTCTCCTCCGCCCTTTGTTGTGTTTGCTCCTCTTCCAGCGTGCGATCCTGGAGGGACTGTGCGGGTGAGCAAAGAGCCCTAGAGATAGGTGTCTGAGAAGAGCAGAGCTGGCCGCTGGCGGCTTCCTCCCTTCAGCTCAATAGCCCTTATATAGTAAGAGCGTGAGCTTTGAACCAGCTTTTTTTTTTTCCTGGGGTCAGTCTTCCCCAGCCATGTATGAGTTGTGTGACCTTATACAAGTTCTCTCTCCAAGTCTCCGTTTTCTCCTTTGGAAATCAGATACTGTGCACTGACTGCCTGAGTACTTGGCTCATGAATGTAGCTCTGAGAATTATGAGCCTATACTGGCACAGTCTGCCCTCCCATAACTTATATGTCGTCAGCAGCATAATGGAAGAATAGTGACCAACAGTTAAATAAGAGAAGCAGCCTTCGGAGGTAAACACCCCCATTTTACAGATTAGGAAAGTGATGGTCAGATGCCTTATGCGCCTTCCCAAGGTCAGGAAGATAGCAAATGCGTGGGCAAGGAGCCAACAGCCGACCTCCTCATTTGACCCAGCCCTTGCTCTTCAGGAAGTGCTAGAAGCATCCAGGCTTCCCTCATCCCCCAAACCCACCAGGGTCCCAGGGTCCCCCCACTTCTTAGCCCTGAAACAGGCTGTCTAGGTGCCCAGCCCAGCACAAGCTGGGTGTTTTCAGCCAGTGGAAATGTTTGTTCTTCTGCCCTTTTCTAGAACGTAGTGTCACCTTTTTCCAGCCAGTTGTCACTTTTAACTGGGATGGATGACCTTGAAATTTATTGTCCAAACAGTTTTGAGACTAACTGTGAGACCTGTTAATAATAAATTAACCAGTAACAACAGAGACAAACTTGAATGGTCACCCTGCTTATAACTTAAAGGGTCCTTGTATATCTTCTGCATTCTATATGAACCTACTTACTTTGCAAACTGAGGCCTATAAAACTGCTCATTTTCTAAACTAGCAGTGATTCTGTAGGGTTGATCCTTTTTATTTCTCTATCAGAGAAAAACAACTGGATAAATCAAGGACTTTCCAGGTAACCTAGGAATAGCACCCTGGTTTTAGTTAGTTCTGAAAACTTCTGAGAAAGTCAGACCCTTCCCTTCACATCACAGTTTTTTTTTAATTCATAAAACTGCTCTGGGGTCAGAGGATTTTTTTCCAAAGCCACTTGGTGCTGCCTAGGGTCCTACTTTGCTTCTACATGTGCACTCTCTTTGGTTGTCGTTGTTGGAATTTCTGAATGCCAACAATGATCTGTGATACATAAAACATCCCACTATATTCAGTGACATTTGGTTTAGCTCTTAAAATCTGATGGAATTGGTTTCTTGGCCCTCCTGGCTTCATTTATCACATATGGCACCCCTTCCTAAACAAATCCTTCCCAGTACTGACTACCTTCCTCTGGGTCCCCTTTACTTTCTGTCATCTTTTATCCACTCTACAAACAAAGGGCACCTAGCATATGCCAGGCCCCGTGGCAGGCACAGTTACAAAATAATGTGAGGGCTTGACCTCTTCTGAAGAGTGGAGTCCAAAAAGGGCAACAAGGAAAACAGGTCATCACGACTACACTATTCGTATAGTGCAAGCAGAGTCAAGAAACTAGAGGGACTTCCCTGGTGGTCCAGGGGTTAAGACGCCCCACTGCCAATGCAGGAGGCATGGGTTCCATCCCAGGTTGGGGAACTAAGATCCCACATGCCACATGGTGTGGTCAAAATAAACAAATAGGGAGATTTAGAAAGAAACTAGAATAGAGTACTGTTTACCAAACAGTCCAGTTGCATTCTATGGGACCATGTGATCAGTCCTGAGCCTTGAGATGTCAATGGTAGGGATGTGGGCTGTCTCAGATGGAGGCTGGGGAAAGCCAATCTAATTCTCCACTCTCTTCCCCTGCTGTAACTGTTCAGAAAACTGTGTCCTAGGTGGTGCAACTACCATAAGCCTCGGTGACCATGGAGCAGACCCCCTCTACTGTGTTGAACAGGTCACATAAGCAAAAAGTAAACTCATTGTGGAGCCACTGAGATCCAAGGGTTGTCTGTTGCTGTAGCATGTTTTCATCTAACTTGATTAACAGAGGAAGGCTGGGACTGCCCCTGGATTCTCTGCAGTAAGGGCATTTTCTTTAGAAAACTCCACCCATTATTTCTAATCCTCATTAAAAAATTTTTATTGTTGTTTAGGGCTAAGTCCTGTCACACTCTTTGTGACCCCATGGACTATATATAGCCCGCCAGGTTCTCCATGGGATTTCCCAGGCAAGAATACTGGAGCAAGTTGCCATTTCATTCTCCAGGTGATCTTCCCAACCCAGGGATCGAACCCATGTCTCCTGCATTGGCAAGTGGATGGATTCCTTACCACTACACCATCAGGGAAGGCCTTCTTTTAAAATTAAAATATGCCAAAACAATTAAAAAATTTTTTTTAACAAGTGACTTCCCTGGTGGTCCAGTGGTTAAGACTCTGTGCTTCCAATGTAGGGGGTGTGGGTTCAATCCCTGTCTGGAAAACTAAGATTTCACATACTGCATGGTGTAGCCAAAATTAAAAAAAAATTTTTTTTAATTAAAATATGATGTGAACCAAAGTATTTTTCATTAAAATGAAAACTGAGAGAAGAAAGCTGTAAAGATTTGGGCTGAAGGAGTGGCTAAGGGAAAGCAACTGGAATAGACAAGAGGAAGCTAGAGCTGTGCAGAAAATGGCTTAGCCCCAGCATAATGTCTTCTCAGTGACTGGCTCAAGGCCAACACTTAGTAGGCATTTAATAAATAAGTGAGCGAACAAGATGCAAATAGAAAGCTGACTCAGGATTTGGGGAGGAAGCCAAGGTCAGGAGGGGCAAGATTGTTGGAAGCATGTTTTTCTTCCTTCTTTACCTGTTCTAGTAGGTACATCCTTCTCCTGGACTTTCAGCAGGTATAAGACAACTGGAGAAGGAAATAGCAACCCCACTCCAGTATTCTTGCCTGGAAATTTCCATGGACCGAGGAGCCTGGCAGGCTATAGTCCGTGAGGTCACAAAGAGTCAGACACAACTGAGCGACTGAACACACAAATACAACAGTGGGAGCTTCTGATTTTCTTAAATCCTGGTAAGATATTTATAACATAAAATTTACCATCTCGGTCATTTTTGTGAACGTAGCCACAGTTCCACATTGTTAAGTATATTCACTTTGCGGTATAACCATCACCACCATCTGTCTTCAGAAGAACCTGGCATCTCCTCAGACTGAATTCTGTACCACTCCACAGTAACTTCTCATTCCCCTGGAAGTCACTATTCTACTTTGTATTTTTATAAATGTGACTATTCTAAGTACTTTATTTAAATGGAATCTTGTAATATTTTTCCTTTTCTGTCTGGCTTATTTCAGTTAGAATAATGTCTTCATGGTTCACTGATACTGTCACATGTGTCAGAATTTTCTCCCCTTTTTTATTATTACTTTACAGGATATTTATTTATTTGCATCAGGTCTTAGTTGCAGCATGAGGGATCTACTTCCCTGACCAGGGATTGAACCTGGGCCCCTGCATTGGGAGCTTGGAGTCTTAGTCACTGGACCACCAGGAAAGTCCCTTTTCTTTCCTTACAAGACTGAATAATTTTCCATTGTATGTATCTAGCCCTACCAGGTTTGATATCTAACACTGACACTGCAAACTTCGAACACTGACACTGCAGACTTTATAGACTAACAACCAAGCTGTGTTTGGTCTACGGTGCCACCTGGTGGTCAGTAAGGGGCATTCCCTGCCCTAATGTATCTTAACCTTTGAAGCAGTGTTCCTGTTTTGTTTTTGTGATCGTAATAGTCCTTGTGCGTGCATGCATGCTCAGCTGTGTCAGGCTCCTTGGACTGTAGCCCACCAGGCTCCTCTGTCACGAGATTTCCCAGGCAAGAATACCGGAGTGGGTTGCCATTTCCTTCTTCAGGGCATCTTCATAACCCAGGGGTTGAACCCACATCTCTTGCGTCTCCTACATTGGCAAGTAGATTCTTTACCACTGAGCCACCAGGGAAGGCCCCTGTGGGGCTCTGTAGTCATAGGTGGGCCAATTCATCCTCAGGCATTCTTTCTAACATATAGCTAAACATCTTCCTTAATATCTTCATTTCAATGTCTCTTCTAAAGGAGAGAAATTTGTATCTGGAAAATTTACCCCTACTCTCTTTTCCCCAGATTTAGGGGAAAACAGAGTTCCACAGGTGATGCATGAGTGACATCTATTGGCCCGTGGTTCATTACGGAGCAGGGTCACAGGGTGACAGGTCACTCTCCTTACTCACCAAGTCCTCTTTCTCTCTGGTATACTTTGTGCTCATACAGTAAAACCACCTGGGCAGGATCTCACCTATCCACTCTCATATCCACCCTCATCCCTACCTGCCCTCTCTCCCTCTGTGTGCAGGGCCTGTCATAGCATGACAGTTATACCTGTGTCTTCAGTTTCCAAGATCTGGAATTTTCTGTAGTCTGATTTACCAGGAAGCCCTACATGGAAGTGAAGGTTGCTTTCACAGATAAATTCTCTACCCCATTTCCCTGCTGGTTAATGACCTTTGGATGTACTTCCCAGAATCCTGTAGGGGAGAAAAAATAAACTGAGATCTAGGCTCTCCAGACACCTAACACCAATCATGCATAACTATTTTCTGATTTACGTTTTATTATTTCATTTTATTTTTAATCTTATTTTATTGTTATATAATTCTAATTTATTTTATTACTTTTTTTTTTATTATATATAATTTTATTTTTATTCTTTTATTATTTATATTGACTAATTTATATTCTAGCACATAAATTAGTTCTGTTCAGTTCAGTTCAGTCACTCAGTTGTGTCCAACTCTTTGCGACCCCATGAATCGCAGCACGCCAGGCCTCCCTGTCCATCACCAACTCCCGGAGTTCACTCAGACTCACGTCCATCGAGTCAGTGATGCCATCCAGCCATCTCATCCTCTGTCATCCCCTTCTCCTCCTGCCCCCAATCCCTCCCAGCATCAGAGTCTTTTCCAATGAGTCAACTCTTTGCATGAGGTGGCCAAAATACTGGAGTTTCAGCTTTAGCATCATTCCTTCTAAAGAAATCCCAGGGCTGATCTGCTTTAGAATGGACTGGTTGGATCTCCTTGCAGTCCAAGGGACTCTCAAGAGTCTTCTCCAACACCATAGTTCAAAAGCATCAATTCTTTGGTGCTCAGCTTTCTTCACAGTCCAACTCTCATATACATACATGACCACTGGAAAAACCATAGCCTTGACTAGACGGACCTTTGTTGGCAAAGTAATGTCTCTGCTTTTCAATATGCTGTCTAGGTTGGTCATAACTTTCCTTCCAAGGGGTAAGCGTCTTTTAATTTCATGGCTGCAGTCACCATCTGCAGTGATTTTGGAGCCCCCCAAAATAAAGTCTGACACTGTTTCCACTGTTTCCCCATCTATTTCCCATGAAGTGATGGGACCAGATGCCATGATCTTCGTTTTCTGAATGTTGAGCTTTAAGCCAACTTTTTCACTCTCCTCTTTTACTTTCATCAAGAGGCTTTTTAGTTCCTCTTCACTTTCTGCCATAAGGGTGGTGTCATCTGCATATCTGAGGTTATTGATATTTCTCCCGGCAATCTTGATTCCAGCTTGTGCTTCTTCCAGCCCAGCGTTTCTCCTGATGTACCCTGCATATAAGTTAAATAAGCAGGATGACAATTTACAGCCTTGATGTATACTCCTTTTCCTATTTGGAACCAGTCTGTTGTTCCATGTCCAGTCAGTAGCTACAGATATTAGAAAATTAGGATTCTTATAATATTAATACTTGGCTATAGTAATATAGGGCTTCCCTGGTGGTTCAGCAATGAAAGAATCTGCCTGCCAGGGCTGGAGACTCGGGTTTAATCCATGGATGGGTAAGATCCCCTGGAGGAGGGCTCCAGTAGTCTTGCCTGGAGAATTCCATGGAGCCTGGCAGGGTACAGTCCATGGGGTTGCAGAGTCGGACAGACTAAGCATGCATGCACAGAATGACTAGCTTTATTGCTCCTTTACATGGAGCCTCCATGACCCCCAGACAGACTCAAGCATTTCTGTCCCCTTGTACCTACGGTGCTCTGTGCCTGGCCATTAGCATAGTGTATTTGTAACTGTCTGCTTAACTTTCGCTACCACCCTGTCATCCTTTTAAAAACAGGACTTGATCTGTGCATCTCTGTGACACTGGACTGCCAGGGAAGTCCTATAATCAATTGCATTTTTAAAGTGGTAGGGGATGCACATAAATGCACTGATGCTTCCAAAATACTGATGATACTTTTCTCACCAGCCACCAGTGTATTGCGTAGTCATCAATAAATAATTTAATGAATTCGTTTGCAGTTCCCTGCAAGAAGGTTCTCCATTCCATGAACCAACATCCTGGTTGCCCACAGCTCTTACTGAGTAATGGACAGAAAGTTATGGACCTTTAGAAACCCACAGAGGGGCTCGGCCTGTGTGTGATCATCATCTACAGCTCACAGCTCTTGGATTGAATGCTAGGCCTTTGCTTAGCAGGTGTGTTCAGCCCACTTCCCTTACAACTTGTCTTGGAGAGTCCAGGAAACGAGTTCTTTGGAGAGATTGTAAGTTCTCTAAACATAATTGCCTCTATCTGTGCTGCAAAGTATAGGAGATGTTTCAGATAACACAGATAAAATTCATACCTTTTCCTCTTAGGAGATGAATTCAAATCACTTCCCTAAGTTTTCAAGGCAATTGCAATATTATAGATAATTTTAATTAAGTGTATTATTCTGAGAATTTTTGCTTAGACTTTTCAGTATTTGGGAAGCATCAGTGCATTTTTGTGCATCCCCTACCCATTTTGGCTTCCCTAGTGGCTCAGATGGTAAAGAGTCTACCTGCAATGTGGGAGACCTGGGTTCAATTGCTGGGTCAGGAAGATCCCCTGGAGAAGGGAATGGCAACCCACTCCCGTATTCTTGTCTTGAGAATCTCACAGACAAAGGAGCTTGGCGGGCTACAGTCCATAGGGTCGCAAAGAGTCAGACATGACTGAGCAACTGACACTTTCACTTTCCCACCCCTTTTAAAATACAACTAATTACAGAACTTCCCTGGTGGTCCAGTAGCTAAGAGTCCGAGCTCCCACTGCAGAGGGCCCGAGTTCATCCCTGGTCAGGGAACTAGATTCCATACGCCACAACAATATACCACATGCTACAACAAAAGATCCTGCATGCCACAAGTACAAGATTCTGCATGGCCCCTAAGACCTGGTGCAGCCAAATAAATTAATTAATAAATATCTAATAAAAAATACATGTGACTTAAAATCCCATGCTTAGAAATAGCCACGATATATTTGCAGTTATTTCCCCATATATACATATACATATCATTTTAACACCATAACATTTTGTCATTTAATAATATAAACATCTTCAATGTCAATAAATACACATCTATGACATCACATTTAATGACTTCATTGTTTTGCATTGTAAATGTGGGTTTTTCACCCTACTGTAGTTGAACATTTAGGGTGGCTCCTGTTTTCTCATCTTACAGAGAGTGTTACATAGGATTGATAACAGTGGATAAGTGAAGAAATACATGTACAGCGTTCAGAGGAGTGCCTGCCACATAGTAAGTGCTGTGGATTATGACCATTTCTATTATTTTCATTGTCTATTTCCTCAGAGTCATTCTTGGAAGTGGAATTATGTAGCTAAGAGTTTCGATACATTTCACCAAATTTTCATGCAGAAAGTCTCCATCCCCTTGAGAGAATGAGAATGCTTTTTTCCTGAGTCTTGCCAACAATGTACACTATCCTAATTTTTATTCTGGCCCCACCAATAGGCAAAAAAATTACGTCTTATTTGAATTTGCATTTCTTTGATATCTACTGAGATAATCACTGCTATACTTTTTCATATGCAAATAGGTTTATTTATTTTGGAGAAATAAAAATATGATTCCTCTCCCTTCCCATGTTTCAATCAGAAAGTTTGTCTTTTTCATACTGATCTGTATGATACTCTTCTCTCTACCATGTTGGAGTTTTCCTCCCAGTTTACTGTCTGCTTTTTAGCTTTTTTGCATGGTGTTTAGTAAAACACAAATTTTAAGTGTTTGATTTAATTATATGAGTCCTGCTCTCCTTTTCACAAGAAATGATGGTTATCAGGAACAGACATCCACCTCAGCCTGGGCCAATCACATTCTCTCCTGGAAATCTGGAATTGTTGTCAAAAGATCATCAGTTCATTGCTACATGTGAGTAAATATAAACCTCATATGATTTATATGAGATATGTGGTAATTCTTCTTGCATTGGGTTAAAAAGTACAAAAGTAAAGTATAATAAGTAGGGACTTGCTGGATGGTCTAGTGGCTAAGACTCCAGGTTTCCAATGCAGGGGCTTGGCTGCATCCCTGGTCAGGGAACTCGATACCGCACACCACAACTAAGAGTTTGTATGCCACAACTAAAGATCCCATGTGCTGCAAGGAAGATGGAAGATCCTGAGTGCTACAACTAAGACCCAGCACAACCAAATAAATAATTAAAATTTTAGAAAAAGAACAGCCATGTTCTCCCCTGTCTCCACCTCAGACCCAATCTCAGGACCTTCTTCCCACTTAATGTTTGGCACCACAGAGCCTGTGGAACCGAGCTGTACCCTTCAGGTCACAGGACTGAGTTCTGATGAGCTGGTAACCGTGCCATTCCAGTTTTTCAGTCTTTTGAATATCACCCTTGCTTGATTACAGACATCACTAGAGGATTTGCCTGGTGGTTCAGGGGTTAAGGATCTGCCTGCCAATGCAGGGGACATGGGTTACAACCGTGGTCCAGAAAGATCCCACATGCCGCAGAACAACTAAGCTCGTGCTCTGTGACTACTAAGTCTGTGTGCCTGGAGTCCATGTTCTGCCACAAGAGAAGCCACCTCAGTGAGAAACCTGCCTACCACAATGAAGAGCAGTGCCCACACGTTGCAACTAGAGAAAGCCTGCACACAGCAATGAAGACCCCGCGCAGTAAAAAAAAAAAAAAAATATATATATATATATGTTGCTAGAAACTCTTGCTGGACCCTCCAGTTGAGGCATCCCTCTCATGTTGTGGTGTGACACTAGCCAGAAGGAGCCCAGCTGAGGCCACCTTAAGATGGGAAAGTTGGTGGGAGATTTGATTTTACCATTTGCAGCCACTGAACCTCTTAGAGGCACGGTTAATACTAAACCCCAGGGCAATGGTGGCCTCATTTAAGCCACCACCATGCAGTCTCTTTCAGTTCTGGCTCCTCCTCTCCTGCCTTACTACATGCCCTCAGACCAGGTTCACACTTTTTTTCTTTATAGAATATATTACAATGTTGCTTTTGTGTTATGTTTTGGGTGTGTAGGATCTTAGTTCCCTGACTAGGGATTGAACCTGCATCCCCTGCATTGAAGGTGAAGTCTCAACCACTGGACTGCCAAGGGTGTCCACAGGTTCACATTCTTATCCCATCTGGGTATTCCTGCCTCCAGACTCCTTTTTGATGGGTCTTTCATCTGGCCTGCAGTTCAACTATCCTGAGTGCCTCAATGATTAACCCAAATGGTGCTATGCTGAGAGAAAGATAAACCTCTTCATCCATAGACCAGGGTTCAGATTCTTCCCTGCCACTTCACTAGCTGTGGGACCTCAGACAAATGATGCAATTCCAAAATCAGGGTTTCCCCCTATTATTATCATCATATGATAACAAGGACCTCTTGAAATCTGCATTATACTTACTGTGGATTGTTAATCTCCTCTGCTAGTTTGCAGGATCTTCAGTGTAGGAACCTTGTCATATTCATCTTTCTATCAGTGCCCATCTGGTTCTTGATTGACAGTAGACCCTGGACGTTCCTGCTGGTCCAGTGGTTAAGACTCTGCACTTCCACTGCAGAGGATGCTGGTTCAGTCCCTGGTCCCAGAAGTTCCACCTATCTTGTGGGGGGGCAAAAAAATAACAACAAAGTAGACCCTTAGTTCTGGAGAAAGGAATGGCTACCCACTCCAGTATTCTTGCCTGGAAAATTCCATGGATAGAGGAGCCTGGTGGGCTACAGTCCGTGGGGTGGCAAAGAGTTGAACACAGTTGAGCGACACTCACACACACACACCCTTAGTTAAAATACATTATCACAGGGTTGAACTGAATCAAGTTCCAAACATCAGATGGGTGAAAATGCAATCAATCCACATGTTTCATTCCTCTGGATAATAAACTGAATTCATTTCCTCCTTAGATGAAACTAGTCCTGGGATTTTTTATTTTTTAACACAATCCCAACAACTTCTGTAAAACATTAAATGACTTTTTTTTTCTGTATCATTAGATACAATGGACCAGGAATCCCAGCACTTTTACACCTTAACTTAGCAGCTGGCAAAATGAATGAGCAAGGTGACCCCTCCCAGCAGAGCACATGACCGACCACAGCTGTGCATGTTTTTTAGCATGACTGCACCAGGACAGGCACTGAGCCACTGGGTGGAGCAGTGCACTCTGGGGAGAAGGCTTATGACATTTCCCCTATGATTTCAGAAAAGAAAAAAACTTTTTCTTAGGAGTTGTTTCTGCTCAATGACAATAGAAAATGGCATAGTGTATACATAGGAGAAGGGGGTGACAGAGGATGAGATGGCTGGATGCCATCACTGACTTAAAAGACATGAGTTTGGGAAACTCTGGGAGATTGTGAAGGATAGGGAAGCCTGGCGTGCTGCAGCCCATGGGGTCCCAAAGAGTCCAACACAACTGAGCAGCTAAACAACAATAAATATAGATACAGGGTATCAGCCATCCCACAGTGGAAGCCCTTTAAACATCAATAGTCCTAGGAGTGTGAAGGTGAGGCAGACATTGTTAACTAGTTACTGCTCAACTTTCACTTCCTCTTTTCCCTTAGTGACAAAATCCCAGTTTTATTTGGGATGACAATGTAGACAGCCTCCCTTAGAAGGCTAGGTTCCAGCCCATGTGATGTAAATAGAAGTGCTCTGGAACATCCAAATAGGCTGCTTAAAGGAAGATGACTCCATTAAAAAGTGTGTTCCTTTTGGCTTTTTTCCTTCCCTCCTTCCTCGGGATGAAAGTCATCTTGACCTTGAACTTGTGACCTTGAAGATGGAAGCCACAGACCAGTATGAGGGAGCAGGATGAGAGAAGAGACAGGGTGCCAGATGATCAAAGAACAAAAATACAAGCCCTTAGATGCTCAGTTTCCAGCTGCTTTTGTGAGAGAAAAATCAAACAATAACCACAAAGGCCTCTGTCTTATTTAAATCATTTTTTTTTTTTTTTACAAATTCAGTTTTGTTTTATATGTGGCCTATAATCTATCCGAGCAAGATATGTTAGTTTGCTAGGGTATAAGACTCTTGAGAGTCCCTTGGACAGTAAGATCAAACCAGTCAATCCTAAAGGAAATCATTGTCTGGTATCTTTAGAGCCTTACTCTGTTGAAGTGATTCTCAGCTAAACATTATGTCTGTTTTAACTCTGATAAGTATTTCCACTTTTGTTATTTATTAGTGGTATCTTTTTTTGAAGTGTCAGATGTTGTGACTATTTAAATAAAATGTCATTATAATTTAAAAAAAAAATCCTAAAGGAAATTAGGATTATATACTCAGGAAATACCCTGAGTATTCATTGGAAGGACTGATGCTGAAGCTGAAGCTGAAGCTCCAATACTTTGGCCACCTGATACAAAGAACTGACTCACTGGAAAATCCCTGATGCTGAGAAACATTGAGAGCAAGAGGAGAAGGGGGCGACAGAGGATGAGATGGTTGGATAGCATCACTGACACAGTAAACATGAGTGTGAGTGAACTCCAGGAGACAGTGAGGACAGGGAAGCCTGGCGTGCCGCAGTCCGTGGGGTCATGGAGTCAGAAATGACTTAGCAACCGAAAAACAACAACAAAGTACAGACCAGGTGGCTTAAACCAGGGGTCCCAAACTTCTGGGAGCTGATGCCTGATGATCTGAGATGGAGCTGATGCGATGTTAATAGGAATAAAGTGCATAATAAATAAATGCCCTTGAGTCATCCCAAAACTCCTGCCCCTGCCCCTGGTCCATGGAAAAATTGTCTTCTACAAAATTTGTCCCTAGTGCCAAAAAGGTTGGGGACTGCTGGAATAAACAACAGAAATTTATTTCCTCACTGTTCTGGAGGCTGCAAGTCCCAGATCAAAGTTGGGTTGGTTTCTTCTGATGCTTCCCTCCTTAGCTTGTAAATGGCCATGTTCTCCCTGTGTCTTCACATGATCCCTCTATATATCACTGTGTCCAAATCTCTTCTTTTGTATGGATACCGGTCATATTAGATTAGGGACCACCCCCAACAACTCATTTTAACTTAATTCCCTCTTTAGAGATCCAAACACAGTCACATTATGAGGTACCAGAGTTAGAGCTTCCGCATACAGAATTTGGGAGGATACCATGCAGTCCATAACACCAGGCAGAAGTAAAGAGGTTTATTATGGCTCTTTTTTCTTTTGGTAATAGCATAAAATTGGGGTGGTGCTAGTGGTAAAGAACCCACCTGACAATGCAGGAGACATAAGGGAAGTGGGTTCGATCCCTGGGTTGGGAAGATCCCCTGGAGGAAATGGCAAGCCACTCCAGTATTCTTGCCTGGAGAATTCCATGGACAGAGGAACCTGGCTGGCTACAGTCCATGGGGTCGCAGAGAGTCGGACATAACCGAGAGACTAACACAACTGACATGACTGAAGTGACTTAGCATGCACCCATGAACAGAGTAATAAGGAGATAAAGTACAGGTATATTAATACAACATTTTATTAATACTGTACTATACTTCCTTGGCAGTCCAGTGGTTAAGACTTTGCCTTCCAATGCAAAGGATGAGGGTTTGAACCCTGGTCAGGCAGCTAAGATCCCACATGCCTTGCAGCTGAAAAACCAAAGCATAAAACAAGCAATGTTGTAACAGACTCAATAAAAACTTTAAAAACGGTCCATATAAAAAATTATTTTAAAAAATCAATGGATACTATACTGCAGTATAGTCAAACTCATGTCATATTGCTAAGTCAAAAACCCTTAAAATGCTAATACGTATACCAACTTGTAGTGTGGTCGCATATTAGTCATTCAATCATGTCTGACTCTGCAACCCCATGGGCTGTAGCCTACCCGGCTCTGATGTCCATGGATTTTCCAAGCAAGAATATTGGAGTGGAGTGGGTTGCATTCCCTTCCCCAGGGGATCTTCCTGACCCAGGGATCGAACGCAGGTCTCCTTCATTGCAGGCAGATTCTTTACCCTCTCTGAGCCAGCAGGGAAGCCCATGCTGACATAAACACACATATAAATGCAACAAAACCATTTCCAGAGACACTTTGGTGTTTGTAAATATACAGAAAAATGTATACAATATTCTAGAGAGTGATAACTGGTTTGTGTGGGACAGAATTGTGGCTGGTGTGGAAGAGAACACACTGTACAATGGTCGAATATTTTACAGCTACAGTAAGGGATTTGTGTCTTTCTCATCCAATTAAAAATTTTAAAGTCAGCACATCAACCATTTAAAATCCGTGGAATTTTAAAGTATTTCTGGCCTGAATCTTTTAAAGCAAGAAACAAAAAAACAGAATAATTCAACCTTCAAAAGGAATAGACAGAGCCGCCAATATGAGGTTAAAATCAGAAGAAATACTGAAGTTGTTTTACAAATGAAAAGTAATGATTTAAAAAAACAACTTTTTCAATTTCAAGAGATGACAATAATATTGAGAGACGGACTGAATTCTTTCTACTGAACAGCAAATTACTGGGCCCAATCTATTTGTGATCTTCTGAGAAAGCTGCTTAACCTGCCACTGGCGTTTTTAAAGGAAACTGTAGGAGACTCAGAGGAAGCGTGTGACCGTGAAACGGGCTTTCTTAGAGCAATGAGCTTCCAGAACTTCCAGCTCCACTTCATTTCACAGGCGAAAACCTGAGGCCTCGTGAGGCGCTGTTGGAGGATTCCTAGAGGCTCTGAGGGAACTTTTGGACCTGACTGACTCGTTAAGAGGGAAAAAGGTCGATCGCTGGCAGAAAATGAAGGAACGCGCCACACTGGGCAGAGCGCCTATGCTGGACCAACGGGAGGCGACTGCGGGGCGGAGCCAAAATGGCGGAGGAGGCGGGGCTTCCGGAGGTGGGCCCGAGGAAATAGGACGGGGCGGAGCCTGGTAGGTTACCGAAGCCTGGGAGGCGGGGCCAAGGGGGCGGCCTTGAGTCCATGGAGGCGGGGCTGAAGGCGTGTCCCGCTCAGGCACCGGCAAGGGGCGGGCCCAGGAAAGAGGCGGCTTGGGGTGGGGCCAGGGCTCGCGCAAGTCTGGTCCACGCGGCGGGGCGACGCTGCGCGGCGAAGATGGCGGCCTCCGGCTGGGCCCGCGCCGCCGTGATTTTTCTCTGTGCCTGTGATTTGCTGCTGCTCCTGCTGCTGCCGCCGAGGGCCTTCGCCACCGAGGGCCCGGCCGAGACACCCGGCGAGGCCACCCCACCTCCCCGGAAGAAGAAGAAGGATATTCGCGACTACAATGACGCCGACATGGCCCGTCTTCTGGAACAGTGGGAGGTCCGCGGCGCGCGCACACTCTCCCGGCTCTTTTGTCCCGGGTCCCTTCCTAGTGACCTCTTACCTCTTCTGTCTTGGGACCCTTTACACCTCCGTCTTGGTGTCTTTTGACCCCCTAACCTCCTCTGTCTGCATGCCAATGGGCCTTATGACCCACTCCAGCTACCGCTGACCCTCAGTGCCTCCTCTGACCACTTCCCCATCAGTCTGCCGACCCCTGCCCCAAGCCGTTCATCCCGATGTCCTCTTTTCACCGTTCCTCGGGCCACTCCAGTCATGAATCAGCCTCTCACTCTTCAGCCCTATTTGTCATCAGTGCCCTGGTCGCCTCCGCGTTGCTCCCCGTGGTCAGCGAGCCCTTCTAATGAAGGGCGTGGGGAGACGTTTTCCATCCCACTCCTGAGAACGGGGTGCGTGGGTGGGTGAGGGGTATGGAGAGGATTATCTTCCAAGAGCGCCGTTTCAGCTTTCGTCGTTCTGCCGCGTTTTAAGTAAGGATTCACAGTTCCCATTTTGGTATATATGCCTGTTGAAAGTTTTTGTAAGTTTTGTGCGTGCCTTTACTTTTTTGGATGGGGTAGGAGGCCTTTTTAAAGGCTAGTGGTTTTTTATTGTGGAACTCAGATTTTTCGTTCAAGGGAGCAATGACTTGGTATTGTGCGAGTCAATTTTCGGGTTAATTGAATGGGCTGGAATGTGTAATGGCAGGGAGAGGCTATTAACCTTTTTAGGTGAAGTTCACAAACCAAAACCATTGTTGCTGCCTCTTGCCCATCCAAAGGTGGTTGTGTTTTCCTGGTTTATTTGTACTGCTGGTGAAGTAATGTCAGAAACTTGGGTTCCACTGCATGTGTGACCTTGAGTGAGTCATGTTTCCACCCTAGACCTCAGCTTCCTTATGTGTAGAATGAGATTTTACTGGATGATTTCTTCCAGTGCTGATGTTTTATTATATTGTGGTTTTCCATGTGTGTATGTGGGCTTCCCAGGTGGCTCAATGGTAAAGAATCCGCCTGCCAGTGCAGGAGATGAAGGTTCTATCCCTGGTCCAGTAAGATTGCCTGGAAGAGGAATTGGCAACCCACTCCAGTATACTTGCCTGGGAAACCCTCTGGACAGAGAATCCTGGCAAGCTACAGTCCATGGGATTGTAAAAGAGTTGGATACAACTTGGCCACTGAGCGTGCATGCAGGTGGTATATGTATTAAATAGAGATTTTCAGACGTGAGTTGTAGTACCATCTGATGTATTGACTTTGGTAGCTTTGTGATCCTCATTTTCCTTATCTTTAAAGTTAGGTAGCATCCCACTTTGCAGGGTTCCTTTTAGGTGAATTTAGCTCCCCTTTGCAGACACTGCAAATGTGAAAGCCCTGCCCGGGCAATTGCAGTCTCTCTGTGGGAGAGCAGATCTGTCTCTGGGTGCTTTTTTATTTTTAATCTCTCATTTAAAAAAAAAAATTATTTTATTTTTGGCTGTGCTGGGTCTTCGTCACTGCGCACAGGCTTTTCTCTAGTTGTGGTGAGCAGGGGCTACTCTCTAGGTGCAATATGTGGGCTTCTCATTGTGGGCTTCTCAATATTGGGCTACTCTTGTTGCAGAGCACGGGGGCACTAGGCAAATGGGCTTCAGTAGTTGTGGCACATGGGCTTAGTTGCCCTTCCCGGACCAGGGATCGAACTCGTGTCCCCTGGTTTGGCAGGCAGATTCTTACCCACTGTGCCACTGGAAAATCTAAGGGTGCTTTTTTGAAGAAAGTGGTAACCTCCTCCCCTGGTGGGGGTCCCTAAGGTCTTTCCCCATTCTCTGCCAGTGTGAAAGTCATCACTGCAGGGAAAGGCCTGCCTCATGTGTGTAGGGGAGCGGGGGGGAGGGGCAGGAATGGTGGTGCTCCTTCCACTGTGGTAATGAGTCCCAGTTGGTGTAGAAAAACCGAAAGTAATTCTTACATTACTGTAACCAGGTGCCAGCAGGTGCCGGGGAAGGGGTAGGTGGGGAGATAGGAGCAGAGCCGGACAAGAAAGTTTGTACTTCAGTGTCACCCTGTCAAGCCTGTGACCTTGAGTCAATTATTCACCTTCTCTGGGCTTCATCCACAGCTCAGTTCAGTGTGCATCCTACAGGATTGTCTTGAGGTGAGTGAAAGTTGCTGTCGCGTCTGACTCTTTGCGACCCCATGGGCTATATAGTCCATGGAATTCTCCAGGCCAGAAATACTGGAGTGGGTAGCCATTCCCTTCTCCAGAGGCTCTTCCCAACCCAAGGATTGAACCTAGGTCTCTCGCATTGCAGGCAGATTCTTTACTGTCTGAGCCACCAGGGAAGCCCAAGAATACTGGAGTGGGAAGCCTATCCCTTTTCCAGCAGATCTTCCCAATCCAGGAATTGAACCAGGGACTCCTGCATGGTAGGCAGATTCTTTACTAGCTCAGCTATTGGGGAAGCCCTGTCCTGAGATGGGATATACTAAATTAACAATGCCTGTGACATAGTAGCTGCTCAGGAGATAGTAGCTGTTCTTACTGTCAAGGACCTGGGAGGAAGAAAAGCATTTACAGAATAAGGGAGTTCAGCTCTGTAGCTATGAAATTTGACAAACATTGGAGAAGTGGCGAAGCCAGTCAAAAATGTAAGACTGGCCTGAAGGCAGGGCTGCATAGAGTTTGGGAAAGGCCACTTGGTCACATTCTGTGCCCCCAGCCCTGCCTGGGGATGAAGGTGTGATCGCTTTCAGTTTAAAGGAAGTGATAGAACGGGTAAGATTACTCAGGGAAGCAGTGCAACTGAGAGAAGACCTGGACAATTGCACCTACATCTAAGGTGGTGGTTTTTCTGTCCGGCCCAGCTATTTGCGACTCTGGACTATAGCCTGCCAGGCTCTACTTTCCTTCACTATCTCCAGGAGTTTGCTCAGATTCATGTCCATTGAGTCAATGATTCCATCCAGCCTGTCTCATCCTGTCTGTAGCCCACCAGGCTCCTTTGTCCATGGAATTCTCCAGGCAAGAATACTAGAATGGGTAGCCATTCCCTTCTCCAGGGGATCTTCCCAACCCAGGGATTGAACCTGGGTCTTCTGCATTGCAGGCAGATTCTTTATCTGAGACTCCAGGGAAGTCCATACTATCTCCTGGAGTTTGTTCACACTCATGTCCATTCAGTCCGTGATGCTATCTAACCATTTCGACCTCTGCTGCCACCTTTTCTTTTACGTCCATGGTACTGTGTTTTTTCTTCTTTTCTTTTTGTAACTGAAACTCACAGTCAGACATATAAAATAGAAGTTAAAGGTCCTTGAAAAGATCCTTACTCTTGCTGTATGTGCTAGACTTCTGATTAATTGTATTTTCATGAAAAAGAAATGGTCCTTGTAACCTATGGAGTTAATGTCATGACTGTTAGTGGAATCAGCTTGAAAAATAAAAATATTCTAGGTTGTTGACCCAACTAGAAGTCTTGAAGTATTCTAAGGAGACCATAAATAGGTATTGTGGAGAAATAGAATAGAGTACAGTCAGAAACAGCCTGTGAGTTTGGCCACCAGGAGTTCCTATGTACTTTAAGAGGGTGATTTCAATAGTTGTTTGGAAGCTGGATTACAGAGGGCCATGAGTCTCAGCAAACTCCAGGAGATGGTGGACAGGGAAGCCTGGCATGCTGCAGTCCATGAGGTCACAAAGAGTCTGCCACGACATAGTGGCTGAACAAGTGGTAACAGCACCATGTATTAAGTATGTGCTGCTTGCCTTTATGTCATTAAATTCCCAGACAAGCTTAGCAGGGAGATGCTGTGATCACCCCCCTCCCTATTGTAGGTGAGGGAAATGATTTTCCACTAAGGCCACACAGCTAAAGGAGTGGTGCCTGGAGCCACACCCAGGCCCACGTGACAGTGCAGCTCATTTGCTTTCCTGCGGGTCTCCAGCAGCTCTTTCAGAGCCAAATGAAGAAGAAATGGGTCAGTTGAGAGGGTGGCAGAGTTGAGGAGAAGGTTGGCCCCACACTGCTAGGGCCGTGGGGATCACCCAGTTCTGCTTTTCCTTTTATAGATGAGGAGACAGGCCTAGAGGTTTATGAAGTCTGGTCCAAGGCCATGCAGGTGAGTTAGGGAGCTGAAGCCAGATCAAATATGGATCACCTTCAGACATGGCTTTAGAATTATCTTGTTCTCTTATTAAAAATATGTTTAATACAGGACATTATTGTTGATGTGTTAAGCCTCGGCCCTTCAGTGATTTGTCGAGGCCCACGTAGTGATATATAGGGGCTTTTTGTTTCATTTTAGGCTCTTTTTTTGTTGTTTTAAGTAATAGCTTCATTGTGATATAATTTACATGCCTTATAGTTCACTCATTTAAAGTGTACATTTCAGTGGTTTCTGGACTGTTCAGAGAGTTGTGCAACCAGCACCACAGTCAATTTGAGAACATTTACTTCACCCCCAGAAAAAAACTGTGGTCTCAGTCACCCCTCCCCGTGTTCCTCCCAGCCCTCCAGCCAGCCCCAGGCAACCTCTCATCTGCTTCCTGTCTATAGCTTTGTCTACTCTGGGTGTTTAGTATAAATAGACTCCTGCAGTGGATATGTGGTCTTCTCCTTCACTTACTGTGATGTTGTCAAGGATCACACATATGGTAACATCGAGCAGCACTGGTTTCTTTTCCTTGTTGGAATTAGTCTTTTCTCCAAGGAACAACTGGTTCTTTTGTGTATTTTTAATTCATTTATCTTACATTTATTTAGTTGGCATTCTGCCGTTAGTAATTAATTGTCTTGTTTATTTCTGTGGGCCTGGATCCAGTAGTTCTTACTTTGTTTAGGAAGTTATAAACCATTGTGTCATTATTTTGATTTTCAGATTATTCCCAATTAGGCCCACAAGCTCTGCTTCATGCTCGCTTCTGTGTCATCCTGACACATCCCATAATTCCCCGAGCACTTTCTTACTTTCTGATACAAGAAGATGTTCCAGACTAATTTTCTGTTTCCTTTGCCAGAATTAGCTTTTCCCCCGTGGAACACTAGTTCTTTTAAATATTTTTATCTTGTCTATCAAAAAATCATAAGTTCTGTCTGCTGCCTCCAATTCCAGCCCAATACCATGGGTGCATTCTTCTACTTTTGTATTTATAACTCCCCGCCCAAAGGGAAGGACCCAGCTCTCATCCTCAGCACATCAGAAGGTATTCCCTTCTCAAGCGTAGAGTTCACAGGTCCTGATTCAGTTGCTCAGTGGCATGTGGGATCTTCCTGCACCAGGGATCAAACCCATGTCTGCTCCATTGGCAGGCAGATTCTTAACCGCTGGGCCGCCAGAGAAGCCCTTCTGCTATGATTTAGATCATAAACCTGCACCTGACCTCACATGCGGATGTTCTTGCCTTTGCCGACTGTACTGCACACACTATGTGACGCTCCGCTCCCCCACCCCCCCATCCTTACAGAAAGATGACGACATAGAAGAAGGAGACCTCCCAGAGCACAAAAGACCCTCTGCACCCATAGATTTCTCGCAGATAGACCCGGGCAAGCCCGAGAGCATACTGAAGATGACGAAGAAGGGCAAGACGCTCATGATGTTTGTCACCGTGTCAGGAAACCCCACCGAGAAGGAGACGGAGGAGATCACCAGCCTGTGGCAGGGCAGCCTTTTCAATGCCAACTATGATGTCCAGAGGTAAAACTACAGCCTTGCTGAGAAACATGGGCTTTGCTGGGCTTTATCTCTGTTGATGCAGTGGGTGTCATTCTTGGCAATACTTAGCAGGGCCCTGGACCTTTCCTGTCTAGTCTGTCTGCTTTTACATTTATTTACCTAGTTTATTTATTTTTCTTTGAAGAAGACTACTCAGGTTTGGTCAAAGCCAGTAAATTTATTTGTTTGTTTTCATATCTCATTTGATCCAAAAGCCATTTATCTATGTATCTTGAACTTCTCTTTTATCTGAGTAAGAAGCTATATAGCTTAGCCTCTGTGGGGGGTGGAAAATTAGTTGATGTCTGACAGTGTGCCTCTTCCTTTAGAAGTCCCCGCGCACGGGAGAAGCTCTTCTGTGTAGCTGTGTTCACACAGAAGCTTGGACCAGACTCTGTTACTTTAAAGTGAAGGAGTCTGGTCATCATGGGTCAGTATGATCCTGAGATGCAGTTTTGAGGAATTTCCTTTTTCTTTGTCAATAACGATTTCTAAAGTGTAGCGTCTTCCAATATTTTAGTTCAGGAAGTACAAAAGGAATCAAAAGGAATACTCAGAGTGTCTAGGGTGGCGAGTGCTTTTGTGAGCATAAGTAGACACTTGAGGGAACGAGTGAGTGCTGTGGTGGTGATGGGCCCAGAGCTCTCACTGATATATGGAGGCGGGGGGTCGGGGGGGTGCTTTATACACGCCCGGACTCTGTTCTGTTCCTCTCTGCTCCTTGGGACCTGCGGAGCGTGGACGTGCTTGGCTGCTAGCAGTTAACCTCCGGGGTTGAGTTCTGTCCAGTCACCGAGCATCCTCCTGAGCCCTTTGTGGGCCTCTTGTGACCCAGTCCAAACTTGTGTTTGTCAGTCTCTGTCAGCAGAGGCCTTTGTCACATGAAACCTTAACTGGGCACTTAAGACTGTAAAACAGACCCAAACATCAGCCTCCCCTCGATTCCCTGAGAGAGGCCCTGAGCCCCGCCCATCTGCAGCCTCCCAAGGCCCCCTTCTGACACCTCCCTTCACATGAGCAGCCCCTGCACCACACACACAACCCAGGTCCTCTTTCTCTTTTGATCTGAGCCAAGTTGTTAAATAGTTGAGCCAGCTAGTACTTTCCAGCAGTGAATGTCAACAGCTTCTAGGCCTGGGGAAATAGGACAGTTTGTTCTGTGTTCATGTAGAATTTGAAGGGGATTCTTTTTTCTTAGCTAAGTGCTGCAGACCTGTTTTGAACTGTTAGCCCTGCACCAACTGTGTGCTGACCGTGGTCCCCTCTGTCTGTCCAGGTTCATCGTGGGGTCAGACCGTGCCATCTTCATGCTCCGTGATGGGGGCTACGCATGGGAGATCAAGGACTTTCTGGTCAGTCAGGACAGGTGTGCCGATGTGACCCTGGAGGGCCAGGTGTACCCCGGCAAAGGGGGAGGAAGCAAAGAGAAGAATCAAACCAAGCAAGAGAAGGGCAAGAAAAAGAAGGAGAGAGACCCGAAACCCCGGGCTTCGAAGGAAGACAATCGGGCTGGGAGTAAGAAGGAAGAGCTGTGATGGGGCGTTCTCCCTGTGCAGAGGAGGAGGGCATGGGTGACCACACACACACAGGCTTCCCGTCTCTGCTGAGAAAGGTCTGCCATGTGGCCAGTTTCTGGTCAGCAAAAGAATTACTGTTTAAAAGGCTTCAAGTAAGAGGACAGAGGGTTTGTAATTAACATGGAACACTGACAGATTCACCTTTATCATAAAATCACTTTCAGTGGAAACCTGCAGGTGTGACTTTTCCCACTGAAATGTGGAGGCATCTCTGGCTGGACCGTGGCACCGCACCCTTGGCCTGACCTGCAGCCTTCTGTGTTGTTTCCCTTAAACAAAAGGATACCACATTCTCATCAGACGAACTTAAGACTCTCAAATGGATTGAATCAGGCTCTTATAGACACCACATCCGTAACTGTAAAATTAAAAACAGGCCACAGGAGCACCACTCAGTGCTCCGACATCTGCATACACAGTCAGGACGCCAGGACACGTGAATCCCAAATCTCTGCAGAAGACACAGAACAGAAAATCATGCAGCTTGAAAATCCCGAGTAATCACTTGAAATTTATTGGATTTAAACCCCTCTCATCAGTTAGGAGCACTCTTGGTATCAGTCAGATTTTGTGTGGTCTGTGAATCCAGGGGTTCTGTCCAAACAGGACCTTACTTAGGAAAGTCGTGCCGGTGTCACGAGTCACGTGCTCCATCTAACGTGATGATTTTCCAGGGTGTGACTCAGGCATCAGCCAAGCTTCTAAACACGTTCCTTTGTTAAAGTGCCTAAACTTGTGGTGATTTTGTATGGTACTAATACGATGTGTTACCTGTTACTGTCTGACATTACTGTTCCTGTGTCACAGCCTGCTCTGAGTGACAGTTACAAAATTTATACCCAGCTGTCATTTCTAAGAACTAAAATTATTTGTTAAAAAAAAAAGAAAAGCTTCCATCGTGATTTTAGCAAATTCAGAAAAGTTTAGAAAACATCATCATTAAAGAATGGTAGCGTGAAACGTCTCCCCCTTCCCCCCACTGCCACGTCCCGTAGAAGCTACTGTTAATTTGTTCTCATAAAAAAAACAAACCCCCAAACACACCAGTTTATAGTGATCTGTAGGATGATATGTGTTTCTTTTGGCCTCATGGTACCTAGTTCCCCTTATTTTGGTAACTTATTTTCCGATTTCCATGTAATGATCCATGCACTCTTCATTTTCTGTTCTGTGCTGGGTTGGTGGGGCGGGGGGTGGACGTTTGCCCTGTAGGCCCCCTACTCCAGGGTGGAATTAATCCTAGGGTGAGTTTGCATGAGCCACCTCAGGAATCCCTGGTGACTCAGACGTTAGAAGAATCTGCCTGTGATGCAGAAGACCTGGGTTCAGTCCTTGGGTCAGGAAAATCCCCTGGAGAAGGCAGTAGCAACCCGCTCCAGTATTCTTGCCTGGAGAATCCCATGGACAGAGGAGCCTGGCGGGCCACAGTCTGTGGAATCTCAAAGGGTGGGGACACGATTGAGTTACCACACACACCCCGGGACGAGGTGTTTTTTGTTTCTTGCACAACTTACACCCAGGGGAGAGGCTGCAGCTGCTCTTGCCACCTTGCCCCTCTCTAGGGGAGAACCGTCTCAGGCTGGAGGAGGAAGCAGGCGATGGGGAGAAGCAGGGAAAGAGCGGAGTCCTGTGCGGTCAGCTGAATGCCTGCATCGAGCCCTGCCTGAAGCCAGCCCCATCCACAGGTGTTTTCAGTTTTCACTTGGGCCTCTTAGGTTTCTGCCATCTGTGCCTGGGCCACTGTCTTGATCCAATGTGTATCTCTCTTAAACAGAAGGGCGTTCACTTCACCCAGCCCAGCTTGTGTTCCCTTTGAACTGTCACAACGTGCCTGTCCACCTCTTTGCTTCCCATGGGACATGCAGCCACATCACCCTGTACTAAACAAGCATCTGTTATGTGCTGGGCTCCACTGAGTGCCAGAGACAGTGTACCCACAGCCCCTGCTTTTGTGAAACGGTGATTTGGTGGGAAAGACAAATGGTAATCCTGTACAAAGTGACATGGCAACTGTTAGAAACAGGAAAGAACAACAGTGCCAAGACGTGGAGGGATCTTGGGATAGTCAGAAAGGACCTCAGGCAGGAGGAAGGAGTAACCAGGCAGAGGAAACAGTCCATGCAAAGGCCCTGTGGCTAGAAGTGACAGGAAGGACAGCAGGAAGGCTGATGGAGAGTCGGGGGCACAGCACAGCACCAGGCTGGATGGGTGAGTGCCGAAGGTTTGGGGGGGGCTTTGAGCTTAGGCAAGTTTGTGGGATCTCTCAGAAACAATATACTTTTATGAATGAGAATTATGACAGCAAAGATTTATTTAGAAGATTCCTATGCAGGAGGGGTCCATTCACTTAGAGAATTTGCCTCTGGGGACTTCCCCAGGGGTCCAGTGGCTAATACACATGCACTCTCAATACATGGGGTCTGGGTTCCATCCCTTATAAGGGAACCAGATCCCACATGCTGCAACTAAGACGTGGAGCAACTGAATAAATACTTAAAAAAAAAAATCTACCTCTGCAAGGTGGTTGGTAAGGTGTGGAACTACTTTACCAGGCAATAAAGCTTGTCACCTTGGCTAGCCTGCCCCCCACCCCCTCTCTGGGAAGCCCCAGACCTTGCATACCTTAGTAATGAGGGTGAAGGCTGGAGCATGTGTGTAGGGTGTGCAGGGTCTGCTGGAGATAGGAGAGGCCTAAAGGATTTTAGCTGTGGTGGGGTAGATTCGAGGGGTCATCCGGTTAGCACTGGTGAACTGATTGGAAGCCAACAGGAGCAGGGGTGAGGGGCAGTTTGGGAGGGTATTTCAGTGGTTTAGGCCTAGGTCAAACGTGCAGTGAGCTGGGTGGTGGTGAGGTGTGACCCACGATTCACTTGCACAGCCCCTGCTAATGGACACTGAGTTTCTAGGGTCTCGCTAGTTTGTACAAAAATGCTGCCCTGAACATTTTAATAAGTGTTACCACATACTTTGGTAAACTTGTGCTTATATCTGAGGGGCAGATTCCTAGCAGTGGAATTGCTGGAACTACCGAATTTTCACCTTCTGGTATGTTATTGGTGAAGTGGCCCTCCAAAGTGGTTTTGGTAACTTACCTTTGCTAGCAAATAGAGCTCAAAATCCAGCCAGCACTGACCATTATACTTGCCATTAAGATGTGAAAACCAGGGTTTCCCTGGTGGCTCAGTGGTTAAAAAAATCTGCTTGCCAATGCAGGGGATGTGGGTTGGATCCTTGGTCCAGGAAGATCCCACGTGTCTCAGAGGCACTAAGCCCTAAGCCCAGGTGCCACAATTGTTGAGCCCATGTGGTGCAACTATTGAAGCCCATGCGCCTACAGTCTGTGCTCCCCACAAGAGAAGCCACTGCAGTGAGAAGCCCATGCGCTGCAACTCGAGAGGAGTCCCCATTTGTGGCAACTAGAGAAAAGCCCGGGCAGCAGCAAGCAGCAAAGATCCAGCACATACATAAACAACCAAAAATATAAACAGTTTTTTTTTTTTTTTAAGAAACTGTGAAAACTGCATCTTCGTTGGCTCCCCTGAAGCCACCAGACTGGAGAGGCCATCTGCAAAGGCCACGCAGAGAGAGAGATGCCCAGAGAGCCCCACCTGGTCCAGCCCCACCTGGGGCTTTCACAGCCCAGGTGCACACAAGTGAGCAAGTGAGTCTTCAGATGTCCCCAGCCCCAGCCCTCAGGACATCACAGGGATGCAGGAAGAGGAGAGGAGCTGCCCAGAAAAGCCATGCAGATTCATAAACAAGAGAAATGCCATATTTAAGGTGGGGAGTGGGATTATATATGATACATATACACATGCATATATATAAACTCAGTTTTACTTCTGCATATTTGTTTTCACCCTGAATATTCATTGGAAGGACTGATGCTGAAGCTGAAGTTCCAATACTTAGGCCACCTGATGTGAAGAGCCAACTCATTGGAAAGACCCTGATGCTGGGGAAGATTGAGGGCAGGAGGAGAAGGGGATGACAGAGGATGAGATGGTTGGATGGCATCACTGGCTCAATGGACATGAGTCTGAGCAAACTCCTGGAGATAATGAAGGACAGGGAAGCCTGGCGTGCTGCAGTCCATGGGGTCACAAAGAGTCGGATATGACTGAGTGATGGAATAATAACATGTTCATTGTCATGTCTCTTTAATACAGTCATGTGGCATCTTTGACTATCAACCATGAAACATGGAAACTTAATAGACCTCCTTCTACCTCCCTGGTTTCTGATGATCAGACTGTAGTTTTTAGTACTTCTGGTGGTTTCCTTTACATTGTTAAACCTCTTCCCTGGTGGCTAAGATGGTAAAGAATCTGCCTGCAGTGCAGGAGACCCGGGTTTGATCCCCTGGTCAGGAACATCCCCTGGAGAAGAAAATGGTAACCCACTCCAATGTTCCTGCCTGGAGGATCCCATGGAGAGAGGAACCTGGCAGCCTACAGTCCATGGAGTTGCAAAGAGTTGGACATGACTGAGCAACTAACACTTTCACACTTTCAGTATGTGTTAAGTCCTCATCAAGGTGGGGGAATTCTCTAACTTCCTTCCGTCTCTGGATTCTTTAAGAGAGTTATTTGCGTGCTGACAAGGTGTATAACGTATGCATGGCTCCACTGGAGCGTTCTGAGGCCAGGGTTATCTTTTCTCATGAAAGCGACTGTTCTTTCTATTAAATACTGGAGATCCTGCCTCATTCCTATTGATGATATTCAATAATTTTGCTAAGAAGTCCTAGGGTTGATTTTCTTTTTTTTTTTTTAATTATTTATTTATTGCTTCAGATGTTAGTTACAGCATGTGAGATCTTTTTTACTTTTTAGTTTCGGCATGTGAACTCAAGTGTGGCATGTGGGATCCACTTCCTTAACTACAGATCAGATCCTGGACCCCTGCATTGGGAACACGGAGTCTTAACCATTGGGCCACCAGGGAAGTCCTTGATTTTTCAAAATCTTTTTTTATTCTCCTAGAGTATGGTGTGTTATTGCACATTTAAGTACTTTTTTTTCTCCCATCATTTGAAAAAAATTAATTTTCTATGGTTAATTTATTTTCAATTTGTATTGGTGTTTTGGGCACCAATTTTTTTCTTAGACATAAATTTTAAAATTCTAAAATTTTAAAATTCATTCTATTTTCAATTTCATTGAGCTGTTTTTTTAGAATTCAGGTGTTTATTAAATTCTGTGAATTCAAGGGACTCCCTTGGTGGTCCAGTAGCTAAGAGTTTGTGCTAGTCAGGGAATTAAGATCCCGTATGCCACAACTAAGACCCAGCACAGCCAAATAAATACTTTAAAAAGCAATTCAAAAGAAAAAGACTTTAAAAAATATTCTGTGAATTCAAGAAGTCCAAATGGAGTCTCTACAACTTGTGTTTTTTTTTAATACAAGTCATTTCCAACTTTATTTTTGCATCTCATTTTTTTCATATGTTTGCTTTTTATTTACTATCTTAAATTTTATAGAAGTATAGTTGATTTACACCATGCGTTATGTTTGTTTCCCCAGAACACAATATTTTTCTGTGCTGTGTGTATATTCCTTTGTGGAGGTTGTTTTCTAGTTGCAGCTTGTTTGGAGACAGTCCACATCTCTGTTTTTTCCTCTCCTGTTCGTGCTTCATAGACATGGCCTTTCCCAGACCTTGGTCCTAAGCATCTATCTTAGGTGAATTCTCCTGACTCCCTTCCCTCCTTATCAGAGCATTGTCTGCCTTCCTGGCGCTGCAGCTCAAGGTCTGAGCCCTGCTTTTTCTCAGCTTTTCTGTAACCGAACAGGAAGCGGAGGGACTCAGGCTGTGGGTGGCCTTGTTTGGTGAGCAGGCTGTGCCCTTCTGTGATTCTTACCCAAAGTCCCAGACCTTGGAGGGGATCAGAGAGGCGACCACTCTTCCTGTCCAGTCTTCAGAGTTCCTCAGGTCAGCAGCAGACTTGGGAGCCCTGGCTGTCCTCTCTGGGGAGGGGTCAGGCTGGAGTGGTCCTGGCCTCACTCCCCTCTTTCTGATAACCATGTTTATCCTGCCCCTGCAGAAGGAGGAAGGATGTGCCAAAAGCTGCTTTTGACGTGAGCAGTGGGGCACTTGATACAGGCACATGATGTAAGAGGCATTCCAAAACTCAGTTAAAGAGCAATAATATTTCAGTGCTGTATTTTAAAAATCAAGTTAATGTTAAGAAAACAAAACCTGATGATGAAAATGTTAAAGACAGGACCAGTGAGAGTGAGGATGAGGGTGAGACAGTGAGGCAGTGCAAGTGTAGGGTCCAATCTGGGCTTTTAAACCCAGCGGTCCTCAGTATTTTTTTCTTCTTCTTTTTCCCCCCTGTTTTTTGGCAGTGCAAATGACATGACGGATCTTAGTTCCCAGGAAGAGATCGAACCTTCACCCTCTTCCAGTGGAAGCCTGATGTCTTAACCCCTGGACCACCAGGGAAGCCTCAGTATTTCTTCATATTTTCAGAGTTTATATTTCCTAACTTCCCAGCTTCATGCTCTCAGAGTAAAACTTGAAACCCTTATTGTAGAGGTGCCACAAGATCTCTGTGAAAGAAAGAAATTCACTTAATAATGGACCACCAACAGGGACCTAGTGTACAGCACAGGTGACTGCTGCGTGTTGTGTGGCGGCCTAGATGGAGGGGGGTTTGGGTACATGTGTATGTGTGACTGAGTCCCTCCACCTGAAACTGTCACAGCATGGTTTAATGGCTATACTTCAGTATAAAATAAAAACTTTTAACAAAAGAAAGAAGGAAACTGAAACGCCAGCACAGCATCCCAGCTCTTCAAGCTTTGTTCATCTGACCAAGCTTCCTTTCAAGGTTATTAACTCTGAACTGTATAATCACATAGCTGCCATCATAGCAGGAACAGACTTTTGTTTTTGGCTTTTTCCACTTAGCCTTATATCATAATGAAGTTTTCCTGTGTCTGTGTGGTCTTCATGTTTAACATTTCAGTGGCTGGGTAAAGTCGCATCCTTTTCCTGCGGAGAAAGCTGGGCCAGATCTCAGTGTTAGGTGTGAGTCTACTTCTTATAATGGACTTCCCAGGTGGTGCAGTGGTAAAGAAACCACCTACCATTGCAAGAGATTCAAGAGACTTGGGTTCGATCCCTGGGTCAGGAAGATCCCCTGGAGAAGGAAATGGCAACCCACTGCAGTATTCTTGCCTGGAGAATCCCATGGACAGAGGAGCCTGGTGGGCTACGGTCCACAGAGTCACAAAAAGTTGGAGATGACTGAGGGACTACATACATAGGCATGTACTTCTTACAAGGTCATGTGTCAAATCTCTGTCTCACGATCCACATTCCCTTCTAGAGGCATCTGCTTCAACCCAAGGCTGCCCTGTTAACAGGAAGGACCCTGCTCCCCTATTCTGCCTCCTTTGCATCGTGGCCATTTGATCTAGAGGTGCGCATCTCACCCAGGGCACCACCCACCTGGTTGCCAAATCAGATCCTCTCTTGCTTGGCCAGAGACTGAATGACTTGGTAGCTGAGTCATTAGTAGTGGATGGACAGCTAGACTGAAGGTTTCAGAACTTCTGTTGGTGAAGTTTCTGGACTTGGCTTGAGGTTCTGGCCTCCTGGGTCTTGATTATTCTGCTTGTTCCTGGATTCTGAGAGCTCTAGATCCCTATAAGTAGTTAGAGCCACTTTGAAGAAGGTTCTGTCATTGCTCTCATCTTTCACTCAAACTTTTTTTTATTCTCCATTTATCTGTCTAAAGAGGACTAACATTTACACCACCACGCATAAAATAGATAGCTAGGGGGAAGCTGCTATATAGCACAGGGAGCTCAGCTCTGTGATGACCTAGAGGGGTAGGATGGGGCGGTGGGGTGGGAGGGAGGTCCAAGAGTGAGGGGATATATATGTATACATATGGCTGATTCACGTTGTTGTATAGCAGAAACTATCACGACTCAATTTTAAAAAAAGAAGGTAGGAAATGAAGTAGAGACATAGGGACCTTCATTCTGTGCTGTATCGTCACTGTCTTTACATCTTCCTATACTATTTACATATTCCTGTACTGTTGAATATTCGGGTTCTTTTTAGTTACCTACAACCATCAATTTCATTGAAATTAGTTTTTCTTCTTTCTTAAGATGACTCCTTTAGTATTGTTTTCAAGATTATTGGAACAAAGGACATGTTTTTATTGTATGTTGTTATTTTACTTTCAAAAGGCGTATATCAATTTGCACTATTACCAGCCATATACGAACAGACATCCATTTTGCCAAAAACTTACTAGAATTGGGCATTATTTTTTTTATTGGAGTATACAGTTGCTTTACTATGTTTTGTTAGTTTCTGCTGTACAACAAAGTGAACCAGCTATATATATACATGCATATACTCTCTCTTGTTTGGATTTCCTTCCACCACAGAGCACTGAGTAGAGTTCCCTGTGCTGTACAGCAGGTTCCCATGGGCATTATTTTTAATTCATTCTTATATTCATTCAAAAATATTTATTGATCACCTACATCCCAGGCAAAGTTCGATAGATATAAAATATTAATTTAATTGCCAACATCCGCTGGATCATCAAAAAAGCAAGAGAGTTCCAGAAAAACATCTATTTCTGCTTTATTGACTATGCCAAAGCCTTTGACTGTGTGGATCACAATAAACTGGAAAATTCTGAAAGAGATGGGAATACCAGACCACCTGACCTGCCTCCTGAGATATCTATATGCAGGTCAGGAAGCAACAGTTAGAACTGGACATGGAAGAACAGACTGGTTCCAAATAGGAAAAGGAGTACGTTAAGGCTGTATATTGTCACCCTGCTTATTTAACTTCTATGCAGAGTACATCATGAGAAACGCTGGGCTGGAAGAAGCACAAGCTGGAATCCAGATTGCCGGGAGAAATATCAATAACCTCAGATATGCAGATGACACCACCCTTATGGCAGAAAGTGAAGAAGAACTAAACAGCCTCTTGATGAAAGTGAAAGAGGAGAGTGAAAAAATTGGCTAAAGGTCAACATTCAGAAATTGAAGATCATGGCATCTGGTCCCATCACTTCATGGCAAATAGATGGGGAAACAGTGGCTGACTTTATTTTTCTGGGCTCCAAAATCACTGCAGATGGTGATTGCAGCCATGAAATTAAGAGACGTTTACTCCTTGGAAGGAAAGTTATGACCAACCTAGATAGCATATTAAAAAGCAGAGACATTACTTTGTCAACAAAGGTCTGTCTAATCAAGGCTATGGTTTTTCCAGTAGTCATGTATGGATGTGAGAGTTGGACTATAAAGAAAGCTGAGTGCAAAAGAATTGATGCTTTTGAACTGTGATGTTGGAGAAGACTCTTGAGAGTCTCTTGGACTGCAAGGAGATCCAACCAGTCCATCCTAAAGGAGATCAGTCCTGGCTGTTCATTGGAAGGACTGATGTTGAAGCTGAAACTCCAATACTTTGGCCACCTGATGCGAAGAGTTGACTAATTTGAAAAGACCCTGATGCTGGGAAAGATTAGGGGCAGGAGGAGAAAGGGATGACAGAGGATGAGATGGCTGGATGGTATCACTGACTTGATGGACATGGGTTTGGATGGACTCCGGGAGTTGGTGATGGACAGGGAGGCCTGGTGTGCTGCAGTCCATGGGGTCATAAAGAGTCAGACACGACTGAGCGACTGATTTAAATTTGCATGCCTCTTAATCTATTGGTGTACTCAAAGAAACATTTTGTACTTGACACTTGTTAAAAATGGCAAGGGAGATGTTATTTAAGACTGTTGTGGTAAGGGAAAGGGATTGAACCCAAGTCTGAGTACAATGACAGTGGACTTCCCTGGTGGTCCGGTGGTGCGGGTCTGACCCCTGGTCAGGGAACTCGGATCCTGCGTGTCCTGCATGGCACAGCCAAGAGGTAAGGGAATAGAGTAATGACAACTGGGAATTTTTAGTCAAAGAACAGAGTGAGAGGGTGAGTGGATGCAGTTAGATTAACTAGCAAGGGTAAGGTGATTCTTGCTTAACCGTCTTCACAGGAGTCTTACTAAAGACTGACCCAAGACTTAGTTTTCAAGGGTGGGGAATTAACCTGACTTGGGAAGATTCTTTGCTAAAACTAAGCTCAACAGGCCAAGGTTGAGGGCTAGTTGAGATGAGGGTTCAGAGGTGCCTGAATAAAGTTTGGTTAAGGATGGAGTCTTTGTCAACTCCAATTTTTTTTTCATGAATATTGTTTTTTTTTAAACTTTATTTTAAAAAGTATTTATGCTGCTTCAGGATCTGTGTTACAATAGCAAGTTACAATCTAAGTTTTAAAAAATAACAAAGTCATTCCTTTTTAACATTTATTTAGTTATTAATAGTTGTTTTTGGCTGTGCTGACCCTATTTTTGCTGTGCAGGCTTTTCTCTAGTTGAGATGATCGGGGGCTACTCTCTAGTTGATGGGTGGGCTTCTCTTGTGGAGCATAGGCTCTAGGGCCTGAGCACTCAGAAGTTGCAGCTCCCAGGCTCTAGAGCACAGGCTCAGTAGTTGTGGGGTATGGGCTTAGTTGCCTCACAGCATGTGGGATCTTCCCAGGGATGGAATCCATTCCCAGGGATGGAACACGTGTCCCCTGCATTGCAGAGCAGATTCTTAACCGCTGGACCACCAGGGAAGCCCCTAGAATTTCATTCTTAAAACTAAGTCCCAAAATTAGCCTTCTAGGATTCTAAAAGCCCTTGTGTTCTCTTCCAACTCCAATTCTTTTCAACTCCAATTTTTGTAATGTGCACACTTCTTATTGAACATAGAAATTAATCCTTCAACTGAAAGCTAATGAAAAAAAAAATGCTTTCTTGTGATGATGTTGTGAGGTAACTTGTTGACCAGCCTGGGGGAGGCCAGGGCTTGGAGCTGAGGGGCCTTTGGGCTCTTCACTTAGGGGTTCCTTGAGGGTGGACATCCAGGAGGAAAAGTCTGAAGAACAGTGTGGCTGAATTCAGCTGGGAAACAGAGGAGGATGTGGTGGTAATGACTACAGGAAACACATCTTGGACTTGAGAGCTTCCACGGCCTCCTGTTATCCCCATGGGGGAGCTTCACTCCTGCCCTGCCGTGGAGGTGTGGGTGGTGCCTGTTCACAGGTGAGACCGGGGAAAGGGGAGGGGGTTTACCTGGGATCTCAGAACCTGCCAGTGCTCCGCCTCTTTCACAAAACTCCTATCAAGTGAAGAAGAAATGTGTATTTTCTCCACCTCAGCATCCAGAGAACCAAGCCACAGCTGGAGTTTGGCCAGAATCCTGGAGAGCAGGGGTCCCTCTGAAGTGACCATAGCATTATTGTAGTGTCTTCCTGTGACAGAAAAAAGTCCAAAAATTAAGGGATATGGCCACTAGGGGGCAGCAGAGACTGGTGTGCTGCAGGACGGCCACCTCAACAAAGCTCTGACTTGCCACGGATCCATCAGAAATTTTCAGCTATTATTTTATTTATTTCTCTTTTTTCCATTTTAAAGTCTTTATAGAAATTGTTACAACATTGCTTATGTTTTATGTTTTGTTTTGTTTTGCCTAGAGGTGTGTGGGATTTTAGCTCCCCAAACAGGGCTCAAAGCTGCATCCCCAGCATTGAAAGGTGAGGTCTTAACACTGGACCACCAGGGAAGTCCATTCCAGCTATTATTTTAATGAGCAGGCCACTCTATCTGTGCTTGCCATATATTTGTGAAAATATTCATACACTTCTATGAATTTCTCTTTGAAACCTAAAGGATTATCCCATCCATGTGCACTGTTTGATGTAAATTTACATCATCCTTCTAGCAACCCTGTGTAGTAGATACTGTAGTAGCATCCCCATCTTACACACAAGGAAGTGGAAGCACAGATATGTTAAGTATTTTCCCCATGGTCACACCGCTTGGAAGTGACAAAGCCAGGATTTGAACTCAGATCATGGAGCTCTGCCTGGGCACAGGCCTCTCCTGTCCATCTGGCCTCATCACTCCCCTGCTCACCAAGTATGTGCTGAATACCTACAAATTTCAGGAATTATAGATAGGTAGGACGGAGAAGGCAATGGCACCTCACTCCAGTACTCTTGCCTGGAAAATCCATGGACAGAGGAGCCTGGTAGGCTGCAGTCCATGGGGTTGCTAAGAGTCGGACACGACTGAACGACTTCACTTTCACTTTTCTCTTTCATGCATTGGAGAAGGAAATGGCAACCCACTCCAGTATTCTTGCCTGGAGAATCCCAGGGATGGCGGAACCTGGTGGGCTGCCGTCTATGGGGTCGCACAGAGTTGGACACGACTGAAGCGACTTAGCATGCATGCATAGCAGTTAGGTAGGAATTATAGGTAGGAAATATAGGTAGGTACCTATATTCTAGGTAATTATATGCAGGAGATGGATATGAAGGTAAACAAGGCAGCAAAGGCCCCTGCCCTCCTGGTATTTACAAATGGCACGAGAAGATGTTCAAGGTCACTTTCCATTTATTGAGCACCCACTGTGTACAGGCTCTGTACATACTTCATTTCATTTACTTTCCATAACCCTTCGAGGTTGCAGTTAGTTAGCAGTTAGTTCGAGGCCCCTGGAGCACAGCCCTGGAGCTGGGCGGCCTTGTCCTGTGTTTTATGAGCTGTTTCATCTTGGGTCCATCGTCTAAGCACCTCACCTAAGCCTATGGGCACTGATAAAAGCTCCTACCTCACGAAAGTGTTGTGAGGATGAGATGAGCGAATCCATGTGAAGCATTTAATATAGCATTCTATACATGTTAACTTTGGAGCCAAAGTCTGCACACATTTTCAAATCACTTTTACACAATTCGAAATTGCTTTATAGAAAACTTGCACCAAGTTACTTTGCTATCGTCACCTAAGAGTGCCTGTTTCTTTCTTGCCTTGTAGGGTTCTTTACAATATTTTCAGTTTGATAAGTGATTGATAGGATCTGTCGTTTCAGTTTACATCTTATAATTACCAATGAGGCTGAACTTTTAAACACATATTTCTTTCCCCAATATATACATTTTAAGTTATTTATTTAGCTGCACTGGGTCTTATTTGTGGCATGTGGGATCTAGTACCATGACCAGGGATTGAATATAGGCCCTCTACATTGGAAGCATGGAGTCTTGGCCACTGGACCACTAGGGATGTCCCCCATTTATATATTTTTTATGTGAATTGACTGTTTCCTGTTTGGTGGCTCAGATGGTAGAGAATTTCCCTGCAATGCAGGAGACCCAGGTTCAATCCCTGGGGCAGGAAGATCCCCTGGAGGAGGAAATGGCAACTCACTCCAGAGTTCTTGCCTGGAGATTCCCATGGACAGAGGAGCCTGGCAGGCTACAGTCCATGGGGTCGCAAAGAATTGGATACAACTGAACAACTAGGCAGCGGCAGCAGCAGCTCTGGGCCCTAGCGCACTCAGAGCAATTTTTTTTTTCCCTTCCGAGAAGTCTGCCTAAGCTTCCAAGGTGAGGTTTCTGAGACCACGAATCTGGGGCCTGGAGTCGGGCAGCAAGGAGGGCTGCCCTTCTGGAATGTCAGGAATCCCAGGGACATCTGGCCTGCTTTGCATCTGCTGGCCTATCGGCCAGCGGCATTCTTCCTTGTGGGGAGCGAGGCTTCATTGATGGGCCTGGAAATACTGAGGCCTCTTTGATCCAGTCTTCTGCTGAAGTCCACGGTGGATGACCTTGAGGTCCAATTTGATGTCCCTGGGCCTCACCTCTTCTGTAAACAGAGGTGACAAGTTCTGCCAGGCCTGGAATCCACACACTGACATCTGGAAGAAACAGGACTAGAGGAATTCATTCCGGTGCTAGGGAGGTCCCTGAACCCCTAGGATGGAAGCCTCCTTACAAATTCCCTGAGACCTTTGCTCCTCTTTCAGAGTCTCACGGACAAGGATGATGTTTTCTGCCCTTGGGCTCCTACTTCTAATTTTATTTTATTTTTAATTAATTAATATTTTGGCTGTGCCAGTTCTTATTGCAGCACATGGAATCTTTTAGTTGAATCCTGTGAGATCTGGTTCCTTGACCAGGGATTGAACATGGACCCTCTGCATTGGGAGCACAGAGTCTTAGCCAGAGGACCATCAGGGAAATCCCTCCTACTTCTAATTTTAAGTCAGTGTATGCCCCAGGCTAGAATAGATCACCTCTCTGTACCTTAATTGGACCAGACAGCACTCGCCAAAGGAGTTTAACCAAGGGAACCAGCCACTCAGGAGGACTTTGCTATTGCAAGCTAGTTCCTTGGAATTTTGGGAGGCAGAATCAGGAGGGAGGAGGAGGTGCAAAGGTTGAAGGGCAGTGGAGCCATCAAGAAGAAACAGCAGCCGTGGGCTCAGTGGAGTTGGCAAGGCTGAAGAGGTAGGTATGTGTGTATGTGTGTGTGTGTGAACATCTCTAATGTGCAGAATGCCAGGCCAACAGAGCTCCAGGGCAATTAGCCTATAATACTCTGTGACTTCCAGAACCCACAAGGATTTTGTAATAGAATTTGCAAATGAGCACTTTGTTATTACAAACTCCTTGTAAATATTATTTCGATGAGGTATAACAGTTAGTCAAACGAGACCTTAATTTATTTAGTCATTCCTATGAAGTCAAACGTGTAGGTTCTTTGAACATGTCAGATGATTATAAATAATGCTGAAAGGAACATCTTTATACCTCAGCTTTGTTTCCTTAGGTTACATTCCCAAATAAATAATTAGTCGGTCAATAAAAGGAGTGCTTTTAAGACTCTATCTGTAATGCTAAGTAGTTATTTTTTCTAAATAGTTATTTCCCATTTTCAGAAGTTTTTATTAGTTTATTTATTTGTTTACTTTTGGCTGTGCTGGGTCTTTGTTGCTGCGTGGGCTTTCCCTACCTAGGTGTGGAAAGTGGGGATAACTCTCTAGTTATGGTGCTCTTATTTCGGTGGCTTCTCTTACTGTAGAGCATGGACTGTAGGGCATGTGGGCTTCATTAGTTTCGGTTCCTGGGCTCTAGGGCACAGGCCCAGTAGTTGTGAAGTATGGACTTGGTCACTCTGCAGCATGTGGAATCTTCCCAGATGAGGGATCGAACCTGTGTCTCCTCCACTGGCAGGCAGATTCTTTACCACTGAGCCACCAGGGAAGCCCCAGAAGATTTTTTTTATCTTGGAAATATTTTAAATGTACACACACACACACATAATTAGAGTGAGTGGTATAAAATTCCCATTCCTTATCACTCAGTATTCATATTTACCAACATTTCAATAGTCATTTTTAATCTTCATTTTGGGAAAGGGACTATATCTCAATGTAGCCAGTCTGATTGATTTAGATTTTTACAGAGTTTTCATTATCCTATAAAATGTTGCAGTAAATATCCTTGTCACAAATCCTGTGCACTACTGTAAGCGCTTTCTCAAGGATAAATTCTTGGACAGACTTGTGGAGCCTAAGTCTACCCACATTTTCAAATCATTTTTACATAATACAAAATTGCTTTAGAGAAAGCTTGCACCAACCTACTTTTCTATCATCATTTAAGAATGTCTTAGGAATGAAATTAAAAGACACTTGCTCCTTGGAAGAAAAGCTATGACCAACCTAGACAGCATATTAAAAAGCAGAGGTCCATCTAGTCAAAACTATGGTTTTTCCAGTAGTCACGTATGGATGTGAGAGTTGGACTATAAAGAAAGCTGAGCGCAGAAGAATTGATGCTTTTGAACTGTGGTGTTGGAGAAGACTCTTGAGAGTCCCTTGGACTGCAAGGAGATCCAATCAGTTCATCCTCAAGGAGATCAGTCCTGGGTGTTCATTGGAAGGACTGATGCTGAAGCTGAAACTCTAATACTTTGGCCACCTGATGCGAAGAACTGACTCAATTGAAAAGACGCTGATGCTGGGAAAGATTGAAGATGGGAAGAGAAAGAGGATGAGATGGTTGAATGGGATCACCGGCTTGATGGACATGAGTTTGAGCAAGCTCCAGGAGTTGGTGATGGACAGGGAAGGTTGGCGTGCTGCAGTCCATGGGATCACAGAGTTGGACACGACTGAGCGACTGACCTGAACTGAAGAATATCTAAGTGCTTCCCTTCCCTGGTGGCTCATCTGGTAAAGAATCTGCCTGCAATGCGGGAAACCTGGGTTTGATCCTTGGGTTGGGAAGATCCCCTGGAGAAGTGAACAGCTCCCCATTCCAGTATTCTGGCCTGGGGGATTCGATGGACTGTATAGTCCGTGGGGTTGCAAAGAGTTGGACATGACTGAGCAACTTTCACTTTTACTTTCAAGAATGTCTGGTTCTTCTTGCCTTGTATCATTCTTAACATATTTTCAGTTTGGCAAGTGATTAATATTATCTCATTGTTGTTTTGATTTGCATCTTGTAATTACCAATGAGGTTGAAAATTTTAAAATATTAATACATATATTTATTTCCTATTTATTTTTTTGTGAGCTGACCCCTTCCTATTTTTATTTTGGTGTTCCCTGACTTCCTTTTATTGCTTTCTAAGAGTGTCTCATATACAGGACTTCCCTGGTGGTCCAGTGGCTAAGACTTCATGTTCCCAATGCACGGGGCCTGGGTTCAAACCCTGGTAAGGAACAGGATCCCATGTGCTGCAACTAAGAGTTTGCATGCCACAGCTAAATATCCCGAATGCTGCAGTGAAGATCAAAGATCCTGCATACCGCAACTAAGACCTGGTGCAGCCAAATAAATAAAAACAAATATTAAAAAGAGTACCTTGTGTAGAAAGTATCAGCAGATGGCACAATACCAATTTGTTTAGTGAAGGGAACATTTGTAAATTAGGTGAATAGAGTCTAGGGACCCTGAAAAGGAGCAGGGCCATAATCTTGTGCTTGTGAACATGGGGAGCAGTTACCACCCCTGGCATAGAGACACCAGGAGCCAGAGCAGTCTCTGGGACCCAGGGAGACAGTGACTTATAGAGGCACCCCAACTGAAGCCCTGTCTTCCTTAGAAAGGAACAGCTGACTCTGAGACATCGGTCAGGAGGGAGCCCTGCAATGAACTCCCAGACACAGCACTTCCCTCCCTCCCAAAGGAGCCTCTAAACCAACAGGAAGGCAAAGGACCACAGAACTGCTAATGGTCCATGTCAGCCTCCTTGGGTACCAAGCAGGACATGGAAATGAACTTGGGTGCAAAGCAAGGATACCCAGCACATCCAAAGTTACTCACTTCTTACCTGGGGTATAGATTTTAAACTCATTTCCTCAATTTATTAGTTTTCAAGATGATTTAGAATTTTACATTTTAATAATTTCATGTCATCCTATGAACCAAACTTGATGATTTTGCCTTTGGCATTTTTCTTAGAAGACCATTCTTCATCCCCAACTTCATAGCATAGCAATCAGATGCAGTGTTTCCCCTTTGTAGTGGGAAGAGGGGAAAGATGTTCAGAAGACACAAACAAGCAAAATTCTCTTTTAGCAGCTTCTGTCTTTTAAGGGAGTTGACAAGATACTTCCAGGGGAGTGTGGTCCTTATATTCTTCCCTTCCTGCTCTGTGTAATAGTTTTGTTGAAGGTGCTGATCTGGAAGGATACAGTCTAGCAGAACTGTATCTTTTTTCTCAGCACTGTTTCAATTCCCCTCTGTTGACTCAGCCTGCAGCCTGCAAGGAAGCCAGCTAGTACCAGCTTGCAGAACCAGTGGTTAATAGACAGGAATCTTGGGATCTGGCCATGAAACCCCTGTACCTGGAAACTGGTTGTGATGAGTGTATTTACACAATGGATACCAGCAAAAGCTACAAACCAGCGCCTTCTCTTCCTGCAGCTTAAAGCAAGTCTACTCGCACACACTGGTCTCCCCCTACTTGTGTTACGGACTGGAGTTCTTGGCCTCCTTAATCAATAACAACTGACTAGAGACCAGACGGGAGATTCAGGTGAGGCTTTGTTGGGGTCCCTGCTGCACTTTTCACTTTCCTGCATTGGGGAAGGACATGGCAACCCACTCCAGTGTTCTTGCCTGGAGAATCCCAGGGACGGGGGACCCTGGTGGGTTGCCATCTATGGGGTCGCACAGAGTCGGACACAACTGAAGCGACTTAGCAGCAGCAGCAGCAGCCGTATCAAAGGGAGCGAGAACAAACAGAAGTTTTCCTTGCTCCCTGAGGTGGGGCGAGCTTGTTCCTTACGTGGTGGGGTGAGGGTAGGGTGTGTCTGGGGTCAGGCTGGAGGGTGACTTCTATGGTTTGCCCAGCCCTTAGGTGGCACTGCGTGTGCAGGGGCATGCGCAGTACCTTGCTTTTGCTCTAGGCACTGCTAAGTGGCAGTTGGGTTTTTTGGTCTCTTTGTATCTTTGGGGTCCAGAATTTGCCCCAGCTGCTCATGTACAGTTTCTTTGTGTTTAGTTGTTGGAGGAGAGGTGTGTCCAAGCGCAAAGACTGCAGTGAAGGGTCCCGGGTCTCAGACTGTCTCATTTGGGCTTTGTTTTGGAGCCGGTGCAGGGCGATGGGGATGGAGACACGGGGCTCTTCTTTTTCTTTTTTCTGCCTTGCTCCCCACTCCACTTCTCCCAAGGCTCCCCATCCCTGCCGGCATGGTTTGGGGCACAGAGAGGGGAGGATTCAAGGAAGAGGGGTAAAAAGTCTTCAATAACTTGTGCCGTTGCAAACTGGCCTTAAGTGTCCTCTGTTGTGGCAGGTGTTATGGCTCTTTGGCCTGGGATGGTCTTCTGGATTCTTGTCCAATGCTCACTTGCCCACTTTGATCTGAGCAGTGCATCTCCCAGCTGAACACAGGTGGCACCCCTTGCTCTTTCTGCTCTGCCTTTGAGGATGCCTATAGCCTCTGCCAGGTATCCCTTCACCTGGGCAGACACCTGTGTGGGGCAGGCTTCCTTCAAGCTCACTTACTTGTGCTCTACAGTTTTTAATAATTAATATTTTTGGCCATACAGCTTATGGGTCTTAGTTTCCTGACCAGGGATTGAACTGGCGCCCCCTGCATTGGGAGCTTGGAGTCCTAGCCACTGGACTACCAGGGAAGTCCCTCCACAATGTGCTCCTGATGCATGGAAACCTCAGGCATCCTCGCCCAGCCAGTGAGTGGAGGGGCATTTCTCCAGAGACTGCTGGCTGTTCTCTTGGGAACATAGGGCAGCTGCAGCCTGTATCCACCTTATATCACCCAGGGCAAGAGCAGAGACACCTCTGGCCTCTTCTCTCCTAAATGATGGGGCAGTGAGACACCAGGGAACTCTCCTCCCCAGCTCCGGCAGCAGTCGGTGCCCCATGAGCCTAAGGTCTCAGTAAGCGCCAGCTGAGAAGTAAAATGTCCATCTTTTCTTCCTCCAGATACTTCCAGTCCCCCCACGAGAGGTTCTCTTGCCCCCCTCACTTGGCTTAGGGGTGAGCCCTTAGGAGAGGGGAACTCCCAGAGCACACTCTACTCTTCTGAATTTCCTATCCTCCGTTCTTTTGTTTTTTTCAAAATTATAGTTGATCCCAGGTGGCGCTAGTGGTAAAGAGCCTACCTGCCGGTGCAGGAGCTATGCGATGCGGGTTCAGTCCCTGCGTCGGGAAGGTCCTGGAGAAAGGCATGGCAACCCACTCCAGCATTCTTGCTTGGAGAATCCCATGGACAGAGGAGCTTGGTGGGCTACATCCATGTGGCCAAAAAGAGTTGGATACAACTGAAACGACTCTGTTTCAGGTGTACAGCAAAGTAATGTGTTTATACATATATATGTATATATTAAAAAATATTTTCCATTATAGTTTGTTACAGGATATTGAATATAGTTCCCTGTGCTATACAGTAAATCCTTGTTGTTTATTTTATACACAGTAGTGTCCATATGTTAATCCCAAACTCCTAATTTATCCCTCCCCTGCTTCCACCTTGGTAACCATAGATTTCTTTTCTATGTCTAAGAGTCTGTTTTGTAAATAAGTTCCTTCATACTATTTTTTTAGATTCCACATATGAGTGATATCACATAAGATTTGTCTTTTTTTTCTGACTTATTTCACTTAGTATGACAATCTCTAAATCTACCCATGTTGCTACAAATGACATTATTTCATTCTTTTTCATGGCTGAGTAGTAGTCCAGTGTGTATATGTACTGTACACACATGCATGCTCAGTCACTTCAGTCATGTCCGACTCTTTGCCATCCTATGGACTGCAGCCCACCAGGCTCCTCTGTCCATGGGATTCTTCAGGAAAAAATACTGGAGTGGGTTGCCAAGCTCTCCTCCCCAGGGATCAAAGCCACGTGTCCTTCTTTGTGGGCAGATTCTTTACCCTTCAGCCAGCAGTGAAGCCTTGTGCATATGTACTCCATCTGCTTTAGCCAGTCCTCTGCCTGTGGACACTTAGCTTGCTTCCATGTTTTTATGGTTTCTCCATGCAGACGGGGCCAGGTGTGCTCACCTTGTCACCTAACACCTGGCAGTGACTCCCCTCTGGGCGTCTGGTGACTGTTGAAAGGACAAGCGTGAAGGGGCCCCACGTCCACCCTCTGTCTGCACTCTAGCGTATCTCCTGCTCCTTGCACTCTGCACTGAGCTGGCTGCAGTCTCCTATTGCTTCCTTTGAGCCTGCTCTCTCAGTCCTCCCAAATGCCTTTTCTACTTCACTAACCAAAGCAGTGCACTGTGCACCTACTCAAGCAACCAAACTGCTGGCTGAGGAGTCACCAGGGACCCCCCTCCCATCGTCAGATCTCGTGGTCCCTACAAACTTCCCGTGTCTGGCTGGCCCACCTTCCCTCTCAAGGTCGCTCTCTGGTTTACGCCCAGCCATCTTCAAGCTCACACCTCTGGTTACTTTCCCAGCACCCAGGCTGTGCCTCTTATGAAAGGGCCCCATTCCTCATCTGACCTTGACCCCCAGACTGCCTCCAGTCCCATCCATGCTTAGGACCCCTGACCACTCCAGCTGAAACCGTCTCCTCTCTCAGAGCTCTCTGCCTCACCACTCACTGGGCGTGGGGACTGCAGGGTCTCCACTAGGGTCTTTTTTTTCCATTTAGTGTTATTTCTTCCCTTTTATTTATGTTTTAAAATTAATTAATTGATTATTTTTGGCTGTGCTGGGTTGGACAAAAAACCAACCCACAGAAATAGAGAGCAGACTGTGAGGGATTTGAGCATCCTCCGATTTTGGTATCCAAGGGAATCCTAGAACCAGTCCCCTGTGGATACCAAGGGATGACTTTATTTGTTTATTGACAGCTTGATAGCACCAATCTGGTGCTAGCCCCTTTAAGTGGACTGAACACACACACACACATTAGGAGCATAGATTTTTAAAAGTCCAGTGTACGAGCCCCTAAAGCTTTCTGGAAATCATTAAGAAAAAAACCTTCTCTGTTGATGGAAATGTTTTATATATTCCTTGACCAGTATGGTAACCACTAGACATATGGACTGGGCCTCCCAGATGGCGCTACTGGTGAAGAACCTGCCTGCCAACGCAGGAGACATCAAGAGACATGGCTTGAATCCCTGGGTCGGGAGGACCCCCTGGAGAAGGGAATGGCAACCCACTCCAGCATTCTTGCCTGGAGGATCCCATGGACAGAGGAGCCTGATGGACAACAGTTCATGGGGCTGCAAAGAGCTGGACATGACTGAAGTGACTTAGCATGTACACATGCAGACATATGGACTATTGAGTGCTTCAGATAGGTCAGTGTGACCAAGGAACTGAATTTTCTATTGTATTTCATTGTAATTAATCTCAATGTAGGTGGCTTTATGTGGCCAGTGGCTGCCTTACTGCACAGCACAGTTGTATGACCCTCCCATTCACCCCATTCTAAGCTGCTCACTTTCTCCTCCCCAGACCCCCAAGCCTCTCTCACCTCTGCCTAGGGTTCCCCTCTAACCTGCTTCGCCACCCTTCTTGTCTGGCAGCTTGATTTGGACCTATCTCTCCACCTTAGTCTCCATGTTCTCCCCAGACATCATGTTTGGCCTCTGCCCAAACTGTACCCATGAGGAAGAAACAGTCTTGCTTCAAGTCCAGACTGCACTAACCTCTGGCTTTTCCCCAGGGAGGGTGCTGCCTTGACAGCTTTCTGATGCTTAGGAGTAAGGACTACACAGTCCAACATGGATGTGCCAGCCACATGAATGACAGCTTTCCTCTCCTAGGACCTTCTCCACCTGCTGTCCTGAGCGCCCCCTTGTGGACAGGATGAGGTAGGACACATGACTGGTTCTTCGAAGTGAACGGCCAGTGCGGCAAAGGGTAATTTCCTGTCTTATTTTCCGTAGCTTTCTGGCTTAAAGTGAGACCCACTTTAATGGAAAATAAACAAGCAGTCAGGTGGATGACATCCTTTTTACTTTTACTACAGTACAGCAAGATTTTCCAAACCAGAGCCAATGTCTGCTGCAAGCAGAAGGTCCTGTGTACACCCCTTTCAAGCGGTCCAAAGAACATACCCAAATAAGACATTTAAGACGATTCTTCATTTCTCTGACAACAATTTCTCGAAGTGCATAATAGAATAAATAAATAGAAAATATATCTTTGTTCATAGTGACACCTACGAGAAACGTTTACATACAAAACACACTATACATCTAATTCCCGAAAAAGGACCAGCTATTTCGGCAACAGGAAAAAGACAAGCATTTCAGAGGAGTGTTTTGTTTTTTTAAAAAGGCCTAACTCATCTTGAGGCTTCCAAACAGAAAGAACAACAGGAACAATTTTCTAAGCAGTAAGAAAATTTGTGCTACCAAGAACATGCCCAGACACGGGCTCTTGGTGAACGGTTTTGGAAGGAACGTTATATGCACAGATCCTGTGCTGTTTGACAAATGTACAACTCTGAGGATTTTCAAATAGATATTTTCTTTACATAAACTGAACCAAAGACAGTTAACATTCCTGGCCATCGGAAGTGATCGCACCCTAAGTGGTTCACAGTGTGAGACCCTTGCGTTAAGAGTTTAGGAAAACTCAACAGGACTATAGACGAAAAGAACATGAGGTCATCTGAACTCTCCTCCCCACGGCCTCTGATCTTCCTGGAAGAGGTCCCTCCAGGGACTCGGGCCTCTGAAGCTGCCGTGTCCTTAGAGGCAGAGTCCCACCATCACCCCCTAGCAGCTGAAAGACTTCTTTAGTGGGAAAAACCTCTTTGGTGACTGGCTCACCCTGGGAGCGGGGGGTGGACTTAAGGCTGAGCCTCACTGGGTGCAGCTGAACAGACAGGGACAAGAAGGAGTTTGTGGTTGGGGCAGGAGAGGGGACAGACGTGGTCATCATGAGACCCAGAGTGACCCTGGGGTCTCATGAGACAGTATAAACCACAGACAGAGTTTTCCTTTTCCAGAGCTCTCCTGGCTCTCCAAGGTGGGCAGTTCTTTAAGAGGGCCTGGGGTGGATGGACCCTGGAGAGCCACCTAGCCAGCCCCCCAAAGATGTGTCGGGGTGGCCTGACACTGTCTGCTGGGCGTGCCTGCAGACCTGCAGATGCAGATAGCACCAGTGCAGTTATTGCGGTGGCTGGGCGCCCCTCCAGAGGGCAGGTAAGTTTGAGCCAAGTGGAGGCTGCAGGGCCTCCAGAGCCCACAGGAGGGTGCCCTTGTGTGCACGGTGAGGGGGCCGGGGCAGAAACAGTCCTGGCCAACAACTCTCTTTCTAGTCTCATCTTTTCTCCCTTCAGCGGGGCTTGTCCTTCAGGAACGCCTGGCCCCTCCGGCCGGCAGTTGAGGCAGCGTGGTGTGGCAGTGAGTGTGGGGAGTGGGGGCTCCCATCTTGGCCCTGCTCTGGCCGTGTGGTTCTTCCCTTTCTTGGAGTCTCATTGTCCCATCTCTACAACCAAGGCTTTGGACTAGGTGTCTCCTAAGGCCCTTTCTGGTTCCGAAAGCCCGGCGCCCTGAGGTGTGAGCGCTTCTCGGGGGCTCCCCAGTGAGGAGCAGATGGGCCTCTCATGGAGGAGCCCACCTTTTTCAATTTGACTCCAGCCTCTGTTGGAGTCATAGGTGGGGCCGGCTGGCCCACACTTTGGGTGTCAGGGGCCCACCAGCCCTCCCTGTGATGCATGCTTCTCTGCTACGGGGGTCCAGCGAGTCCAGGGCAATGGGCCACCTTGAAGTCATCCAGCTTCAGCAGGAAGGGCTCAGCCTCTGAATGCTGCAGAGGCTGCCCCATCCTTGCCACCCATAAGCCCCCTGCCCTTCATCCCTACGAGCCCAGGGCCTCTCCTGCAAGAAGCTTCCAGACCCACCTGAGCACGTAAACCCTTTCTTTCCCTCTTGGGAACTGGCACGGCCCCCTTTGAGCCCTCTCAGCTTTCTCTGCCTAGCATCAGAAGGCACTCACACCGACCGTCTGTTGTGCCAGACAGCCGAGCCCCTCACCCTGGGCCTTGCTTCTCACGCCTCCATCCTGGCTGCCCGGAGCGCCAGCGTCATGGATGTCGGCTGAGAAGAATGTTCTTGCCTACCGCGGGACTCCAGACACAGCGTGAGAAGCCACAGACTTCTGGGCTCTCAGAACTGAAAGGGCCTTTAAAAGTCACCTAGTCCGACTCATGGCCTGGGCGCCAAGTCTCCTGAGAGGCTGACCTCCTCCGGAGGCAGGCTCGTCCTCCCCGAGGGCAGCTGGTTCCATCTCGGTGCGCTGTCTACACCTGAGCTCTGAACCCGGTGGAGGTCGGGTCCTGCTTACAGGAATGAGGATTCTTCCTGCACCTCCCACCCTAACATTGTGCTGGAGAGCATGGAGATCTGTGAGTGACCCCGCCCTCCCACCCCCAGGCTGCCTCCCAGCTGGAGCAGAACTCCTGCCAAAGGGGACCTTTTGCCAGTAGAGCCCATGGCTCCCTGTGGTCCCCACAGCCCCCACTGCAGAGGCACAGATAGAGAGACCCCTGGGAGGCTGCAGGGAGGAGAAGGTTTGCAGCATCAGCCCACATGGCCCTGGGGCTGCAGGTAGACACTTGAGGGGGGTGGGCGGCAGCACCAGGGGGCTCAGAAGCCTCCCCCTGGCCCATCAGGGCTGACACATGGCCTTCCCCGGCAGCTGCCAGACGGGGGCTGTGGGAACCGGCCTCGCTGCCCCGGGCCGCTGCCCAGACTCCAGTGTCAGGGTCCACTGTGGGGGCGCACGGGGTGGCGGCGGTCCTCACAGCTTCTTCTTCCTCACCACCGGGATGGGCACCACTTGGAAGATTTTGGCGTGGTGGTCCTCAGTGTCCAGGGTCACCCAGGTGGGCCGGAAGCTGCCTTTGAAGCCAACGAACACCATTTTCTCTGCAAAGCAGTAAAGTCGCGTAAGCATAAACTTCACGAGAGAATGGCTGTGTACCCACTGCCTCCTGGGGTTCCCCATTGCCGTTCCTTGGCCCCCACCAGGCACCCTCTCCTCTAGCTGCACTGGACTGTGTCTCCCTGGGAAGAGCTTTGTGCCGTGTTACCAATGGTGCCTGGCGTTGGTCTGTACAGGGCACACAGGGTCTCACCTGAGCCTCCAGTACCAGTGTGGAGTGCTGGCTCTGCTCTATGCAGGGGATCCCCTCCAAGAAACCAGTTGCCATCAAGCTGACCCTAAAATTAGCAGCAAGTGCCTGCTCCTCTCTTAAGTCCTGTGTCCCCATCTGTCAAGTAATGGCATTCAACTACAAGATCTTTGCCCTGGCGCCAATATCCCGTGGCTTTAGAAGGAAGTTCTGAGCAGCAGAGAAATTTGCCCAGGGGCCCTGAGCAGATGGTGTGGCCCGGCCAGAGCTCTAGAATCCCAAGCCCCATGCAGGGCCCTCTGTCCCATAGCTCAGAGCTCGGCCCCGTCCGAGGGATGTGGGTATCCACGTTGACACTGGGGAATGGCCTCGCCTGGTAGGTTGTACACATGCATCACCCCGGGAATGTGTCCCTTGACTGAACAACGTCACCTTTATGTTCATCAGTTTTTGGCAACAGGGTCTTCATTAATTGATTTTTTTTTTTTGCCCAGTCATCTAGCATGTGGGATCTTTGTTCCCTGACGAGGGATTGAACCTGTGCCCCGAGTATTGGAAGGCAGATTCTTAACCACTAGACCACTGGGGAAGTCCCAGGGTCCTAATTTAAGGCACACAGGCCCCCTAGATGCTTTCAGTACTGGGCTGGGGAAGACGCTTCTCTTTTCCTTGTTTTCTCTTTTGGCTCATTGGAAGGACTTTCATTGTTTCTGAATTTTCTCTGCGAGAGGCTTGGGATAAACTTTCCATATGACAGGCTGCTAGCTTTGATGTGTTTTGCAGTCAGGATGGCCTGGCTGCTAAGGATGGCTGGCTTTGAGTTAGAATATTAGGATCCAAATTCTAATCTTAAATGACTAATTCTTGAGTGGCTCTACCTTAAATGGAAATCACAGTACCTGTCTTGCAGGTTATTAGTGAATAACAGATCTTTATAGGATGTTCAGCAAGGCACAAGGCTGGGCATTTACATGATAACTATTGGGTTGGTCAAAAAGTTCATTCACATTTTTCTGTTAAAAAAAAAAAAAAAAAACAAACAGAAACAAATACGATGTTCTATAACGTCATATGGAAAACCCAAATGAACATTTTGGCCAACCCAATACAGTGGACATTATTATCAGGAAGGTTGCTTGGCCTCCTCTCTCAGCCTCCCCAAGGACTCTCTCATCACACTGATGATGGTGATGAAATGCTGACATTTTTGTCCTGGTTGGCTTCCTCCCCGAGGGGCCTGTGCCAGGCTTTATGGCAGAAGAGCTGTGTGACGTTGGACAAGCCATATATATTCTCAAATGAGAGCTTTGCCAGCTACAAAGGACTGTACAAACGCTGACCATTGGCAGGAAAGCTGGGGCAGAGGTAGTGACTCTGGCCGATCCAGGCAGCAGGAACTGAGGCAGGAGGGTCAAACTGAGCCCCGTGGATTGTTGTTTTTCATTCGCTAAGTTGTGTCCGACTCTCTGTGACCCCATGGTATCTCACCAGGCTCCTCTATCCAGGGAATCTTCCAGGCAAGAATACTGGAGTGGGTTGCCAGTTCCTCCTCCAGGGGATCTTCCCGACCCAGGAATGAACCTCATGTCTCTTGCATTGGCAGGTGGGTTCTTTACATTGAGCCACCAGGGAAGAAGAAGCCCTTTCTGCTGATACTTTTGTGGATTAAAAGGGCCATTTGCTGAGTTGATGGGGTGTCTGATCACATGTTAGAATGGCATTGCTGCAGGGCAGGGACGCTGACCAGGGAGCCTCTTGCCCTGCACAGCTGTGGACTGCTGGTTGTGTTGAAGATTCTGAGGTCACACCAGGTTTGAGGGGAAGTGCTCTGGCCTCAGCAGGAGGCCCGGGCATCCAGACTCAGGATCAATGCAAGAACCCTTACCTTTTAGTTTGAGCCCCTTGTGTGCCCCGAGTTTTTCCAGCACTCTGGTCCATGGCCCTCTGGAGGTGTATCTTCCCTTTGATGCCATGAGAACTATGGAACTGAACCAGAAAGGACAAATGAGAGGCCTGGATGACAAAGTGGGGTAAGGGATTCCCGGGCAGGGATGCTGCATGGTGGCTGGTGGGACTTGAGTCAGCAGTGCCCAGAGCCCTGCCAGGGACTGGGGGAGAGCAGGATTGTGTGCCGGGCTGACTGGCTCTTTCCATGTGATGACCGACATCCTGAACACCCTCCCACACGTCTGGCTGCAGTTGGTGCCCGTGATCTTCTCTCTGAGCCTGCTCTCAGCTCACTGTCCCATGTCCCAGCTCCATGGCTGTCCCCAAAGAGGACAGAGCTGGCACACAGAGCCCACCATCGGGGACCAGCACCGACGCCAGAGCCCGGCATACAAACGACTTCAGTGTGCATCTCTTAACCTGAAGGTACAAGGATTGTGTAGGACCCGATGGAAATGTGGTGATGGAGGAAGCAGAGTGTTGAGTCACCCTGTGCTCAGGGGAGGGTTAACCCCTCAAGATCATGCCTCCCCATCTCCGCTCAGGCAAGACAGTGTGACTGTTCCATGCTACAGATGGGGAGATGAAGGCACATGGTTACTAAGCGCTGGGTTGAACAAAAACAATGGAAAAACCTGAATGAATTCTTTGGCCAAGCCAATAGCTAGGACGACCTGCCGAAGGGGAGCCGTGCCTGGGGTGGGAGGAGGAGCAGGCCTGGGGCTGCCCAGACTGAAGGGCTCGACTTGCAAGAGTCCTGCTGAGGAGCTGAGATCTCTAGTCCCCTGGCCTGGGTGCGATCAGGCCAAAGTGCTGGAGGACGGCCATTGTGGGGGTCCACACAGCTGCTGGGCCAGACGGCAGGAAATGCACACCTCCCCCAGGAACAGAAACAGGGACAGAGGCCCACTGGGGCTTCTAGTTTTCCTCTCAGAGGAATCCTGTGACCACAGACCACAGTCCAGACATGGAAAAACTGTATAGGACTCTGGAAGCCGTTGTTACCCCCATATGTGTCCCATAGGGAGCAGAAAGACAGCTGTCAAAATGTAAAGAGCTCGTGTGTGGGAAGAGCGAGAGAGGAGGGGAGCTGGGCTGCCCCAGCTCCTCTGGATCACAGAGGGCTGGGGAGGAGGAGGGCAGTGCGTTGTCAACAACCTTGACTCTGGATTCTAGATCCGGGGTCTGTTCCCAGGAGACTGTCCCCGTCGCTCCCATTCAGAAATAAAGCTAACACCCCTTTGGCTCAGTGAAGCCTCCTTGCTGGGCTGGACTCAAATGAAGAGCATGTCCTCTGGGAGTGGGGAGGGAGATGGACAGAGCTACTCATGTGTCCTGGCCTCCTGGCAGCACCGGAAGCTGCCTGTACTCTTCAGGGGCCCCTCTCTGCCTGGCCTGAGCTTCTCATGCCCACTGAGCCCCCACACCTGTCAACATGAGGCTCCCGAGGGTGCTGACAGAGGCAGCCCCCGGAAGCCATCCTGGAAGGCTCTGATGGGAGCAGTTGCGTCCTCCTTTCCCTGGGGCTGGGGTGGCCCCGTGGATGGGGTGGGAAGGTGGGGCCACCTGGCTGGGACCTGGGGGGACAGTGGGGTGGGACCTGCCTTGCATTATTCCTTCAAGCCCTGCTGCTCTCCCTGAGGTTGGGGGGGTACCCGGATCTTGCCTGGGTACCCAGCGCCAACCCAGGGCGTGCTTCACAGCAGGTACTTGGTGAGGGCTATCCCCAGCAAGGTGCACTGGGGCTGCAGCATGGGCTGAGAGGAGCCCTGGATGGGGAGGCCCTACGCCTCTCACCCCTGGTTTTCAACAGAGCAGCTCTGCATTTCGGTTTCTTTCTTTTTTTTTTTAGTTTGCTTGGGCTCAGTAGTTGCAACGCACTGGAGCTTAGTTGCTCTGCAGCACCTCAGTTGTGGTCAGGGATCAAACCCTTGTCTCCTGCATTGCAAGGCAGATTCTTAACCATTCAGACCACCGGGGAAGTTCCTGCATTTCCGTTTCTTATTGTAGGCTTCTGCATCCTATTTCATTTCCAGGAAAAGTCCTCTGGCCCCAAAAGGCACAGAAACTAAAAATCTCTAGATGATCCTCTTTTTCCCCAAATCAGCTAATCTCCTGCTTCGGTATGAATCTGCATGTGAAAACATGATGCTGAAGAAGCACATGACCAAAGGTGGTCAAGCACCACCCTGTCTTTGGAATCTCACACAGCGTCCAGTTCAAGTCAGGCCCTCATATAGCATCTGGGAAGCACTTGGTTTTCATCAGTAAATATTTTCCAAGCACCTCCTGGATGACAGGTACCACATGGAGCACTTAGACTGCCCGCTAGTCCAGGTTGTGGCTTTGGAGTGAGTTCTCCATTATATCAGAAATGAAAATATGAGTTGGATATGATCCCCGTACTGCTGTATTTAAAATGGATAACCAGCCGAGACCTACTGTACAGCACATGGAACTCTGCTCAGGGTTATGTGGCAGCCCAGATGGGAGGGGAGTTTGGGGGAGAATGGATACATGTATGTGTGTAGCTCAGTCCCTTTGCTGTCCATCTGAAACTATCACAACACTTAATTGGCTATTCGCTAATATAAAATAAAAGGCTTAAAAAAATAAAAATCTAGACCCTAGATGAGGGAGCAGATACATCCACTGGTCCTCTGTGGGGGCAGGGATGGGTAGAAACTTTTGGTTGAATCAGAAGAGACCTCACCAAACAGGTGATGTGTGAGTTAGTTTTGGAAGGTGGCAGGGAAATTACCCCTAGGAAAGGGGACAGGGGACACCTGTGTTTAAGAAGCTCACTGCCCCCTCGCCCCCCGCCCCCGCCAATATGGTGGGTGGATTCAAGTGGGGGAGGCTGGGCGAGGGAGTCTGTTGGGTCACTGTCTGACAGTGTGGGTGGCAGAGTGGAGGCAATGGAGAGGGTGTCCTGGGATAAAAGCAGGGCAGCCACGATGCAGGCAATTGACAGGTGTGATTACTGAGTGTGGTGATGTCAAAACGAAAGAAAGACCAGAACCAAATGTGATGCCTGGACTCTGGTGTAGCTAGTTGCCTGGATGGGAGATGACGATTTCACCAAAATGTGGCCAAGAGGGTTGGCTGGTTTAGAGGATTAAAAAAAAAAAATGATGAGAATTCAGTTCCATAGGGGACATTTGGGTGGCGGAGTCCAAGTGGCCGTTGGATAAAAATATCTGGCATTTAGGAGGGAGACGGGGGCTGGAGAGGCTTGGCAGCCACCAACATTTGGATTGCAGCGAGTGCGGGCGGGGATGAGCTCACGCTGGGAGAGTGTGCCGGGTGGGGGCGGAGGGCCGGGGCAGGCTTCTCATGTGTAGCTGGTAGACTCGGCCTGACCTACATTCACAGTGGCCCCGGCTCCCATCTCAGAGGCACCAGGTAGGGAGGCTTCCTGGCCAGCTCCCACCATGGATGGGCAGACCCCTGTTGTTATTGTTCAGTCGCTCAGTTTTGTCTGACTGTTTGCAACCCCATGGACTGTAGCCCGCCAGGCTCCTCTGTCCATGGAATTCTCCAGGCAAGAATACTGGACTGGATTGCCATTTTCTTCTCCAGGGGATCTTCCTGACCTAGGAACTGAACTCGTGTCTCCTGCATTGCCAGGCAGATTCTTTACCAATGAGCCACCTGGGAAGCTGTGGACAGTGCGTGGAGGCTCCCTAAGCTTCCTCAGCCTGGACTGTGATGCAGGCCCCAGGGACAGGGAGGGGGCCTCGGCCAGACTCACTTGTCGGGGATGGTCGCCACGTAATTGAAGAGCTGCCAGGGGATGCCCTGCAGGATGGCATTCCTGAAGCCGGTGTGGTTCAGTACCTGCCCGTGCCTCCCGTCAATCACCACCACCTGGATGCCGTCTTCCAAGCTGGGGTACTTCTTCCCATCCACCTGCAGATGACAGGCAACACAGAGTGTGACATGGAGGCGGGGAGGGGTCCCGAAGGCATCAGAGTCCTGAGGCTCTCCTGCCCACATGGGTCCCCTGTAGGCTCTGAAGGCAGAGGGTGTCAGTACAGCTGTTCAAAGCATAAAACCCACTTCAGTCAGTTCCTGCAGCCCTGCCTAGTGGCTGAAGGATGTGTGTGTGTGTGTGTTTGTGTGCATGCTCAGTCGCTCAGTCATGTCTGACTCTTTATGACCACATGGACTGTAGCCCACCAGGCTCCTCTGTCCATGGGATTTCCCAGGCAAGAGTGGGTATACTGGAGTGGGTTGTCATTTCCTCCTCCAGGGGATCTTCCCAACCCAGGGATCGAACCTGTGTCTCCTGCGTTGGGAGGCAGGTTCTTTACCACTGAGCCACCTGGGATGGCCTCCCCCTCAAAAGACACGTTTACTGCAACCTTTGGGAGTGACCGTATTTGGAGCAAGGGCCTTTGCAGATGTAATTAAGTTAACGATCTCAAGATGAGGTCATCCTAGATTTCGGATGGGCCCTAAATCCAAAGTTAGATATCCTTATAAGGACAAGGAAGAGGGAGGTCTGAAACTCAGTCACATGGGGGAGAAGACCACAGGAGGACAGCGGCGGAGGCTGGGGGAACACAGCTGTGAGCTGGGAAGGGGGGCATCCAGGCTGCTGGTGGCTGCAGAAGCTGGAGGAGGCCAGGGAAGGACTCGCCCTCAACACCTGCAGGAGGAGACAACCCTGGCAGCCCCATGGTGTTGGGCATCCAGCTTGTGAACTGTGTGGGGAAGGTTCTGTTGTCTTCAGCCACCTGGCTGGCAGTCACTGGCAACCACAGCCCTAGGCACTGACACAAGGTCTCAGTGACCAGAGATGCCCCGGGCACGGGGACGGTGGCTTACTTGGATGTACGCCAGGTCGTTCAGCAGGTGGAAGAAGCGCTGCTTGGCACTCTCCATCTTCACCTCCAGGAAGTGGTCCTTTGTCTTCTGGAGAAAAAACAAAAACCCAGGGCGGGTGTCAGGTTCGGGGGGTCCAGCGTCCAGCTCGAGGGCTGGTCGGCCTCTTCACTTCCCTGTAACCCCTCAGCCATGGGAAAGGGTTTAAAGAGGGGAGCAGAGGTCCGGAGAGGAGCCTGAGGGCCCTGGGGCTCAGCTGGCTGTTGGCCACTCACCAGCAGAGGACCAAAGAGCTTCTTGGGCATGGGCACATCCACGATGGCCTTCTCCGTGAACTTGGGGTAGGCCGTGGCCGCGCAGTCGCTGATGCCTGCGTTCTTTGGGATCAGAGCTTTAATCTTTATCCTCTCGCAGCCCTTCACAGAACAGAAGGCAAACTTCTCTCTCTCGTTCTGAGCTTTCAGCTTCAGGAAAAGCAGCCTGCACACAGGAGCAGAGCGGGCGGTTCCCTTTGGTATCCACATCTTCCTCCTCCCCCCACCCGCTTTCTTCCTCCCTCTGCCTCCGCACTCTGTGCTGGCCACAGAACTAGACCCAGTGGGCCCCACAGAATGGAGGAGCACCCCTCCACCTCCACAAGGTTGTACGTGGTTGGAGAAATGAAAAAAAATGCACTGAAGATAAAGCTAATACTGACAATTTTCATTTTCTGAGCACTTACTCTCTGCTATGCTAGGCACATGCCATCAACGGACCTATCTCATTTAACCCTCAGACAATCTTATCAGGTGTCCTAGGCCATAGCAGAATAGAAGGTAGCCATTGAAGGCAGGTGCTCAGAACGTAAGAAAGGGTAACACATTTGTCAGGCAGAAAGATCATGGAAAACAGCCCTAAGAATTAAAAAAGCCTGAGTCTGGCTTTCTACACAGGAAACAAGCATCCTACAACCCAGCTCGTCCCTGAGGCTGTCACTGAATTAAAGCCCAGTGTGATAATCAATAGGTATAATGATGAGCTAAGCAACCAATAAAAGGGGTGAATTAAGCAGCAGAATCTGCTCTAAGGGGAAAATCGTAAATTAAACATTTTTTTGATCAAAAAAGGTTCAATTTGTTTAGTGACAGTTTCCATTTGAAAAATTCACACATCTGGAACAAAGCAATTCTCATGATCCTAAAAGAAGATATTAGGCATAGATGATGCGATGAAGACTTCACCTTATTTACATTTTTTCAGTCATAATAGTTTCTGCTATTATATGAGGGGTATTTAATTCCTTCTCTAGTTTTCATACGGAGGGAGTTTTCTAAACACTCCTGGGCCCATCCTGTCCCCTCACTGACGTTTTCCCAGGGAAAGTGGAGTGGCTCATTTGACTGCTGGGTGTGGGGATATAGGTCAGCCAACGGGGTGGGATGGGGGGAGGCTCTGGTCTGCCCCCCATGTACCCCGTTGTTGTTTAGTCGCTAAGTCGTGTCTGACTCTTTGTGACCCCATGGACTGTAGCCCGCCAGTCTCCTCTGTCCATGGGATTTCCGAGGCAAGAATACTGGAGTGGGTTGCCATTTCCTTCTTCAGAGGATCTTCCTGACCCAGGGATTGAACCCAAGTCTCTTGCATTGGTAGGCGGATTCTTAACCGCTCAGCCATCAGGGAAGCTGTTCCTTACTATTTACACGCCACTTGGAAGTTATTTCCTATGGCATTCATTATCTTCATGAATATTACTGCAGGCATGAACATTACCCAGGTCCTAAACCCTAAAGACCATGCTATAATCTCCACGGGTATCAAAAAGGAATGAGTTTTATTCACAAATACCACAGTCATATGAACATGGGATGCTTTCCTTTAATATTTTGGCATAGGCATCGGAATATCAAAGACAGTATGCTGACTTCTTGAAAAACAGGCTTTCCTGTGGGACGTCAGATGAGTCTACTGTCATTGCCAGGGTTCCCCAGGCAAGCTTTTCTCCTCCACTGGACTAGGAACTTCATAGCTGAGTTATTTGAACTCTTGTTTCGTCTTTTATCTTGGTGTGCTATTTTGTTTTTCAAAAATCATATGGTCAAATGAAGAGTTTTCAAGTAAGAATGAGCAAAAAAAAAATTAGTTTCCTTTCCAAAGCTTATAGAAAAACAGCTCCAGCATTGCATGGCGGCTCATTCAGGGCTACTTATGAATCACAACGCTGGTTTCAGCGTCATTGCATGGCCACCCTCATGAAATAAGTAGCCTAGAGCTGGGTAGAGGCACCCAGTATTGGGAAGCTCTGCTCACCAGTAGCTCTGTCATCAGTGAGACAGGTTCCTCTTCACCTGCTGTCCTGTCTGCCCCACCAGTGGTTTAGAACTGATGTGGGGAAGGGGTGCTCTGTGCTGCCTCTCCAGACCCCAGCATTTTTACTTACACTTCTGACTTTCAAATCTGAATTTCCCTTTAATCAAATTGATAAAGCCCTATCTTTATAGATATTTCTAAGCATCCTCTATTTCCTAAATGTTGATTTCAATTCAAGGGTGGAAAAAAAAGTACAGCAGTTTCCCTGATGTCCAGTGACTAAGACTCTTGGTTCCCAGTGTAGGGGGCCTGGGTTCCATCCCTTCTGGTCAGAGAACTAGATCCCATATGCTGCAACTGAGAGTTCGCATGCCTCAACTAAAGATGCCATGAGCCACAACTAAGACCCAGAGCAGCCAAATAAATAAATAAAAATATTTTTTAAAAAGAAAGGAAAAAAATGAATATCAAACAATATTTTACCCTTAGTCTCTGGAGAGTTGGCTAACAACAGGCTCATGGCTCTGCAGACATGTCAGCATTCTTAAGATGTCAGAGTAATTCTCTCTCTCTCTAGGGAAGGTGACCTCCTAGCTCCCTGTCTCCAGGAACAGGGACTCTGTCCCTGTGATGTCCCTACTGAATAGGACCTAGTGCAGTTCAGCAAAAAGGGGAGGATGTGGAGGTACAGAGAGGTATGTGCTCAAGACCAGCCGTGCCGAGTTCGTGCTAGGTTCTCTGAACAAGTTGTTCGTTACCCTTCACCCTGTGCCTCCTCTGCTTATTTCTGAATCAAGGATGATATCATCTGCTCTGACTGTGGTGTAAGGAGTTGAGGTCATGTGCCACATTTTCTCAGTTCTAAGATTCACTGCTTTCACATTGTTTCTCCTAAAATAGGTGGATTCTCTACAATCCACGTGTATATTAAGAGCATGCTTGTTTTCCTCCCAAAGCTTCACAGCTTTAAAAACAATGTCACTGGTGGATGATACAATCCACCTGAGATCAGAAGTGCCTGGGAAAGGGTATTAGGTTACCCATTGCATGGTGGGTCTGGGATTACTGGAAAGGCTAGGGGACAACCTAAGAGGGCTCCTCACCCCGAGTCCTCGTCCCAGTAGTAGTGGCTGCGGCCAGGGTGGCTCTGCTCCACTTTGTCCATCTGTGAGGTCTTCACGAAGATGCCCGTCTTGGACGTCTGCTTCAGCAGGCGATTGTGGACGTCCGAGAGGATGGAGAAGGTGGTGCCCCGGGGGTAGCAGAGTCCCACTCGGATCCAGTCGCCCCTAGAACCGGAAGGACAGTCATCAGGTGACGAGTAAGGATGTCCCAGCCACGGGGCCTCTTCGGTGTGCACTGGACAAAGACCCAAGCATCCTCCACCGAATGGCATGTCCACTTTTCAGTGGGGAGTTTTGAAAGAACATTTGCTGTTGGTCATGATTGGGTCACATGGTGTTCAAGGACAGAGGGAGAGATGATGACTGGAATGGATGATGGCAATGGGTCAGTGGGGTGTCCCCAGGGTCTGCAGTGTGTGTTCCATGTGGAATATTGGCTAGGAAAAATAAAAAGACCTTCTTTCAACAGGGCTAGGAGCTTCCCTAGTGGCTTAGATGGTAAAGAATCTGTCTGCAATGCAGGAGGCCTGGGTTCAATCCCTGGGTCAAGAAGATCCCCTGGAGAGGGGAACAGCCACCCACTCCAGTATCCTTGCCTGGAGAATTCCATGGACAGAGAAGCCTGGTGGGCCACAGTCCAGTGGGTTGCAAAGAGCGGGACAAGACTCAGAGACTAACACTTTCACTTTTTCACTTCAACAGGGCCAGAGTGAAAAAACCAGGGTCTGTAAGATCTGGATTCAGCCCCTTCCTGGTTCAGCCTGATTGTGGGGCCCATCTCAGCTCTCTGGGTCTTCTTTTCTGCATCTGATAAATGTCTGTCTCACAGGAATACTGTGCCAAGTTAATGATGTTCATGCACAGAAGATACGTGACATAAACAAATACATGAAGCCCTCTCCAGATGCCCTCAGCTTCACCCCTTCACCTCACAGAGTCTCGTCTCTTTCTGTAAAATGGGAACGCCAGGGATTTTTGCCATAGGTCGAGCACTTTGTAAAGCCAGGTGCTGGGTGAAATGCCTGCCGTACACTCTCACACTCCATCCTCACTACAACTCTGCAAAGTAACACTATGTAGGCTCATCTCCTAGATGAAGAAGGAACAGAGGTTCCGAGGGTCAGACACCCTGTGCGAGGTCATCCACGCGCAGGAACAGGGCCTCACTCCGCGTCTTCTGCCTCTTAACCACGAGGTGATGTCAAGCCCGCTAGGTGCACCCTCGTGCAGGGGTGATGTGGGCTAGCCTGGGGTTCTGTGAACAGTAAGCCCAGGACTTTGAAATGAGGCCCTGTTATCACCATAGCTTTGAGCGGGGCCAGGGCAGCTGTCCCCAGGTCACCTTGCTCCTATGACGCCCCCCACTCACTTGTTGAAGTTGATGAGCCAGATGGTGAGCTCAGACGGGGCGGTCTGGTCCCAGTGGATGGTGTAGCCCTTCTGCAGGGTGATGACTGGCTGGTACTGCTGGTAGTGCGTGCTCCTGGTCAGGGCCCCCTCCAGGTAGAGAGGGTGGTTGGGGAAGTCATTCTTGATGATCTTCATCCGCAGATTATTGGTCTTGTAGGCCTGAATGTACATCTTTTAGAGCCCAAAAAGGAAACACACAACGGGGTAATTACCAGGGGTCATCCCGGGAGCATCTGGTTAACATCTGAGCACAGAGTACACTTTCACAAGCACTTGCTCTTCACAGAGCCCTTTTTAGAAAGCTTGAATGAAAGGAGGCCAAATAAGGGGGCATCTCTTTCTGCTGGTGAATGCGGTCCTAGTTGTTCTGTGCAAGCCAGCCAATGCTCTCCATTCATCTTCAAAAAAGCACTGTTGAGGGGAGACTAGTGGGAACTTGGGGGGTGTCTGCTTAATTGTTAGAGAGCAAATTGGGGGGAAAGTCAGGGGGATCAGGAAGGAGGAGGAGGGGAGAGAGGATTTTCACACTTCTGCTGCAGAAGTAACTCCCCTGTAACAGCTACTGTCCTGTCTGCATTTGAGAAAGAGCCTGGCATGTGGCTGACTTCTCCCTCTCATCCTTGGTGTATGGCTTGAGTGGCCGGTCCCTGTGGCTCTCGGCACACATCGGGTGACCAATGGTGTCTCATTTCAGAGGCAAACATGCAAGCAAGACTGTTAGCCACTGAGTCCAAAGGACAGAAGAGCCTGAATGCTTTGAGCCACCCTTGGTTTAAAACACCACGTCCTGATAGAGAAAAGACTTGTGGCTGCCAAAAGGCAGAGGGAGGAGGGAGAAGGATGGATTGGGAGTCTGGGGTTGGTAGATGCAAACTATGATATTTAAAATGGATAAACAAGAGGGTCCCCATGTATAGCCCAGGAAACTAGATTCAGTAGCCTGTGATAAACCATAACGGAAAAGAGAACCTAAAAAGAAAGTATATATGAGTATAATTGAATCACTTTACAGCAGAGAATGGCACAATCTTGTAAATCAACTATGCTGTTTAGTCGCTAAGTTGTGTCGAACTCTTTTGTGACCTCATGGACTGTAGCACACCAGGCTCCTCTGTCGGATTTCCCAAGCAAGAATACTGGAGTAGGTTGCTATTTCCTTCTCCAGGGGATCTTACCAATCCAGGGATTGAACCCGAGTCTCCTGCACTGGCAGGCATTTTTTTTTTTTTTTTTATCACTGAGCCATCTGGTGGGTGGTAGTGGTTTAGTCCTTAAGCTGCATCTGACTCTCACGACCCTATGGACTGTAGCCCACCAGGCTCCTCTGTCCATGGGATATCCCAGGCAAGAATACTGGAGTGGGTGGCCGTTTCCTTCTCCTTGAGCCACCTGAGAAGCCCCCAAATCAACTATATACTTCAATTTTTTAAATCCATTAAAAACCAAACAACACTGCACCCAGAACTCCCCTGGTGGCCCAGTGGCTAAGAATCTACCTTCCAATGCAGGTGATACAGGTCTGATCACCTATTGGGGAAATAAAATCCCACATGACACAGAACTCAGCCAACGCCCCACAGCTACCCAACCTTCATGCTCTAGAGCCCGTGCTCTGCAACTAGAGAAGCCCCTGTGCACCACAACTAGAGAAAGACTGCATGCCACAACAAAGATCCAGTACAGCCAAGAAAGAAATCAAATGAAACACCGTGTCCTGTTTTAGGATCTGTCCCATATTCATCAGGTGACATCCCTGTGGCTGTGGCCAAGAGAAAACATCACATCAAGATTCAATAACGTTGTGCCTTTGGAAAGGAGTTCTCTTCCTTTCTGCTTGTATCACATGTAAAATGGGAAGAGGAACTTCAACCCTGCCCTAACATGGAGTTGTCATGAGTCTAAGAGTTTAAAGGTATTGCATCTTAAAGCCTGTGGTAACCTGTAAAGTGAAGGAAGGATATTATCATTATAATTTTTTAGTGTTTACATGTTCTTTTCCCATCCTTTTATGTTTTTAATTTATTTTTAATTGGAGGATAATTGCTTTATGATATTGTGATGGTTTCCGTCATATATCAGTATGGATCAGCCATAGGTATACATATGTCCCCTCTCTCTTAAACCTCCCTCCCATGTCCCACCCCATACCTCCCCTCTAGGTTGTCACAGAGTACAGGGTTGAACTCTGCATGAAACTGCAAATTCCCACTGGCTATCTCTTTTACATATGGTAGTGTATATGTTTCAATGCTACTCTCTCAATGCATCCCACTCTCTCTGGAAAGGAGAATATTAATAATAATTAGCCGGTAGTGGATTCTGATAACCTCCAAGCTTGGTCAGCCCTTTTCTGCAGAAGATGAGCAATGTATCAGTAAGAAAGGGTGGGAAGGAAGCTCAAGATCAAGGCTCCCTCCACACGGAATGTCTCGGCCCTGAATCAGGGATGCTCTCACTTTCAGAGTGCGGCTGCAAGGCATAAGGGTCTGGTCACCCTTTAATTATGTGGGTCATGACTCCCGTTTATCAGCTCCCTTCCGACCACACTTCCCTTCTGAGCTGCCCTGGACCATGATGTCATCTGCTCACTCCCGGAGCATCAGACCCCTTGTCCTGCCCACACACACGGCAGCCCGTTGGCGTGGACCATTGCACAGGTCCGCCTCCCCTGCAGGGCACCGGGGCAGGCCTGAGGAAGTCTCGCAGTGGGGAAGGGGGTGCCCTTCCAGGCTCCATCAGCCGTCTCCACTGGGTTTGTAGCATGGCCTGGCACTCCTTCCACACGCCTCTGTCAGGATTTCCCAGTCTCTGCGGCAACTCTTTCCAACCTGATTGCTCTCTGCAGACCCCCTGGCTCAGGCCCACTCTCTACTCCTTCAGTGCATCACCTCCTCTTCTACTGTGGAAAGAAACACCCTGGACCTCCCTGATCCTGGCCCCTTCTTCCTCTGTTCCCTTCTCCTGCTAACGCCAGCCCCTCCTGCCTCTGCTGGAATCTATTCCCAGCACAGCCCTGCCCCCGGGGCCTACCTTGTGCCAGCATGGCCCTTTCCCTAGCTCCCTGCTCTGTCTCTCCCCAGATATCAAACAACCTTACCGCCTTTGGCACTTCTCTTTTCTTTCTTTTTTGATTTTAGTTCCCCGACCAGGGAATGAACCCGGGCCTTTGGCAGTGAGAGTGCAGAGTGTTCCCCACCGGACCTCTAGGAAGTCCCCCTTTAGGTCTCTCCTAACGCCCACCCCGATGCTGGCCTCCACAGTGGTGGTAACTGCCTGCCTGTGGGGTGGTGGTGAAGACTTCCTCATCCCTACATGTTCCTACCCCGAGTGGGGCCCCCAGGCTCACCACCCTCCTCATCTTACAGCTCTTTGTCTCCTTGGAGACGTTTCTTTTGCTCATCCAGTCCTGGTTATTCCTCCACATAACATTAATATAGTCACCAATATTTTCACATTCTGGGCACTTTCCTTGCCTGCTGCCCACGTGGCCACTGGGCACTGGAAATGTGGGCAGTGTGGCCGAGACCCCAGATTTTAAATTTCATTTTAATTAATTTAAATTTCAAAAGTGGTGTAAGAGAGTTTTCCCTGAAACACAGCTTTATTGTTTTGGTAGGACTAGCTTTGACTTTAACTGTAGAAAATTTGAAAGCAAACTGAATGGGCTACAAGCATCAGATATGCAGAAAATTTGAAGACTTGGGACAGGGGGAAAAAATGAATGTAAAATGCCTCATTAATGATTTTTATGCTGATTACATGTTGAGATGATAGCATTTTGAATATATTGAGTTAAATAGAGTCTATTATTAAAATAGATTTTACTCATTTATTTTTCCTTTTTAATGTAACTCCTGGAATATTTGAGCTCATGTGCCTGTATTATATTTCTGGTGGAGAGGATTGGCGAGGCACTTACATGCTCACTAAGAGAGTTCAACTATTATCCTGATTTTACATATAAGAAAACAGAGGCTTCAGGAGTTTAGGTAGCTTGCCCAAGGTCACATAGTAAGTGCAGGACCTGACCTCTATTTACAAAGTGTTTTCACTTGGGCTTTTTGAAAATCCTATTGGGTGGGGAGAAAAAATAAAAAGAATAAAGAATGGCACAATTTCATTCCTTTTTATGACAGTATTATTTTATTGTGTATATATATCACATCTTCCTTATCCATTCCTCTGTTGACGGACACTTAGATTACTTCCATGTCCTGACTATTGTAAATAGTGCTGTAATGAACATTGGGGTGCATGTATCTTTTTGAATTATGGTTTTCTCCACTTATATACCCAGGAGTGGGACTTCTGGGTCATACAGTAGTTCTATTTTTAGTTTTTTGAGGAACCTCCATACTGTTCTCTGTAATAGCTGTACCAATTTATATTTCCACCAACAGAGTAAGAGGGTTCCCTTTTCTCCATACCCTCTTCAGAATTTATTGTTTGTAGATGTTTTGGTGATGAATTGGGAGAGTGGGATTGACATATATACACTATGTATAAAATAGATAACTAATGAGAACCTACTGTAAGCACTGCTGCTGCTGCTAAGTCGCTTCAGTCATGTCTGACTCTGTGCGACCCCAGAGACGGCAGCCCACCAGGCTCCCCCGTCCCTGGGATTCTCCAGGCAAGAACACTGGAGTGGGTTGCCATTTCCTTCTCCAATGCATGAAAGTGAAAAGTCAAAGTGAAGTCGCTCAGCCGTGTCCGACTCTTAGCGACCTCATGGACTGCAGCCTACCAGGCTCCTCCGTCCATGGGATTTTCCAGGCAAGAGTGCTGGAGTGGGGTGCCATTGCCTTCTCTGACTGTAAGCACAGGGAGCTCTATTTGATGCTCTGTAGTGACTAAAATGGGAAGAAAATCTAAAAAAGAGGGGATATATGTATACGTATAGCTGATTCACTCTGCTGTACAGCAGAAACTAAGACAACATTGTAAAGTAACTATACTCTAATAAAATTTTTTAAAAAAAGAATAAAGAAGCCTATAGGGCTTTCCTGGTGGCTCAGTGGTAAAGAATCTGCCTGCCAATGCAGGGGACACAGGTTTGACCCCTGGTCCGGGAATATCCCATAAGAACTAAGCCCGTGCGCCACAACTACTGAAGCCTGCACTCTAGAGCCCTTGCTCTGCAGCAAGAGAAGCCACCACAGGGAGAAGCCTGGGCACCACAACTAGAGAGCAGGCCCTGCTCGCCTCAACTAAGGAAAAGCCTGTGCACAGCAACAGAGACCCAGCACAGCCAAAAACAAACAAATAAATAAAATGATTTGTTCAAAAAGAAGAAGCCCATGTCTCTTTCTGGCCTGGCTCAATGCTTGTCCCACGAATAGATGACCGTGATCCCGAGGAGGCGCACCCCGCATCCCCACCCACCTGTGCGTAGCGCCCGCTGCAGATGGCGCCTCTCCAGTCCGGAACGTTGATGCAGTCTGGGTGCCGGACCAGCCAGTTGTCGTCCTTGGTGAGGTAGGAGCCGGGGTACTCAGACACGGAGCCGTCCACATCGTGGAACACTGATGTCTTATCCCCGTCCATGTCCAGCTGGTTGAACCAGGGCCCGGGCTCCCCAAAGAAAACTCTGGAAGTAATCTGAACAGAAACCAGGAAAGTGAGGCTGGACCAGAAGGTGGAGGGTTGGGGGTAGTGGCCATCAGCGGGCCAGGGTGAAGTTCCCGATTTCGTTCCCGATTTCTGCTGATGCTACCAACCAGCCAATGCAGAGAGGCTCCGGGGTAGTGCAGGAAACCACATGGCTGACCCTTCAGACGGAGCCAGAAAGACAGCCAAACGTCTGCTGTGCTTCGGCCCTCAGGCCAGCATGCGGTTTTGGCCTCTACTCACTGGAGGGCTGGCTGCTGTGTGCAACCCCAGAGAGTACTATGACACGTGGCTCAAAGACTGAAGGCGGCGGGGAGGTGGGCAGAGGAGTGTGTGTGTGACAGAGACAGAGAGGAAATGAGGTTGAGGTGGTGGTGAGTGTTTGCCTGAGAAAGTATTACATATATATAACACACACACACACATGTCAGGGGGATATGTGTGAGCGAGGATGTGTATGTGAGTGTGTGGGGGTGTGTGTGGGTGAGTGTACACTGTGTTGTAGGAAGGCAGTCTTTCAACATGAGCCCTTGGAGAGTTCCATGACTGAACTCTTTCAGGCCTCCAATGGCCTGAGTAAAGAAATTAAGTAACTTGAATTTCACATCTTTTCCCTCAGCTGCCAGGAACTGGGCAGACAGGCAAAGGGCAGGAGCAGGGGGAGGAGGAGGGGGAGGTCTGGGAATGCTGTAACCCAGAGAAAATGTACCCGGAGCCCTGGACCTGCCCGTCTCAGGGGCAGCCCTCCATCCTTACCACCTCAGCCCCGGCTCCTAATTTGCTGCCGCCCAGGGCCAGGAGGGCCCTGTTTATGTTTCAGTCTCCAGGAGAGATTAAACAGAGCTTCTTCTGCAAAGATTCCTTCAGAAACTGCTGGGTTTTATTTTTAGATTAATTGTGCCAACTGAAGTGGCCCAGTCACCAGACTGTAGAGGTTGAACCCAAGATCCTTGGAGGAACAGAGCCTCAGAACCCTGAGGGCAGCGGAAAGTTCCTGCCAAGGCTTGGGTGGGTTTTGCACAGGCTGAGGGCAGGCGGGCATTCACCCAGACTTGACCTGTGGGGCAACCTCCACTTGTACTTTTCCAGTTTGGCTGCAGACAGGCCTGAGACGTGGCCTGACCTGCTTGGAGGAGGATGTTCAACCCCTGTGGTGGTGGCAACGGCTCAGACTCCAGGCCCCTGGGGACTCGTGAATCACTGGCCGAGTCTGGGTTTGCTGGGAGACCTCCCCGGGTAAGGGGGGAGGCCCACTCACCGGGACATCCTCAAAGGCGATGTTGGTGACGTTGTTGTGGGGGCAGCTCTGCCAGGCGTTGTTCAGACGGAAGGCCAGGGCGCTGGTATGCCGGCCCTCCAGGGCTGCGAACTTGCGGAAAGTGCAGTTCTGGATGTTGATGGGGCCGTCATAGAACTGAATGCCTCGGATGGGAAAATTCCTGTGGAGTGAAGGGAGTCAGCTGTCAGGCTGATGGCCATGTCGGGCTGCCATGTTGTTGCACCCTCCAAGGTGGATGGTAATGATGGGTAAATCATTCCTCATTCCTACTCCACCTCCCCAAACTGCCCCTATAACACAACATGATTGATTCATTAATTCATTCACTAAGAAAGCATTTATGGATACAGTATGCATGCATCTGTGCTCAGTTGTATCCGACTCTTTATGACCCCATGGACTATATAGGCTGCCAGGCTCCTCTGTCCATGGGATTCTCCAGGCAAGAATACTGGAATGGGGAGCCATTCCCTTCTCCATGGGATCTTCCTGACCCAGGCATGGAACCCACATCTCCTGCATTGCCAGGCAGATTCTTTACTGTTGAGCCACTGGTACACATGAATAAATGATTGCTGGATGAATTATTAGATGGATGGATGGATGTCTAATTGCTGGCTTGAGGTTTGGGGGATGTTCTGGACAGACATTTCTCCAAATCTTTCCATCCTATCAAGAGTCATTGGATAAATACGGTGAATATTCTTGGAGAGTGCCAATATCAATATCATGTCCCTCGGGAGAGTACAGCCATTAGTCATTATCCCCTTAGTTTTAGTTGCTATAACAATTTAATTAGATTAATCCCCAGATGAGTTTCCTCTCTGTGAGTAAGCCTTTTGATGGACAGGGTGCTGGGTTTGGGAAACAAGGGAGAGGGAGGACACAGAACGGAAGGTGATAGTGAAATAGGAGAGTAACTTCAATGTGATTTTTCAAGCACCCTTAGAAGAGAGGGCAGGACCCAGGGGAGGGCAAGCCTGTGAGTTGGCAGAGGACCTCAAGAAAGTCCTGGTACTCAGGAGGCAGGGAAAGATGGAGTAAAAGGCAAAAGGCTTGGATCTGGAGGTAGGAGGGGCTGTGGGAGAACTAGTGACTCAGAAATTCTGCCTCGGGTCCAGCAGGGGGACACAAGATGCCGCTCTCCTTTGCCACAGACTCCTGAACAGGGTGTGGAAAACACAGGCCTATGATGGCTGAGCTGATCCATCTTGGGCCTGGCCCCGAATCTAGACTTGCTCATTCTTCAAGCCTGATTTTTATGCTTTTACTGGTATCTCTACTTCAGGGGGTCTTCCCTGGTGGCTCAGTGGTAAAGAATCCACATGCCAAAGCAGGAGACATGGGTTCGATCCCTGGGAGGGAAAGATCCCCTGGAGAAGGGAATGGCAACACACTCCAGTATTCTTGCCTGAGAAATTCCACAGACAGAGGAGGCTGGCGGGCTACGGTCCATGGGGCTGCAAAGAGTTGGACATGACTGAGCAACTAAACAACAGCAACAACTACTTTGGGCCAGGACCCTCTCTTTCCACAGTAAACATAAAGCAGGAAGGGCAGAGAAAGGAAAACAAAGCAGAAAAGGGGGTCTGTCCATGGGGAGAGGCCACATTTCAGCTGTCCCCATCTCCAGAGCTGGGGTCCCCTCATCCAGACATGTTCCTCCAAGGAAGGGCCTGGTCATGCCAGTCTTGGCAACGTGCCTTCAGGACACCGTGTGCCAAGGACTTCTGGTATTTCTGTATCTTTCTGTTTGTAATTGATTAATGTCATCGCCTTGAATCGTGTTCTCATGGAGCAGCTCTGTGCATCTTTCCATTTAAGGTATTTTAGGGGCAGCCCATTCTGACTAGCTCTATATTTAAACTATGTGCTTACTTTACACTGGGACCCCAACCCAGTCCTATATAGGAGGGATCCCCCACGATTCGGTCTGCATAGTCTGGGCTCCTGCTCTCAAATGCAGTTGGAGGAACCTGCCCGAGTCTGACCAAGCTGTCAGGCTTCCATAAACAAACTCACCTCTGGAAGTCATCAGGACATTCTGGCCCTGGGAGGCTGGGAACCCTCAGTGTGGAAACCCAAATATGCAGACCCAGAGTTGCTTGTAAAAATGATCTGAAGGGATTGCTACATCGCTTAGGCTAGACAGAAACAAGGGCTTCTAGATCGCTCATGCCCAAGGAGACTGTGGGTCTATCCTCACAGTCTTTTCAAAGATGCCCATCCCTCTAGGGCTGGGGGCTTAGGCCTGGGTCCCACCTGTAGGAGCAGGAAGGATAAATTCCTGAGAAAAAGGAGAAGGCTTGGGGCCAGGGCAGGAAGGGCCGATCTTAGCCCTCTGTTGCTTGTGGCTCAGCGGCTCGCTATCTGGCTTGAATTCACGTCTGAGCAGAAACACCATCCTCACCGCTGACTCAGCCTGCAGTTTTCCGAGGAATTAAGCAAGTCCCTCTGCTCTGCTAGCTCATCACCTCTCCAAGTCACCCCCCGCCACCGCCCCCACCACCTGGTTATCATCCAGTGATAGAGAGCCTCTAACCCCCTCCCCAGGACAGCTGTGCTACTCTGCTGTTTAACAGACCTTATGGCTAGAAAATTCTTTCACGCACAAAACCAATTCTGACTCTTAGGCACACATAGGGTGAGTTTCATCTTCTAAGTGCATGGCAGGTTGTGTGACAGCATCTCCCATGCTGTTCACCCAAGTCTGGTCCCATCTTCTGCTTGAAGATCCCTATCTCTATGTGATGTGACTGTAGGCTGGGTTGCCCTCTGAGTTACTCCTCTTCAAGTGCTTAGGGCTGACTATCCTCACACCACTGTCAGGGGTGGGTGTCAGGAGTGGGCTGTCCGAGGAGAAAGGAGGCCAGGGTCACCCATCCTGGACACTAAATTCCCAAGGATGTGGCTCAGAACCACATTATGTGTTTTGACAGCTGTGCTCTGCTGTTGACTCCCTTTCAACACAGTTTTTTGACTTCTGTCTCTCATTCTAGATTTTACCCCTCTTCTGGTTAATTGCAATTGTTTCCATGATTTCTCTGACCAGTAGAGGACAGAGGAATTCACAGTCAACAGGTAGACATCACATACTAGCATCTTTCCTTCCACTGCTGTCATTTAAGTTAAGCCACAAGTCCCTTGGACAGCAGGGAGATCAAATCAGTCAATCTTAAAGGAAATCAACCCTGAATATTCATTGGAAGGACTGATGCTGAAGCTGAAGCTCCAATACTTTGGCCACCTGACATGAAGAGCCAGTTCACTGGAAAAAGACCCTGATGCTGGGAAAGATTGAAGGCAGAAGGAGAAGGGGCAACAGAGAATGAGATGGTTGGATGGCATCACCAACTCAATGGACGTGAGTTTGAGCAAACTCCAGGAGATAGGGAAGGATAAGAGAGCCTGGTGTGCTGCAGTACATGAGGTCACAAAGAATTGGACACAACTGCATGACTGAACAACAACAGGCAGAACAAGGACGCTGCCTCATTTGCAAACCTACTGGCCTATGGGGAGGGTCCTTCCACTGTGGTCCAAGCCACCGGGACCCCAGATCCTGTTGTCCATCATCTCTGTGCCAACGTTGCCACTCTCGCCGACAAACAAGCTGTTCTTGATCTCCTGCTTGGAGCCATCATCATAGGGGAAGGTTCCACCACTGCAGAGAGAAGATGTCTGAGATGAGATGTCCGGAGACAGCATCCCATAGGAGTCAGGGGCGAGGACCACTGCTCTTACCTGGCCAAGGTCAGGCCGATGCCATTGTCAGCAAACCTGGGGACAAGAGCAGACAGTCAGACAAGAGCATCTCAGGCTTAACACACATAAAAGAGAGAGAGGTGCTATCATGCATCTAAGCCTGTTCCATGTCCCACATGCGCATTTTCAGTGAAGCCCTCACTGTACTTCCTTCTCCTCCGGGTGTGTGTGTGTGTTCATATGCTCAGCTATATCCGACTCTTTGTGACCCCATGGTCTGCAGCCTGCTGGCCTCCTCTGTCCATGGGATTCTCCAGGCAAGAATACTGGAGTGGGTAGCCATGCCCTCCTCCAGGGGACCTTTCTGACCCAGGGATCAAATTTGCATCTCTCAAGTCTCCTGCATTGGCAGGGGGGTTCATTACCACTAGCGCCACCTGGGAAGCCCATGTCTCCTTTAAATCAATCACAATAAAATGGGGAAATACACCTATTTCCCATGTATAGTTTCTGGTGTCCCTTTTATTTTGCCAAGTGGCATGTGGGATCTTAGTTCCCTGACCGGGGATCAAACCCACGTCCCATGCATTGCAAGGTAGATTCTTAACCCCTGGAATACCAGGATAGTCCATGGTCTCCCACTTTTAACACCAAAGGCAGACCAGGAGGACATTTTCCATTTCTCCTTTAGAGGAAACCCCAACTCAGCTGCCTGTCCCTCTGGTTCTTGTCCAGTGTGGCCATAGCTGTCCACAGGGACCTTCTATCAGAGCTCGGGGTTCCCTGTCTTCTTTCTCTGGGCTTGGAGTTTGATGCATTGCTATTTGAAGTTCCAGTTCAACTGCTCACCTTGCAGGAAATTCACTCAACAGAGCCTCAGTGTACTATGTCTAAGACGGAGATAAGGATTTATATCTCCGAGAAACATGGTAAGAAATAAATGTGACTAAGGATCCAGCACATAGGACGTGCCTAGAATGTGCTGGTTTCCTTTTCCTTCCTTCCTCCTGCTGACTGGTGATAGGAATGATTTTGTGACCTAGAGCCAAGCCCAGTGACTATTTGGGGATAGTCATGACCCACAGCTGCTGACATGGTGGACAGAAGCCACATGCTGCCTCTAGCAGGCTTTCTGGGCCACTGCCTGCTGCCCTTCCATGTCCCTGCCTGGCTGGGCAGCCAGAAGGTCAAACATTGGTCTGTCTGGACTCCTCTATCTTGCTCGTGTCTGTCTCCCACCCGGGTGAGGTGGGGAGGAACGTGGTCTCCATACTGTGCCCATGCCTCACCTGCAGCTGTCCAACCACACGTCCCCGCCACGCAGCCAGGCCCCGTGATCTTGGTTCTTGTAGGCGGTGAAGTGTTTGATGATGGCTGGCTCCCGGGGCTTCAGTGGGTCGGCGTCCTGGTGGGGGCTGTATCTGGAACACACCATGGGGAGGCACAGGTGACCGAGTTGTTGGGGAAGGGGTACTCTTGAACTGACTGCCCTTCTGGGTGGTGGTGAGCTTCTCTCTGCTCTCGGTGCCCAGAATACTCGGGCTAAAGAGCAATCAGCCTGCCCAGCATGGGCTCTGCAATGAGTTTTCTGAGCCTGACACCAACGTCAGAGGTCTTCTCTTCGGGCGCCAGCCCCATGCAGCCTACAGACATGTCGCTTCTCTTGTTCATCATCGCCACTGAGGACTGCTCCCCTCAACCCTGGCCCCAAGGTGGGGTCAAAGCCCCAGAGAAAGTTCAGACAACCAGTCCTAACCCTGGCACTTGATGCAGACCAGGAAGGGGAGTCTGAGGTGCCCTGCTCTCTACTCCCCAGGGAGTAACCTTGACCTCGTGCCTTTTCTGGGCTGCTACATCTTAGCCACCAGATGGAGTGCTGAGCCTGGATGTTCCTGACATCCAGGCCAGCAAAAGTCTTCCACGGGGAGCATCCTGTCACTGGTGTTGCCTACTCTCGACAGAGAGCAAGCACCTTGGTCTGTTCAAAGGGTACAGATTTTCCTAACTACCCCGAGGTTTGGACAGCCCATTTTAAAAGCAGCTCCTGGCCTTGGGCTGCGCTCCAGATGTATGTATAGGTACAACCTCAATGTTTCTTCCTATTAAATTGATGGCAAAATTCCTCCCTTCTTTTCTCTTCTCTTCACCTTTTATATCCCAGCCCTGTTAACTTATTAAAAAGCAGGTATTGGATTTTGCTGATTTTTCTAGAAACCTCTTGAAATTTCTTTTTCCTTACAACTGCTAAGGCCTTGACCCTGACTCAGATTTGGCCCCACTCAGTTTTTCCCATAAAGTACCTCCAGTAGCTAGCTCCATGGACACAGAACGTGCCGAAAGATACTTGAAGGATGAATGAGTGAGTGGATGAAGGGAGTAGGGCTGAGTCCAGAAGTTCCTGTGGAGTGCATGGACTCCCCAGGGTTGATTACCTGGCAGAGATGATGGAGAGGAAGGGCCGCTTGTCCTTGGCAGAGGCCTGGGTGGTTTTGACCCCGTTGTCTATGATCATGCCAGCCTGGGGAGAGGGAACATTTAGGGACACATTATTGTGGACCACAGGCTGCAGGCATCTTCTCACACCCAGCCTCACAGTGTACTCTTGAATGCTCCAGTAAAACCAGCTTTGTTCTCAGACTGTATTAATAGAGATAGGGGGGTCTGCAGTGAGGGAGGTGAAGAACATGGATTGCTCTGCACGGCTCAAGTCAAATCTGGAATAAGGTGCTGTTGCTGAGGTATAGATGAGGATGCCAAGGTTTAGATGGGGTTAAGTATTTTGTCCAAGGACATATAGCTAAGTCCATTACCAGAATTCACACTGCTTTGGGCAGTTATAAGCCCAGGTCCCAAATTAAAGATAATAGATATGCTGTCTTGGGAAATGTGTCTGCAGTGATGCAAAGAAAATGCTGACCTTAAGCTTTGTCTTTACCTTGGAGCAGGGATCTTTGATCCTCCCCCAGTTTTGTCTCAGTTTTTGTCTGACTCAAGGAAAAAAATCTCACTTTCTTATTTGGCCCCCAAGGTGTCCAGTTTGTCAGCCACAGGTGAGCGTGAGTCTGGGCAGCTGAACAAGGCTGTCCAGGGTAGCTCTGTCCAGTCTACCCTCAGGGCTGGATTCCCTCAGCCTGTTAGGAAGGTTTGAATGCATCATCTCCTCTTTATATAACTGAGGACGCTGGCTACTGTGATCTTCAGCTGGCGTGTAATTAAGCAGTGGGGAGGTGAATGAGTCAGGAGAAGTGGGGCTCCATCCTCAGCACTTCCCTCATGAGTGTGACCTTGGGTAAATCCCGTCACCTCTGGGGCTTCAGTTGCAGCCTCTGTAAGATGGGCTGATGACACTGAGGTCCTGCTGTGAGGACCAAGTAGGACAGGCCAGGTGAAGAGCCCGGGGCAGAGCCCTCACACGGTGACATGGGGCCAGAGCTCACTGGGAGCCAGCACCATGCGCAGGGCCCCTCCCTGGCTCAGGCCCCAGAATCCATCCAGCTCAAGGGTCCTCTTTGTCCCCTTCCCTCCCTGCCACCTTCCTCAGGGCCTGTCCCTCCCTCTGTGCCCAGGAGTCCTGGCTACCCTCTTCCCTCGAGTATTCCTCTCCTTTCCAACCTCCCCCAACATCAGGGTCCTGTGTGGCCCAGCCCCTGCTCATGGGGAGGCTTCTCGAGGAAGGAGTAGTGACAAGCGGCCAACAGTTGTCTCTCCACAGCTCCTCTTCCCCCACAGAGATGTGCTCCCTAAGCCTGTTCTGCAGAGAGATGGCTCTCCTAGGCCTGCAGCAGCCTCAGAAAAACCCACCTGGAGCTTGTGCTAATTCCCTCACCTCTGTCCAGGTGGCACTGTTACCCTCCCTGCCTCCACTCTCTATCCAGGGAAGCTCGTCTTTCTTGGCTTCTAGGACATGACACTGCCCAGGGTCCTCCCTCTGCCCACATGGCCTTGCCCTCCTCTCAGGACCCCTTTCCCCACCCCACCTCCCAGAAGCACAGGGCTGTTCTGAGATGATTTCTTTACACTTCTCTCTAGTTGAATCTCTTCTTTTGACCCTGAATGCATCCATTCCCCGCTAAGGGTCTCAGTTTCCTCCATCGGCACCACTAGGAAGAGGACCAGAAGACCAGCCTTGACATTCCAGACTCTTTCTGTAGACGCGCTGTTCCTGAATCCTCAAGGCCACCTCTGACCCCACTGCAGCAGCTCCGGTCCCAGCCCTGCTCCCAGGCTCCATTCCTGAGTGACCATGGCTCTGGTCTTGATGTTGTCCTTGTTGGGGGTCCTGGGCACCCTTGAGACCCCAGTCCCTTCCCCAGCACCTTGCTTGGGGCTGGACTGACAGAACTGTTGTTGTTCATTTGCTAAGTAAATAAACTCTTTGAGGCTCCATGGACTGCAGCCCGCCAGGCTCCTCTGTCCATGGGATTTCCCAGGCAAGAACACTGGAGTGGGGTGCCATTTCCTTACACACGGAACTACTGATGAGTAAATGAAGATGACAGGAAAATTCTGTTTCCACTTGCCTCTTTAGTGCTGTATACCAATGGAAACAAAGTGAACAGAGGAAAGGATGCTGATGCTGCCTCAATCTTTTCTCCAGGACCGGGTACTTAACTCCTTTAGCTCATAGGACCTGGCTTTTCACACTTATCACTGCTCCCATCCCCACCATGTGTGCTGCAAAGTCAAACTCAGGTGCCCCAAGCAGGGGCCGCCAGGAGGAGCAGCCTGAGTGGTGGTGCTTCCTGCCTCTCCTTTTGGTTCCGACCAGTTGCCAGGTGGAGGCCAAGGCAGGAAGAGCCCCAGGAGAGCCTTGCTAAGGACAGCCAGGACCAGAAGGCCATGGAAGGCCTCTTTGTGTCCTTCAAGTCCAAGGCTAGGAGTGCACTTGCTCCCGGCTGTCACCAGAGGCAGTTTGGGCTCTAACCCCGTGCGGGCCTAGGAAGACTGACCAATGGGCTGGCGGGGAGGCGCAGTCTGGAAGCACTTACCCGATAGTTGGAGTGTGCTCGGTTGTTAAGGAATTTCCCCAGTGGAATGTGCTCTGAATAGCCCGGGGAGTACATGCCGGCCGAGGGGCCTGTTGGGACGTGGTGAAAAATGAACCAGAATCCAGTTTCCTGGTGGAGGAGGACACAGGGGGAAAGGCACAGAATTCAGCACCAGGGAGCTTCTTGTGGGGGTAACTGTATGGCCCAGACTTGGGGTGAGCCTAGTGCTATCACCTAAACGGCCCCACCCCCAAACACACCTGCAGGAAACAGTGAAAAGTATGAGGCAAATATATTTTGTGGGCGCGCGGGGTGGAGTGGGGTGGGAGTTCCATGCTGACTGTTAAAACCCTTCGTGGGGTCCTACTGTATCAGCCATGGGAAACAAATGGCTGGATTTCAGAGCGACCTTGGGGTCCATCGCCATCCCTTCTCCCAACACAGAACACGAGGGTTGCCTGAGCTTCTTTATTAGCTTTTCCCTTTTATTCTGCAGACATGGAAGCTGAGGCCCAGAGACAGCAGCTGACCTGCTTAGGACCCCCAGGAAGGTAAGCAGTACAGAGGGTTGGGTCAGAGGCAGGCAGGGTAGACAGAAGGCCATATTTGGACCCTCTGCCTGTCCCCGCTTGACCTTCCATCCCAACAGCTGGTAGGTCATAGCACAAATCTCATAGGGTTGATACAAGGTTGATAAATTACTGGAGTTTATGGGATTTCCCTGGTGGTTCAGAGGTTAAGACTCTGCCCTCCCAATGCAGGGAGCACAGATCCAATCCTTGGATGGGTAACTAAGATCCCACATGCTGCATGATGTGGCCAAAAATAAATAAAAATAAATAAATTTGAACACACAGCAACACAAAATAATTTTTTTAATTATTAAAATTTTAAATTATTTTAAATTATTATTAAAGTGTGAAAACAATTTTAAGTTATTGGAGCTTAGAACACTGATACGCCAGGCATCTAACAATGAGTTATTGATCACATTAGCTATGATTATCAGTGTGACAAAGGGCCAGAGGCATCATTAAAACCGAGTCCACCTGGACTTCCCTGGTGGTCCAGTGGTTAAGAATCCGCCTGCCAATGCAGGAGACACAGATTTGATTCCTGGTCTGGGAGCTAAGATCCCACATGCTTCAGGGCAACTAAACCTCTGTGCCACAACTATCTAGAGCCTGTGTCCTGCAATAAGAGAAGTCACTGCAATGAGAAGCCCTCACACCACAGCTAGAGAAAGCCCATGCACAGCAATGAAGACCCACTGCAGCCAAAACTAGAAAAAGAAAACCAAGTCCATCTGCTTCCCCAGCTGGCCCTTCCCTCCTCACTCTGCTCCTGTCTGTGTAGATGTCTAGACTGGGGCTCAAGGCATACATATTCCATATGCTGGACCTGGCCATTTCCTCTCCCCCAGCCCCACCCAAGGCAGGGATGTTTCTGCTCACCTCGGATCCCGCAGCAGCACAGTTTATGAGGTTGTTGTTGGGATTGGCCATCCAGAAGGTAGACACAGCACTGTGGGCAGGGGCAGAGATGGAGCGGCATCAGACAGAGGGCCACTGGCTCCCCTTCTGCCGCCGGGGTGGAGGGGTGCCCCAGGTCAAGGGCTCTAATGAAGTTTCGAGGAGCCTCTTAGCAGTGATTTGAGAAGCTCTTGATTTGTTGATCTGAAGCCTAATTTTCTCGTTAAAGTGGTGTGCATTTACACCCCTAACATGCTCAGAATTTGAATGGAGTCTGGCTCTTGATGGTAGAAGCAAGTTTGTGGGTTAAATCTGAGATGGATCCTAGAATAAATGGAAATAAGGGGAACCCAGGAAAGTGGCTGTTTCTAAGGGAGAGACCCTGGACTCAGAAGGGTGATCGCATAGGAAGCTCTGTTTCTCTGTCTCTCTGACTGTCTCTCTCTGACTCTCTCTGTCTCTCTCTCTCTGACTATTTCGGTCTCCGACTTTGTTCTGACTCATGTCCAGAAGCACACTGGGCAGCTGGTACCCATGTGTACAGGCTGTGGGTGCCGAGGTGGCAGCCTGCTTCCTCTCCTCAAAGGAGCCCTGTGTGTCACCCGGAAAAACCCAAGGATGAGAACAGTGGTCTCTCTGGACAAGACTGATGCCTGGGAGGCCCAGTGAGAAGGGAGAATAGAAAACACACTGTACCTGAGCAGCTGAGAGCCTCAGGTGGTTAAGGCTGCAAGGTCCGAGCCACACAGGAGCCCAGGACTGAGGAGTCACAGGCTGGGTGGGAAGTTGCGTGAGGGAGATGCTTACTTGCAGTCCTGCCGGGGCTTGGGGATGTACCCCGGGTAGGAGTCCTCCGTGATCGTCTTGCACATCTTGCTGTCGCGGTCAGAGGGGAGGAGGGTTCCAGACTTGACGAGGAGGCCGAGACAGTGGTCAAAGGTGTTGCGCTCTTCCGGCCCATCTTCCGTGAAGAAGCAGTGGCCCAAAGAGTTATAGCCTACAACATCCTTGACCTGCCGGGGTCAAGACAGGGGACAGGTCACCCAGCATCACCACTCATTTGCTCATTCATCCATTCCACACACACGCACAGCCTCAGGTGCCACCAGGCTCTGAGAGGGGCACTGGGCATTTGAAGATGGACCAGACATGGGTGTTGGGCTTGGGGAGGGTGGGTCAGGCAACAGAGCTGGACTTTAAAGTCCCTTCCAGCTGGGGTGTTGTGACCGAGGCTTTTCCTGGGGTGGGGAAAAGGACGAGAGGTTAGAATTGGCCGAAGAGGAGACTGTGGACGAGGTCCTGTGAGCCTAACCTGGTGAGGACACAGCGAGTACAGTGCTTACGAGGACTTAGAGGATTTCACCAAGAGGTCCCCCAGAAACGGCGGTGGGGAGAGTGCCACCTGGGGACAGCACCTGAGCCAGGCCAGGTGGGCTTATCGTAGTAAGACTGGCTCCTCACTCTGCCCTCATCCATCGACCCAAGCGAGCTTTGAAGCCCACAATCCATATCAAGCCTCATTTGCAGAAAGCCAAAAAGGTTCGCAAACTCCAGCTCTTCAATATCCTTCTTGGAATCACAGAGTCAGGGGGCTAAGCCTAGAAACCACTTGAAAACATGGAGAGGCCTAGGGTACAGTCTCTCAGACAAGTCTTTCAAGCTCTTTCCAGCACACTCTCCCCACTTCACAATGAAGGAGTCCAGCTCCAGGATCTCCAAGGCCCCTCTGGGTCTGAATCTCAATGAACCTCTGAGAGCTAGAGGGTCCTCAGAGGGCCTCTGGGCAGAGCTGTACCATCTTGACTCTGCTCACCAGCATCCCTGACAAATTGGCATCCTGGTTCAGTTGAATGGCCCAGACGAGATACTGGCTATCTCCCAAGGTGCCCTGTCCACAGTGGGGTGTGAGGATGGCAGGAAACACCTCACTACCTTGACTGAGATCTTCCATCTCCATCCCTGCCCCCGGGTCCTGACTGCCCAATGACATCACCCAACCAGGGAAACTCTTGCTCCCCTAAGACATCATTCAATGACATCTTCAACCTGATGCTGCAATAGGCCCTGGAAAAAATTCATCTATCACCCCCAAACAACTCCCCCTCCAGCACTGCTACCATTCAAGAGGTAATCCTGTATATTATGGGATGTTCAGCAACATCACTGGCCCCTACCCACTAGATGCCAGCAGAACCTTCTCAGCTGTGACAACCAGAAATATCTCCAGACATTCATTTCCAAGTATCCTATTGGGATAGGCTTCCCCAGTGATTCAGATGGTACAGAATCCACCTGCAATGCAGAAGACATGGGTTTGATCCCTGCATTGGGAAGATCCCCTGGAGAAGAAAATGGCAACTGACTCCAGTATTCATGCCTGGAGAATCCCATGGACAGAGGAGCCAGACGGGCCACAGTCCAAGGAGTCAAACAGTCGAACATGACTTAGCGACTAAACAACAATTCCATTGGGAAAGGGAAGTGACAAAATTGCCCCTGCCTGAGAAGCACTAATCCAGGGTAAACACCTCACTTCCCTCCGAAGTCTCTTTTACGATAAATCTTACCTACTCCCCCAACTCCCACGCAGCCCTGCTCTAGAAGCATCCAGAACTAGGACCCTTCATGTCCCAGCACTGGCCTGGGTGCTTATACCTTTTAATCTTGCTGAAATCTTACATAATTCAATAATGATATTTTTTCTTTTAGAGATGAGGAAAATGAGACTGAGAAAGGTTGAGTGATTTGCCCAAGGTCATGCAACCCACATGTGTGAAACCAGGGCTGAAACCCCAGTTTTCTGTGTCCATTCACCTGTAAGGGTGGGTCACAAGCACAGCTGCCCTGTGCCAGGCAAGCTGTCTGTTCTCTCAAACAAGTATCACCTCCTTGATCTTTGATAATAGGCAAGGGCGTGGTCTTGAATGCTATTCAGTCCCTCAATAATGAGTCCCTCATTTTAGCCAATACCAAGGTCATGCAATGGGACTGCTTCCTTTCCTCCTAGTGAGCAATGCAAGTTTCTTATAAATAGCCTGGGCAGACAAGCCTGGGAGGAAGAGGTGAGAAAGCATGGGCTGCTCATCCTGGCAGGGACACCTGAGAGCGAGTTTAATGCCTTCACTTTACAGAGGAGGACACTGAGGCCAGAGGAGGGCGGTGGAGCCATGTTCAGACCCGGGCCTCCTGCCTGCCGCCCACAGTTCCTCTTAAGTCCCATACACCCAGTTGCCCGTTGTCTGGATCATACTTTGGTTGTCATCCTTTGAATCCGAGTGAATAATGAATACATTCTTATTCTAACAAATGCCTGAAAAAGAAATTCCCTCCTCTTGAGTTGTGCTCTGGAGAGAAAAATCCTTATTGAAAGGAATAAAAATAACTCCTATTTGCTGGGTGTGAAATACTTTGTATATATTATCTCATCCAATTCTCATCCAAACTACTATTCCCTTTCGACCAATGACACCGAGACTTAGAAAGTTGCCCAAGTCCCTTCTCTTGCAAGGACGGATGGAGACTCACTTCTCCATCTGTCTGATCTAAACTTTGTGTATGAACCAGTTCTCAACAGCACCAGAGAAAAAAACACTCCTGTCTTGTGTTGCATTTCTTTCTTTTCTTTAGGAGTGGGGTGAAGTAGCATATAGAGTTAAGAGAGCAATGTGATAAGGTAGAAGAAAGCCCTGGGCTGGGAGTGGAAGACACAGGTTCAACTTTGGCTTCACCACAGACTTGCTGTGTGATTTGTGAGTGTCCTTAGGGAGACTTTTGAAATCCCTTCCAGCCCTAACGCTGGATGACTGTTCTTCCTTAGAACAGTTCCTAGAATTAAGACACTTGAACTGTGGTATGGCTTGAGATGGGTACATATAGACAGATGACAGATAGATATGTAGGTAGATAGATAGATAGATATTGTTGTCCCGTCTCTCAGTCGTGTCTGACTCTGTGACCCCATGGGCTGCAGCATGCCAGGTTTCCCTGTCCTTCACTCAAACTCATGTTCATCGAGTCGGTGATGCCATCCAACCACCTCATCTTCTGTCACCCCCTTCTCCTCCTGCCCTCAATCTTCCCTGCATCAGGGTCTTTTTCAGTGAGTCGGCTCTTTGCTTCAGGTGGTTAAAGTACTGGAGCTTCAGCTTCAGCATCAGCCCTTCCAAGGAGTATCCAGGGTTGATTTCCTGTAGGATTGACTGGTTTGATCTCCTTGCAGTCCAAGGGGCTCTCAGATAGACAGCAAGGAGCTGGATAAATAGACACACACACATGGACATGTGGTGTACCCACCGAATCCTCATGTTTGCTATCCGGAGGAAATGTGTACACTCCTGGCCATTCTCTTGCCCAAACTGCATTTTCCCTTTGTTCTTCTGGATAGCTTCCCTCATGATTAAGATCATGAAAGTGATTCCTGACAGCCATTTTAAGTCTTCCAACTGTTGTGGAGTCTAGGCATGAGATTTTGAGGGGTAAAATTCCTCAGCTCTTAGGAACTGCTTCAGTTAGAATGACCATGTAGTTTATTGTCTCAACCAGGACATTTTTGAGAGTGAAAGTGGGAACTATTAATACCAATTAACTATCAACTATTAAATATAATTAATAATTATTGAGTTAATAATTATATTAACATAACTACTAATTAACTATTATTTATTAGTAATTAATTTAGGGACAACAGGTGTAAATTGGAACTGTTTGATGCAAATCAGGGCATAGGGTCACCCCAACTATGAAGACTTCCTCCTGCAACCTGCATACAGTATGAAAAGGAAATGACTGAAACAAATACAAATAGGGGGAGTGGATGGGATGCACTGGGAGAGTGGGATTGACAAATAAATACTACTATGTATAAAACAGATTCATGCTGATATATGGCAAAACCATCACAATATTGTACAGTAATTATCCTGCAATTAAAACCAATTAATTAATTTAAAAAAACAGATAACTAATGAGAACCTACTGCATAGCTCAGGGAACTCTACTCAGTGCTCTGTGGTGATCTAAATGAGAAGGAAATTCAAAACAGAGGGGACATATGTGTATGTATAGCTGATTCACTTTGCTGTATAGCAGAAACGAACACAACATTGTAAACCAACTATACGCCAATAAAAATTAATTTAAAATATAAAACAAATTCAAACAGAATTTTTTGTATACCTGATTCTGCCTTCTAGGGTAAGTATGATATAATTCGTCTTAGAGAGAAACTTGGCCATAAGTATGACCTTATTAAAAGGAAGACTGTAATTTCTGAGCTTTTGCCATTTCTGCCTCCTCTTTTTTTTTTTTTTTGAGCTGCTAAGGAAAAGAGCTTTGGAGTAGGCGGTGATTTGTTTTGCAGCCTGTGTTAATGAGCTTTTGAAAATGCAAATATAAGTTGGAAAAGGAAACCGAGAACTCAGTCATTCTGCCTAATGAGGAAAAGAGTGAGTTTCTAAGGAGGCCCGGGACAGGTGGGGGAGGGCACTGCAGAACCTCCACAACCAGGTAGAGGGAAGGAGGGCTTGAGAAGAAAAACCAGTCTCTCCATTTCCAGTTGATGTCTGTGCTGATCTGTGATGCACACTCCTCAACACCCCACCTCAGCCCATCTCCTTCCCACTCTGCCAGGAGAAGCCCTAGCCTCTGAACCTTTGGGGAAAAACAGGGCCAAGGGTCTGTTTTCTTCATTTGGGCTCAGGAGGGAAGGAGAGATGAGAGCAGCTCATGAATCAAGAAATGAGTAAGGGACTTCCCTGGTGGTCCAGTGGTTAAGAATCTGCCTGCCAGTGCATGAGCCACGAGTTTGATTCCTTATTCAGGGAGATCCCACTTCCCCTGGCTTCTCCAGTTTTCGTCTCCATGGAGATGCCCCCTTGCAGCACTGCCCTGATAGAAGCCCCTGACAGCGGCCCTCCAGCCCCACCCACAGCACTTTCCGTGCTCTGACCACCCCTACTCCACGTGAGTCTGTTTCCCACACGAGGCTTAGAGGGGGTGAGCAACTTGCCCAAGGTCCATAGCTCACCACCTGTGGACCAAGCCCGTTTAGGCTATGCCCCCAAACCCATGCTGTCCCCTTTATACTGATGAGTGGCCCTGCTAGGAGAATTTACTATAATGTACTAGGAAGTGGTGGGCATGGTGTAAACCAGAGTAAAGCCCACCTTGGGGCAGGGGTGCTATGACTTTGCCCCAGTCCATTGTGGCCAGGCAGGAATGTGGGTCTAGCGTTGCCAATTCAGCCTACTTCTCAAAGGAAGCCAAGAATCCAAGATTTTATGTGAAATCTCTCCATTTTCAAGTGATGAAAACTCATTCAACTGTTTCTTTAAACACTTAAGCCAAAAAACACACATCTGGCCACTGGGTTCAGTTTGCTGGGTGCCATTTTGTGACATCCGGTTTAAAAGTTCACAGAGGATGTGAGTTTGGTCCATTGAAAGAAAGTTCCATTTCATGAAAAATTATCAAATATTTCTCTAAACATGATACAAGCCAAACAAAACACAAACTGGATTCAGCATGCAGGTGCCATTTTGTAACATCCAGCTTTAAAATTATGGAGGATGTAAGCTGAGTTCACTTAAAGAAGGATCAACTGAGTGTAAAAATTATCTGTGCAAATCAGGACAAGCCACACACACACACACACACACACACACACACACACACACACACACCAACTTACTAATGAAGGCATTTCCCCCAGTGCTTATTGCTCTGAAGACACTTGGTTCAACAGAAGAAAAGGGGAAAGGCCCCTCTCCTGCCACCGCTGCAAGCCTGTCAGGCAGGCTTGGCATGACCCCTGCCTCATTTGCAGTTAAACAGATTCATCATGACACACAGTCATGGAATGATCCTTGGGCAAACCAAGGAGCAGAAGAGCTAGACTCCCTGTGACCACTGAGTGCTCACCCATCTCTGTAGCTTGGTGCCCTTTAGCAAGGATACACCCTTATTTTCTCCTTTTTTGGTGGGTTACCTCTTCTCAATTGATATTGTTCTCAAATCTGAGCCAAGGATGGTTCCACACCCAATGGCCAGGGACCAAGTGACTAGATCTAAAACATCCAACCATTGCTAACGATCCCTGGGCCCAGCAGTAAGCAGACTGGCATCAGGGAGGGAAATGAAGGAGATGAAGGGGCTCTGGATCCCTTGCTGCCCTGGGAAGAAAGTGCTTACCAACAAGCCATTGGAGCCGTGGACAGTGACACAGCGGGAGAATGTGTGATGGATGGAGAGATCCTTGACATACGTGGGCGGGTCGTAGCCCCCCTTTTCATCCACGTCTCCTGCCAGGTGGAAGTGGATTGGGTACTGACCAATCAGCTGCTGGCCCATGTGCTTCAGCTCCACGCCCTCCAGGTGTGCGGCCTTGAATCCCAGTGCAAACTGAGAGAGCAGAGCCCAGAGTCAGAAGGGGTCCATGGGGTTGCTCCCTGATCCCCCTCGCTGGTGCCCACATTTCAGAAATGCACATACACATGTTGTCCTCAGAATGTTTCACTGAGCCCCACCTCAGGGACTCAGTAAATCAAAGACATTCTCTGCAAATGGATTGAGATGCCTGACTCTTCCTACCTCACTGGAGACAGGGTGCTGCTGATAATATAGTGATGTGCAGGGCAACGGATTGTGTGGGATCAAGAGGTGCAGCGGGAATGTGCAGTGGCTGAGGTTTGCCTCAACCTTCTTTTCCTGCCTCCTAAGCTACTGAGCATAATGAGAAAAGGGTAACCCTGAGATAACCTGGGGGACGCTAGCAAGAAGTGTGCCCTAGGAGGGTTAGGGAGTCCAAGAGAGAATGGACCCTGGAGCAGTAACAGCCCAAGTTGTGGTCCACCATCTGAGGCCCTCTCCTGGCTGGGGGAAGGGAAAGCTGAGCTTGGGGTCTTCATCAGCCCGTGACTCTAGTAGTGTGTGTGTGAGCTGTAGGGTGTTCCACACTCTTATGTCATAGTACACTCAGAGCCATTCCTACACATTTCAGAGGACCCACTTGATTGCAATGAATGTCTATACTCCAGGAACTCACCATGAAAGCACAGTTCAAAAACAACTCCTGCCCCAGGTTGAGCTCTGCTAACTTCTACTAGGGAAGGATGACTTCAGGACATGCTAACCATTCCTTCCAAAAACAGGTTAGGGTTAAATGCCCCTTAAATGCCCCTTCTTTTATAAAGTCCTCAGGGTTAACTAATGAAGAAAGGGAATGAAAGCCATGATTGAAAATTGAAAACCATGAAAGCAGGAAGCACAATGTGATGGGTGCCACGTGCCTGGGGAGTAGGAGATGTTCCTTGTCATCTCTCTCATCCACAAGTACTGACAGATGGAATTGCACACCAGTGGATAATACACAAGACTCCTCCAGCTTCCAGAGAGTACCCCTCTCTTGATCCTACCCCTTGCCTCCCAATCCCTTCCCTACTAAGCACCCCTACCCCCAGGATGGCATCATGCAAATCCTCCTGGTTGGGTTGACAGACTCTGCCAGGTAGATTCGTCATACCTTGATGTGGCCCCCAAAGGTGTCGAAGTCAAAGAAGTTGCAGAGGTGGTTGCTGTAGGGGTAGCACTCGGCCTCCATCTCCCCCATCACCACGATGTTCCGGCTCAGGAGTCCCACCTCAGCACGCATGTCCACACCGTCAATCTCCTCCCCGATGTGCAGGTACATCGGCTTGCCTAGGGCAGAAGAAGGGAAGCAGGGAGCATCAGAGGTGCTGCCTGAATCTACTGTGCCCAGGACCCACCAGGTGCTTTCACTGCTTCTGTGGTACCTGGGGTTGTCCATGACCCTGACCCCCATTTTATAGAAGAATGAAGCCCAGGGAGATGAAATTACTTGCCTGGATGAAGAGCCAGACATAAATGCTCACATCTGAAGCCCATGGTAGACATGGCTATTTGTCCCCTAATTCCTACCCTCTTTCTGCTTATCAGTACTAGAAACTTCTATTTTAGCTGATGCAAGACTCCCCGGGACAACCATACTCCCTAGCCTCCCTGCAGGTTAGCGTGGTCAGAGGCAATGTGTGCACTGTGCAGGTGGCTCCCGCTCTCCCCTGGGGCTGAGATGTGGGCGCTGGTGGTGGGCCATCCTTGCCTATGTGAGAATATACCCTGGAGATGGCACAGCAACCAGAAGGAAGAAACCTGGGCTGTGGATGATCCCTCAGAACTCACGCCCTAGACTGCCTACCAGTTGGGTTTCTTACAGACACAAGACAAACCCCCTCTTCAAAGCCGCTGTGGTAAAGCCTAGCATGCTGCAGTCCATGGGGTTGCAAAGAGTCGGACTAGACTGAGAGACTGAACAACAACAAAAACAATAGGCTGCCTTTAAATTTAGCTCGTCCCTGAGACTGCTGACCTGGCTCCTAGGTGCTGTCTCTTTCTTCTGAGGATGTAATTATAGACAGCAACAGTCTCTTGTGCTGATTTGCAGCCCGAACCATACCACGGACACTGCTTGGCTTTCACTGTGACCTTGACTAGAGCAGCAGGGCACAGAGCTCAGCCCCTCGATACCACTGGTGCCCACATGCAAAGGCTGTGGTTGTACTGAGCCCCGAGTTGCACCCACTTGACAGTAACCTCACCCTGCCCTCTCATCCAGGGGGAGGGCTGGCTCCTCTGTCCAGTCCTTCACCTAGCTCACATCCCGTGGGTGGGTCTATACTTTTTCAAAGGATGTTTATTGCCTTGGATTTCTGCAGACTCAGGGAGGCGGTGGTTTCTTTGAAGCATCTCAGTTCAAGATGCGAGACCAGTGCCTGGCAAAGCTGAGAAAATATTCCCCTTGGAATTGGTATTCGCCTCCTCTGGCTACAGAAACAACTGACCACAAATTTAGTGGTTTAAGACAACAGAAATTTCTTATTCTTTTTTGGTCATGCCATGTGGCATGTGAGATCTTAGTCCCCCAACCAGGGATGAAACTCATGCCCGATGCAGTGGAAGCACGGAGTCCTAACCACTGGACTGTCAGGGAAATCCAAAGACAACAGAAATGTCTGACAGTCCTGGAGTTCAGAAGTTCAAAATCCATTCCACCAGGTTACAGTCAGAAGTCGACAGTGCTGGTTCTGTTGGGAGGCTCCAGGAAGAGTTCGCTCCTGGCCTTTTGCAGATCCAGACAGTGGTCAATGTTCCTGGGTTGCTGTTCAGTCACTCAGTCGTGTCTGATTCTTTGTGACCCCCTGGACTGCAACACGCCAGGCTTCCCTGCCTTTCACTATCTCCTGGAATTTGCTCAAGCTCATGTCCATTGAGTTGGTGATGTCATTCAATCATCTCATCCTCATCGACTTCTTCTGCCTTCAATCTTTCCCTCCGATTCTGACATTCCTATATCTCTCTTTTAAGGACCATTTTGGGCTTCCCTGGTGGCTCGGTGGTAAAGAATCCACCTCCAATGCAAGAGACGTGGGTTCAGGCTCTGGCCTGGGGAAGATACCACATGCTGCGGACCAACTAAGCCCGTGTTTCACACCTACTGAGCCTGGGCTCTAGAGGCACTGCTGCTGCCAAGTCACTTCAGTCGTGTCCGACTCTGTGTGACCCCATAGACGGCAGCCCACCAGGCTCCCCCATCCCTGGGATTCTCCGGGCAAGAACACTGGAGTGGGTTGCCATTTCCTTCTCCAATGCATGAAAGTGAAAAGTGAAAGTGAAGTCGCTCAGTCGTGTCCGACCCTCAGCGACCCCATGGATTGCAGCCTACCAGGCTCCTCTGTCCATGGGATTCTCTGGGCAGGAGTACTGGAGTGGGGTGCCATTGCCTTCTCAGAGGCGGGAAAACTGCAACTACTGAGCCCAAGTGCTGTAACTACTGAAGCCCACACACCCGAGAACCCATGCTCCGCAACAAAAGAAGCCACTGCAATAAGAAGCTTCTGCATTGCAACTGCAACTAGAGAGTTGCCCTGCTCACCACAACTAGAGAAAAGCTCATGCAGCAATGAAGACCCAGCACAGCCAAAATTAATAACTAAATACTTTAAGGACCCTTTTGATTTCACCAAGCCCACCCAGATAATCCAGGCTTACCTCCCATCTCATGAGCCTTAACTTAAGGACATCAACCAAGTCCCTTCTGCCACCAAGGTAATATTCGCACACAGCTCCAAGGAGCACAGCATCCTGCCCAGCCGCCCGCAGGATGAACAGAGTAAAACCCAGACTCTTGTGGGCTTATCCACCATCACTCCCTCACAGCCCTTTCTGCTCCAGCCAGACCTCACCACCCATCCTACCCACAGCGAGCCTCTGCTTTTTACATCTTAGAGATTTTACCTAAGCTGCTCTCTCTGGCCAGGACAGCCTCCTCCCTTTGTCCATGAAGCAAATCACTTTGTTCCTCATGATCTAGCTCCTTTTCAGTGAAGTCTTCCCTGACCATCCTCAACGTCAGCCTTCACATCTTGGGGTCCCCACAGCGCTCGACAGAGCCAAGAAACCAGGCCATGCATCCCCAGGTTTCCAACCACCCCTCAGAGTGTATGCATTTCAGAGTTCAGGGGGCTCCTCTCAATTTGTCAGCATCCACTTTAAAATATGGTGTGTCCAGGGACTTCCCTGGTTGTCCAGTGGTTAAGACTCTGTGCTTCCAATACAGGGGGAGCAGGTTAGAGTCAGGGAACTAAGATCCCACATCTTGAGTGGCGTGGCCAAAAAAAAAAAAATGATGTGGAGACAGTATGGGAACAAGAGGTTTCTGTTCCTGGGGGTGGCCAGAGGGCCCTCCTCAGGAATTCAGTCTCAACACAACTGGAGGGGAGAGACAGTGGATGGGGAGGACTGTGGCTCAGGAGCCAGGCTGTCCGGGTCAGAATCTGACTCAGATCATTGCTGTGGATCCCTGAACACGTCATTTAAGCTTCCTGAACCTCAGACTCCTTATCTATACAATGGAGACAATCATAGCACACATCTCCAAACGCAGAGATAGTTGTGAAATGAATTAATCCAGGGAATGTGCCCGGAACAGCCCTGGGCACATGGTAGGGGGCTAGTGCTCCCACCATTGGCTTCACGCTTATGATGGGAGTTCATAGAAAGTAGGTTTGATAGCTTTCTCGGTTCCATGGGCTGGGGTGGAGGGGTGGAGGAGGGAAAGAAGCCAGGGGTAGGGGGGACTTCCAGGTGGATGGAGGCACTCTGTTGATTAGAGTCCTGGGACCAGAGATGGGAAGACAGACTGAGAGCTGGGAGAAGTCTCCAGTCCCACCGCCTCCTCCCCCGCCTGCAGTGGGGCTTCCCTATCAGGGCTCTGACAGACCTCATGGCTGCTTTATCTGCCCTGCCGCTGTGTTCACAGGCCACTCCCAGGCCGTGATGCCAGGGAAGCTGTGCACTCTGCTTTCTCAGCATCCTGTCCTGTCTGCAGAATTCTCCCAGCTGGCCTCCACCCACCCTCCCTTCCTTCTCTAAGCTCTGATACAGGAAGGCCAAAGGTAGGGGGTATTGAGAGCGGGGGTGGAGCGGTTGGGCTGGGGTGTGGGGTAAAGCAGGCAGGCATGGCCAAGCCGGATTTGTCTCAAATAATCCAGAAGGGCTGTGAGCACAGACGAGGGGTGGGAAAGGCGTGGGGTGTAGAGGGACCCACACAGGAACAAAACTCTGACCTTTCTGAGTGCTCACCCTACGGCTGGTTCTACAATACCCCTTCTCTGCAGCACAGTCATGGCACAGGACACTCTGGGCTCAAGAGAAAAACGAACATCGAGGATCTTCCACTCTGCGCATGTGGTTCCCGACCTAGCATGATCCAGGGCTTCTGGGGGAGGGGGCAGTGGGGCCTGCCCTTCTCAGACCATGGGGACAAGCCCAGAGGGACTTGGGCTGGAGGGTCCCGGAGAGGCAGATTTAAGCTATAGCGTGCCCTAGATTCCGCCTCCTGTCTAGTCATCTTTGAGTGAAGATGCTGAGAGAACACACAGCCTTCGAACTTGAGAGCTCTGACTCTGAATCTTGGCTCATATCCTCCAAGAAGACTTGCTGGGTCTACAACAGCAGCAATCCCCAGAAAGTTCTGAGATGAAGGGCATGCTCTACTCCGTGTCAGCTACTGGCCCTGGTGGTCACTGAACTCTTAAAATCTGGCTAGTATGACTGAGGAATGGAATTTCCTTTTTAAAATTAATTTTAATTACATTTATATAGCCATAAATGGTTGGTGGCTACCATAGTGGAAAGCATTAGTCTAGACATTTAATTTCCATGAAGAAATGAAGAAGATGTTTCCTCATCTGGGTCATGGAGAAAACAGTAGCCTTCACCTTTTTATGCTATCATCGAGAGTGAGAAAGATGGTTCCTGTAAAGTGTTTAGCATATTGTAGGAAACTCAAAAAATGTTAATACTAATTAACAGTAGTATTACTTAAAAGTGTGTGTGTGTGTGATATTGGGTGGGTACAAGCAAAGTGGGAAGTGGAGAATGAAAACAGGGTAGAAAATTGAAGACATTTTCCACTGCCATGTCAGGAGGTGTTGAGAATCGCACTGTGGTTGGCAAAACTTGGAAATATTTTTTTTTAGATGATTCACACGTTTTCATGACTTTGTTATCCCCATCTGTTTCCCATCAGAAAAGCCTTAAAATGCAAAAAGTCCTGTTTACTGGAATTTGGGGGCAGTGAGGAAAGAGGAGCCAGGAAGGCTGCACCCCACTCTGCAGCCAGCCTGGGGAGGAGGACACTGATCGGTAACTGGGTGGCGGCACCATTTTGGAAAAGAACAAAGCAGCTGGAGTCCCTGCTCCATGTCACCAGGGAATGTACAGCCAGAGAATGGGCTTGGAACCGAAGAGGAGAAATGAAGGCCTCCCCAGGACAGACAGACAGACACATACACACACCTTACCTGGGACTTTTCTCACTGGGGGTGCTGTTTTCACAAAAGCCCTAAAGCTTCTGAACAAGATGGTCCCACCCTTGCTTAAGGGGGCACGGGGGAGGCTGGGTTGTGGGACTTGGAGATACAGACATGGGCAGTCATGAACCAAAGGAGCTTGGAGGGTCCTGACGTGGGGGTACGCTCCTCTCTACTCACTCTTTCCTCCTTGGTCTTCCCAGGACCCGGAGCAGCCCTGAACAGTCTTCAAGAAGCTGCTAGAACCACTGGTCAGACACTGCCACCTGGAGCCACGCTGGATCATTTACCCCTGAACCATGCTGTGGGGCGAGGCAGAAGTGCCCTCATATCACATGGTTCCCTTTCTCAAGGTCACTCATGGCACTACCTGCTGTCCTGTTAGGTCTTGTTCGTGTTGAAATCTCCCTCCAGGCCTAGAGGTGCCCAGCACTGAGGTGCAGATGGGGGCTGTGTGAACAGACCAGGACTCTTCCAGGGGTGCTCCTTCTTCTCCCTCCCTGAAGGCTGGGCCTCAAAGGCAGGCTTTCACCCCCCTAGAAGCCACAAATGCAGCCCCAGAATCAGGGTCACCTCACAGAGGGCAGTGACAAAGCTCACACGTCTGAATGCCACTCCTGCCAAGCGCCCCAGAGGACTCCTGGCATCCCAGAAGGCCTGTCTGCCTCTACTGTCCTTGGGAGACACAAGTCATCCAGGGAGGACCCAAGGGTCTGGCACTCACTAGGAACTGCTTCCCTTGGTGCCATCCTGTAAGTGGGGAGCAAGGAAGTCTAAAAAGTCATTGCACTTAGAAGAAAGCCCCCAAATTCTTTCTCAAGCACACTTCCACTAGCCAAAAAGACTGTGTCAAATTTCACTTTTTGTAGTTTTGTTTCTAAGATAATAGATACTTTCAGTATGTTGGTTATACTTTCTCAATCCACAGTATTCTTCTACCCCCAGATTCTAATACTTCTCTAGGTACAATGGTCCTGTGGCAGCTGATATATTTAAAAAAATTTTTATTGGGTTATAGTTGATTTACAGTGGTGTGTTAATTTCTGCTGTACAGCAAAGTGAATCAGTTATATATATATACATATATACATACATACATACATGCCCTCTTTTTAAAACTCCTTTCCATATAGGCCGTTACAGAGGACTGAGTAGAGTTCCCTGTGCCGTATGCTGCTGCTGCTGCTAAGTTGCTTCAGTCATGTCCGACTCTGTGCAACCCCAGAGATGGCAGCCCACCAGGCTTCCCTGTCCCTGGGATTCTCCAGGCAAGAACACTGGAGTGGGTTGCCATTTCCTTCTCCAACGCATAAAAGTGAAAAGTCAAAGTGAAGTCCCTCAGTTGAGTCCGACTCTTAGCGACCCCATGGACTGCAGCCTACAAGGCTCCTCCATCCATGGGATTTTCCAGGCAAGAGTACTGGAGTGGGGTGCCATTGCCTTCTCCTATCAGTCATCTATTTTATACACAGTAATATGTATGTGTCAAGCTCAATCTCCCAATTAATCCCTCCTGCTCTTTACTCCCTGGTAACCATAAGCTTGTTCTCTACGTCAGTGACTCTATTTCTGTTTTGTAGATAAGTTCATTTGTACCTGTTTTTTAGATTCTACATATAGCAGCTGATATTTTTTAATGCCTAGTATTGATTTTCCTTTCTCTGCTAATACATCTCAGTTTTCCTCTGGGGAGTGACTGTATCCATGCAATGCAGTCTTCGAAGGACAGTTAATGATGGTGTCCTAGCCAGAGGGTAAGCATGTGAGCCATCAACCCAATCAATGCTGTCTCCTGGAAGGTAACTTTCAAGCACCATGTCCCAGGACATGCAAATAGTGATGCCTTAAGGAGGCTGCCCATGCATTCCTGCACCCCAGACCCCTGAAGCTGCCCTATTTCTGGTCTTTGTTTGCAGCATGACTGCCCAGCTTCTATTTAGCTCTCTAAGTTGAATAGTTTCTCAATTAATTTCTATGTTGTTTAAGGTGGTTGAATTGGATTCTGTCGCTTACAACCAACGACTCTAATCAATACATGACTCCCCTCCCCAAAGAATAATTGCCCTGGACTATAAACAAGGTCTCTTTTTACATCTTTGTTGTTGTTGTTTAGTCACTAACTTGTGTCCAACTCTTTGTGATCCCATGGACTGTAGCCCACCAGGCTCCTCTGTTCACGGGACTTCCCTGGCAAGAATACTAGATGGGTTGCCATTTTCTCCTCCAGGAGATCTTCCTGACCCAGGAATCAAACCCTCATCTCCTGCATTGGCAGGTGGATTCTTTACCACTGAGCCATTTGGGTAGCACCCTTTTTACCTCTAACCATCTATAATTCCAGTAACCTCACATAACATAAACAACCAGGGCATTTAAGTCAAGATTTAGGAGAAGAAGAAGGAAATGTAAAAGGTAGAGAAAGAAGACATTTACATTTTTGTGGTAAGTTAAATTATTGCTAACAAATATACACTCCCTCCCCTCTGTTTTAATGGGAGAAATAGAGTTCCCCGTTCATGTTGAGCTGGACCATATTATCTATTGGAAGGTAGGTGTGAGAGGGTTCAAGTTTGGAGCTCAGGCAGGCCTTAGGAGTCCTCCTGTGATTCTGTTCACTTCTCCGCCATGAACAATAATATGTCCTTGGGAAGAATGAGAACTGACCCAAACCCAACCCTTGGAGTCAAGTTTAGTCTAGAAAAGCTGAACCCTACATAGCCTATAGATGCATCAGTAAGAAATAAAAGTTTGCTATGAAATTTTAAGAAATTTTTGTTGTTGTTGTTATGCAGCATTATCATGGCTATAGCTGACTGATACAAATTTGTTTTTATTTCAGTCAACTTTAAGCCTAGCAATTTTCAGTTTCATCTAGCCTAGGAAGGGGTAAGCAAATGTCCTACCTGCTACTTTGACCTGGTTGGGGGCACAGGTTCTGCAGGGGAGCACCTGGAACTCTTCTGCCTGGTACATGGAGTAATCGGTACTGGCAACAACCAGGGTGTCCCCAGGCTTCCACGACTGTACATTGTCTTCCAGATGCAGGATGGTGCTGTTCACGTTGGTGTCGATGGTGACGGTGAGTTTGGGCCTCACTATAACCCAAAATAGGAGACACTGAGAGATAAACCTTTGCTCCTGGCAAACTTCCACCTCTTCCCTTACCCTCCCTAAATCAGTAAATGCCAGGTTTGCCTATCCAAAACCCAAATCACCAGGCTCGCCCCGAACCAGTCTTGGTATGGTTTTTTTTTTTTTTTTTAGTCATCAAAAAACCCTACCAGAACAGAGCCATTCATTAGCTCTGGGCAGGGGAATTTTCCACTAACTCCTTAGCTGGAGTTAAATGGGGCTGTCTCTCCACACCCACTTTGCAAAAGATGTAAAACAAATATAGTTTCTCTCAACTATTATTTACAGTAGCTGTCAGCCTCCCCTTCCAAAAAACTCCCATCCCTAATGACTGCCTTCTGGAGATGGCCAAGTGCCCTCAAGAAGAAACCGACCATTTCCAACCCCTGCTAACAAGCACCTCGGGAACTGGGTTTAAAATAATAGCATCCAGAGAGGCCATGGGCTACGTATCTCTGTGGGGGCGGGCTGCAGGAAGGTCAGCTCCGTCCACGGAACCCTGGTTGCCTTGAATAGGCCCTTCCCCTTCCTGAAAGGCGTATGGGCAGGGTGGGGCTCCACTGGCTCCTGCCAACTCCGAAGACCCTCCCACGGTTCCTGTGTCATAGAAGGGCTCTCCATCGAGAACTTGGCAGGAGCGCCATGTCACTGAGATGCCCGGAGGTGGCTGACCCCGCCGCCCAAACTCGCAGTGGATAGCTGCCAGCTGGAGGAACCGAGCCACGGAGGCAAGAGTGTCCCCAGTAAGGGGCTGCTTACCAGGCTTTCCGCACAGGAACCGCACACGGTAGCTCTGGCAGGCTTGGCCCCGGTCGTAGCACACAAACCTGTAATCCTGGCCTCTTTTATAGACAACCTCAGTGGTGAGGTTGACTCCATCCAGTGTAGTGGCCTGGGAATGGCACAGAAATTACAAAGTCATTTCTCGTTGTAAAGAAGGAAGGTGATGATTAATGTTACAAACATATACTCACAAGTCTAAAATTGCTGCTGCGAAACTTATTTACAATGGCCTTTAGACTATTATTCTAATGTTTCCCCTTCTCTATTCTGTTATAAGAAGGGCAGCATGAAGTCACAGGGTGGATAAAAATCTTGCCTGGGGTCCCACCATATTTGGTATCCAAACCAGTGAGTGACTACACTGGGGAACAGTTTACAGAGTGTTTATCACCACCACATGCTTTTTTAAGAGCTGGGCGGGCTGCTTTCTACTCTCCCCAATCCAGAGGTCCACAGTGGCCAACATTTACTGAAGACTCATTGGATCAACCTGCTGGTGCCCAAATGTGACTCCATATCCTGTGGGGAGTCTTTAAAAATACTCTTGCTGGGGCTTCTCTGGTGATCCAGTGGTTAAGAATCCGCCTGCCCATGCAGGGGACATGGGTTTGATCCCTGGTCTGGGAAGATCCTCGGAGCAACTAAGCCTGTGTACCACAACTACTGAGTCTGTGCTCTAGAGGCGGTGAGACGCAACTACTGAGCCCATGTGCTGCAACCACTGAAGCCTGAGTGCCTAGAGCCTGTGCTTGGCAGCAAGAGAAGCCACCAAAATGAGTAGCCTGCACACCACAAGTAGAGTAGCTCCCACTCACTGCAACTAGAGAAAGCCGATGCAGCAGCAAAGACCCAGTGCAGCCACCAAAAAAAAAAAAAAAGTGCTCACACTCAGGCTCCATCCTCAGAGTCTTGGATTTGATTGTGTCCAGGGTACAACCTGGACAAGAGAACTTTGAAAGACTGCCCCAGGTGATTCCAATGGGAAGTTAAGTTTGAGAACCCTTTTTGTAGTTATGGAGCTCCATACATTTTTTTTCAATTTGTTTTTTATTTTTTGGCCTCACTGTGCACCACATGAAATCTTAGTTCCCTGACGAGGGAATGAACCCTCACTCCCTGCCTTGGAAATGCAGAATCTTAACCACTGGGGGCCACTAGGGAAGTCCCTGAATTCTGTACATTATTAACATACATTATTGCATTCCCTCTTCCTGGCTCTGAGGTCTATGAGGTTGATGCTGGTTTTAAGGATCTGGAAACATACTCAGAGAGGCTGGGTAACTTGCCCAGCATCACACAGCTGGTAAGAGGCAGGGCCAGAATCTGAATCTGCACTCATCCAGTGACAGAGCGGTGCCTCGCAGCCCCTCGCGCTGCTGTTCTTACTGCGTTCAGTGTCTGTCTCCTACCAGGGGGGTGGTGGGCTCTGGAAGGGCCAGGGATTGCTTCTTCCCTGATCTCAGCATCCAATCCAAGGCCAGGCACGCAGCAGAGTCTCAGCTGATGGCAGCTCCAAGGCCAGGTAGAGAATCTTAGGAGTGGGTTCAGAGGAGGGCACGGTCCCTGCCAGCTGGGGCTCACCCCGGAGCCGGAGTGTGTCTGCACCACGACAGTGGCTGTCATCAGAGACTTGCAATTTAGAGCAAGGGCCGCAGCTGTTGTCCTTTTTGGCACAAAGACCAAAGGGACCAGGGCTAGGCAAATAGGAAAGCGAAGTATAGCCCATCTAAAAAAAGGGGGGGGGGCAGCAGATATTCATTGTCTGTGGTTTGGGAGGAGAGCTGTGGAAATTTGAGTTTAGCCAGAATAAAAATTCAGGCCTTTCCATAGGCCACATGCTCACAGTCCTTATCTGGGGTGGTTCCTGCAGCAGAGAGGCAGGCACTGCCGACTCACCCTTAGAGGAAATCACAAAGGCTCACAGGGATTTAGGTGCAAGTTCAAGGTCACCTGACTGTCAAGCCCACTCCTCTGACTCCCAGATCTTTCCCCCTGAGGCCAGCATGTTTTTCAGTAGGATATCCCTGAATATTGAGAACTGAGCCTAAAAACATCATGCCGGGGAGCTGGACATTTTTTAAGGTACAACATCCAACAAAAATTTCAAGAAAACCTCTATTCAATTTTATTGCTTTTATTTTTCTCCCTTATAAATCATAAGAATGACCTCAGTTTTGGACAAGAAGAGTAAAAAGGGCTTTCCCACTGTTCAGTGAACTTGATCTTCACTTTAAGTAGACACAATGTGATTGTTATTCTTGATAATAATTATAAAATAACTAGCAATATCATAGGCTTCCCTGGTGGCTCAGTGGTAAAGAATCCGCCTGCCAATGCAGGCAGGCGATGCAGGTTTGATCCCTGGTCTGGGAATATCCCCTAGAGAAGGAAATGGTAACCCACTCCAGTGTTCTTGCCTGGGAAATCCCATGGACAGAGGAGTCTGGCAGGCTACAGTCCTTGGGGTCACAAAAGAGTCAGGCACAAGTTAGCAACTAAACAAGCAATATCATAATAAATAATAATATAAACAATTTTAAAATAATAAAAGAAAATTATGGGCACTCGCTGTAGGTCAGAAGCTTCATGTATTGCTGCATTAAATCCACAAAATAATCCCATGAAGGAACAATTATTATCTCCATTTTGCTTAGGAGGAAATTGAGACACTAAATTAAATCAGCTTGACTGATAGATATGGCCAAGATTGCTAGTGAGGAACCCAGGGTGCAACATTTAAGGCAGCACTCTCTCTCCAGGGTCACGTGAGTGCAGAGTTGGCACCTGGGAGGCAGCGCCACCTTAAATTTGGTGTTTTGGGCACCTCACAGGTCCCAAAGGACATGTGAGTCCATTAGATTCCACAGGCCTTGAAAGGCAGGTGAGTTTTAAGAAAGAAGGTGGGAAGCAAGGAGATTTCAGCCCAGGAGAATCATCAGAAGGGTGAGGACATGGGAACTGGGGACTATTGTTTTGGGGTTTGATTTTGCAGAATCACAAATGATCAGATGTTGAAAAACTTTCCCTGAGTTGAGGTCAACTGTGCTAGTCTTAACTATTTCCAACTATTTTTCTTTACAACTCACCATCCTGCCCAGGTGACAAATGTTCTAACACCCCCTCCCCTCCAAAGGATTTGACGGCAGGTATCTCAGGGACCTCTTGTACGGGGCCCTTGGGGTGATCAGAGGTGGCAAGTGACCCCAGTAACCTGTGATTTTCCATGGTGGCAAAAATAGGCACCTGGGCATTTCAGTTTTGTCTCAGTCTCTCTGGTGGGTCAATTAACTTGGGCATTTAGCTCGTGGCAGATGTGTCTCACACTCTATTGATGAAGAGAATGAAATCTTGCTTCTCTCACCTGTGGTAAACATAGCATAAGCCTGGTTTTGCTTTTTTGACTTCAGAAAAACTCAGAGTATCTTCTACCTCATTGCCTCTGATGACTATGAAGAAATGGGTTGATGGCGAGAAAGGAGGTGAGCCTGACATTTTCAGGACAGAGCACTTCCTGTTTCTTTTATTTCTTAATTTGTACTGGAGTATAGTTGTCTTACTATGTTGTGTTAGTTTCTGCTGTTCAGCAAAGTAAATGGGCCCTGCAGTGTGGTGGCAGCCTAGTGGTTACAGAGTATGGGGTTGGTCCCCATGGAAGGTCTGGGATTATTGAGTTGGTGAGCAGTCATGTTGGTGTTTAGTCACTAAGTCATGTTCGACTCTTTTCAACCCCTCGGACTATAGCCCACCAGGCTCCTCTGTCCATGGGATTTTCCAGGCAAGAATACTGGAGTGGGTTGCCATTTCCTTCTCCAGGAGATCTTCCTGATCCAGGGATAGAACCTGAGTCTTCTGCAGTGCAGGCAGATTCTTTACCACTGAGCCACCTGGGACATGAGCAGTCACACACTATTATATGTATGACATATGGGAAAAATACATATTTTCACTGGTTTCCTCTGCTCTCTCCAAGCCTTCAGTAAAGTTTTACAGACTGAGCCTGGGATTAGTGGTGCTTTGACACTCTCTGGGAAGAGTCCATATCAGCTCGGATCAAAGTTCCTGAGAGTAAGAAATGCCTAAGGAAAGCTATTTTCCTGGCATGGAGAAGTGGTCTTCTCAACAACAGTGGTCTGGAGCCAGACAGCTGGCAGAGCAAACACTGGGAGGGATTTGCAGAGCATGGACACATTCCTCGAGGATTTCCAGAAATGCTTGGGGAGGGAGCAGCCCTGGTATAAGACTGGACTTCCTGTAGCCAAGTGAACTGGAGGAATCCAACTGGGGCTCTCTCAGAATTAGAGCTGGAACGTGCAGGGTTTCAAGAAAAAAAATTAAAGTTAAATCTGAGAAGTATGTGCTTTGAGGGAGTCAGCGCTTTTTGATTCTCTTGGACCAAGAAGAGTCTATAACGTGTAACGGAATCTGGGTAAATCCTTCTCAACCACACTGGAGCCATGTGAACAGACAGCCTTGGCCAAACAATAAGAAAGGTTTCCCTGGCCTTTGCTGACCGCAGAACCGACTGTCCTCTCTTGGAAAAGTGGTCCCTTGTCCTGCAGTCCCTCTATATTGCAAGGCAGAGGGCGGAAGTCAAGCCTTAGGGGTGGAGGGATATGGAGGAGTGAAAATAGTCAGATGATCTGGGACCTGAGGTTAGATAAACTGAGAAAAGGTGGTGTACAAATGTTGCTATTTTTATTGGCTGAAAGAAGATAAAATGGGCAGAGACGGTCTTCCTGAAATGACTCTAAATTCTCGTGTGTGTGTGTGTGTGTGTGTGTGTGTGTGTGCTCAGTTATGTTGGACACTTTGCAACCCTGTGGACTGTAGCCTGTCAGGCTCCTCTGTCCGTGGGATTCTCCAGGCAAGAATACGGGAGTGGGTCGCCATGCCCTCCTCCAAGGGTTCTTCCCAACCCAGGGATCTAAACCTTATCTCTTGCGTTTCCTGCACTGGCAGGAGGATTCTTCACCACTGAGCCATCTGGGAAGCCAAATGCTCTATCAGACATTTAAGTGGCCCCAAATCTTGTTTTGGAAGAAGACCAGGCATAAGGAAATAAACTCCATTTTCTTGCCTATGTCTCTGTCTTTCCTATTCTCCCTTGAGCTCTCAAGCTCACCAGCTGAGCCACTGAGGTGTGAGAGCTGCCCATTTGTGCCACACTTTCATGATGGAGCCAGCTGAGACAGCCTAGGTCCTCTTTGCTCGGTCAATCAGTTGTGTCCGACTCTTTGTGACCTCCTGAACTGTAGCCTGCCAGTCTCCTCTGTTCATGAGATTCTTCAGGCAAGAATGCTGCAGTGGGTTGCCATTTCTTAATCTAGGTGATCTTTCTGACTCAGGGATTGAAGCCACATCTTTTGCATCTCCTGCCTTGGCAGGTGGGTTCTTTACTACTAGCACCACCTGGGAAGCCCAGGTCCCTTTTGAACAGAGTTAACTCCAAGTGAAGATCCCAAGCAAATACTGTCCATTCTGTGAAGGCTGACTTTCACTAAGTGGAGAACAAGGCTGTAGGTGTTCTCCACCTGGGCTGGTCTCAGCCTGCACCTGAATTCCAGCTACACCCTGTGAACTTGAAGCCCTAAAAGAAATGAAGGGTGCGTGAAGCCGAGAAAGTCAAACACTCCCCTCACTGGGCACCCTCACCCATAGCTGAAGATGCAGGTTGAGGAGACAGAACAGGAACTTTTCAGCAGGACCCAGAAGAGAATCTGAATCCTGGCTTTGAAAGTCATGGGGGGAGGCCTGGAGCAGACAATCAGCTTCCAGGTCAGTCTTTAAAATGAGAACGCTATTCTCTGGCACTACGGACATCACAGGAGGGCCATGAGACTCACACCACTCAGATAGTAAGATAGTTTGTGATCTACAGCATCTTCTTCAAGACAAAGCCTTGATAACTTCTTGGTTACCTGTATATCAATGGGGCGATTGCAGATTTTCCCTGGATGAGTGACCCCGAGGTCTGAAATTTTCTCTCCACCTTTTGTGTAAGATACTTGGTCATGTTCGAACCACTCTGTCCACTCCACATCTGGGCAGAAAGCAAAGATCAGGGTCAGGCAAGCAGGGCGCTGAGACTGGCCATGCTGGGTGCAGCCTCCGTGTACCCTCGGCTCAGTGGGAATCAAATACCATATGTCCAGGCTCTTACCAGGCTTGTAATCCATCTGCCAACCTCCCCACCACCCCCAACTTTTCATTGCAAGTTCCTCTTATTGAATATCTTATTTTATAAAAGCAACAGGTATTCTTCATTATTGCCAAAAGGAGAAAGATGAGATCCAGCCATGAACCCATTGTCTGAGGGTGCTCGTGAAGAGTGTTGCTTTCCATGCCACCCCCCATGTCCCTGTGTGTGAGCTCCTTGAAGGCTGGGTCCTACTGCTGTCTGTGTTTCCCTGTCAGTGCCATCACCTGGCACAGAAGAGGCATTCCGTGAAAGGGCACATCCCTCTGGGTTATTCCCCACTGAGCCCAGATTAAAGACCACCCTCAGCTGCCAACTGAGTTAACACTGAAGCCGTCAAGCGGTCTTACTGGTGGAAAGAAAAATTCTCCTTCTGCAAAGTCCCGACTTTTTATCCCACTGTGGAATTTTACCAAGGGGTCCCAAGCTCCTCACCTTGAACCCACTCGCTGGATGAGGAGACGTTGAAAAGCTCACCGTGCTCTGTCCGGAAGAGTTTGAACACCCGGGCAGCAGCAGAGCCATGGTGTCCTATCAAAGAGGAGATGGGAGGAATCAGCAACCACACAGACCCCCGAATTAAGAAAGATGTGATGCTAAGGCAGAGAAAGCCCCCTGCACACATAGATCTTGAACCACTTCTTCATCTTACTGTTTTGTTTTTTTTTTTTTGGCCACAAGGCATAGCATGTGGGATCTTCGTTTCCTAACCAGGGATGGAACCCATGCCCCCTGCAGTGAAAGCACAGACCACTAACCACTAGACTGCCAGGGAAGTCCTCAAAGCATCTTTTTAGATCAAAATATTACTCCTGCTGGTTCTGACCCAGTTCTCATCTTTCCTGTGTCACTTGCTTGGGATTAAACGGATGATGATCTCTTTGCAAATGTAAACATTATCTTAGTGATCAGCCTTAAACCAATATGGACTTTTGCCACTCACGTAACCTGGCCATTAAGCAGCTAGTCACTCAACAGTGTGTTGGGAGATGGATCAGCCACATTTTGGGGAAGGAGAAGGGTGTTTGTTTGGTCATGTGCAATTTTTGCGATCCCATGGACTGTAGTTCGCCAGCCTCCTCTGTCTATGGGATTCTCCAGGTAAGAATACTGGAGTGGGTTAGCATGCTTTCCTCCAGGGAATCTTCCCAGCCCAGGGATCAAACCTGTGTCTCTTATGTCTCCTGTAATTCTCTACCACTGCACCATCTGGGAGGAGAGTGGTTCCAAGAGCCCCTGAGCCTATTGGTCAGAAAAACCCAGGGGGGAATGGCCTTTCACCATTTATTACCATGATACTCGATGTGGTCTTCGACGGAAGAAGAGGGATTTCCTTTCACAGTTAGGAAACTCCAAGGGTGTCTGAAAAAAAGACAACAACAAAAAGTAAAGTTTTCACCTGTCTGAGCCTGTACTGGAGGCAGAGTTAACATAGTGTCATAGTGAGGCTGTTTGGGGAAATGAGTTCCCGGGCTGGGCTTCCCTTTTCCAAAAGAACAAGAGCCTTTCTCAGCAAGCCCTGGCTTTCCTAACCATTTGAAAGGCCATCTGACCAGCCTGATGTTTGTGGATCCTGAGCCTCTGCAACTCCATTCTGGCAGTAGATGGGGCATGAATCACAAACAAACAAGCCCATAGACCCACATACCACTTGCCAAGCTCAATGAGGTCCTGAAGCAAGTGCTCTGAGTCCTTCAGGAAAATAAGGAGACATGCTCCAAGGGAGAAAGGTTATTTCTCTCCCAAGTCAAGCTTGAGGAAAACTGGGCAGATGTGTCTGAGTCCCCAGCAATCAGCACTGGGCCTTGGGAAGGAAAGAGATGTTTTTTTTTCATGAGGAGCGAAGGAGGAAAAAGAAGTGGTCTGATTTTGGAAAGTTGTACACTCTTCTTCTTTCCATCGAAATGTGCACTGCTCTAAGGCAGGGAGGTTTTCTTATCCATCTTTATCCAACCTCTAATACCTAAGCCAGCCTCTCTCTTACTATGAGTTATCAATAGCTCATATTTGTTTGATTATTTTTGTTTTGATCTCATCTTCAGATCAAAGGTTGGGGTTCATTGAAGTTGGGGATTAGACTGTGTCACACTTGTTTAAAAATCTTTCAATGCCTACTTTCTTGGATAAAGAGCAAGCTTCTTGGCACTGAGCAAAAAGCCATCCTGTGCCCACCTTGCCAACTTCATCTCTCTTCCTTCCCCTTCTTGTTCTTTCACACATCATCATCAATTCTTTTATGTCTGCCTTTCCTTGAGAGCTCAAGACTTCCCGCAAGACCTCATGACTTCCTGTAAGAACTCAGTAGGACTAGTCCCTTCCTGGTGCTTTATTTCAATTTCTGCTCAATAATCACTCCCTGGATGAACTGGGTCTAAGTTTCAGATCTTCTGCTGACTTTAAGGGCTCTGAGTTTCTCATTCAAAGTGGGTCTATATACAAATGAAGGGTAACAATGTAATTCCCGTCTATGTATCTCCTTTATTCATAGAACATATTAAGAGCACCCATCCTGAGCACTGAAGAATTAATGCCTTCAAACTATGGTGTTGGAGAAGACTCTTGAGAGTCCTTTGGACAGCAAGGAGATCAAACCAGTCAATCTTAAAGGAAATCAACCCTGAATATTCACTGGGAGGGCTGATGCTGAAACTCCAATACTTTGGCCTCCTGATGCAAAGAGCCGACTCATTGGAAAAGACCCCGATGCTGGGAAAGATTGAGGGCAGGAAGAGAAGGAGGCAACAGAGGATGAGATGGTTAGATGGCATCACCAACTCAATGGGCATGAGTCTGAGCAAACTCCAGGAGATAGTGGAAGACAGGGAAGGAAGATAAGCAACAGAAAAGGGAAAATATCAACTTCAGATCACATGGATGTCTAGAGAGGACCCACATGCCTCTCCTCCACTTTTCCTATTACTCCTACACCACCAATTCAAATCAACAGATAGGTCAAGAGCTGGAGGCACATTTAGCATCCCCAAAGCTTGTTTCCCTATCTCTGACACTGATCCCTTTTTTAAAAAGTAATAATACCCAAATAAGTTTACTGAACAAACCACATTCTCCCTCACTGAATTGATATAACCTATGTCATACATTGGGGCTTCCCTGGTGGCTCAGCAGGTAAAGAACTGCCTGCAAGGCAGGAGATATAGGAGATGTAGGTTCAATCACTAGATAAGGAAGATCCCCTAGAGGAGGAAATGGCAACCCACTCCAGTATTCTTGCCTAGACAATCCCATGGATAGAGGAGCTTGGCATGCTGCAGTCCATAGGGTCACAAAGAATCGGACACAACTGAGCGACTGAACAACAACAATCCTTTCCATGGCTCTTGAGAAGAGTTGCTAGTGTTCATTGAGTTTTACTCTGTGCCACCCACAGTGGCAAATACTTTGCTCATATCATCACCTTCACCTTCCCCAGAGTCCTCTGAGCTGACTCCTGAAATATCCCATTTTACACATGATGGGGACAGTTCAAAGAGAGGGTGAGTCACTTGCGTGCCATCACCTAGGAGGAGGTCCAGCCCAGACTGAAGATTCAGGACAAATTGGATGCCAGATCTTGGCCCTTCTTCTGCTGAGGCCATATGTAGCCAGTCTCTTTGTGGTTCTACCTCTTGGTGTAGATGAACAAACTGGCCTTTTGGCTTATATGACAATGAAATAGCAATGCCCTCAGTTTTTATCAACAAAGGAGCTTTGCAATACTACAGTGTCATTGTCATCTTTGGCTGCTCAAGTTTCCTGCCCAAATCCTTCCAGAGGGAGTTGCCCATGGGCAGGTGGAAAACGCACCCTGGAACCCGGAGCCCTGCTCCTGCCCGGGGGGGCTCCACCCAATCAGTAAAATTGCTTTGCTCAGAGCCCAGGAAAGCCTCTGGCCTGCCCCCATCTTGCCCATCATCTGCAGAGCCGAAGGACAGGGCGTCTCTATCTCCAACAGCCACGGGAAAGATGATCTCAACTTTCCGCTAAACCAAGATCTGATTCAACACGATTCAAAGGTGTGGCTACTGTCGGATAAACCATAATGCATTTATCTTCATGCCAAAGCGTGCACACCGCCAGAATCAGGCATGACGCTGCAAACCCAGGCAAACAAAACTCGTTCTGGAGCACATCAAAGTGCCCCTTCTGCTGGGAGGATCTTGGCAGGGCAGAGGCACTTCATGTAGTCTCTAAACAGATGTCTGCCAACCCCAAGGCACGTTATGATCCCTTCGCCAAAGGAAAGGAAAATGATCATTCATTGTACATCTGAGGCATAGCTCTTACCTTCAGTAGATACTCAATTAATATTTAGTAAGTGACTGAATGAAGAGTATACATACACAGAGAGCTTTGAAGTTTGAAGAGTGGAATATGCTTGTAAGAAAAACTAGGTTCCCTTTAAAAACAAGTCATAATACATCCAATGCAGATGGATGTGTGTGCCTGCATCCTCCAGGGTCACCCTTGAGGGTCACGTGGCCCTGGGGAAACCAGGAAGGAAGTTAGGTAAAGTCTGTCTGGGCTAGCGTTGCTTTAGTGTTCTGGAGCCTAGGGAAGTGATGGAAGTGATGAAGTGATGACCGATACCTGAATCCAAGGTGTAGGAAGTGTTTGCTGCCCAGTTTGGTCATCGCCTTCCTGGCCACATCATCCAAGTTTCGAGAGCCTTCATCGTTCACAGCAACAGAAAGGATCCTGCCATCAGGCACGGCATTTAAATACTGGGCCAGACGCTCACTCTCTTTCTTGGATCTATAGGTGTCAAATCTGAAAGAGGCAGGGAGAAGGAATATTAACAGTCCTAACAGCAGTGCAAAAAGAGAGCTCTAAGCACCTACCTGTGGTAAGACAGCTAACATGCCATCCAAAATCTCAAGAGTCATGATTTTTAAAGAGAAGAGCTTTTATTACAGCAAAAAAAAAAAAAAATCATCTGAGACTTGTCAAAGGTAATCCATCCTCACACATATAAAGCAGCTATGAAATGGATCTCTCAAAAAACCTACACCGCAGGTGACAAGAGTTTACAAAGGAAAGATAAAATTTTGCTATGATCCCAGCTCTAAATATAAAGCATACTTACTAAGTATAAAGATTTTGTACAATGGCAATGAACATTCCAAAAGAATTTGTCTTGGAACTTAACAAGCAAAATAGTTCTACAGGGAATCTAGAAAAATAAACCAGCATGAATAGCCAAGATTTGAGAAAAGGAAAACAAAGGCGGTTAGGGGATGTGGGTGAGGGGATGTGTGGATGCTCAGGGGTCCTCAAACTTACTTTTAATTGTTTCCATAACCTGGTCTGACCCCACCTAGGCCCCTTCCTTCTCCACTGATCTTTCCCATGAAACGTCTGCTACAATCCTAGCATATCTCAGGGTCTCATAATCATACCACAAGCCCACTCCTGCCTTCGCTCTATCATTCTAAACTTCTCTTCAGCCAATCAAATGCTTACTACCTCCCCAGAGCTGATCTAAGTTCTTATTTCTCCAAGTAACCTTATGCAAGTAACCTCCAGGTGACCAGGTCTCAAGTGACCATAGCCTTCATTTCCGTGTGTGTTTGCTGCTGCTACTGCGCCACAAGTAATCCATATTGTACTACTTAACAAGCAGCGCTATATCTGGAGAAAACCAGAGTTCAAAAGAATGAGTGCACCCCAATGTTCTTTGCAACACTACTTACAATAGTCAGGACATGGAAGCAACCTAAATGTCTATCTACAAAGGAACGGATAAAGAAGATGTGGTACATATACACAATGGAATATTACTCAGCCATAAAAAAGGAACAAAACAACACCAGTTGCAGAGACATGGATGGACCTAGAGACTGTCGTTCAGAGTGAAGTAAGTCAGAGAGAGAAAAACAAATATCGTATTATATCACTGATATGTGGACTCTAGAAAAATGGTACAGATGAACCTATTTGCAAAACAGAAATAGAGACACAGATGTAGAGAACTAATATATGGACACCGAGGGGGGAAAAGGAGTGGGATGAACTGGGAGATTGGGATTGACAGATATACACTACAATGTATAGACTAGATAACTAATGAGAACCTACTGTATAGCACAGAGAACTCTACTCAGTGCTCTGTGTTGACCTAAATGGGAAAGAAATCCAAAAATGAGGAAATATATGTATACGTATAGCTGATTTACTTTGCTTCACAGCAGAAACTAATATAATATTGTAAAGTGACTATGAAAGTTAATAATAAAAACTAAAATAAGAATAAATTGAGTAAAATATAATAAAATTTTTAAGAAAGAAGCAGCATCCAGGAGTCAGAGCACAACTGAGTAGACCACTCTCTCTCCTCTGAAGGGAGGAGCTCTCCGATAGCCTTTGTGCCAACCAAGTGCATCCTGGTTGCGTTACCCCTGGGCTGAGGATTGCTCCACCCCAGGCCAAGCAGGTGGCTGTCACCAGGGGACCCATGGGGGCAATTTAGTGACTCAGGGTCTGGGCAGATCTGGGTTTGAATCCCAGCTCCAACACTCCCAAGCCTTGTGATGCTGAGCTCCTCTATCCAAGGGATTCTCCAGGCAAAAATACTGGAGTAGGTAGCTATTTCCCCCTCCAGAGGATCTTCCCAACCTAGGGGTCAAACCCATATTTCCTGCATTGCAGGCAGATTTTTTTTTTTTTTTTTTTAACCATCTGAGCCACCAGGGAAGTCTCTGAGCAAATTTAGTCTCACTCAACCTCAGTGCTCTCATCTGTATAACAACAGAATCACCTCCCAGGGCATTTATGAAGATTCACTTATATATGGTGGAGAAAGCGGTTAACACAGGGTTTGCACAAAGTCTAGTGATTGTATCATTGTTACTGATATTCACTGGAGGGCAAAGTGAATGGGCCAGCCTACACCATATCACAGCCAGCTCTTGCTGCCTTCCTGTGGACGCTCATGGCTCCTGCCCTGTTTTTGAGGAATTCAATATCCCCATCCTCCAGCAGCACCAGAACAGCTGTGTCTGCTTGCCCACTCCAGCTGTGCCCTTCTTCATGTCTCTTTCTCTCCAAGTGGCCTGGACTGGCCTCTGCAGGGTCTGGACAAGAAGCCCTGGGAGCTTACTGGTCAGGTCTAGCCTCTGCAGAGTCTACCAGCTCATACCCAAGCCCGGAGAGAGGACAGGGAGAAGAGACTTGCTGTTTCTGCCTCCTGAATATCTCTCCAGTCCATCCACTTCTATCGGCGCTGCTTCTACCTGAATCCTTGCCAGCGACATCTTTTGCCCAGACCATGTGGAAGCCTCTGAACCACCTCTGCTAGCTTTACTTTTTAAAAATATAATTTTATGTATTTATTTTTGGCTGTGCTGGGTCTACCTTACTGCGTGTGCTTTTTGCTAGTTGCAGGTCGCAGGGGGCTACTCTTCATTGCAGTGCACGGCTTCTCGTTGCAGGGGCTTCTCTTGTTGTTGAGCACAGGCTCTAGGGCACTCGGGCTTCAGTAGTTGCAGCACATGGGCTCAGTTGTTGCAGCTCCCGGGCTCTAGAGCAAGACTCAATAGCTGTGGTGCAAGGGCTTGGTTGCTCTGTGGCATGTGGAATCTTCCCAGACTAGGAATCAAACACGTGTCACCTGCATCGGCAGGCAGATTCTTTACCCCTGAGACACCACGGAAGTCCTGAACTTTACTTTAGCTCTCTGCAAACAATCCACTCTGTACAGAACAGCCAATTCTTTCAATTAGAAGGTATTCTTCTTTATTTTTTACTTCTTTTTTATTTATTTAATTTTGCAAATTTTTAATTGGTGGATAATTGCTTTACAAAGTTGTGTTCATTTCTGCTGTACAAAAATGCAAATCAGCCATAAGTTTATGTTAATGTATATATAAGGAATCTAGAAGAATGGTACTGATGAGCTTATTTGCAGGGCAGGAATAGAGATGCAGATGTAGAGAATGGGGAAGGAGAGGGTGGGACGAATTGAAAGAGTAGCACTGACATATATATACTCCCATATGTAAAACAGAGAGCTAGTGGGAAGCTGCTGCATAGCACAGGGGGTCAGTGTGGTGCTCTGTGATGACCTAGAGTGGTGGGATGGGGGAGGCAGAAGGGAGGCTCAAGAGGAAGGGGATAATGTAAATGTGGTGGTTTAGTCGCTAAGTTGTGTCCGTCTCTTACAACCCCATGGACTATAGCCTGCCAGGCTCCTCTGTCCATGGGATTCTCTAGGCAAGAATCCTGGAGTGAGTTCCTTCTCCATAGTTATGGCTAAATCAGATCACTTTTTTCTTAAAGTATTTTGGTGGCTTTGCATTCTACTAAGAATAAAACCCACCTCCTCACTGGGCCTCCCAGGCCGCACACCTGCCTCTGCCTGAAACTCTGACATCATTGCATGTCGTTTCCACCACTCTCTGCCCTCCCATCTCTCTGCTGGCCCTTCCGTCCTATGAGAACATCACACACTTTCTCAGCCCTGGCCCTTTGCACTTGCTGCTCTCAGTCTTGAACAATCATTCCCTGACTCAGCCTCACCCCAAAGTCCTCGGCTCAAATGTCTCTTGTTTACACCTGGCTCCCTGACCACGTGATGTAAGATGACCTTCCTGAGTTACTCTGCACCACCTATGTCTTCCCCCTAATTACCAATGATCCCAGCCTGAAACTATGCTGTGTGTACGTGTGCATACGTGTGTGTGAATGTGCCTGTTCCTGTTCAGCTCAGCTTCACAAGGAAGATGCCCCGGGAAGGAGAGACCTAACTCCTTGAGATCAAGGATTTCTGTTTTGCTCACAGCTCAGCACCCTGAGTGGCCTCTGGCTAGGACACACGTCCAGTAAGTGTGTGTTGAATGAATGAATGTGTTGATGTGAAGGCAAACCTTACCTGTCAGAATGGATGACTGTTCCTGATTTGGGGTCGATGACATGGACAATAACTCCACGGTGACCCCAGCTCCTTTCAAAAAAATAGCCTCCCTCTTCCAGGCCACCCGGGTGAAGAGTCTTGTTCAGAAATGTCCAAGAGAGCTTCTTCTGTCCATGCAACTCAAGGGTACCTCCTCTGTCGACACCAATGTATTTGAGGCCAAAGTAGGGGTCTAGCTGAATGCCATCATCAGCCCTATGAGAGAAAACGGCTCTCTGTGGTTGGCCAACATCTCTGTTTAGTGGCTGCTGAGCCCAGAGGGGATGGCACTGCTGCTGACTCCCACTGTGGCCACCGTAGAACCAATTACACCTGGTGACCGCCCAAAATCAGTAGACATAGCACGAGCAACCAAGATAGTCTCAAGCCAGAACAAAATGAGTCCAACAGGCCAAGCAGAAATACTCATCAACAGTCAACATGTTGGCACTTCTTTCCAGGTCTAAGTGCATTATATTTTGGTCCATATCAGATGTGGAATCACCTGGACAACTACTGCATACCCTGTGTATTCTTGGCTACTACTTCTGAGAACTCTCAATTGCTTGGTGATGGAGCACAGCCAGAGGCAAATGCTGCCTGGAATTTTTCTTTATCTTGTCCATCAGAGCCTATTAATAAACATTCACAGAGACTCCCTGAGCCATGACATGATTAGAAAGCAGCTGAAAGGCTGGCAGGGGTTTCTGTAACTTAAGTCCAGACCTGAGCCACAGTAAATAAAATACCTCGTGTACCTCTCCAACTCACCCAAATTGCTAGTGTCTGTCTTGCTCGTGATTGTGATCTGGCAAGATGTAATGACAATTCCTTTCTTGCACTAAAGGCTTGCTGTCTCACCTTCCTCTCTTCTATGGACAATCTCCCCTGCATCAGATCCAAGGGTGGCATGTTACCCACAGTAGCATGGGGATGTCTACCCACCTTCCATACAAAACGATGCTGAAATTGCCCTGGAAAGGGCAGAGGGCACTCCCAGCATGCAGCTCTCCTCCGCTGTCAATCAGGATGTGCCGGGTACGCAGAACAATGGCCTCATCTTGGTCTTTAATGACTAGCTTTCCTGAAGAGGTAGGAATGGAGTGAGGTTGAAGAACACAAGTGTTAGTGATGAGGTTCTAGCAGAGAGACGGGCAGACCTCCTGAGCCCCCATCTCCTCCAGGCAGGCAAGAAGGCCTCCTTCATGTACTTCTGTGTTTGCTTTGCTTATGATGTTAACTTTCCTCTGTCTTGCAATGGGTAAATATTGCCTGCTTGGTCTGCTGCCTTCACTGTGTGCTCTGCCTTCAATGAGTAAGCATCTGAAAGTCAGATAAGCAGAACAGCTCAGAACACCAGTAAGGAGTTTCCTCTATAAATGCTTCTTTCATTAAGATTGGACTCTGACAAGGCATTCCTTAAGTGCTTGGAGTTGATGGTTATCTCCAACAACCAGATGCTCTGACCTGAGCTCTAAGCATGTGACATTTGTTTTGTCCATCTAAAGTTATGGCAACCTGCATCTATCTGCTGGGCTCAGAGGCAGCAGACCAGAGAGATGGGACGGGAAGTACTGGGGGAAGGAGATTTTGACTTACCTCCATCTGAGATGCGGATGGAGTAGACTGTGGCAGAAGAGGTG